>NC_135317.1:17426871-18028371 GCF_048772815.1 Callospermophilus lateralis | reverse complement strand
GAATGTGGGAATAACCATGGAAACAGTTTAAGATCCCCGTACACAGTGACGAAATGTCTGAGGTAACACCACAGGTGAGCTTTGGTTTTGTTGTCTCTCTCTTGTCACAGGAGTAGATGGTTGCTTATCACAATCATAGAAATTTCTGGGTGTAGTCTGTGCCTTGAGTCAAGAAACCAGAACCGAGCTGGTCATTCACCAACAGAAACGGCTCCTTGGCGTCACAGTCTGAGCGCTTTCGTAGTGTTCTGTGGCTCACGCATCACCTAAGCATGAGCCCTCACTGGGCACTCTTCACTGAAGAGTCAGAGAGTGAGGAGCTGAGCCTGCCATCCATGTGGTCTTTTCACAGCTGCTGAGCTCAAAGCAGAACAGACAGTGTGTGAGTAAGTAGGCACAGCCGTGCCCTAGCCAAACGCTGCAGAGCAGGCCAGCTCATGCGCCGATCTCTGCGGGTGGGTTCAGTGGCCATCATGCCAGTGGATGGCCTGGGCTGCCAGATCCACAGTGAGCGGGGTTTTCCCTGCCTTCGGGTTCTTCCAGAGAAATAGGTTTAGACCCAGCTTTTCCCTGACCCTGTTATCTGCAATGACTCCTGGTAAGTTTATGCATTGATCAAGACACTTGATACCAACCTTAGAAACAAGCCTGATTTTAGCAAAATATAAAATTGTTACAAAGGATTTGGGACTTCTACTTTATTTTTTATTAAGTCATAAAAGAGCATTTTCCCAGCCCTAACATGGCTTTAAAAAAATCAAAAATCCATTACACAGCTGAAACCTCCAACAAATCTAAATTAATTAAATTCTTCCTGGGAGAAAAGAGACCCACACGTGGTTTTACCTGTTGCAGAGGAGCAACAGAAGGAATTGATCATAGAAAGGATAAGCAAAACCAGCCCAAATTAATAATAATAACAATAAGCCAGCAGTGGAAAAGTTTGGCAAGGTGGACGGGGGTCCTCAGGAGTGCCTTGCGGACCTGCATCCTTCCTCCATGTCTTCCTATGGGCACCACCCACCCCAGAGGTCAGATGCCAAAGCCTGGGAGCAGGGAAGGAGACCTGATAGAACCCACCTCGCATTCTCCAGGCCTGCAGCAAATGGAAAGCAACCAGCCTGTGGTGTCCTAGGTGGGGGCCCTAAAACTGAAAAATTTCCCCCTGGCCTTCCGGTGGTCGGTAGGAGCAAGGCAGAAGCTGCTGAGCATTGAAAGGAGGACCAGCAAGCTGAGTGCCCCTCTCCATGACAAGCCATCACAAGGCCACTGCAGGGATGGAGATGGCTCTGAGGCTCCTGAGCTTGGCCGCAGGGTGATGGAGGAGCCTGGAGGTAAGACTGGTGAGAGAAGAATGTCACCCATCACCTAAATAGCCAGCAGCCAAACTATAAAGACGGGCTCCCGACCATAAAATATAGGTATGTATATCCAGGGTGGCTGGTGCTGAGATCTCAAGTCCTGATCCTGCTCCTGGGCACACGAGCCGAGTCTGCAGCTGCAACAACACAATCAGCTGTAACACAGATGAACTTGTACCTCCACACTGGTGGCCCAGCAGGAGATTAGCTATGCCATTTTTGTGGAGTGAAATATTATCTACTGTCTTTTTTTAAGCATGGTGTTTGTTATGCAATCAAAAAATAAAAGATAAGAAAAAATATTACATGTGGTCTCAAGAGGAAATGTCTAATGGAGTAAAAATTAGAATTATCAGACTTTAATTATTAGAGCTATGGTAGACATGTTCCAAGAATATAGTTGAACAGAGTCCTTGAAACCCTAGCTAGAGCAATCAGACAAAAGAAAGGGATATGAACAGAAAAACAAGAGCTTAAACTATTCCTGATTGCCAATAAGATGATGTTATATTTAGAAGATTCCCCCCCCCCAAAACAAAACTCCATCAGAAAACTTCCTGAGCTCATAAACAAATTCAGCAAAGTAGCAGATTTTAAAATCAGTACCAGTAAATCAAGTACATTTTTATACACCAATAACATATCAGCTGAAAGAGAAATCAGGAAAACTTTCCCCCTTACAATAGCTTCTAAAAAAAGAATATTTGGAAATCAACCTAACAAAAGAGGAGAAAGACCTGTATAATGAAAAGTAGAGAACACTAAAGAAATTGAAGAACTCAGAAAATGGAGAAATCTCCCATGTTCCTGGATAGGCAGAATCAATATTATCAAAATGGCCATACTACCAAAAGCATCGTACAGATTTAATACAGTTTCTATAAAGATGCCCATGACTTTCTTCACAGTAATAGAAAAAACAATCATGAAATTCATTGGGAAAATAAGAGGCCCAGAGTAACCAAAGCAATCAGCACAAGAAGTGATGCAGGAGGCATCACAATACGAGACCTTAAATTATACTACAGACCTATGATAACAAAAACAACATGGTATTGATACCAAAACAGACATAAAGATCAATGTAACAAAATAGAAGATGCAGAAGCACTCTCACAAATACAGTTTTCTCACCCTAGACAAAGGCACCATAAACATACATTGGAGAAAAGATAGTCTTTTCAACAAATGGTGCTGGGAAAACTGGAACTCCATATGCAGCAAAATGAAATGAAGTCTGTCTCTCTCACCATGCACAAAACTCAAAAGTGGATCAGGGACCTAGACATTAGACCAGAGACCCTGCCTGCACTTACTCGAAGGAAAAGCAGGCTTGGGAACTGAATTCCTCAACAAGACTCCTAAAGCATAAGAAGTAAAATCAAAATCAATGGGCTAGTACCAAACTGAAAAGCTTCACAGCAAAGGAAAAATCAAGAATATGTACAGAGGTCCTACAGATTGAAAGAAAGTCTTCACCACCAGTACCACAGATAAGGCATTGATTTTCTGAATGTACAAAGAACTTAAAAAACTTAACACCATAAAAATAAATAAGTTAATCAATAAATGGGCAAAGAAACTGAACAAACGCTTCCCAGAAGAAGAAATACAAATGGTCAAAAAATATGTGGGAAAAATGTTCAACATCTCTGGCAATTAGAGAAATGTAAATTAAAACTATACTGAGACTTCATCTAACTCCGGTCAGAATGGCAATTATAAGAATATAACTAAAAAAATGTTAGTGAGGATGTGGGGAGAAAGGTCCTCTCGTACATTGTTGGTGGGACTGCAAATTGGTGCAACCACTATGTAAAGCACTATGGAAGTTCCTCAGAAAACTTGGAATTGAACCACCATTTGACCTAGTTATCCACTCCTTGGTTTATACCTAAAGGACTTAAAATCAGCAGACTATAGTGATGTGGCCACATTAATGTTCCCAGCAGCTCAACTCACATAGCCAAGCTGTGGAAACAACACATGTGTCCTTCAATGGATGGATAAAGAAAATGTGTCAGAAAAATGATAAATTATATCCCATCGGGCTGGGGATGTGGCTCGGGTGGTGGCACGCTCGCCTGGCACACGTGCGGCCTGGGTTCGATCCTCAGCACCGCATACAAACAAAGATGTTGTGTCTGCCGAAAACTGAAAAATAAATATTAAAAAATTTAAAAAAAGTTATATCCCATCTATGAATGATATATCAAAGTGAATAAATGCATTTTACTGTCATGTATAACTAATTAAAACAAAAAAATGTGGTATATTACACAATGGAATATTACTCAGCCATAAATAAGAATGAAATTATGGCATTTGCTGGTAAATGGATGGAACTGGAGAATGTCATGTGAAGTGAAATAAGCCAATCCCAAAAAAACAAAGGCCAAATATTCTCTGATTTGTGGATGCTAACCCAAAAAAAGGGACATGGGGAGGGGGATAATAGAAATAGATTGGACTAGACAAAGGGAAGGGAGAGGGAAGGAGAACAGGAAAGACAGTAGAATTAATGGGTCATAACTTTCCTGGCCTTGTATCTGTATGCACAACTAGGTAACTACACATCACGTACAACCATAAGAATCAGTTATACTTTGTGTATATTCTACCAAAATACATTCTACTGTCATGTATAACTATAATAAAAAAACGATGAATATACAAAGTAACCCTGTAAATGTCACTGTAAAAAGAAATGGATGTCTCATCATTGTAAATGAAGTTGATCAAACTATATTTAAAAAGAAGCTAGTTGAAAAGGCATATGATGCAAGAAGCAATGGGAGATACTGCACAAAGATGGAAATTTCTTTTAAAAAAAAAAAACTGAATGGAAATCCTAGAACACCACTGTAACATTAGAAATAAATTCTCCATGGTTCATGTGGATACAGCAGAGGAAAGAGTCATTTAGTGACCTTGGAGTCCCATCAGTAGGAATTTTCTTAACTGAAACACTAAAAGAAGTAGATGAAATGGAGCAGAATGGTTGAGATCTGTGAGAAAACATCAAGTGGTCTAACATAGGTGCAATAGGAGTCCTAAAGGAGGAGATGAGAGAAAATGGATTAGAAGCATGATTTGAAGACAATGGCTGAGACTGGTGAGAGGACAGTCCACAGACTGAAGAACTCAAAGCAGAAAAAAATAAAAAGGAAGCCCCAACTTAACCATATCACTGTGAAGACGCAGAGAGAGGAACAGCCTAAAGCACCTGCAAAAATAGACACTGTCCCCAGAAGGAAGTGACAAAAAATGACACCATGCTTTCACCAGAAGTGGTGGAAGCCAGTGGAATGATATATTCAAGGTGCTAAAAAAGAATGATTATGCAGTAAAATGTCCTTCAGAATGGAAGCTAAAAATACATATTTGTTGGCAGCAAATCTGAGGGAATTTATCAGTAAATATGCATCACAAGAAATGCTAAGAAGTTCCTTAGGACTAAAAAGACAGTGAAACAAAGCCCAAATGTGTAAGGGGAAATTAAAAATACTACAGAAGATCAATACAAAAGAAACTTTTATACCATTACATTGTGTGCACGTACAAATATATAACAACAAATTCCAGCATTACGTACAACTATAATAAATCAATAAAAAGACTGGCATTTTTAAAGATCTATCCATATGTAAATATACAGATTTTCTTAACATCCCTTTGAAAATGATTAACCATTCAAAGCAGAAAGTTAAAATTGAGCCATTGATCTATGTAGGAGTAATAAGGCTTTAAGGGGCAAGACGGGAGGTAATGGACAACTGTTTTAAGAGTCGTACTGTTGGTGGAGTGTACTGTGAAGGTGGATACAGGAAGTGGTACGAATTTCTACACCAGTGACTAAAAAATTATCACAAAGAAGGTCATTAGAAGAGAGAATGCTATTCCAAAAATGTCTGGTCATGAATAAAAGCAAAAAGAAAGAAGGAATGGAACAATAAAAACAGCCCTTTGTATCACCTATGTTAAAAGTAAATAAACTAGATGATAGTGATTGCTGTGGTCTGGAAGTTTTGTGTCCCCGCCCCCCTCCTCAAATTCATGTTGAAATCTAGTCCCTGGTTAGATCATGAGGGTGGAGTCCACGTGGATGGGATTATTGCCCTTATATGAGAGTCCTGAGGGAGCTTGTCAAACCTTCCGCTGCCTGAGGACACAGCTAGAAGGTGCATTTGGAAACAAAGTGAGTCATCGCCTCAGAAGTGTGGTCACCTTGACCCTGGGCTTCTCAGCCTCCAACCATGAGCAGTCGGTGTTTGTCATTTGTAAGTTGTATTTTTAAGGCAGCCTGAAAAGACTGCCATGGCGGCGGCACGACATTTTGAATGTATTGAGTGCCCCCGGACTGTACACTTGAAAACAGTCACACCCCTATAAAATGGGAGGAAATTGAATAAATGAACTAAACCAGGTAAAAGGCAGAGATTTTCAGGACTGAATAAAAATGACTTGCTGACATGGTGTTATAAGGAACATGCTTGACTGTCACATCTAAGTTGCTAGGTTGTCAGTGAAGGCAAGGCTGGCATTAGAAGACCTCACTGTCTCCCTGAAAAGACGTGCCAGACCCAAAGCCTCGCCTAAGAAAGTGTGCACTTGATGTGGGTCAGGGAGCTGATTTATCAATAAGGCAAAACCCTAAAGCATGTGCAGCTCAAAACTGAACCCCAGCATACACAAAGCCAAAGTGACCAAAGAGGAAGGTGACAAATTGGATCATAGGAGATTTTAACATCCCTTGCTCTGCAATTGATAAAATACAGCAGGAAAATGTGATAAACATATAAAAGATTTGGACAGCGCTAACCAAGTTGATCTGACATTTCAAGAACACTGTTCTCAACTGCCCTGGGTTGGACTGAACTTTCTCACACCCCCCAAGTTAGTATGTTGTATGTTGAAGCCCCTTGCCCTTGGTGTGACCATGTTTGAAGATGGCTTATTGGGCAGTAGCAGTAAGTGAGGCTCTCATCCTGTAGGGCTGGCGTCCTCATAGGTGGAACGGGAGGAAGCAAGCCCCTGTCTCTGTGCACATGCATGGGGAAGACGTGTGCAGGTCCCAGAAGGCACTTGCCAGAACACAGCCACATGGACGCCCCGATGTCAAACCAAGAGAATCCGCAAGCTGGTGTGTGATTGCGCTCTTGCCTACTTTATGAGCACCCCTGGGGTGCCCCTCTGCCAGACAGGAAGGCGGTCAGGACCTTGTGCCATGCACCTTCCCTGTCGCAGGAGAGGCAGGTAGTGCAGGAGTTGTGCGGCAAGGGAGGGGTGACAGGACTGTGCCGAGGCTTCCTGTCCTGGTTCTCCTCAGGGGGCTTGGCAGGGACTTGCCATGGCTGTGCCTAGGAATGGTCCCTCAGCGCACCTCGGAAGCTCCTCCAAGCGCACCTCGGAAGCTCCTCCAAGCCTGTCATCTTTTCCTGTGGATAGAGAAGTGCTCTCGGAAATTGGAGTGCAGAGCAGTGGCCAGATTTTGTAGCATTTTCCGTCTCAATTTGGAGAGTGCTGCTGGTCCTGGGGGACATGTTGGAGGCTTTTTCTCATCTCCTGGGACATCATGTGGCAGGCGAGCACCGTACCAGCCTCGGGACTGTTTGCCCTGTGCATTTCCACTTGTTTTGTTCCTGGTGTTTGTATTTAGTTGTACTAATGACTGAATAATAAAATCACCAATTAGCTGATGTGTTCCAATTAGCACTGTCGAGGGTTTTCTTTGCTGATATTTGGGATATGAGTCTATATACGTTCAGCTGAGATTTACATATAGTTCATTTAAGGGCTTGGGTATGTAGTCCTGTGGTAAAATGCTTGCCTAGTACATGCAAGGTCCTAGATTTGATCCCTAGAACTGCAAGAAAGGTAAGGTTTGTTTATTCCATAAACAATACTTAATGGATATGTACTTCTATATTAGTGAGAAAATAACTTTAGTATGTATAACATTTTTATCATACAGTTGAATGTTAAGGTTCGCCCTCTTTTCTAATTAACATAACTTGTGATTTCAAAAATGCTTTCTTTGCTTTGGAATAAACTTTAGTTGGAATGGATAGCTTTGTTTTCTTTTTGCAACTATTTGATGATTTTTAAATACTCAGGGACAATTATATGTATTAGTAAGAATCTCCTCACTTAAGGAAATGCTGGCCTGAGTTCTGTAGCAATGTGAAGATCTCATTGAGTTTGCACTCATTAATGTGTCTAGGAATTAGAAAGTATAGGAATTGAACTTTGAATCATTGGGTTTTTGAAATTGAGAAACATCCGTACTTTAACCTCTTTGTTAACTCAGACCTCAAAGGCTGTAGTCATTGTTTTCTGCACATATACAAGAAGCAAAATGAGGGACCAGTAACACAGGCTTTTTTCTGAGGTGCTTTCTTAAGCCATTTTATCAAAATTTGTGAATTAGAATAATTTAGAGTGAAACACTGTTTTTCCCCCCAATTAATATCTAGGTTTCAAGGAGTCATGTAGGAAATTTAGATCATTGCATTTGGCTTGAATATACCCAGTGAAAGTCCACTGCACCTTCAGACTGTGTACACAGTTAACCCAATTATTTTCTTCACGTCCTGCCTATTTTTTAAAGATGTTGAGAGCAGGAGTTATAAGTACCACAAAGGAGCTAGTGGCAGAAAAATGGAATAAGAACTTTTTTTTTAACCATTGCTTGTTTTTACAGACTCCGCTCTGCTCTGAGAGGTGGTAAATTTTTAGTCTGGTTTTATTAACAATCCACAACCCAAGACAAGATTGCCGGGGTCTGGTGTCTGCCTGGTAGTTGCAGGGTGTGTGGGCAGCGGGGAGATTACACCCAAGGACCCTGGGTGTTCCTGCAGGTGACTGTGAAAACCTGCTTTCTCTGCTTTCCTGGGAATGTTAGAAGATACCCGAGTGGCTCAGGGAAGCTTACGTTGCATCCCAGCAGCAGGCTTGAGCTGCTGTCTGGAGTCTTCACATCATGGCGTGGAGAGGATGTGGCAGCAGGCAGGTGCCCAAACCATGGAGGGGAGAGGAAAAGAGGAGTGAGTGCATCTCCAGGGAGCAGTGCTGTGTGGTGCCCGACACTCGGGGTGATTCCTCGGGTCTTCTGAGCTGGACTGTGTGAGAGCCCAGGATCTTAGCCCTTCACAGTTCAAATGTGTTATTGCTGCTTTTCTTTTTTTTTTTTTTTTTTTGGAACCGGGGATTGAACTCGGGGACACTCAGCCACTGAGCCACATCCACTGTCCTATTTTGCATTTTACTTAGAGACAGGGTCTCACTGAGTTGCTTAGCGCCTCACTTTCACTGAGACTGGCTTTGAACTGTCCATCCTCCTGCCCCAGCCTTCTGAGCCCCTGGGATCACAGGATGCGCCACTGTTTTTCTTTTACTAAATTTTATAAATGAATAGGGATGGATACCACAATTTTAAATGTAAAAATTTATGTATTTAATCATCATTATCAGAAGCTTAATAATGTTTCCATGAAGAAAGTCAACAGCTTTAAAATGTATACTCCGCGTCCCTCAGAGAAACCTCAGAAAGCACCAGAAAATCAAACTGCCCCGTAATGACGCATCTTCCTCATTTACCAAAAATGACTGCGGTCCACGTGTCCAAGTAATCATCTAGTACTCTGCTGCTCTGTGGATATGTTGACATCTTTAATTTTTTTTTTTAGCCTTTAATGATACAGTGATTAATTTCAGTGATTTCCATATTTGACATTGTTTTTGATCTTCTTTTTACTTTGTTCTCTGCTTTCTGCATCTCCCCTCCCAACCCTCCCTCTTCTTCATCCCATTTTTATTGTTGGGTTGTTTTGTTTGTGTGTCTATGTCGATTGTTTTTGGTTTCTGTTGGTCTGGTGTCCTCTCCTCTCTTCCTGTTTCCCCCTCCTGCTGCTGTAGCCCCACAGGCTGTGGACCCTGGCCGAGCAGGTAGGGGACTTTTCTGTTCACCACGCAGCGCCTACCACCCACCCACGCACCTCCTGCCTTGCCCGCTTCCAGCCGTGGGACAGACTGGAAGTTGAGTGAGATTGACTGAGGGTCTCTAGACCCCATGCCCTCCAGGGTGATGTCGCTGCTCAGGTCTCTTCAAACGCTTCCTTGGTGTGGCACGTGCTGTACTTCCATTGTGCATAATCAGTGGTTTCTTTGCCAGTTTGGGTTCATCTCCATTTTCCATCGTTTTCTTAGTGACCCATTTTCTGATTTGCTGTTTGTTTGATTGGCCATCTATGGTCACGTGTTTGGCACTAAGAGTATCAGATCAGTCCTTCACTCAATGCTAGTCTGTAACCCAGAGTCACTGAACGGTCTTAGGTCAGCAAGAATGCCCTCCTCTGCATTGCACCGTCCCTTCGGGGGCATCTCTGGACTAATGTGCATGTGCTGTTCTTTTTCCTACCTTGGTAGTGAGATCCCAGTGACCAGCATTATCAAGTAGCGTAGCACATTTTAACGTAGTCGTCTGGTTTTTATTCTTATATTTAAACATGTCTTTGGTACAAAATCAAGGTTCTCACCTGAAGAATTTTAGTGTTGATTCTTCAAATAAATTCTGAAGGGTCCCCTTTTGGGGGCAAATTGGCTGTGGGTTCTTTTTCTTTTTTTTCTTTTTTTGGTCAACTGAGGTATTGCTTAGCCTCCCCCAAGAAATGTTTGTCAAGAGTTGGTTCCACTTGTAGCCTTAATACTGCCACCCAGTAGCACATATCGCTGGCCTGAAGTCGACCCAGCATATCTTTTGAAGGGATTTCCGGTGCAAGAAGAGTCCTGGGCTGCCTTGTTATACACAGTCGGCTCTGACCATAAGATCCTGCCCAGCTGACAGGGATGAACATGCCACCTTCCTGATTTATGACACAGACAAAAATAGCCTCCCAAGGCTGGAGAACTAAGGCACAGGTGGAACTAACAGGAACAAAATAATTATCTCTCATGTCCTTCTCCTCAATCTGTCAGTTAACGTCACACATCATCTGCAGTATCTCAAACTCTAAAAATACCCCTTTCTGGATGCATGTATTAAATCTTCCCAGAAGACGAAGCTTCATATTCTTGACAGGCTGCTCTTGCTGGCAAGCCATTTTCTTAGCATTTTCAGACTTCTTTCAGTGGGCAAAATATGCAGTCCATGTTTTTTTTATATATATATAAGAATGATTGATAGTCAAGCTGTGTGAAAGTCCAGTTTTATCCAAATAAGATGTTGCTTTAATAATTGATATTATCAAACTAAAAGTTAACAGGTATTTTGGAGAGGTGTGTTTAGCACCATTAGTTTTTGTCCTCAGTTTAAGGTTTTACCCAAGAAATGCTTACCAGCTAGGAGAGCTATAGACCCAATTTTCTTCCACACAACCTTGAGTTAACCACACTTTGTCATTGCTTGCAGGGGACCTCGGGACCTGATCCAACCACTGTCTATGTTGACATGAGAGCCCTGAGACATGACAGGTATGGTACCCGGGTGGGTTTTTCTTTTTTCTAGTTGGCTGCCTGGCTCACAGGTGCCCACCTAGGAGGAGCAGCAGCATCGTTCACCTCGTTCACAGTGTGATTATCTTATGGATAAGGAGGGAGACTTGGGCAAGTTGGCTCGCAGGTAGGAACTGGGGGTACCTGAGCAGCAGAGCAGCCAGAGTCACTGCCGCTGCCAGCTCACCAGGAGGCAGGTGGTGCGTTCTGTCCTTGGCCATTTCAGGCTGCATTTTGCACCTCAAACACATCAACATTCTGCGCACTTGTAAAGGAGTGACCATGGAAAGTTCCAATGGAAGTCAAGTTGCCTTTTCTGTGTAGCTTGTTGAGTG
Organism: Callospermophilus lateralis; assembly: GCF_048772815.1. Classification (NCBI taxonomy): domain Eukaryota; kingdom Metazoa; phylum Chordata; class Mammalia; order Rodentia; family Sciuridae; genus Callospermophilus; species Callospermophilus lateralis. Next base: position 18,017,183 of record NC_135317.1, on the reverse strand, counting down.
ACCTCCTAAGCAAGCCTGAAAGATGATATAGGGTACATAAGGAAGCCTGGGGGTGGGGGTGAAGCAAGAAGAGAAGACCATTAGTGATGCCCCAAGAGAGGGGACCTGTTAAAACGCACAAGAAGGAAGAAAGGATTTTACTGTTTTTAACATGGACGTTCCCCACTGAAGTGGATAATTCAGTTTGATGATTCTGCAGGTGCCCAGGCGTTACGTGATGGGCAGACCTTGACACACACCATTGTCTTTCATAGCTCTCAGTGACTGCGTTGCCATGTGCCAGACACTGAGCTGCTCACCCTGCATTTCTCATTTGCTCACCTACCAACACCCATCCAACAACCTACTGTGTCATTTGCCACAGTAAATGGAGACATCTGGTTAGGAGGTGGGGACCGGGCATGGCCTGGCCCAGTGGGCCATATGAGGTGCTCTTTGGTGTTGGGAACTGCCAGTTCACAGGTTTGCGAATGTGTTGGGGTGGGCAGGGCAGGCCCATAGGCCTCAGAACTCTTGGGGCCAGGTGGGCCCTGCAGACCCCCGATGACCCCTGGGCAGGGAACGCTGCCTGTGCTCATCAGCAGTTCTCAGCAGGGCTCTCATGCCCCCAGCGGATGTCTGGACACACCTGATGTCATCTTTGATTGGATGATTCCGGGAACAGTACCACTGCCATCTAGTGGGTGGAGGCCAGGGGTGCTGCCAAACCTCCTGCAGTGCACAGGACAAGTGACATTGTCAGTCGTGCCCCAAGTGAGAAGCACCATATGTTTACCTGTGTCACACTTAGAGTTGCCCACCTGGCCCTGGTGGTTCCGCATGACCCACCTGTTCAAAAGAAACCTATGTGCTGTGCAGTTAGGGAATCAGCAGGCGAGGGACCCTGTGCTTGCAGCCCCTCAGGAGGCACTGGAGACCGAGGCCCAGAGGAAGGGGCTGCCCCCGGACTCTTGGCTGCATCGCAGCAATGCTCAGTCTGGAACATTTTCAAAATTCAGAAACATAGAAAGATGGAAACGTTATTCCAGGAGTGTAGCTTTCCAAGTGATGACTTCTGGGCTTTACAACAAACCTATGTTACCTCCTATAAAAAGTATTTGAAAGTAATTTTATATTTGTATAACTTCCTCAAAAAGTGAAGACTGTTCCATCAGAGACTCGCTTCAGTCATGTCATGTGGTTCTGTCTGGCCTGGCCCTCAAAATTCATAGAGAACAAATTATAATGCAGTATGGATAAAAACTGCTGAACTTTGTGTTAAGAGTACCTTGGAAATCAGAGAAGGTTGGAGGCTGGAGGTGAGGATTTTCCCTCTTGTAAAAGGAAAGAGCATCCCAGGAGCTTCTTTGACCAGTGGTTTTTTTGAAGCTACTTTTTGACTCTCTTCAGTGCAGCCAATCCATTGAGAAAGGGTGTGACTCGGGAAAAGGAAGTGAGAGCTAGTGCAGTTATGATGATAAAGAAGAAACGCTGCTCCTCAGATCAATTTGCTGTGCTAGAAAGAGCAGGCAGTCGCATCCTCGGACGGGCTTGATTCTTTAACCCTGGCCAAGTCAATGATCCTTCCAAGTGATAGTTTTGCCCTAATTTGTAAAGTAATCTGTAGGTATATTGAAACAGAGTGCTCTGAAGCTCAGAGCTCAGCAGGTGGGCATATCACACCCTGATGGGCAGCACACTACCTGTGATAGTGGACAAGGCTGTTCATTCCCCTAGAGTGGCCCCGTAGGCTGCTTCTCACAAGGTGGTGCACACAGACCCTTGTGTCTGCCCAGACTGTCCTCAGCAGCCTTCAGCCAGGGCCCACCTCTGTTCTTTGGTATGATCACAGTAGGGTTTCCTAGACTTGGAGCCTCCATGCTCTCTATCAGGGGAGCTTGGGAAGCTGTGGGAGGGTGGTAGTTGGGTGGCATTTTTCCCCACAGAGGCCTCACCTCTCCATCGCATGTGCTCCAGGTGCTACCCTCAAGGCAGCACACTTGCCTGTAGCAAGACCAGCAGCTGGAAGACGGTGAACCAGGAGGGCTGCAGGGAACCTGTTTCTTTCCTGTGACTATTCCTGTAGAAACGGGGTGATGGCTTTCTCACTTCAGCTGTATTAGGTTCTGTCACAAGGATTAATTACTTTTCCTGTTGCTTTAATGGTGCATTCACGTGGGAGTCCTAGGCATACGCCTAGGTACCACATAACTGAACTGGGGCAGGTTAACTTGTCAGCCCATGTCGGGGCGGCTCCCTGAAGGCTGGGGAGAATCACAGGGAGATCTGCCTCGTGGAAGCAAGTGATCACATAGTTGTGTTAGCCATTTTTACTTGATTTTACACCTTTGTTTTTAAAACCCATTTTATTCTTGGAGCCCCTAAGGTGGGCACTGGGCAATCTGCATTTATTACAGGTTGCCATGGAGACAATCCCTGTATCTTGAAAAAATGTATTCCCCACACGTACAAGGAGGATAGTAATGAAATGTTTTGAGGCTATCTGAAAGTGAATGCTAGTTTTGTTAGTTTTTAAAATATTTTATATATGAAGTGAATTCACAGTCAGTCACTCATTAGCTCTTAAGCACTTAAATTTTCCAGGCTTTAGAAAGGAAAAAAAAATATTTTTCTCATACATTTAAAGAAATGGTTTTTAACAGTTTGTCAAATCTTAGGAAAGCAATGTTAGTATAAAGGGCTACAATGAAAACTTTCTTAGCTTCCTCAGTACTTGAAACCTAAAGTCATAATTAACTTAATATCTAAAAATAGATACTAAGTAAATTCCCAGCCAGTGGTTACCTGTGGATTAAGATCCTGAGCCTGAGATAAGCAGGCAGAGAATAAATGCAGACCCATGGACCTGATTTCATCAGCAGCAGGATGGGAGGACCAAGGACAGATTGAGGCAGAAGGGCAAATCAGGGGCCATCTGCTGGGTCAGTACTGGTGTGTGGGGGTGGCATATATGCATATGTGTGTGTTGTGTATACATATATGTGATACGCGTTAAAGTGCATGTGTGTGAATGTGTTGCCGGTGAGTTGGAGTGTGTTGTGAATGTGTGTGCTAGTATGTGCACAAGTGTGTGCGCCTCGTGTTGCATATGTGCATAAGTGTGTTGTAAGTGCAGTATGTAGGCAAATGTGCATGTGAGTTTGCAAGGGTGTTGTGTGTCACAAATGTGAGCAGGTGATGTATTGCAAGTATGTTTGTGTGTTTCAGGGCCATATGTATATGTGTTGACATGTAAGTTAATGTTTTGCAAATGCATGAGGGTTTTCACATTGAGGGTTTCAAATGTGAGTGAACCCATGCATGAGTGTGATTGAGTGTTGTGCATGGTTGTGTGTGTGCAGGTGTGTAAAATTGCACGGGTCTGCACGGTGAAGGGCATGTGAGTGCACACAAGGATTCCCTGGGAGTGTGCCAGGGTCAGCAGCTGGCCCGCCACTTAGTTCGTTGTGGCCTCTGGCCCTAGCAGATGGGAATGGGTCCTTACATGGAGCTCACACTTCACGGCTGAATACTCCCGTCTCCAGCCTCTGACTGAATCTCACTGTCCTGGGATGAACAGTGTGCATGGGATTCTTGCTGCTGTTCGTTTGTGCCGTCCTCAGCCTGCTGCCGCAGTCCCTCATGGACCAGAGCTGAGCCTCGCCTGCTCCCTGGCTGTACTGAATCTGACATGATGGGTGCAGTGAGGTTAGGTCAGGCTAAAGCCCTGACTTCTGGGCCCAGTTCTACCACTTTCTAACTGTTGATGCCGTGCACATTGACACTTTGTGTTTTTCTTTCCCTGCCTGTAAAATAGTGATAGTGGTACCTACTCTTAGAACTCTTGTGAGGATTCAAATTTAACATACCCCAGTGCTTGGGACAGTGCCTGACAAATTGTGAGCCTCATACATGCTGTCGTACGTGGTCACGTACTCACACGCTCATACGAATCATGTGGACTCACTCCTTTGTACTTGTCTCTTGGTCTCTGAGGGGATTTGTTTCCAGGGTCCCCTTCTATAACATGGTGGCATATTTGCACATCCCCCAAATACTGTATATCATCTCTAGTTTACTTACAATACCTAACACAGTGCACATCCTGTTTAAGTCGTTGTTGTGCTGTATTGTCTAAGGAATAATGAGAGAAAATCCACACATATTCGGTGCATACGCAGTTTTCAAAACCATTTTCAGTATGCAATTGCCTGTGTCCACTGATGTAGACCTGCTGACGTGCAGGACCTGCTGCATTTGCCTTTCATCTTTATTATCCACACACATTTTCCTCCTTGATTTCGGCTTTTGGCTGTCATCCAGCACGAAAGCAGCTTTCTAATTGGTTGTTTGGGCCCAACTTAATAGTACATACTCACAGGGTTGTGAGTGTGGCATGGTTTTTGTGATTGATTGAACAGTACTTGTGAAGCATTCTTGAAAGTCAGGTGACCTTTCAACAGAGAAAACTGAAAAGTGGAAGAACAGCGTGTATTGTGTGCTGTGTCTGCTGTGGTTGTTGGATGTGAATTTCCTCTGAGGCGAGTCAGTCTTCATGGAGTTGCTTCCATCCTCCCCTGGGCCTGATTAAAATCACAGTCCTTCCCTGCTCTGTGTCTCCTCGTCAAAGTCTCCTAGATACATGAGAAAGAGGCCAGCTGCAGGCACCATGCGGCACCCAGATCAGGTGAGGGTGCAGCCATGTCCTCCTCCTGGAACACCCAGCCTGGGTCCAGAGGTGGCCTCCTAGGCCTGCCCCAGAACCTTGGCCAGGAGACGGCAGAGGCCAGCGTTTGCTGTAATTCTTTAATCTTTGCTTTTTAAAAATTCCCATCCAAAGACACACCCTAAAATCTTGTCTACTTTTAGTCTTTAAATCTCATTCTAATTTCTTCTTGTGACTTGTTCTGTGACCTTAAGTCTTTCTTAAGTGTCTCTTTGGCTTTTGAGTGAGGGGATTGCAGTTGTGGATGTCCAGTCCCTGCCCCCTGGTGGGAGCCCGTGAGGCTGCAGCTTGTCCCCACCCTCCGCCTCCCCCACCCTCCACCAGGTTGAGGGGGCCCCTCCTCCCACACCCTGGTGTTCCCCCTTGTCTATCTGCAAACACGACATAATAGAGGTTATTGAAACATGAGAGTCCAAACCCCCTGGCCCTTCTTGGTGACAGCAGTGCCATCTCTCTCCCAGTGACAAGCACCTCCTGGGATCGCTTAATGATGTTCTTTGGCTTCAGGGACAGCACGCTGGCTCTTCTTTTGTTTAAATAAGCAGACGCTCCTTTTGTGCCCTTTTTGTGGAGAAGCTGCTTTTCTGCTTAGAGGTGAGCAAGAACACTGCTCAGCGCTGTCTCTCTTCTGTGCCTTTCCTGTGTCAGCAGGCGGTGACGGAGTGACAGACATCATGAATGGTGCTTTGCCTTAGCCCTCACCTGCTTTATTCATTTCCTCAGGTTGCTTGTCCCTCACTTCAGCCCCTTCCTGCCTGCCATGCTGCAGATCTGTGAGCCAAAGGAGAAAGCAAGCCAGACTCTGTGAGGGGCACGTGCTTTCATAATTGCATGCTGATATTTTCTGCTAAAAAAAAGGATAAACAAACTTAGAAAAAAAAACTCAGAAGGACAGATGGACCTCATCAGGCTCCAGGGAGGTCCCCATGAGGGGATGGTCCCCCGTAACTTTCTAAGAACCCAAACCATAAGGAACCCCAGAAGATATTTTGTTTCCTTTTCCCCCCATATTCTTTATTGGAGCATTATAGTCCACAGTGGTGGGATCTGTTGTCACGTGTTCATACATGCACACAATACAACAGTATAGCTTGGCCAATATCATTCCTCAGTGTTCCCTCCACCCTCCCCCAGTCCCTTTCCTCTACTCTACCCATCTCCCTTCGATATGCATGAGATCACCAACCTTTCTTTTCCTTTTTCCTCTCTAGCTTCCACATAGGAGAGAAAACATATGACCCTTGAATTCCTGAGTTTGGCTTATTTAGCTTAACATAATGATCTAAAGTTTCATCCATTTTCCTACCAATAACATGTTTTATTCTCCTCTATGAATGAATAAAACTCTAGTGTGTATACATGCCCATTTTCTTTATTTATTCACCTACTGATGGACACCTCGGCTGGTTCCAGAGTTGGTCTATTGTAAACTCTGCTGTTGTCAACATGGGTGTGCATATATCACTACAGTATGCTGACTTTTATTCTTTAGGATAAATACTGAGCAGTGGTGGGTCTGGGCCATATCGCGCTCTATGCCTCGTCTTGGGGAACCTCCTTGCTGACTTCCATAGTGGCTTTACTAATTTACAGTCCCACCAACAGTGGGAAAATGCTCCTTTTTCTCCTCGTCTTGTCCAGCATTAATTATTATTTGTGCTCTTGATGGTGGCCATTCTAACTGGAGTGAGATGAAGTCTCAGTTTTGATTGGTGTTTCCCTAAAGGCTAATGGTATGGGACATTTTCTTCATATATTTATTGGTCATTTGTGTTTCTGCCCCAAAAGGATATTCAAATGATTTTTTTAAATGTTTTTCAATGTTCCAATTGTGGTAAAACTCAGATAAAAGTGCTATCTTGACTGTTTTCAAGTGCACAGTTCGGTGGTGTTAAGTGTATTCACATCGTTGTGCAGCCATCACCCTGGTCCATGTCCAGAACTCTTCCCATCCCAAATCAAAAGTGTCCCATTAAACACTAAACCCCCATTCCTGGTCCTCCCCAATCATCCTTCTTTCTGTTCCTGTGTATTTGATCACTCTGCCTCGGGTGAGCAGAGTCTTTGTGTTTCGTGTAGTGTAATGTTCTCAGGGTCCACCCGTGTTGTGACAGTGGAAGAATTTCTTTACATTTGGAGATAGAGGGGTTGTGTGGATGTCCCATCCTTACCACTTAAGGGGTCCCTGTCCTACTTTCCACAGTAATTCTGGCCCTGTGTGTTCCCATCTGCTGTGCACAGTGTGCCAGTGTCTTGTGCATGTCACATTTATTTCCTGGTTTAATGATAGTGGCCATCTTCACGGGAGTGTGGTGGGGCCTCGTGGTTTTGACTTGCATTTTACTAGTGATTATGATTTTTGAGCATCTTCTCTTGCTATTGACCATTCATATACTTTCTTTGGAGAAGTGTCTATATAAGTCCTTTGCCCACTTTTTCACTGTTTGTTGTTGTTGTCATTGTTATTGAGTTGTAGGAATTCCTTGATAATCTAGCTATGAATTAGCCCCTTATCGTATGAGTGATTTGCAAATTTTTCCATGTGCTTCATGGCTCTCTTTTGCATCTAATTGATCCAATGGTGTCCTTTGTTTTGATGTAGCACAGTTTACTCTTTTTCTCTTTTAGCCATCTATGCTTTCGGTATCATATCCAAGAAATAATGGGCAAATCCAATGTCAGGAAGTATCTCCCCAGTGTTTTCTCTTGATGGACCTTTATTTTATTCATTTATTTATATGCAGTGCTGAGAATTGAACCCACATGTGAGGCAAGTGCTCTACCACTGAGCCATGATCCCTGCCCCCCCCCCAACGTTTTGTCTTAGTAGTTTATAGTTTTAATTGTTGCATTTAGATCATTGATCCCCTTTGGGTTAAATAATTTTGAATTATATTATTTAAAGGAAGGGACTGTTTTCCTGTAGAATGTCAGTTAATTTAGGTCAAAAATAACTTGGGAAATACCCCTGATTAATGCAAGTTTAAGAAACAATACGGTGGAGCACACCTGTAATCCCAGCATCTTGGGAGGCTGAGGCAGGAGGATAGCAAATTCAAAACCAGCCTCAGCAACTTAGAAGTCCCTAAGCAACTTAAATCCCCATCTCAAAGTAAAAAATAAAAAGGACCGGAGATGTGGCTCGGTGGTTAATTGCCTCTGGTTTCAATCCCCAGTACCAAAAGGACAAAAGAAAGGATAGCTAAATGCAGAACCTGACGCAGGCTCAGCCCCACACTACAGAGGGAACTGTAAGGAATGCTGTTGGAACTGGCACCGAGACTGTGGGTCACACAGGAGATTAGTGTTAGTACCTGTAGCCGACACCTGCTCTGTGCTGATGTTAGAGAAGATCCCTAGGAGGAGAAACACACTGGATGCTTAAGAGTAAAGGGGTCATGACGATTTTGACTTGTCCTCAGATGGAAAAGAAGTGTGTGGGAGGAGGGGAGGGGAGGAAGGGAGAGAACGATGGGGAGAGAAAGAACTGGTACAAAGGATAAAACAAAGGAAGTGGAACAGGAGTGATAGAGGAATCTGGGGAGGAGATATTACAAGTGGTCTCTTTACTATTTTCATTATTGCTTATTTTCTATAATTGGAATTTTAAGCAGAATTTTCTGGAAACAATGCTCATACATGTATAAAATCCAGAATTATTTTTTAAGTATTTTTATTCCTACTAAAAAAGGAAAAATTAGCTCATGTTAGTTAAGACTTCCTGGGTGAGAAGTAACAAGAAGAAGGGTAGGACTCGTAGCCACCAGTGATTGATGGCGGAGATGGAGCTGGAGCCTGGAGCCGGAGCCTGGAGCCTGGGGTGTACCAGTGCCAGGAGGGGCCTAGAAGCAAAATCCAGGAGACCCTCCCAGGCTCTCCATGCTTGCCCCTGCTCCTCTCTGCAGTGCTCTGTGCAGACTTCTCTGTGAATTGATTGGCTTCTGTGCATTTACACCACTTGGGTGAATCCTATGGCCCTTGGGACATGATCTTGGTGACCCACTTACCTTCCCTGAGGACGTGGGCTTGGTCCCAAGGGGCAGAAGATATTCCTTTCATGAGGTTCCTTGTCTCTCATCTCAAAAGTAACCCTGTACACTGTGATGCCTTCTGAAGAGGCCAGTGGGGAGTGGGCCTGGTGAAGCTTGCAAAGATGACCTCAGTCAAGGGAACAAGGTCAACATCACCATCAGTGAGAAGACCTTTGATATGAAGGGCACGTACCTCTGAGCATTCTCCAAAATACCGTGTAACACACATTTAATCATCAGAAAAATATCAGACAAATCCCAAATGAAGGGCATCCTGTGAAGCTCCTCGCACATCCTCTAGACTGTCCTGGTCAGAACAGGGTAGTTCTGAGAGGCCTGCACAGCCCAAGGAGAAGAATGCCTCGTGGATCCATTAGGGAAGACCAAGGGAGTGGAAATAAATGGCAAGTTAATAATATCTCAATGTTGGTTCATTAACTACATCTAAAGTCAGGTGTGCCGGGTGCAGTGGAGCACACCTGTCATCCTCATGGCTCCAGAGGCCGAGACAGGAGGATTGAGAGTTCAAAGCCAGCCTCAGCAACTTAGCAAGACCCTAAGCAACTTAATGAGACCCTTTCTCCAAATCAAATATTTAAAAGGACTAGGTGTGTGGCTTGGTAGTTAAATGTCCCTGGGTTCAATCTCTAGTACCCCCCCCCCAAAAAAAATAGTATGTTATAAGATTGGGGTTTATAGTAGGAGAACATGGGAACTCTACCCTCCACTTAGTAGTTTTTCTTAAATATAAAACTGCCCTGAAAAATAAAGCATATTGAGTCTTAAAAAAAAAAAAATTGGTGGGGGGAGTCTGGCAGAGGAGTCTGGATTTAGGGAGGGGACAGTGTAGAAGGTGGGCATGGTCTGTGTAGGTGCTTCCGTCTGGTGAACTGTCTGTCTCCTTCACTTGCAGTTGGTTGGCACCTGGACTTTCATGCTAGAAACCGTTCCCTGTTGGTCTAGCGATGGCCACTGTGGGTCGTCCAAGGCTGGAATGTGTAGGTTTTCCTAGGACTGACTCCTGGGAGAACCTTCCTGTAGAAATAACAGTGCTTTGGGTGTATTTTGTTGTCTTGTGAGTGAGTGGTTTGGGGTGTGTGAATGCCATGTCTTAGTGCTAAATTTGCAGATTTTTTTTCTTTGATTTTAATGATCCTTTCTTATGTGCATTGCTCGTTGCAAAGAAAACAATGTTATGATCCAAACTTTGACACTAAAACTTGCCTGATTCCACTCCTCTTGTACTGCTTCAGCTTCCAGGAAGCTGAGGATGAAGTTCAGTCATAGCACCTGTATTAATTAACCAAGAGGTTTATGAGTGTTGGATTTCCCTTTTCATTCAGGGGAATTTTTTTAAAAACTCTTAGTATTTTAGCTGTTCCACATTATTTTTGGAATATGTGATTTAAAATTTTGATGAAAGGTTTTGGTTGGTTTTCCAGCAGCACATCCTTAAATGCCAGCAGTGGTGAGCTGGGCTGCCCCGGGGACAGCAGCTCCATTTCACGTGGCTGGCTGGTCTGGGGCCATCCTGCCCCCGCCCCCACCCCTGTGTGATGCCATAGGAGACATTGTCAGCTGCGACTGCGATCGCTCGAGTCGCACTGGTTGCTGAGGTAGAGGGTGCGGAGGATGTTCATCTTCTAGTTCAGAGGACAGGGATGGTAGTGCTGGCAGGTCAAGGGTGGCTCCCCTGGCTCTCCTGGCCGTCTGCATCAGGGTGTTCCCCACACGTTTGTGCCACGCAGTGATAAGCAGCCCCACCTTTGGTGATTCTGAAGTGGTTGCATCTCTGGCAGGAGCAACCATGTCCTGTGTCCACCCTCCTCTGCTGGGCACATCATGTGGATTTGCTTCTTCATTGTTACTGTATCCAGAACCAGTGTTTTGATGGATACAACTAGTCATGTGAGGGTTGTCGAGGGCAGGGTCCCAGGGGAGGGTGGCTGTGTGCATCCCTCTGCATGGGCTCCAACATGGCTCCTTGCCCCTTTGGTGAAAATCCTGGAGGAAGAGTGTTTCTTCACATGACTGGGCAGGACTGGAGGGGACATGACCCTATGGCTTTGCTCAGGCAAAGGCAGTGATGACAAGGATGAAGGGTGCCAAAAGGCCTCTCAGAGCCCTCACGTCCCGTCACACTCAGGGCTGTGCCACCAGCCTCTGGCTCCAGCCTCAAAGTCGTCCCTTTCAGTGGAACACAGCAGTGGCAACCTGGGGTTAGCTCATTGCCAATTCCAGGAGAGAGCGTGAGAGCCCGTAATTGACGGCCAACCTCCCTCAGCCGCGCTCCTTCTGTAGTGAAAGGTTAAACTTCAAGTCTGCTTAACAGCTGAGAACGGGAAACACGTTTCCCAGACCAGGATTACACTTGACTCGATGAAGGATTACGGAGCACAGAGGCCAGGCTGCAGACTTGACGCAGACACCAGCTGATTGCTTTGCAGTCTCCATGTGAAAAGCATGTGGCTCCGCCAGTGCACCGTTCAGAGAACCTCCAGCTGGGACGGGTTGCACTCACCTCCTGGGGCCTGTCTAGGCTACAGACATGGACATGGGAGGCAGCAAGAGAAGTGGGAGCAAAGTCCAACTCCCGCACCTGTTGAATGCGCTCCTAGACTGTCCGAAACAGACTGCACAGCTTTACCAGGGAGGTACGTGCCACTCCACAGGAGGTGGCCTCCACTAGAGTTCTGTCTCGGCGTGGTCTCTCCGTGAGGACAAGATGCCTCTCTCCCTCCCAGCCTCGCTCCAGCCAGCGAACTCTGCAGGGTCAGCTGGCTGGCTTGGTGTCATCCAGTGAACTGGTCCTAACTGAGCAGATGTGAGCCACCACCACCTCACGTCATTTGTAACTCTCACACTGTGGGCACAGCCCCATGGTCATTCTGTGTGCCCAGCTCATTCAGCTTGCACAATAGCTGACCACCTAGGAGTTGTACCCTGGGCTGAGGAGATCGTGCCAAGCAGGGTGACCTGGGTCTTCCTGGGGTCACCCCGCAGAGCCTTGTGTCCATGGCAGCTTCCCTGGCCATTTTTCTCACTGCGGGTTCTGCAGGCCTCGAGGAAACCAGTCCTTCACTGTGTGGGCTGCAGCTCCGGCTCCAGCTCTCAGATGTGTCTTTACCTTCACTCGGGAGGCAGCGAATGCTTGGGTTGTGGGTGTTTTTGTTGTTCATGTCGTTGGAGGAATCCTCGGGTGGCCTTGCCTGATGAGACCTCGGGCTTTTCTCTCAGGGCAGCCTGAGAGAGCCCAGCGCCCTTCCCTGCCCCTGCTGTGATAGGAAAGAAGCACCTTCCTGTTCTGAACAGTTGCAGATGAAGTCTCAGCTGGAATTCCATCTTTCTCCTGGGAGGCTGAGGGTCAACCAGGGGAAGGACAGGAGAGAGAAATCTGAAAGAGGCAGAGGAGAGGCCTGGCCTGTGCGCCTGCAGGAAGAGCCTTCGCCTTGCTCCCTGCCTGCCCTCCCTGGGCTGGGCAGAGACCCAGGAGGCCAAGGCCTGCAGTCCTGGACACTGACAGAGTCCAGGGCTATTCTCCTGTCATGTTCTTATCTCAAATAGCCGTGCTTCCTAGGTGACAGTGTGGTGCCCTGACTGAAGTCATCCCTGGGATGACACAGCTGTCATGTCAGAGCTGATAGGTGCCTCTGACCCCAGGCCTGGCAGGGGTTCTGTGGACCTGAATACAGTGCTGCAGAGTGGGTGATAGAAACAGATGGCATGTCCAAAACAGCCCTCATTTTAAGCTCAAGGCCACTCCCTGACCTCGTCATGTGGCCTTTGCATGGTCTGTATGTCCTGCCGCCCACCTTGGACAACAGCAGCCCCAGATGCTGAGGTGAGGTGGCCTCACGCTCTCATCCTTTCCTCTGGTTGTCTCTGCTCACCCCCACCCCCTTCCGGCTGCCAATTTTCCCAGCTGGTTTGGCCCCCATTCTCAATTGCTGTCTCCACCGTGTCGCCAGGGTCTGAATCCACAGTTAGCCAGCCAGCCATGGGACCCTCGTTCAGTCACTTGAAGTGACCGCACAATGTGGGGCAGCAGCACAGACCTCCAGGTGAGCAGGGCAGAGCCGCCTCTGTTGGAGTGCACCGGTGGTTCCTGCTGACTGGTATCTTTCAGAAAGTGCCAGCCTCTGATCATGTGCCCTGGCATGGCCAGCTTCTGTCAGAGCTGGTCGTTCACGGTAGCTTCCTGGTAGCATGCTGATGGTGGGTTTCCAGGGTGTCCACCCTGCATCGGCTCAGTGCCCACAGCATCCTAATGATCTTCTGTATCAGTGTCGCTAGAAAATGGGTTTTGAAGTTAACCTCAGTAGCCTGTTGGCATATTCTGGAACAGTTTACATAGTGCGTAAATTTGCTGTCGACATCAAGGTTTTTTTTAAGATGGTACCAAAGATTTTGGTGGCTGTCGTTTGACCCAGATCTACCTTGTCCCATGACTGCTGAGGCAGCCCAGGTGCCCCCTCTGGCCTTCCGCTGCATCATCCTACTGAAGAAGAAAGTCGATGTCCCCATCCCTGCCCTCCCCAGGGTTCCCATCTTCTGTGGCTTTAGTCTGCAATGATCTGAGCAGATGCATGAGGCTAGATGGGAGGCCAGGCCTCCTGTGGTCTGAAGTTCCTCAGTTCCTCAGTTGCTAAGAGACCAGATGGAGGCCTGGCTGCAGGAGGCCCTTGGCCAGCAGGAGCGGCCCACGGAGAACAGCGCATGCTCCATGTGCTGTACTGCCCAAGGCTCTCAGCACATGCCTGAGTCAGTGGCATCACAGCCGCCCGGCATGCGTGGGACATCTGTATCACCAACCCTGCACCTTGCTACAAGCCAGAGCTGCGGGGTACGACACCCACCCACTGCAGCTGCCCCTGCTGGACAGTCACCTCCACAGCTCTCCGTGGCCTGGCTGGGCTCGAAGCCCTGGGGATCCTCCTTGGCTCTTCCCCTCACTGCCCTCAGCCCTATCAGCATCAGAGGAAAGGGAGACGAGGGTGATGGAGGGGACGCAGGAAGAGCCTCTTGGTCCGGCATTGCAGGGAGCCCCAAACCTGCTGCCCGAAGCCCCCCCCGCCCCCACCCCCTGTCCCCAGGTGCAGCAGGCCCATCCTGGCTTCTGCAGTCCTCTGTGTGTGGCTGTTTTCTTCTTCATCCTGTTTTGCATACATAAGCATCATGGCCCCCTAGTTAGGTGGAAAAATGTGAAATTAACAGTGAAGGTGACAAAGTATAAAGCCACAGGCCTGGGGAGGTGTGTGGCAGGCTCTGACAGGTTCTGCAGCAGTGTCCTTGGCAGTTCTCGGGACTAAATCGTCATTAAGTATTTCTTTTAATGTATGTTTTTAGTTGTAGGTGGACACAATAACTTTGTGCGGTGCTGAGGCTGGAACCCAGTGCCTCACTGTCCTAGGCGAGTGCTCCACCACTGAGCCACAAACCAGCCTAAATATGTTTTAATTTAAAGAGTTTTGCTCTCTGCCCACTTGGCCAACGTGGCCTTGGGTAAGGAGGTGCCTCAGGCTGCTGTGGTCCACAGGCCCCACCTGGCCGGCATGTGTGGCCCGCCTCTGGTCAGAGCGTGAGTGCTCCAGGACCAGGTGTCACTGTCCTTTGTGATTGGCAGCTCTTTAAGAATGCCACTTAACCCTGATTTTTCCCCTTTTGGCATGTGCTACGTTGAACCGGGTTAAGAGCAGGCTTGTCTTTCCAGTCGCTTCACACATCTGGCAACTGTGCCCTAGTCTCTTTCTGAGGCCTTTGCTAATGTCCTCGCCACCCTCCTGCCAGCACAGGTCTCTGCTGTGGGGCCCTCTGTCCTGTCAGGAGTCCTGCCATTGCTGCTGCATAATGCTCAGAATCAACATCCCTTAACCTGGGTGGCAGAAGGTGCCAGTGGTACAGAAAACCCACTGACTGACGCTGTCTCTTTCCCTTTGCAGAGTCCGGCTAGTAGAAAGAGGATCACCTCACAGCTTGCCCTTGATGGAATCGGGAAAAGTGAGTATTGAGGGAGGAAGGCCACACCTCTGTGTGAGTGTGTTTTCCTGAATATTTCTTTTCCAAAAATTTTCTTAAAAGCAGTGTACCAGGACTACTTATAGCCATAAATATAGAGAGTCAAGATTATAATGTATTAAACAAGTTCCCCACCCAACCCTTTGTAAAATTTGGGATATAGGCATCCATTGCTCTGTGAACTGACCAGGAAGCCTGTGCCTTCTGTCTAGGCATGACCTCTGTTCCCAAGAGTGTATCTGAAGTGGCTGTTCCAGCTCCAGCCATCATTCCTGTGTTCAAGATAGCAGGAGGAAAAGCAGAATATGTAAACAGAGTGGTACAGTCTATAAGAAAGGTTCCACAGCTGTGTTAGGCTTGCGTACTATTGATAAGAATTTAGTCACATGATCAGACCCAGCTCAAAGGAAGGTTGTAAATTATGGTATTGAATCTGAATTCAATCAGGGTAAATCAGGGTATCTACAACTGTGGGAGGAGGTGGAGAATGGGTATCAGGTACAGCTGTGAAGGTTCTGCCACAGAAGTCAGATCGTTCGGAGACCCAAAGGGTCTTACATTTCTACGTAAGTGAAGACCTCCTTTCTCTTTGGCCCCAATGGGCAGAACCCTTCTCCACTGGCATAATTCTGAAAGCATCTTGTGTTGCTCTGGACCTTTCAGAATCTGTGTCTACGTGACTCGAGGTCGACCTCAAGAAGTCGGTCCTAACGGTGGTGGGGGCTCGGCACTGTCCTTGCCCAGTGGCAGACAGAGCTGCAGAGACAGGGCTGTCAAACTTCGTGTGCGGCCTGACTGCTCGCAGAGTCCCATGCTCTAGCCACGGTGGCTTGTCCTGCCTCCATGTGTGATCTGAGAGTTGCAGGAGGAGGCAGGCTGCATTTCAAATTGCAAGAGTGGACCTTGGGTTCTGCAGTCACACTCCTGGGGAGCTCGGAACTCTGCTGAGCAGAGAGGCTTGATGCCAACCTTGCCTGTGATGGACGGTGGTCCACAGAGGCTGAAGGGCAGTGGGGAAAAGCTGGTGTCAGCACAGACTTTCTGGTCAGAACCCCCAGGCTCTCCAGGAGGGTCCAGAGCCTTTGACTTCAGCTACCCCAGAAGCAGCCTGCTCCTGCGCTGCTGGCCAGAGTTACTTGGGGCTACCCCCATCCACACTCATCCTGGACAACCCCATGCTGTAACCCCCCCCAAGGCCAGGACTGACCACAGGCATTGCCTTCATCCATACCTGTGTGCTTCCATGTTAAAGTCAATAGAAAGAAACCCCCAGAGAGAACAGAAAAGCCCTTCTGTGTCAGGCCACATTGAAGGGAACATCACTCACCATGTTCTGGTTCAAAATTCTTTATGTGATTTTCAGCAGATTCCGTTTATTTCAGCTTCACTGACAATCAAAACTCCTTTCTAAGGTCCCTTCACAGACACGTGGTGGTAGCACCACGACACTGAAAGAGTAATATCATGGCACAGGCCCTTCACGTAAAGCCCTGGTGCTTTCTGAATGAGCCTTCAGAAGGCAGCGGGCTCGTCTGTCCCTCTGCCTCTCTAGACATCGTCAACAGTTGTCTCCTCTCCCAAACAGATTCTTCCTGGGGTTCGGATCATAATTGCCAATCCAGAGACTAAAGGACCGCTGGGGGACTCACACCTTGGGGAGGTAAGTTCTGGAGCCGCTTCCACAGGCCTGTCCCCAAGACAAGTCTACTTCCTGCCTCAGAGGGCTTGCCCTTCTCGCCCTGGACCAGCACGCACTCTGTCTGCACTGGGACTGGCGGGGAGCGTCACTAGATAAGTGGTATTGCCTAGAGGGCTCCAGAAAGGTCTGAGTTGGAAACCGGGATTCCCTTAGGAATTGCGACGATGTCTCTACAAAGAGCTTACGGGATGCCACGGTGTCTCTTCCCTTCTTAGTTCTTGAATTTGTTTTCCCCGGGATGGGGGTGTGGCATGCCTTGCTGCAGACCCTCCAATGACTGGGAACAGCACTGCGGAGCCTCAGAATCACAGCAGTGAGAGGTGGCACCCAGGGAGCAGAGGAAGGGCAGTCACGTGTCACTCCAGATCAGAGAGCTCAGTCACTGTGTCCAGAGGGAACCCCTCCCTGCGTAGCCCTCAACCCTGTGCGGCTTTGTCCCCACCCTGCTGGCTGGATGTGGCTGGAGAACAGCCCCTCCCTGTGCTGCCAGCCTCCATCCGGATTCTTGACCCCAGTCTCAAGTAGGCCCCAGGTCTGTGGGGCGCCAGGTGTCCCACACTGGTCCTCTCTCTCCGCTGGGAAAGAGGACAGAGCACACCACATCCCAGCCTCCATGCCTGGACCAGGGCATGCCCTCCACACCTGCTGTCCTGCCTAGGGCCAAACCTGCCAGTGCCCTGGACTGAGGCCCTGTTGCCAGCCAGGGACATCTCTGCTGCAGTCCCACCAGCCCCCCTCCCTTCCCCAACTGTGTCCCTAGCCCTAGGATGGAGTGGCACACCCAGGAACACTTCCCCCCGGTGGGTAGACATAACTGGCGACCAGTTCTTGGCCCACTTTCCTTTCCATCCGGGGTCATCAGAGTCTTTCAATCACATGCAAAGATCAGAACTGAGATGGTAGCGTTCTGGGCCGCTCTTACTAGGAGTTTCCTTTAAACGTGTTCCTAGAGCTGGATCTGGAAGGGAGAGCGTGCCTTCTCAGGGCTCCTAGAGAGGGTCCCCAGGGTGCTGCCCTCCCTTCCAGCCTCTGGAGTGGCCCGAGCACCCTGTGCTA
The DNA here is from genome assembly GCF_048772815.1 of Callospermophilus lateralis. Taxonomy (NCBI): domain Eukaryota; kingdom Metazoa; phylum Chordata; class Mammalia; order Rodentia; family Sciuridae; genus Callospermophilus; species Callospermophilus lateralis. The sequence goes on along the minus strand of NC_135317.1, from coordinate 17,999,677 downwards.
TGGCCAAGGCAGGACTGTGACCAGGGCTGGTGAAATCTGCAGGAGAGTATTTCCTGTTTTCCAGCTCCACTGAGTTATAATCCACATACTGTCAGGCATGCAGTGTGTTATTTGTGAACTTTGACGTTCTCTACACATGTACTGTAAAGTGACTCTCACAGTCGAAGCTGTTTACATTTCCCCATTCACCTGCAGCCCCCAGCAACTGCCCTTTACTCTGTACCTATGAGCTCACCTTTTTAGGTGCCATATATAAAGTGAGAGCACATGTTGTCCTTTCTTCCCCTGACTTAACTCCACTTAGCTTGGTGTCCTCCACATTCCTCTGTGTGTTACAAATGGCAGGATTCTCTTTTTAAGGATGTAGAGTATTCCATGGAGGATTTTTGTGTGGTGCTGGGGAATAGCACATGGTTACCCTTGGCCTCATCGGATGGTGTTCCTTCTTTCTGTTTTACTTTTTATTTTCCAGAAGGTTCTTATTGTCTGCTGTGACCAGCATTGTTGTGGGCACTAGGGATGCAATGGTGAATCAAAGTTTTTGACTCTGAAGAGCTTCTCCATTTTTCAGTGTAAATAAAATAATGAAGCAGCCAATCCCAGAGTGTCTGCTCAAGCCCTGCATGGTCTGAGGGACTCTCACCCTATGTCATGGGAGGCCTTTGCAGTTTGCTGGCACACTGCTGCTGCTTCTGGTCTCTGCACCGTCAGAGCTATCATTCCTTGGAGGCTTCGCTGGCCATCTCTGGAGCCAGACAGAGCGATTTTGTTTCCTGTTTGTTTTTGGTTTGGGCACCAGGGATTGAACTCGGGGGCACTCACTCAACCACTGAGCCACATCCCACGCCTCATTTAGTATCTTATTTAAAGACAGGGTCTCACCAAGTTGCTCAGGGCTCTGCTAAACTGCTCAGGCTGGCTTTGAACTCCAGATCCTCTTGCCTCAGCCTCCCAAGCTGCTGGGATTATGGGATGTGCCCCTGCGCCCAGCAATCGGCTGTCTTGCCCTTTCCTGCCCTTCCCTCAGGGCGTGGTGTTGCGTTGTTTTATTACAATGTGTTTCTAAAAGTATGCCTACTGGGTGAAAGGAACCAAATGCTCAGAGGTTTTCCTCATTACTCTTTTTAAACAACCATTACATTTGGAAAAGTACAAGGAAACTAGTATGGCATTGTTCATTTGATACATTTATCTTTAAATGCTATTTTCAAAATTATCAATTAACCTTTAATAGAATTTCTGATAGACAGCTTGGTTGCTGGCTGGCCATAAACCTGATCCAACCAGGGTCTCCATTGCATCTCTGTGGGCATCTGGGTCTCCCCAGAAACCTAGGTGAGGGCTGGGGATGTGGCTCAAGCGGTAGCGCGCTCACCTGGCATGCGTGCGGCCCGGGTTCGATCCTCAGCACCACATACCAACAAAGATGTTGTGTCTGCCGATAACTAAAAATAAATAAATATTTTTAAAAAAAAAGAAAAAAAAAAAAGAAACCTAGGTGAGATGACCATCTGATTTTTTCAGCCCGAGAAAACTTTAGTAATGCTGAATATAACTTACAAAACCATAAAGCAGTTTCGGCCTCTCCTCCCGCACAGTTTCAAGGTGTCTCATGCACAGTGGCCCTGTCACTCTGTTCACAGATCTGGGTGCACAGCGCCCACAACGCCAGCGGTTATTTTACCATCTATGGAGATGAATCCCTCCAGTCCGATCACTTCAACTCTCGGCTGAGCTTTGGAGACACCCAGACCATCTGGGCACGAACAGGCTACCTGGGGTTCCTGCGGAGGACTGAGCTTACGGATGCGAATGGAGGTCAGCCTGGGCCCCTTGTGCTGTGTGGGGGCTGGGTTCCCCCACACAGAAACAGGTCTGAGGTTTGGGACAGCCAGAGCCAGGAGGATGGGTGACTGGCTGCAGCCAGCATGGAAAAGCTGAGCCGGGAGGGAGGGAGGGAGGTCAAGTGCAGAGGAGTCCAGCAAGCTGAACTGGGCCCCATCCCCTGAGAACCAAGAGCAGATTTAAAGCCAGAGAGGAGCCAGGTGCTAGGCTTGTGCCATCAAAGTGCCCCAAAGTCCCAGCTGCAGATTCTGCCTCTTGTCAGTTCTGAGGGCTGCCCACTCCCTAGGGCTTCTCTGAAGCAAACTGGGACCCAACAGGCTGCCCTGCCCAGGCCCTGCCCTGAGGCTTTCTGCACTACAGAGCACAGGGCCTGGAAACTGGGGTGTTGTGTGAGGCCACGCTCTCAGGAGTAGGTGGAGCCCCGAGGAGAGCCCCTGCCCAGCCTGTGTAAGGGCCTGGGTTCCTCTCCAGCACGGAAGCCACAACAGTGTTTGCATCTTCCATTCTTTGCTGATTCTAGAGACTAATCTCGCCTTCTTAGTTCTGCTAAAAATAGTGGCAGGAGTTAGAGACTTGGACAAGGACAGTAGCCAGGATTCTTGGTGAGATGCTACCTCACCAAAAGCCCAGGCAGGTGACATCAGTGCAGCCTCCCAAGTCTCTGACAAATCTGCCCTGCCCTGGCCCCCGGGGTTTGTGTCAGAATATTCTGGCCTGACATTAACATTGTGGGCACTCGCAGGCTAGTTTATTTGAGTGCATCATCTGGAGATATTGCCAAGAGCTGAATTCAGAGGTCTAAGGTGGCAGCAATTTATACCCCCAAGGAAGGTCAGGAGGCTCCATCCTGCTGAGCCCCAGGGACAGCAGGACATGCTGCTGTTCTCACCTCCTTGATCTCTAGAAGGTGATGTGACTCCTCACCTCAGCAGGGTATATGGAGCTCCACCCTGAGCAGGAGTCAACAGGAGACTGTCCCATCTTTGCTTCTCTGGCTTAGATTAGAGAAGATCCGTTCTGGTGCTGTTGTGTATGTTTTACATCAATCGTTTCTTTCAAGTTTGCCCTGGTAGGCTTACCACCCAGCGTAAAATGAAAGGTGTTTTTGTTCTTGGGAAGAGGAGGCCGTGTTTTCATTGCCCTCACTCTTAGGGTTTGTGTAGAGGAGGAATTCATGTTCGTGGCCACCTGAGCTAAGCAAGTCTTCCTTCATGACCGTCACCCAAAGCCAACTTTCTTTCCCCACTTATATGTTAGCACAGTGAACTCTCAGGAGTCGAAAGGAACCTGGTGGACAGTGACCGTGCCATGTCCCATGTGTCCTGGGCAGGTGAACTCCTTGACTTGGCACGTGGGTCCATCCCAGGGGCTTAGCAGGTCTAGTGGCAACTAGTGCTGACCTTGGTCCTTTCGGATGAGGATGCAGCTGTATATTTGACCCTGTATGGAAAATGACCCAGGAGGAGGCTGGCTTCTCCCCATGGGTAGACTCAGGTCAGGGTGGGCAACAGACAGAGGACCCCTGTGGCTGTGTGCAGCCTTGGGAGAGAGGGACTTCCCAGGGGTACCTCGGCCTGCAGCAACCATTCCTGCAGAGCTTTCTGGTAGAGCAGAGCTGGTCATCTCTAGATAAGTGTCCCCCTTTCTTTGCATCTGTTGCACTTGGGGGAAAGTTCTTAGCTTTAAAAGGAAATTTGTGCCAAGGCTCACCCGCTGTTTCCTTTCCAGAGCGCCACGATGCCCTGTACGTGGTAGGGGCGCTGGATGAAGCCATGGAGCTGCGGGGGATGCGGTACCACCCCATCGACATCGAGACCTCTGTCATCAGAGCCCATAAAAGCGTCACAGAATGGTAAGTGGGGGAGACCCAGCATTCGTATGCACCCCAGGGCCACATTTGTGGAGCAGTGGAAGGTGGCAGAATGATGGAAAGCTTCTAGGAGACCAGCAGCGGCCACCCGCATCGAGGTCAAGGTGAGCCTTTGTCCTTGGGGTCAGCAGCACATTGCTTGTCCCACAGAGATAGGCGTCCTGTGTTACTTGAAAATGAGAGATGTTTATGTCACAAAAGCCTTTTGCTGTTCTCCAGGAAGCCAAGTGGTTACTTGTTTTTTTAAAATTTATGAAAGAAAGGTACAGGAAAAACTTAAATTGCACACACACACACCTGCAGGAACCCTGAACAGCAAGTGCTCCATGGAAAACTTAAGAGGGACCTGTGACCGTGCTGCACTAGAGCTGTTGACAAAGGGAAGGTGGCTTGAATTAAGCCAACCCCGAAGACAGGAGTCCCCCACCTTGCTCCCGTGCAGCGGGGCCCAGCCAGGATCTGAGTTCTCACCCTCCCAGAGGCACCACCTCACTGGCACATTGAGTCCCGGGTAAAGCGCTGCGTGTGTTCAGAGTGCTTTGTGGAAACAGCAGGCGGTTCCCAGTCACAGGCTCTTGCTGTGGCAGTGTTTGGGAGAGGCCTGTGTGTTAAGCCAGTAGTGTCATTTCAGGAACAAGAAGTGACTCAGTTACCCATGAGGTGCTTACTCAGGGCACCATGTCCTCACCTGGCAAATTGCCTGATGAGACCAGCACAGTTCAGAAACAGCAAGGGGAGCACAGGCTGGAATTCCCATAGGTTTCTCTGTTGCTTCTGAGGTTGTCAGTTCCTCTGTGAGCTAACTGATATGCAGGAGCAGGCTGGCGGTCACCACCATTTACTCAGTTGGCATGTGCTCACAGTAGGGTTTGCATTCCTAGGAACTGACCTATGATTCACATTGGCTTTGACCCTACTTGGTCCCTAGAAACTCCTCAAGCATTCAGGGTTCCTTCTATTACCCAGTATGGGGAGAGAACATAGACCAAGGAAACACCAGAAACCTAGAAGGACTTCAGCCCAGACACCAGCCCAGGCCATACTTCATTGTCTACCTCAGTAACTGAAATACCAGTTCCAACCCTCTGTTTCTGCAGTTCTAAGAAAATAGTTTTAATTGGCTTTTATCATCTCCCTCAAGCATTTCTGGGTTGGTTCCAGCTGAAAGGCATGTCCAGGGGCCTCCCTGGTGCTCCTATGGGTTCCTGGCCCAGGACTTTGGGTGTTATTCTAAGCATCCCTCTTCCCTGCTCTGGGGCCACTGACCTACGATTGTCACTCACCTGGTCAAGGCAGGGCCTCCCACTCCTCTGTGCACACAGAGGGTCAGGACAAAAGAAAAGAAATGAGTGGTTTCATTTGGATGGACTTTGAACGTGTTGGAAACTCTTTAGGCATAAACTTCCCTGTCCCTTCTGCCCCCACACCTCCCTGTCCCCCAGGCCTTCCCAGTGCATCTCCTCCCAGCTCACCCACTGATTGCCTCACAGAGAGAAACCCATGTCATAGAGCAGGACTGTTTCCATGTTGCCGAGTTCAAGCCAACCCAGCGAGCTCATTCCTCACCAGTGTGAAAAGCGCACTGCCCAGGAAAGCTCCCACGGAAGCAGGTCTCCTCGCTCCCCCGCCATGGCTTCCTGGCAAACACCCAGGGACAGCAACGCATTGTTCACCCTTGACCTACTCCACCAAATGTGCCAAGCTGGGCCGATTGCTGGGACCTCAGGACCGTGCCATGAACTTCAAATGTCACAAAATTAAACCCAAAGTGCCCGAGAGGTGGATATAATTTTTGGTGTCACATTCACAATGCAGGCCTATGTGGAACAATATTTTAATGTCACAGAGTTAGATTCTGGTCCTTCTTGGAAAAGGTTCTCAGCCTGATTGTCCTCCTAGGGATGCAGTGGCCACAGTGAGACAGGTTGAGCTCACCGATTGTCCCTTTCATGTGAGCGTCTGCGTTGGCCACACTGAACAAAATGTGCTGTTCTCTAGCACACTGAATCTCATGCTTAAACAATAGTGAGTTTCTGAAGATGCATCCTGCCCCAAGCTGGGTGAGATGTATGGAATAGGAGGGAGCCTTCTCCAAGAAGCCCTCTACCCAGGAACCCTCTGGAGCCTGGTATAGTCCTTCCTCCCCCCCAACACCCCAGGAAACCTGGGGCTTGGTCCTGTTCTCCATGTGCTCCCACTGCCCAGGAACCTCCACCTCCACCGCCACGCAGAACTTGTATATAGGCCAATGAACATCAGATCCTTAAACAACCAGTTCTAAAAGCCAACTTTACCAGGTTAATGTGGCTTAAAATGTAAAGCTCTGGGTTTATGCTCCCACCAGCTGGAACGGCTCCTTGCCACAGAAAGGTGACTAGCTATCCCACTTGGTGCTTTAGCTATTGTTGCATTGCTGTCATCTCAAACCCATTCTCCAGACAGATCGCCTGTGTCTGCAGGGGTCAGCCAGGTCAGCTGGAAAGTGCCATGTGGACTTGGGGCCAGTTGTTCTTCTCCACGTGTCCTTGTCTTCTGGGGTCAGCTCAGGCACATCCCTGTCCCAACAGTAGCCACAGGCTGTCAGGACAAATCCCAACACCCCAGCCTTCCTTGAGCCTCTGCTGGTGGCTCTCACACCTGGACCAGATTGCACAGGAGCCCCCGCTGGGCGCACGTGTCAGAGCCAGGGAGCAGCTGGTGGGCCCGGCTCAGCAGCAGCTCCTGGGCTGGGAACCAAGATGCAGGTTTGTTCTGAGGGCAGATCCAAGTGGCCCAGTGCACTCTGTGATGGGGTCTGGTCTAGAAGAACTAGAAGACAGGCTCCTCTGAGGAGGTGGAGGTGACCCCTGTGCCATAGAGGTAGGTGCACAATGACCAGGGAACTCTCTCCAAAACCACCAGGGGAGATGGCCAGTGGAAAGTATGGACGCTTTGTTGCAGGGGTGGGGGGGGTAAAATGTCTAATGAGTGACAGGAAGATGGACCTGGAGGGACGAGCCAGCCAGAGATGTCTCAGTCCAAGGGCTCAGGCAGACCTGAGCAAAACCAGACAGAACTTCTGGAAAAGAATGCCTGACCATTAGACAAGAGTCACCAATGACACTGCTCCCTTTGTCTTCCAGTGCCGTGTTCACCTGGACGAACTTGCTGGTGGTGGTGGTCGAGCTGGACGGGTCAGAGCAGGAGGCCCTGGACCTGGTTCCGCTGGTGACCAACGTGGTCCTGGAGGAGCACTACCTAATCGTGGGTGTGGTGGTCGTGGTGGACATAGGGGTCATCCCCATCAATTCCCGAGGGGAGAAACAGCGCATGCACCTGCGGGACGGGTTCTTGGCAGACCAGCTGGACCCCATCTATGTGGCCTACAACATGTAGCCTCGTGGCTCTGCTTCCACAGACTGTCCTAGGGGGTGTGAACATTTTTCTCAGTGTCCACTGAAGCGTGCAGACACGAGGGCCACATGCGCCAGAATGCAGCCTGGCATGGCGGGACGGGAGGGGGAGGAGGACTTGTCGCAGCAGTCACCCTGGCATGGAGATGAAATGTGAATTTATCGCTGAATTTTGCTCAGAAGGACTTTGGATTTGCCTTCAGTTTGTTGGAAAAGCTCATTTCAAAAACTTTTTCTTTCTTTTTTTTTTTTTTTTTAATTATTGGATAATAAGTGCTTTCTTCGTAAATGTGGTATTTTGTTAAGCCGAAATAGCAATTAAAAAAATATCCTGCCCTCCAGATGGGTTCTTTTAAACAATTTATGTAGTGTGACAAAGAATTGTTTTCTCTGTTTTTTAATGTGTCATGGAATCTTACTGACATGGATCTGTTACTAAGTTAAGCCATTGCTAGATCTCACCCTTCTGGAACGTTCATTGAGGTACGAGAAAACCTTCCAGATAGCACCTTCCAATTAGATTTTAGCAGCTTTCTTTGTCAGAAATGTGCTGAAGAAACAAAGGCCAACTTACGGCCTTTGAAGTTAGCATAGAATGAGAAGAAATTATAAATAAGGTGTATTTCGGCAATTATCTTGCAAATATCTTTGTACTAAACTAAAAAGATAAAAATAAGTTAACTTCCTCAATATGTAATTATGTACAAAATGTTTAATTTATTTTGATCTCTTTAGAAGTATAAAAGAGAAAAACATTCAAGAATATTAAAGTCTTGTAATGTTTGCTAATATAAAAAAGTGTTGTATTATCTTGCGTGGATAGTATCACAACAAATATATATATATGAAATATAAATTCACTAATGAAAAAAGGAGATTTTAAAGTTTAAATGCAGAACTCGTCAGCTTGCATGGAGCGCCCTCCGCTGTGTCCACGTCCACCGCTGTCGCGAGCAGTCACAGATGGCCAGCAGCCCTGTCTCGGTTCCTCCTAGACCAGGACCAGCGAGCGGGACTGTTGCCATCTCCGAGACGGTGAAGGACTCTCACGCTAAACGTGCACTACTTTTTTCCTTTGCTGTGGGGACGACAGTGAGTGCATTTTGGCCAGCGTGTGCCAACCCGGAGGCTCTAGCTGGCCAGTTGCACTGTTCTCTTAGCTGCCAGAATCCGTTGCACAATGTTTTTCAGCCTTTTTGTTAGTGTCACCTTTTTTGGTCCTTGGTATGAAAAGAAATGCTATCCTGTGGTCATTTGTCCTGGGTTTCTTTGACCCCCTCACCCCCACCCCCAGATGGCCACTGTGTGAGAATGTCCAGAATGGCTTAAGGGGAGAGAGAGATAGGTGATGTCCCCTTATCTGAAGACCCAGCCAAGTCTGTGAACCCTGGTCTTTTGAGTTTCCTAGCTCGGCCCTGAGCAAGCCCCCTGGGGACTCATAACAGAGCTCTGGCTGAAGCAAGAAATCATCCCTGTGCCACCCGTGGAGGAGAACGTCCCTGGTTTCTGTCTCTGCTGTTGCTGCCTCACACACCTGTCTGCAGAGCTCCTCTGTGCATTTCTAAGTTGAATTGGCCTGTCTGTATCCAAGAAGGACAGATCAGCTATCCAAGATGGATATATTTTATAATTGCCCCAATATGATGCTGCAGTGGCTATCGGTACTAGATATGCATGACTAAGATTGTTGCTGGGCAAACTTAGATTTTTTTTTTTAATCGTAGGCATTGTCTTTGCCATCATTATATGCAGCCAGCAGTAAGCCCTTTGCCAAAAGAGAGTTTTGTTTGACTTCTGAGATCCAAGGCTGATTGTTTAAAAAGATCCTAAGTGGCACTTTTTTAAAAAATGTTTTGCCTGCATATATGGAACACCCTCCATCTCCATTAATCATTTGGTTTTTAAAATACCATTTGCTCATTGCCATATGAGTCTCTCCACATGCTTCAGATACACATTCCTAGCCTTCTGCTTCCTGGGGGGAAACACCCGCCACATACAGAAACAGACATTTGCTTACACAAAGATGTTAAGGGGAATGGGTTTAAGGTTTCAGTCGGGATGCTGGTTACAAAACATAATTGTAGTGTGTAGGAAAACTTGCAAGCTGATGTTAGGAAGCAAAGCAAATTTAGATGTCACTTCCAAGATCATTTTAACTTTCACCATATCAACTTTCCATCCAAGGAGGGCGAACACTGCAGTGCAGTTGCGAAGCAGTTAATAGCAGGTCTTTTCTGCATCCTGTCATCTCTGATGTTAGGCTTAGGTTCAAAGAGTTGGTGGACTGGAATCGAAGTTTGTGCAAGAGAAAGGAAAGGAGACACTTAAGTACCACCAGTTTCAGCAATAAAGAAGGATCGTTCTGTATTAGAAATTGTACTGTAGATAAATCATTCATGAGAATGTAAAAAAAAAAAAAAAAATGTTTGTCTTGTGACCTTGTGCTTTTGAAGTCAGCCAAAACCGTGTAATCAACTTGCACAAAAAGAGGGTACACAGTGAACGTTTAAACACAGACCGAATCAAACAGGAGCAGATTCCTCATGGTGCTTGTTTATTATATATATTTAATCCTGCTTGACACTTTACCCAAGGGAAATGGTCCCTTTCATCAGTTGAATGTTAGCAGCGTTATTTCAGAGTGTGGTGACTGGTTAGAGAAATTCATGTACTCGACCAATCACAGTTTCAAACAAAATTTTTATGTGCAAAGGACAGCAACCTTCTTGTATGTTCAACCACCAGTACGCTTTGTACATCTGTGATAACGCCTGTTTTATATTCAAATGAACAAATAAAAGCTTTTATTTTTGTTGCTCTGAAAATAGCAGTTTCTTAATTGGTACCCTGGAAAAAATGTCTCAGACAGCTCCAATCCTAGGAAGAAGGTGACTCTTACAGGGAAATGTATCCGACTCTGTTTACATAATTTGTTGCATAACTTAGTACAGATAATCATACTTGGAACAATGTTTAAATTTTGATGTGGGCATTTATTGCTAAAAATAATTCCTATGGCAACAAATGTTTTGTGAAATGTTTTTTTAATTCTTTTAAATATATCTGAATATATTTGTTCACACTTTGCTGCAAGTGTACAGATTATTGATAACTTTTTTGGGACAGATGGTAAACATGAATCCTGTGTGCAAATACCTTCTATCAGCTGTGTCATAGGGGGCCTGTGTGTGTCAGGAGACGGCACTAGTTGACTACTGCAACCCAAATGGTCTTCACTCGACGACCAACTGTTGTATTTCTTGACTAGGATTTGAGAATTCCTGACGGTTTTATCTTTTAGAAGGCAGTGGCTGGTTCGCCTTTAGTCTCCTGGTTGTAAAAAGGTAAATGTTTATCTACCTGAAAATCAGAGCTTGTGTCTGCACCAGGTTTCGTCTAAATATCTGTGATTGTGTTAGAACTCACTTGTCCCCTCCCAGTTTCCTGCAGGACAGTGCCATGCTGACCAGGTGGCAGTGCTTTGGGTGATGGCAGATGGTGTGAGACCTGCCTGGCTGCATGGTGTTCAACAGGGGATTGCAAGGAGGGGTGCTTTGCCACTGCTGTGTCTCCACGGGAACCCTCACAGTGAATCAAGTACAACCAACCAAGAGAATGGTACCCGCGGAGCCCATGTTAGACTGTTTGTCCATGTACATGCGTACATGCACCTGCTCGTGTGTGACAGTGGCATTTTCTATTTAATATCATGCTATGCATCCTTCACAGCCTCTAGCACAAAGCTCTGTTCCTGGGACCCACTAGCAGGTTGGTTGGCTGGGTGATTATCACTCTGTCCTAGCAATCCCCTGGGACCTCTGTGTGGTGAGATTGGGCAGTCTGTCCCCCTGAACAGACGCAGCGGGGCTGCCTAGTTCCCAGGCAAAAGGAAGCGTTTCCTGGCCGCCGCATCGGCTGTGGCGCTCAGTTCTGGCAGATGGAGTTTTTAAGGAGAGCTCATGGTTCCCTCTTCCTGCTAACATAGTACACGTTTTATTTCTACCAGATTCCAGAAAGTCATGGCGGTGTCCCGCATGACTCCTCCTGTGATGACTGGGTTCTCTTCCTGCCATGGGAACTTCTGACATCATTGTCATTTCCCTGGGGTCAAGGGTGTCCCAGGCTCTTCTGGCTGGGCAGGTGGATGCTCTATTGCCTGGTGGTTTTCAGTCTCTAAGCTGATGTTTGGACCTGCCCCAAGGCCAGTGTGGCCTGTCATTTCTGACAATGTTGTCCGTCTGGGTGGTCAGCAGTATGCCAGCTCACCGGGTGTGCTTGAGGAATCTAGTGCAATTTCAGTTCTGCACCCCCCACCCCCACACACTGTCCTGGATCCAGCCGCCCACACCGCTGGGAGGAGCTGGTTTGGCCTCACACTCCTCCTTGCCAGGCTGTTTGCTGGCGTGGTGCTGACTCCAGCTGCCTGGCTGCCCTCGGGGCAAGGAAGGGACAGGCATGGGTCCTGAGACACACCGTGCCTGGCTTGACAGAAACAGCTGCTGAATGGCCTGGCAGGAAGGCCGACAGCCAAAGGAACTGCCCCTGAGACAAGGGGGTGGGGATGGGGGGCCAGAGGCCACCAGCGGGTGTGCTGGGGCGGGGCAGGTAGTGGGCCAACTACACACAGGATGGACTCTTTTTCATGATCTGAAAGACGCCAGTGAAACCTTTGGCCTGGTTGTCAGATATACTCATTATAACAACCCAGTGTTGGGTCTCGTGTGTCCCTGAGGGTTAGGGAATAATTGGAAATATCAGAAAAGGGATAAAAGACAAAAGGGGAAGGGATCAGAAATAAATGATGTGGCTAGGGAACAGATAATCTGTGCACAAGACAATTGCATGTTAGAAGGATCCATAAAATGATAAAAATAATATAAGTTAAAAGTATAAAGTAAGAGCAAGAGTATGGAAAAATTCAGAAAAGCGCCAGTCCTAGTGGACTTGAAGGTGACTGGGGCCAGTCCCATCAATTATCTGTTGCATGTTGTCGGGTAGGACAGAGTTGGCAAGGGAGAAACCCTCTTAGCCTATCAGCCCAAAGGCTACGGAGACAATCTGGATTCACACACTTTCCTATTTCTTCAGGAATTTGAAAACAAAATCCCAGAGGTGAAAGTGACTGTGCCCTTGGTGTGAAGAAGCTAAGCTTGCTTCTGCACCAGAACCCAGCACTGCCTGATTGCAGGGACCCAACCCTCAGGAGTCACTGTAGCACCTTGCCAGTGGTTCACCTCAAAGTCAGGCAAGGGGACATTTTCTCATTCATGTAGAAAATAAGATGTGGACATTTACTTGACCTGGCTGATGTAGGATCTTCTCAAGGTTTTGGAGGGAAAAGATGTGCCTCAGCAATCCACCTGTGGCTCCTTTCTTTTCTGGCAACGGCTTGTCAGAATGGCCTGATGTGGCCACAGGACAGTTTGACTCAGTGACTTATGGACAAAACAAAGGTGAGTTCCTCCTGCCCAGTTCCATCTGTGACCTGCACCTTAGCCACCTCCCCGAGGAGCTTGTAAAAGCTCTGGCCAGCGACACCACTGTACCCTTGGGCCGCTGAACTTCATTCTTCTCAACATGGCGGCCACTTCAAGAGATGGGCTCACTGGAGAACGGCCCTCAATTGTAAAATTCAGTGACAATAAACTTTGGAAATTAGGTGTACATTTGAGAAAAATCAGTAGCACCTGGACAAATGCTTTTCCCTGGGAACAACTTTCACCTCACCCTTTTGATTGCAAACTCTAACCAAGCAAGAACCACATCACCACGATCTCACCAGGACATTTTTTAATATAATTAAATCTCCTTGAAATATAGCATCATTTAATTATGGTGAATGGAGGCCAGATTCAAGTTAAGTGACTAAAGTTTTTTAGAAATTATTTCTAATAGTAATTTCCATTCAGTCTTGACGAGTGGCCCTTGGCAAGTCCTGGCTTACAGCTGTGCCTCTCTGATAAGGTGTACGGGCAGGTGTCTTTGGGGATCTGCTCTTCAGATTCAGCCTGCTCTGATGGTCGTCAAACAAACTTTTCACCGAGGATGCAGGTTTCCCTGCAAGGGGCAGGTGACTTCAGAAGATTCCAGACTGAAAACCCCAAGGCGTAAGTGACCTCTGACGAGTGCACAACATAAATTCCCCATCATAAAGTGCCCGCTCTTGCACACTCGTTGCCACCTGCTGACAGGTAAGTTGCAGGTGGTTCCCAGAGCGGCAGCCTGCTTTGGAGGCTTCACCAACCTAAGATAGGTGGCAGTCTATGTCCATATCCTAAGTCTTCAGCCTTGTGTCTGAGAGGTGGAAACAGCGACGTGAAGGAGGTGGGTGATTAGTGGGTTTTCTTTGGGTTAAGGTTAAACCATTGGCCATTACTGGGCAGTACCTGCAGGGAAAGGAGCAGGAACCACTCCCAGATGACATCAGCCAGCTCAGTGCTAACCCTGGAAGTCAGGAAAGGCAAATTTGCTTCACAGGACCAACTAGAAGATATTCTGGGCTCTGTGGGCCACATGGTTTCTCTCTCAATTACTTGATCCTGATGCTGTTAAGTGGACATGGCCCCAGTCCAGTTGAACTTTGTGTGGATTTGATATGTGGGCATTGAATTTCATATATTTCTCATCATAAACAATTATAGTTATCTATTTTGTTGGTTGTTGTTGTTTTGTGGTGCTGGAGACTGAACCCAGGGCCTTGTGCATGCAAGGCAAGCACTCTACCAACTGAGTTATAGCCCCAGCCGTCTATTAGTTTTTGAAACCATTTTAAAGCAGAAAAGCTATTCTTAGCTCACAGACCTGGAAAACTAGATAGCAGCTAGATTTTTTTTTTATAGCAGCCCTAAAAAAAAAAAAAAAAATGAGTTTAATTTCTCCAGTCTGTCTCATTAATTTACTCAGGCAAATATTTGAACCCCAACCACTGGTGGTTGCTGGGGATAAAGTGGTCAAGGATCCCAAGGGTCCTCAAGTCTAGCAGAGCCCAGGACCCAAGCTCCTTCCTCGGACTCTGGCCTTGGTTCGGCCACACAGCAGGATTCTTTTCTGCCTTTAAGATGATGGGGAGAGAGCAGATGGTGATGATCTGCCCTACCCAACATACTCTTCTTTAACTCATTTAACCAAATGTGCTTGTCAGGCTGCCAGCACCCATTTAAACATATTTTGTGTTGGTAAAAGAAAAATGTAGGATGTCCTAAATGTAATTAAAAGGGCTGGAGGATGTGGGGAGGGGAGACAGGAAGGTTGATCTGTCACAGCTCTGGGCCAAACCAACACCCACCACAAGATCCCACATTCCTGAGTGTTAGAACCTCAACTCCAACCCAGGTGGCCTTCAGGGCCTGCTCCTCCTGATAAGCTCCAAAGGGTGTGGAAGGGGGAGCACTTGTCGCTGTGGCTACCCTTCTGCCCCAAAGCTTTCCTCACTTACTGTCCCTCCCCACCAGAGCCAGTGTAGGAGCACTGCGCAAGGTCCCATCCGACCTCTAGCTGCCTTGCCCACATTTTCATTATAAAACGCTCCTAGCTCTAGGCCCATGGATGTATTTCCAATTGCTGTCTAGCCCTGCTGCTGGGAGTAGAGGGAACTTATCCCAGGACCTGGTCCTTTCTTTCCGTCAAGCTCAATTAACCCTTTTATTTCAGGGATCCCTCAATCTTGAGAGTTTGGGTTGAAGAGTGTCAGGCCACCACCGTGGAGGACTCTGACCCCGGAGGTAGGCAGCCCTGGGGAACAAGGACTGTGCAGCAAGGAGGGGAAGGCTTGTTTCTCAGAGAAAATCAGAGAATAATTGAAGAACTGCTCTGGATGGTTTGGTGAAGGTGAGCGGGTGGAGTCCCTGTCAGGCTGATGGGGATCTGGGCCGCTGCCTACCAGCCAGTCCCCTCCCTGGGTGAGCAGCCTGTGTCTTCACCTGGGAGCCCACGGACTCCATTACACAGGACAAGGAGCAATCCCCCCAATGTCAGGACTCTGTTTCAACACCACGTGCAGAATTGTTCTGAGCTTCAAATTAGGGGTCTGTCGGCAAAGACAGACAAACTTGCTGCTACTTTCTAATTCCATCATTATTTAAAGAAAAGTAAATAAAAGCTTGACAAGAAGCAATTTAAAAGGCCCATGATCCTCTGTGATGTGGCTCATTAAACCCTCCGTTTGATCTCTTTAAAGGTCACATCAAGTGCTCCTTCGTTAGCGTGTTACATATTTTGTTTATGTAAAAAGGACCACTCATGGGGGACATTTCTACAGAAGGATCTTCCCCATCTCTGCCCTTGTTCCGCTCTGGAGGGGCCTGTTTTTCTAGGCTATTCTTCAGCTGTCTCTAGTCTGCAAATCCTCAACTCCTCCCTGGGCTTCAGTGGCTTCTTGGTGTTCAGAGAATCAGGACAAGAAGTCAGTCTGATGGCGCGTGGGGAATTCACACTATGTTCAAAGCTCCTGACTGGAAACGAGAGTGGGTTTCAATGAAGCACAGAGTCACTCAAGATAATCCAGATACAGAAATAAAGGGCATATCCACAAGAAATGGACAGCCATGATCCATGGCAAGGTGCCGAGGCCTCTTGGTTAGGAAGGATACCTTTAAGACAGCAGAAAACAGAGAAATCCCACTGTCTCCTGGTTGTCAGCATCTCAGCCTTTACTGCCCGGTCTATTAGGATAGGTCAATCATCACTGTTTATAAAATACAATGTTTTGAATAGGTCGTCCAATCACATGGTCCAGCTATGGGAAGTAATGCTTCCCACCTTGTCTCCACCTGCAGCAGCCACTGGTACTGTTTCCTGGGGCAGCTGGCAGGGCTTATGTGACTACGAGCCAATTAGGAATACGTACTCCTTCCTTCTAGCCCAAAAGGCAGCATACAACGCACTCCATTCTGCAGCTGGGTTTCTTTAAGATTCACCTTAGATATCTTTTAATACAAAACCAAATGAACACAGTGTAACACTGTCTGGGTGATGCAATCCCAACTAATAGCACAGTCTTGTCAACCGTCTACTTTTGTCATGATGACGCATGGATCACAGGTGGGCAAGCAAATTTGATGGGTGGATTTCCAGAAATGGAACTGAGGAATCACAGGGTGACCAGCCGGGCACTGTGGCACACACCTCTAATCCCAGTGCTTAGGAGGCTGGGCAGAAGGATTGCAGGTTCAAAGCCAGCCCTCAGCAAGTAGGTGAGACCCTGTCTCAAAATAAAACACTCAAAGGTCTGGGCATGTGGCTCTGTAGTTAATCACCCCTGGGTTCAATCCCTGGTCCCAAAAGAAAATGGAAAAGGGGCACATCCACAAGGTTGACAGATATTTTCAGAAAACACCCGAGAGCGGCTTCTTTGCTCACCTGGACCTGCAACACTTCACCAGCAGGAAGTAAACTTTGACATTTTTGCATTTCTCTTAACGTAAGTAAGGTTAATCATTTTTAAAATATTTTCAAAAGTTATCTGTATTTCTTTTTCTGTGCCTTGTCTATATCCCTTGAACTGTGGGGTTGTTGAATTGTCAGGAAATATTGTGAGTTTTCTTTTCTTTTGACTGCTGTGGATGGAACCCGGGGCCCCCTGCATGCTAGGCTGGTGCCAACCCCTCAGCCTTCTCCCCAGCCCCTGAATGATTTTTTTTTTTTTTAAAGAGAAAGAGAGAAATTTTTAAAATATTTATTTATTTTTTTAGTTTTTGGCAGACACAACATCTTTGTTTGTATGTGGTGCTGAGGATTGAACCCAGGCCGCACACATGCCAGGCGAGCGCTACCACTTGAGCCACATCCCCAGCCCCCCCTGAGTGACTTTTAAATGGGCAAATAAAGGTGACTGGCTGCCCAATGTAGCCCATTGCCAGCTCATCTCTGCTGCTTGTGTCCCTCAAAGCTCTATAAATTATATAAAACTAATAATAATACAAATTATCCTATCCATAGGATGGCATACTTATCCACATCCTGTGAATAAGTATGATGGCACCCTGTGAATATGCCTGTTGAAACAAATCAGTTTGTAAATTTATTTCAGAATTTTTTTAATTTTTAATGGCAGCAGGGATTAAACTCAGGGCCTTGCACATGCTAACTACACCTTTGCCCAATTTCTCAATTTTATTTTGAAACAGGGTCTCCCTAAGTAGCTGAGGCTGCCCTCAAATCTGCAATCCTCCTGCCTCAGTTTTCCCAGTAGCTGGGATTACAGGTGCATACCACCACACCCAGCTCATTTCAGAATTCTTCATTTTCTATGTATGTGGTATTCTGGATTCTCCTTTGAGCCTGTTAGTACATCTTACTGGCCTCCTCTCTACTAAGCTACATAAAATCTTTTTTTAAATTAAATTATTTATTCTAATTTGTTATACATGGTGGCAGAATGCAGTTCATTTCATATTACACATATAGAGCACAGTTTTTCAAGTCACTGATTGTACACAAAATATTTTCACACTATTTGTGTCTTCATACATGAACTTAGGGTAATGATGTCTAACTCATTTCACTATCATTCCTATACCTTGCCCCCCACTTCCTCTCCCTCCCCTTTGCCCTGTCTAAAGTTCCTCCATTCCTCCTATGCTCCGCCCCCCATCACCATTATGAGTCAGCATCCTCATAACAAAGAAAACATTTGGCCTTTTTTTGGGGGGGGATTGGCTAACTTCACTTAGCATTATATTCTCCAACTCTATCCATTTACCTGCAAATGCCATGGTTTTACTCTCTTTTAATGCTGAGTAATACTCTACTGTGTATATCACAGTTTCTTTATCCATTCATCTACTGAAGGATATCTAGGTTGGTCCCACAGTTTAGCTATTGTGAATTGAGCTGCTATAAACATCAATGTGACTGTGTCCCTGTAGTATGCTGTTTTTAAGTCCTTTGGGTATAGACCAAGGTGAGGGATAGCTGGGTCAAATGGCACATAATGTTTTTTTTTTTTTTTTTTTTTAGAGAGAGAGAGAGAGAATTTTTTTGATATTTAGTTTTTAGTTTTCGGTGAACAGAACATCTTTATTTTTTATTTTTATGTGATGCTGAGGATCGAACCCAGCAACCTGCGCATGCCAGGCAAGCGCACTACCGCTTGAGCCACATCCCCAGCCCCGCATAAACTCTTTGATACAGATTTGTTTTACATTTGTATGAAAGCCATTATGTGCTCCTTCTGAAATTGTCCCTTGAGAGGCCTTTCCTTCTTGGTGGTTAGAAGCGCTGTTGATTAGGGAGATGAGTCCTTTGTGATTTGTTGAAAATGTGTTTTCACACTTTGTCCATCTTTAAAGTTTGCTGTTTTGCTGTGGTGAAGTTTCTGTTTTTTCCTGTGGTTGAGCTGACGGGTCTTTCATGACTTTTGGAGTTTGAGTCGTGTTCGAGCCCTTGCTGTTTTTAGCCTACATTATTTCTCCTGCTCAGTATTTACTTATTCGTTTTCTTTCTTTTCTTTTCTTTCTTTCTTTCTTTTTTTTTTTTTTAGAGAGAGAGAGAGAGAGAGAATTTTTTTTTAATATTTATTTTTTAGTTCTCGGCGGACACAACATCTTTGTTTGTACGTGGTGCTGAGGATCGAACCCAGGCCGAAAGCATGCCAGGCGAGGGCGCTACCGCTTGAGCCACATCCCCAGCCCCTACTTATTCATTTTCATTTGTTGTTTTTTCACTCCTGCATTGAGACTTTCTGGGTCTTTAAGAGTGGCAGCCTGGGGACTGTCAGGCGGGTAGTTCTCTGCCACCCGGCAGGCACTGTCCTCAGGTGGTACCACTTCATCTACAAGACCAGAAACGACTCCAATTCCGATTAAACTTATTTACTTTGAAAAAAGTCTCACCTCCCAGGCTCTCCTCTAACAGTTCTTTTGAAAGGAAGAAGGGGGTAGATGTCCTCATTTCCAGTTCAGAAGATTTGTCGCTGATATACAGGAATGCCTTTGATTTATGCGTGTTGATTTTATATCCAGCCACTTTGCTGAATTCATTTATTAGCTCTAGTAGTTTCTTTGTAGACCCTTTTGTGTCTTCTAGGTATAGGATCATATCATCCGCAAATAGTGATAATTTAAGTTCTTCTTTTCCTATTTTTATGCCTTTAATTTCTTTCGTCTGTCTAATTGCTCTGGCCAGTGTTTCGAGAACTATATTGAATAGAAGTGGTGAGAGAGGGCATCCCTGTCTTGTTCCAGATTTTAGAGGGAATGCCTTCAGTTTTTTTCCATTTAGAATGATGCTAGCCTGAGGCTTAGCATATATAGCTTTTAAAAACTGTTATCCCTAGTTTTTCTAATGTTTTGAACATAAAGGGATGCTGTACTTTGTCAAATGCTTTTTCTGCGTCCACCGAGATGATCATATGGTTCTTATCTTTAAGTCTATTGATGTGGTGAATAACGTTTATTGATTTTCATATATTGAACCAGCCTTGCATCCCAGGGATGAATCCTACTTGATCATGGTGCACAATCTTTTTGATATGTTTTTGTATACGATTTGCCAGAATTTTATTGAGGATTTTTGCATCTAAATTCATTAGGGATATTGGTCTGTAGTTTTCTTTATTTGAGGTGTCCTTCTCTGGTTTGGGAATCAGGGTGATATTGGCCTCATAGAATGAATTTGGGAGTTCCCCATTCACAATATCCTCAAAAAAAATAAAATACTTGGGAATCAACCTAACAAAAGAGGTGAAAGATTTATACAATGAAAACTACAGAACCCTAAAGAGAGAAATAGAAGAAGATCTCAGAAGATGGAAAAATATACCCTGTTCATGGATAGGCAGAACTAACATCATCAAAATGGCAATATTACCAAAAGTTCTCTATAGGTTCAATGCAATGCCAATCAAAATCCCAACGGCATTTCTTGTAGAAATAGATAAAGCAATCATGAAATTCATATGGAAAAATAAAAGACCCAGAATAGTAAAAGCAATTCTAAGCAGGAAGTGTGAATCAGGAGGTGTAGCGATACCAGATTTCAAACTGTACTACGAAGCAATAGTAACAAAAACAGCATGGTACTGGTACCAAAACAGGCGGGTGGACCAATGGTATAGAATAGAGGACACAGAAACCAATCCACAAAATTACAACTATCTTATATTCGATAAAGGGGCTAAAAGCATGCAATGGAGGAAGGATAGCATCTTCAACAAATGGTGCTGGGAAAACTGGAAATCCATATGCAATAAAATGAAACTGAATCCCCTCCTCTCGCCATGCACAAAAGTTAACTCAAAATGGATCAAGGACCTTGATATCAAATCAGAGACTATGCGTCTGATAGATGAAAAGGTTGGCTCCGATCTACATATTGTGGGGTCGGGCTCCAAATTCCTTAATAGGACACCCATAGCACAAGAGTTAAAAACAAGAATCAACAAATGGGACTTACTTAAACTAAAAAGTTTTTTCTCAGCAAGAGAAACAATAAGAGAGGTAAATAGGGAGCCTACATCATGGGAACAAATTTTTACTCCTCACACTTCAGATAGAGCCCTAATATCCAGAGTATACAAAGAACTCAAAAAATTAAACAATAAGAAAACAAATAACCCAATCAACAAATGGGCCAAAGACCTGAACAGACACTTCTCAGAGGAGGACATACAATCAATCAACAAGTACATGAAAAAATGCTCACCATCTCTAGCAGTCAGAGAAATGCAAATCAAAACCACCCTAAGATACCATCTCACTCCAGTAAGATTGGCAGCCATTATGAAGTCGAACAATAACAAGTGCTGGCGAGGATGTGGGGAAAAGGGTACTCTTATACATTGCTGGTGGGACTGCAAAATGGTGAGGCCAATATGGAAAGCAGTATGGAGATTCCTGGGAAAGCTGGGAATGGAACCACCATTTGACCCAGCTATTGCCCTTCTCGGACTATTCCCTGAAGACCTCAAAAGAGCGTACTACAGGGATACTGCCACATCGATGTTCATAGCAGCACAATTCACAATAGCTAGACTGTGGAACCAACCCCGATGCCCCTCAATAGATGAATGGATAAAAAAAATGTGGCATTTATACTCAATGGAGTACTACGCAGCACTAAGAAATGACAAAATCATGGAATTTGCAGGGAAATGGATGGCACTAGAGCAGATTATGCTAAGTGAAGCTAGCCAATCCCTAAAAAACAAATGCCAAATGTCTTCTTTGATATAATGAGAGCAACCAAGAACAGAGCAGGGAGGAAGAGCAGGAGGAAAAGATTAACATTAAGCAGAGTCATGAAGTGGGAGGGAAAGGGAGAGAAAAGGGAAATTGCTTGGAAATGGAAGGAGACCCTCAATGTTATACAAAATTACATATAAGAGTTTGTGAGGGGAATGGGAAAAAAATAAGGAGAGAAATGAATTACAGTAGATGGGGTAGAGAGAGAAGATGTGAGGGGAGGGGAGGGGGGATAGTAGAGGATAGGAAAGGTAGCAGAATACAACAGTTACTATTATGGTATTATGTAAAAATGTGGATGTGTAACCGATGTGATTCTGAAATCTTTGTATTGTTTTGAATAACCAATAAAAAAAAATAGATAAAAAAAAAAAAAGAAAGGAAGAAGGGTGCTGAAGGGTGATAAGGTTGTAGATTCCTTCTGTTAGAGATGGAATTTGGTTCACTCCTCGTTTTGCCCCTGTGTGATATGTAATTCAAAGGCCTGTAACACATGACTGGTGACCCAAAGGGACTGGTCTCTTTCTGGGAGACCAAGGAGACTCGTGCATGGTGACAGCCTGCCATGGATGCCAAGCAAGAACAGGTCATAATGACTCTGTGAGCAGAGGGGAGACTCAGCTGCAGAGGAAAGCTTACTGCAGAACCGAGGCAAGTGCTCAAGAAGCAGTAGGTTCGGGTGGGCCACAGTGGTGCACACCTGTAATCCCAGGGGTTCAGGAGGCTGAGGCAGGAGGATCTTGAGTTCAAAGCCAGCTTCAGCAATAGTGAGGCGCTAAGTAACTCAGTGAGACCCTGTCTCTAATAAAATACAAAATAGGGCTGGGATGTGGCTCAGTGGTTGAGTGCCCCTGAATTCAATCCCTAGTAACTGATCCCACCCACCCCCCCAAAAAAAAAGAAGCAGCAGTTTGAACAGGTTCAGAGTTAGGGTGTGTGTGCTTTCCCCAACGGCGCCTGGGGCTTCAGATCAGCTGGCTTCAGTGTGGACTGTTTTAAGAGACTGGGATGAACAGTGCACAGGCAGCTCCAGGAGAGCTGGCCTCCAAACACAGGGCTGCCCTGGAGGCTCCCTAGCTCTTCCACCTTCCAGTAGCTTCCTGGGTGCTCCGGAGGCTCAGCTCCAGCTCAAGGCAGCCGGCACCATATTCAGATGTGTGTGCCTTTGTCCTTGGGTTCAAATGGAATTTTTCCCCATATGCAGAAATTTAAATAAGAATGCTTCTGCCAAGTCTACTGCAAGTCTGTCCTCCTCCTCCTCCCCTCCTCCTCCTTCCTCCCCCTTCTTCCTCTCCCTCTTCCTCCTCCTCTTTCCTCTTTCTCCCCCTCCTTTCTCTTCCTCCCCCTCCTTCCTCTCCCTCCTCCTCCCTCTTATCCCCCCTCCCGCCCCCGTTTCCAGTTTCACTCTGTCTGAATGTTTTATTCAAAGACCATGACAAAGTTCTGACATTGGTTGTCCCTTATCTTCATTATTTTTAAACAAAAAGCAATTGGATATTTGCAGGATATTAAGTGGAATGAACCAGATCAATAAAGTTCACCAAGTTCTGTTCATGTTACTAAGCATCCACCCAAGGTCCACTATGATGTGACCGTGGGGCCGTGATTGGAACTGGGTTAGCCTGAATTTACTTTCTGTTTTCATTGAGTTCCACAGCACAAGTATCTTGCAAAAAAGCTGAAAATGGTTTAATGGTCATGATTAATAATCCTTTTTTTGTTTATAAATATATTTGAATCTGGAATTTCAGCCTCTGCTGCAGACCCCAGCCACCTCCACTGCCTGCCTGCCAGCTTCTTGCCTGGCAATTCAGAGAATGAGATCCACAATAAGGAAGAGTGAGCTTGAAAAAGTAGGATTGTTTCACATGAGAAGAAAAGAGAGCTCCTGTGTGGCCAGAGGGACCCCATAGGGTTGCCACTGAAGTGGCCTGATCTAGGGGTTGACATTGCTGCTGGCTAGGGGCCCTGATCAGTATCTATGCTAATCAGGTCTTGGGAAAGTGCCTGGGCTATTGGTGAGCCCTTGAGTCTGTAGCCTTTGCTCAGATCTCTCCTGCCTCCCTATTCTTGCTGCCATGGACAAAGGAGCTAGTTGGAATGTTTCTACGGGTTAACCTCATGGAATGGCTTTTACATTAGTTTTTAAAAAGCCTTAATTGAGGTCCATTACCTATCCAATCTTATTCATCTTTACGGAAATGTAATCACGCAAACAAAAAAATACCCATTAAATTATACAATGAGATGGTTTTTAGTGCATTGACAGGTATGCACCCATGACTACAATCCAGCTCTTCTAGAACATTCTTGTTACTTCACACAGAAACCCTGTGCTCACTGGCAGTCAATCCCCATCCCACCTGCACCCTGCCCCAGTGCCCAGCCCCAGGCAACCATTGACCTGCTTCTGTTGGCCACAGAGTCACTTACTCTGGAAATTTCTTGTAGTGGAGTCAGATCACACGTGGTCTTCTATGCCGGGCTTCTTTCTCTTAGCAGAATGCTTTCTGTGTTTATCCTCTATGACTTATGTATCAACTTTCCTTCCTTTTAAAGTCTACTCGATATTCTCTTGTCTATTGTGTGTGTATTACATTTTGTTTATGCCGTCATCCATGGTGGGCTTCTGGATGTTTCTCTCTGTGACTCTGAGGAGTAGTGCTGGTCTGAGTGTGAGTGCAGGCCTCTGTGGGGACACGTGTTGATTTCTCTGAGGGGCATATCTAGAAGTGGACTGGTGGGATGGCATGGGGACACTATTTAACTAATGAACTTTAAGCTGTCTTCCAAAGTGGCCATGACATTTGACCTTCCTGCCAGGAGTGTGTGAAGATCCCAGTTTCTCCATATGTTGTCAGTGCTTATTATCACCTCCTTTTATCAGGGTTGTCCCCTTTACTTGCAGTGTCACTTCCACAGGTTCAACTGCTGCAGTGGACTGGCTCCCTCATGGCTGGATGCACCTGATATGCATCCTGCTGCCTGGCCCTGCATGTGCCTCCATCCCGTCTCATGGGCAGCACATCATCACAAGAAGGGGGAGAACCCCTCAGTAACATATTTTTAGAGACCACATTCATATAATCTTTTCACGGTATGTTTGTCATGAACATTCTATTTTATTAGTCATGGTTAATCTCTTACAGGTGCTTAATGTGTAAATTGATCCTTGTCATTGAGGTGTATGTCTAGGAGAAAACATATACAGGGTTCAGAACCTTTGGTGGTTGCAGGCATCCCTGGGGGTGCTGGGATGTAGACCCTACAGATAAACTGCCAACTGCTCAGCAGTCCTCGGGGTATAAAGCAGCACCTACTGTGTGTTTAGTAATTTTAGAGCTTTTGTATTCCCTCCCTATATCTTCTTGGCCTTTGATTTAAATTTCTATTTTATTGTCGTGAGAACACTCAGTGGGCAGCACTGTGTGATCGACTGTGGGACGATGTGGTACAGTCAGCCCCTGGGACTCACTTGTCTTGCCGTTGAAATCCCATACCCCCCCAGCAACTCTCCTCTTCCCCTTCCTGGCGCTCCTGCCCACACGGGTCCTGCAGACTCCAGAGTTTGGCTGTTAGAGACACCCCCAGAAGCAGACTCACGCAGCAGGTGGCCTTCTGTGATGGGCTTACTTCACTTAGCATAGTGTCCTTGAAGTGTGGAATGTGCTACCCCATGATGTGCTGCTTTTGCATGAGCATCATTTTGAGCTAAAGGCACTTGAAAAACAGCAAATGCAAGAAAGGTGTTCTGATCGTCCTTCTCCTCCTGAAAACAGAAAAGCAAAACTCTACCATGGGGGCTGGGGTTGTGGCTCAGTGGCAGAGTGCTTGCCTAGCATGTGTGAGGCCCTGGGTTCTCAGCACCACATATAATAAATGAAATAAAGGCCCATCAATGTCTGAAAAAAAAAAAAAAAAAACTTTACCATAAAAGACACCCTCTGGTCAACTAGTATGGAAGCATTTCAGCTTGCCTCTGGGTGGGGCTGCTTCTCTTGGCTCCGCTCAGCCTTCTGGCCTCTCAGGCCAGCCCAGGGAGGAGAGGCTCTGCCTGCCTGCGCCCTCCTGGATCATCCAGGCTGCCACAGCACAGAACTTCCCACGGACTCTCTTTTCTCCCCAAAATGAGGTTAAGGACTTAGACTACACAAGGGTCTTCAAACTGTCCTGTAGACCCATGAGGACACCTCGGATCCTTCTCCAGGGCTGCCTAATTAAAATGGGTTCAGAATGTGTTGACTGTATGACTTCAAGTGCAAGACTGAGAAGAGAGACTTCCTGAGCTCATGTTCAGGCAAGAGCTGGTTGGAATGTTTCTCTTCAGCTTCTAGATGTCATGGAGCTGCTCTAACAAGTGTTTGCTGTGTGAGCACCTGTCACAGCTAAGCCGATGACAGGGCAGGGACTTGCTTGGGACATGGCTTCTTAGGATGCTGTTCTTGGGTAGCCACTGGCCACAGGGGAGGGAGCCTGGCTACTCTGAATGGATATGTGCTAAATTTGGAAGATTTAGTATAAAACAGTGTAAGTTGCCATTAATAGCTTTAATTACATATGGAAATGATTTTCAGATATATAAGGTTAAGATAATTTCCTGTTTCTTTTCACTTTTTAAATATAGCAATTAGAAAATTACATACATGCCTCACACTGTATATTCTCATTTAACGGTATTGCTTCGTGGGGTGTGTAACTCGGTGATTTAGTACTTCTGTAAACTTACACCCATTTAGGGCCTTGCCTCTCATGTGTGGTCTCTGGTCAGCAGAATCAATATCACCTGGAAGCCTGTGGGCGACCACAGAACGCCACAGAGTCAGATCCTGCATTCTAGCAAGGTCTGCTGGGGGTGGGGTAAGGGGGGATCTGTGTGCGCAGAACGCTTGAGCCAGCCCATCCAGATTACAGTGACTCTTTTTCCTACCCATATTTTTGCTTCACCAATTACACTGACCAAGGATTCTTAACCTGAGGGTCGAGATCATTCTGGGCCTCAGGAACCTACAGAATTGTGCAATTTTCTTGTGCACATATACACATGTACCTCTTTTCAGGAAAGTGTCCTTTGCTCTTTTCCCTCTAGGATGGCAGTGCTTTGGAACCTGTTTGCAATGCAAATGATGGGGGTGGACCTGGCGGTGCTTTAACCCCCCCACCCCCACCCCAACCCCTGCACCATGGTCCTGATGTCAAGTTGGTGAACCCCTGAATTAAAGACTGGAGCATCTCACAGCACGGTGGTCTGGTCAGGTGACCAGAGTGTGATGTGCCCTGCACTGAAGCTGGCATCATGCACAAGAACCCTATTTCCAGTTTTTTGTTTTTCATATTAAATATTAGAAAGTGGCCGACTGCTCCCTCATCTCTTAACCACCAGCCTCACCTGTCCAGTCTGGTCTGCCCCTCTCCACTCCCACCAGTCCTCTTCCTCGAGCCCTCTTCCCTCAGCTTAGGGTCAAACACTGTTTAGTGATTCCCATGTAGATATGGGTCAATGCTTGTTGGAGTCTTTTTTTTCCTGGAAAAGCTGTTTTGAACACAATTATTATGATAAGGCCCAGAATCAGAGTTGATATTGCACAGAGATTTCCAAATGAGGACCATGGATTGAGGGGAAAAAAAAAAAAAAAGTCGGTAAAGTGAGGGTGACAAGAATAAACTAGTGTCACTGTTGGAAACATCCAGATGCTGCTGCAAATGGGACTGCAATATTCAGGCCTGAGCCAGCTGAGCCCAGCTGTGGTACACAAAAAGGACATCCACTGACACCTGAATAGAGGACCTCCTACTGCAAACTCATGCCTGCTGACCACACCAGGGGACAGAAAGGGCAGAGAGAGGCTCCGCTGACACGCAGGCACCGCTGTCACCGACACACACCGATCAGCCTCTCCTGCCCTTGTGAGAACTGGTCAGGGAAAATTCAATCAAGTGTCCAACAGGTCAACTTAATACAGAGTTAAACAGTCAGCCGCGACCACCCACAGCATCTGGTCAACACAGAAAGTGTGCTGGGTTTGGTCTTGGGGTCTGGACTAAATCAATTTATTAAGCCAGTTGTGTGTGTTTTTTTTTTTAAATACATTTATTAACCAATGTTAACACATTAAATGAATCTATATATTGCTAGTCAGAGCAGCTTACAAAATGCCAGAATGCATCATAGAACTGGACAGCCACAATGGATAATTACAATGTGCATAGTGGCTAAGCTCAACACCTTGATATAGCTTTATGATTTGCAGAAAATTTTTAATAATGATTCCTAAAACAATCAATTGTAATTTTACCTAAAACTTTTACAAAACCAGGCCACAATCTTTTTTTAATTTTTTTGTTTTTTGTTTTTTTTTAAACACACAGTTTTCACACTGTAGTAACTGGAAATGTGCAACCGTGTCAACAGAGACAAAAAAGCCAAAGTAACACGAATCTCACGTTCATGCAGCTATCAGTTAATATTACATACTCTGGAATGATCTTACACCAAAAATATTTCCACAATAACTTGCTCTCATAGGGGTGGATCGAAGTCTCAAAACTTGAAAACCAACCAAAGAAGGGTAAGCGTGCTTGGTTATGCCATCTCTGTCCGCGCCATGGCGACACTGACCAATTACACAGCAACGGGGAGGGAACCAGGATGCCGAGTTACTGCGTAATGTAAGTCCATCGCGCGCAGTGGGGCTACTGAGTGGTCTGTACGAATCCTGTGCACCATGTGGCAGTAGTTCGTCGATTACCTTGTGTCACCACCATCCGCAACGGCATGGAGACCGGATGGCTGTTTCACAGAAGGCCCGCTGACGTTTCCATCTTTAGAGTGACCCTGACAAACCTGGAGGAAACTTTTTCAAAGGCTTTTCTCCAGATTCTTCCACTTCCATTGTGAGTAATTGCTTTAATAAATATCAAAGGTCTAAATAAATATTTACAAATTATTTCTCTAACCTCAAAAAATAGCTAAATGATAAATGGGAATTTGACTTGGTCTAAGATCAGTCTTGGAAAAGAACATAAATTGTGAGTTTTTTGTTTGTTTTTTTTTTTTAAAGAAAAGTAATTTAAGATTTCCTGGCTGTATTTTATATATCTATGTATAAAAAAAAAATCATTATTTAACTATCGATCCATTCCTATTGGTAATGCTTCTTAATCCAGACATTCCGCAAAATACAGACTTTTTACAAATCACGGCATCTTTAATACAAGAAAATTAACATGCATTATTCTTCATTCTGTATACAGTGATGAGTTCATTAGTAGGCAGAGACCCACTACCACAAACATGACTTAGGCTTCTGTGAAACTAAGTGCTTTCTCTCCCTTGTTAACTTACAGACACGAGGTGACACCAGATAATAGGCAGTTAGGACGGCACTGGGGAGGGGAGGGAAGTGGGAAGGAATTTGTATGCCTCGTCTATAATTTCACGTATGGATAAAGGTAGTTTTTGGCTTTTTGTTTGTTACAAGCACTCATGTTAGGACAAAGATGAAATGTGCAAACTTTAAAATTTAAATATTCATTTTCTCTAAGATCCAGCTCAGTAAAAGATTACCCCAGTTCCCTGCAATTTTAAACTACAAGATCAAAGCTAATAATTTGTTATAAAAGTTATATATTGAAAAGAAATAATGAAAAACACAATTGGGAAATATTTAAGAAAAAATACGCAGGACTAGCCCTGCTGTGTCAACCCTGTTCCCTAAATTTAATCACATACCCACTGGCATAACCAACAGATAATGCCTTTGAACAGTAAATCAAGCTGAACAAAACCAGCTCAACAAGGTTAAGAAATAAACGTCACATCAAGGTAGTATGTTTTATTTCTGAAACAGTTCTGTAG
The DNA here is from genome assembly GCF_048772815.1 of Callospermophilus lateralis. Taxonomy (NCBI): domain Eukaryota; kingdom Metazoa; phylum Chordata; class Mammalia; order Rodentia; family Sciuridae; genus Callospermophilus; species Callospermophilus lateralis. The sequence continues at coordinate 17,970,532 of NC_135317.1, read as the reverse complement.
TTCTTACATTCAGATCTATTCTAAATGTTTCTTTGTTAAACTCACTTGTATTCACCTGTTGTTTTTTAAAGATCTGTTGTTTAAAGGTTAAAATCTCTGTAAAACGTAAAAATGTTTTAAAATTTGCTGAAAATGCAACATATTCTCAATTAAAATTCATTTAAAATAATACCCTCCACTGATGTTACTTTAACCCCCTGAAAAACTCCGGAGGAGCATTAACAAAAGATTTAAACTACTGTGCAAAATTTCTTCACGAAAAGTGTTTAAAGGCTGGTGCAAAATGGGAAGCAAATTCTAAACAATTTTGGCTTCTTGGAAACAAAAACCGCTGTGTCTGAGGAGTGGCCGTTGGGGCGCTCTGGGAAGGGCCGGCTTCATCTTTTCCGGCGACAGGTGCGCTTGTGTTCTGCGTGCCAGTGCTCCTGCTGACACTTGATGGAGCAGTAGGACGTGTTCCAGCAACAGTGGTACATGGCCTCCTCTTCACAGTTGTAGCACTGCAGGCAGGAAGCAAGGCGATGCATGAGACTCGTGGCCAGGTAAGAAATGGGCCCTGACTGCAGGCCTTTACAGCTGCGTTTAAAGCTCTTTCTGGCTCAAACTTAAACAGCATCACCAGGATGCTGGAACTGGAATGTGTCCTTTTCACCAACCAGGGGAAGGAAACCTAGGGGGCGATGCCCGAGGCTGTGGCCAGATCTGGTTTTAGCAAACGCCAGCTCACCTGCAAAGCATCAGCTTTTGTTCCTGTCTACAGGGCCCTTCCGCCAGCACACAGGGGCTATTATCCTTTCCTTTAAAAGCTTCTGCCTTCCCTCCCTTTCTAGCTCTAACCTATTATTTTGCTCCTCCCAAACTCTGAGAAACAATTGCCTGACTTCCGGTTTCCCTTTATTTCCAATGCTGTCTTGCAACCCTCCAGGCCACTGAGTATGCTATCATCAAGATCACACTGACCTTGAATCTCGTGGTCAAGTCTCAGTCTTCATCTTACTTGATAATTCCTACTTGACAGTATCTGGAGTATTGTTTTCTTTTCTTTTTGGTGTCATGTGTGATCAAACCCAGGGCCTCCAGCATGCCAGGCAAGAGCTGACCCCAGGCTCCATCCCTAGCCCTAGAGACCCTTTCAGCTGTCATAGCTGGGGGGGGGGGGGTGGCGCACTGGGATCGAGAGGCCCAGATGCTGCTTGACATCCTACAGTGCACATCCCTGTTCCCCAACAGCAGAGCACACCCACGTGCTCACAGCACTGAGGCTGGACTGTGGAAGAAGAAACCTTGTGAGAGTAAAAGCTCAGGTTTCAGGCTGGAGTAATATCATAGATAGTCACCCTGTTGAGAAGGAACAGGAATGATCTGGAAGATGAGAGGCTAGCTTTGGATGCAAACCTTGCTGGTGGGTCAGCGGAGACATGCAAGATCTTCGGAGAGATTCGTACAGGTACACACACCGTGAGATGCAGGCTTGGGGATTCTGGGAGAAGAGCCCACATTTGGTTGTAAAATTTCCACCCTTTGTTCTGGAGTGTATATTTATTTTTCAATACTGGGGATTGAACCTAGAAGCACTTTTCCACTGAGCTATCTCCCCACCCCTTTTTTACTTTGAGACAGGGTCCTGCTACACTGCTGAGGTAAAACTCAAACTTGAGATCCTCCTGCCTCAGCCTCCTGAGTCACTGGAATTACAGGCGTATACCACTGCACCTGGCTAATATTTTGAGACACTTTGTGACCTTGTTATGTCAGCAGCTGCAATTTCATCAAAATGCTGTTAGAAAGGTAGAGCACATTTAATTTCAGAAACCGCTCGGATGAATCACATGGTTTGGAATTAGAATATAGGCCTGTGCCACTAACTGGCCATGTGACGTCAGTTTGTATTTGGTTAATTTCTATCTTAGCTTGCCTTCACATAACCCTTTAAACAGCACCATCCCTTCTCCTGTCTCCCAGGTGTCCTAGTAACTCATGTGCTTGTGCATTTACTCTATATTTCTGCCTCTCTGTGGATGCCCTCAGACACCACCATGGCTCACACACACATCTCAGCACCCGTGCTGTGTATCTGACAGACCACATGCTTTCTGTCCTGTGATCCTGTTCTACTTGCAAAATGTAAAATACAATTTGATGAGCAGGAACGATTGGTATTTGGAGTTCCAGCTCATGAAGATGAGCTCCAGCTCTACTTAGTTTTAAAATCACTGTAACTGGGCTGGGGATGTGGCTCAAGTGGTAGCATGCTTGCCTGGCATGCGCGAGGCACTGGGTTAGATCCTCAGCACCACATAAAAGTAAAATAAAGATACTGTGTCCACCTAAAAACTAAAAATAAATATTAAAAAAAGAAAAGAAAATCACTGTACTATCCTAAGCCTTGATGCCTCATTGTAAGAAAAAAAAAGTATCAATATCAAATTCAGCTATTTTACAAATGGAAAAATGCTTAAAATAATAATAATAATAATGGCAGTATCGTAATTCCTTACTACAGCCTCCTCTTCCCATTCCTCTGATCTTCTGTGGACTCATGGGGATTTCTTTTCATGGATTTCTTTTCTAGTGGCTGCTTTCCTGCTTTCTGCCTGCATGAAGACATACTATTACAGACCTGGTCTCTGGGCCTTGTTCTGTTATTACCTTGGGCACACCTTAATTCTCCATCTGGTGATATTTACTCCAGTGTTCACCAGTCTTTCCTAATAAGTTATTTCTGCATATTCATCTAAATTATATGCCATTTCTTCTTGCCAAATCCTTGTCACAATTTTTAAAATGTTAAATTCTTTAATGGAAAGTTTATTTATAAAGAATAATGCAGGCTGGATAAGTTGAAGAATTAAAAGTAAACTGTCATAAAACACCACACATGAAGTCATTAAAATTGAAAACACACTAAGAGCACTTCTCCCCACTCAGTGTTGTGGGGGTGTGGGAAGAGCACATGGTCCTGGTGCCTTCCAGAGCTTCCACTGCACCAAGAACAAGACTGACACCTCCTGTCAGGTTTAAGGGAGTGTAGTTAGAGACCAGTGAGATGCTTTACTATAAAAAGAAAGTAATTAATTTCTTTAAAAAACTCTAATGCATAAATGGCAGGGAGAGGGGAATCTGAAAATCTCTATTGCTGTGATACTTATATTCACAATTTCACAATTTGGATACTGTGTCTTAGAAGTCACCAGGTAAAAAAAGTCAGGGCTAGGCCATTTGCCCAAACAAAATACTTGCATAGATGCAGAAGATACATAAATTAATTATACTCAACATGTTACGTACCAACATGTTTCACAAAATGACCCTGAGCAGGGATCTGTAAGTGAGAGATTACAGGACTTTTAATAAAAACGTTAAAGTCAACAATTTCATAGTTGATATTCTTTCAGTAATATGCACCACATATTTGCATATGCCACATACACATTTCTGAGTGTGTTTGTCAAATGGGCAGCACATTTTCAGAGATAAGGTTCTTAAAAAAAAAAAAAAAAAGTGATATTTACCCACTGCTTCTTCTTGGTCTGAGAAATTAGTTGTTTGTGCTGTGTGGCTAGTTTCTTGATTTCTTCTACAAATTCTTCTTTACACTTTTCCTTTACTTGCTTACATTTTCTGTCCATCTCACCCTGCATGTTGGCTACAGCTTTATTTACAGCTTGTCTTTTTTCTTCTTCCATTTCAGAACGCAGCTGAAAGAAAAGAGTCAACCCCTGGTGCTTTATATCAACCTCACACACTCTAAAACTCAACCCGCAGTTTCTACTGAAATACATGCCTTTTCTCTTGATTTCACTAAGGTATGTAAATGATTTTGGTGAGAAAGTTACTATTATTAATTAAAATAATGTAAAGAATGCTGGATTGCTACCAGTTTTAACAGCCTCTGTGGGAAACGCCTGGTCTCGGCCCGACAACAAGCAGCTTTACCTTTTCCAGAGCTTCTCGGACAACTCTCTCAGTCTCTCGCTTGTGGTCCGACTTCATCCGGTCTTTAAAGTCATTGAAAATTTTGGTGTATTTGTCGTGGCACATGCTCTGGCAGATGCCGTCACTGGTGGTCTGGGTACTTCGATGCAGCATCCTTGGGGAAGAGGCACTTAACTTCTTGGTCTGAGTTGACACCGATACTCTCTCGATTGGCTGAGGCATCGTGGGAATTTCCTGGCTAGAACTTACTGCTTCTGTCTCAGGCTCTGGTTCCTAAAGGGTGAAAAAAGTGTTCAGAGGCAAAATAGGGCAATATAATTCACTAGTTCAAAAACAACTCTAGAAGGATAAAAATTCAGTGATCTCTATGGCTAATAAGCTGCTATTAAAATCATGTAATAAGAGGAGCTCCTGTTGAGTGTATTTTTCCAGTATAAAATAAATCCCCCCAAACCAACCAATGAATGAAAAAAAAAATGCAGTTAATAGCTATAATAATTCTAAAATAAATATCATTTAAAATTGTATTACATGTTAACACTGTGCAATTTTGCCTTTATTTTATTTTTTGCCGTGCTAGGGATTGAACCAAGGACCTTGTGCATTTGAGGAAAGCACTCTACCGATTGAACCACATCCCCGCCCCTGTGCATTTTGCTTTTAAAATAAACAAAAAATTTTGTTAGATACGATATAAAATCATCACCAACTTACAATCACTTCTTTGGACAAGATTAATAAATTTCCTAAAATCCTAAACCACTTCTCACTGAATATATGGGTTGAATGTACCCAGGCTTACACAGCTTTAAAATATGAATAGTTTATAATTAAAAACCCAAGCTTCGTTATAGTTCAATTTTTAACTGTTGCCATAAGTGACTTCCTGGATAAGTCCTTTGTCTTCAATAGTGTTGTGAAAACCCGCCAGGTTCCCAGGACAGGCAGCAACGTGCCCTTCCCTCTTAGCAAACCCGCCCAGGCTACTCTAGGAGAACCGGGCTCTGAGCTGGGGTGTGCCAGGATAGTGGCAGGAGACAGGGAGGGAGTCAGAAGCTTGGGCTTGAGCTTGATGGATATTATTTGGTGACCATGGAGTTTACGAGCAGCCACCAGAAGTGACTGTCCTGACCACCACACTTTGGAAATCTCCCTTCCAATTGCCTGGACAATTGCAAGGTTGGCCACTTACTTCCTTTTTGGGCTCCACACTTTGATTACGGCGCCCTTTCTTTGCTCTTGGTTCTTGAGTGACCTTCAGCTGTGGGCAGTATAAAAGTAACAGCACATTAATCAAGACACCAAAATACCTCTGCTGCAGAAGCCTGTAGAGGACCCCTGCAGGGCAACAGCACACCCCCCTGCTTCTGCCTCTGCTCCTCCACCGGCTGAAGGCTGCAGAGGGCCAAGGTGCCCTTGAGGACGAGCCTCTCCCTTCCATACATGCTCAGGTCAAGGTCACTGATGTTTACATCTACTTGTTTATTTGAACTGTTTTCTGTTCTCTCATGCAGAGCACTTCATAAATGTTCATGTGAAAAGGAAAGAAAAATGTCAAAATCTGTTTACTATAGTCAACACAGACCCGCCCCCACATAGAAGGAGGAGCACACAGCGCTCACCCAGGCCAGACCCACCTGCTCATTACTGGTAGAGGAGATGCTGGATTCCGCCTCTTCCTCACCCCGGTCCTCGTTCTTAGACTTCCAGAACCTTCCTTCACGAAGGAAACGCTGGTGCAGCTCCAGCTCATCACAGGCCTTTTTCCAGCCCATGCTGCGCTTAACGTGCAGCCGATGCACGTTGACCGTGATGTCTTGGATGTTTTCAGAAGGAATCCAGGCCCTTCAAACAGCATTTGAAGGCAGGTATGGTTAGGAACGCCCAGAATGTGGGGCCATGTGAGGAGGCAGTGGGGGCGGCGGAGGGAGGTCCTGCCTGCTATAAAGCACAGGCTGCTTCGGCGGGGGGCCGGGGCTCAACAGGCCCTTACCATGCAGGAAGGAGGGAGGTGGCATTCTTTTTTCACACATTCAAAGTCATCAGAATTGGAGTGGAACCACTCCGTTGGCCCCGTTTGATCAGCTTAGCTTGTCATGGTTTACATGTACCTCCTTCACAAATCCTCTTAAAAAGTTGCCTTTTCTTTTTTTAATACTGTAAGCTAGTAGGACCCAAGCAGCTGTTTTCAGATGAGCACTACAGAATCAGCTGAAAATGCCTAGAAATTTTCATGAGATACACACACATGATTCCATATAAGATGAGAGTATCTAAAAATTATTTATGCTGTTAATCAATTAAAAAATGGAGAAATGTATATATTGTTTGCCAACAATGTACTTAGTCGTGGACACAATTTGAAGTGCCTCTAAATGATGTGTAATATAGATGGCAAACTAAAGAATGGAAAATTATATTTGGTTCTTTTGGTAAGAACGCTCAAACTCAAGAAAAAGTACCTGGCTATTAATCTCTTGCCTAGACTTGAATTATTACCCATGTAGAAATGTGGTATCAGTTCAAGAGGCGCACTGTGCACCAGGGGCAGGCCCCACGTGGAGTAAGAGTAAAAGGGCTTGACAGCCAGAGATGCTGCTCACAGGAGGTTAAGGGTAAACCATTAACTAGTGGCAGGAGTCCAGTGAGGTCTGGGGTCTCCTGATGACTGCGATGGCACTTCACATATTGTCTCTGTCCTTAAGGAACCTACAGTCTAGCCAGAAAGAGCAAGAAATGATACAATGCAGCACAAGGTAAAGGAGGGGAAGAGGTTGCCACCTGCTTGTGCTCCACCTTGCACGATGAGGGAGAGGTCCCAGACACGGCACAGGAGACAGGAAGCCTGTGGACACCTTGGTGCCCACCAGGTGTTTCCTAGGCAGGTAGATACAAACTGGGACTTGGCCCTGCAAACACACAGAGGCTTTCTCTTCTCAGTGTTTTCCTTCCAGAAATGTAAAAGGTGTCACGAGTTTCATCCTAGGCCTCTAATGATGGAGTTCGAGAAATAAGGGCTATTCTGCAGGAATCTCTTGGAGAGTGATAGCAACAGGTGCCTCGGCCATAAATAAAGACTTCTAATGTGTGCATACAAGCTAAGCTATGTGCTTTGTAATTTAAGAGCACTTTTAAAATAGTAATAAGCTATACTGTTAGATACTAACAATATTTAAAATTGTTGCATTTCCATAATGTTCTTTATAAATATTATATCATCACTGCCTCATCTGTTGTGTGGTTTGTTAAAAACTTTAAAGCATACTACATTTTGAAAAACTCTAAACTTTAATGCAGAACACAATTATGTTTGTGGAAGAGCTCCTTGCCATTAAATTTTGAATCAGTATTAAATTCACTTTTATTTAATGAATTTTTTTATGAGCTCCTATTACATAGTAGGCAATCAGCAAAAGTGTTTTTGTTCATTTTTTTAATGTGCACTCTTTTTTTCTGGTACTAGGGATTGAACTCAGGGTTGTTTAACCACTGAGCCACATCTCTAGCCCCTTTTTATGTTTTTTGAGACAGAGTTGTGCTGAGTCCTTGGGGCCTCACTATGTTTCTGAGGCTGGCCTTGAACTTGTCATTCTCCTGCCTCAGTCTCCTGAGTCGCTGAGATTACAGGCATGTACCAACATACCTGGCCATGGGTTGCTTTTGAGAGAGAATTCTGTTAATAAACAGTGTTCCCCCTGGAATGAATTTGTAACTTACGAGGGTATTTTTTTCCTCTTAAATTAAATCTTCTGTTGGATACAATAAAACTGATTCACATCTGCTCTTAATTATTAAGTCTCAGCACAGTTCATAATACACTTCTACTCTCTTTCACTCAATCCCATTAATATGGACTTCAGTTTTACAAAGAATAATGGCTTTTAAGTATCACAAAAAAGAGGTGTAATGGTTCTATCTATGTGTGTGTCAATCCTGAATGCTCTGAACCATATGCAGCATGAAATATTGGACGGTAAAAGAACCTGAAATGTTCTACCTCCTTACCTGTACCTGACTTCCTGGCCCAGGCCTTCCCAGCCTTCAGCTACTTGTGGCAAAGGACTCAGGTTTCTTTAGGCAGTGAGATCATACCAGATGCTTTTTTTCTCTCTGGCAGACAAAAATTTGCAAATTCTACAAAAACCCCTCCAAAGCAACTTGTGTGTGAGTGCAATGGCCGTCAACTTCCATGTTGGAGGCTTGATGACATGCCCACTCCAGGAAGCAGCAGCATCAGAACTTACAACAGGTGACTCCTTCTGACTCCTATCTTTTTGGTGCGTGGTATATTGCTTAAGCAATTAAAAATTCATGATTACAATTTCATGTTTGTTTTCAATAAATCAAACATTCTAATATGATAGAATTTTTAATATATGACCTTACCAATCACTGACTTCAAATACTTTATTGGTCATTGTATCCAAGAAAAGCAAAGGAAACTGTTTATATAGTGAAATTATAGGACTTTTATTTTCTAAAAGTAAAAACTTTAAAGTTTCATCCATGCAGAACTGTTCACGTAAAATTTTGCAGGAAATAAGCAGCTTGGGGAAAAAAGCCTCTGGCAATGCATTTCTGTGCTTTAATTCTCTCTTCAGCTGACAACCTTATGCAAAGGGTCTGAGTGCACTAGCTCAGAAGTTTTTTAAGATATTCTCTGCATAGTACATGTAAATTAACTCAGGTTATTAAGAAAATGTCATTTACATTGAAAGATATTATAAAGCTACTTGTAAACTGGTTTAAAAAAAAGAAAGAAAAAACAAATATATAGGTAAAAAATTCTGATTATCAGATCATTCTTACCTAGTAATATAGCTTTAACAAGTAACTGTGAAGTTTTAGTTTTTATAAGTCATCTGTGTCGTATGGAATGAATTTTTTATAAAACTAAAGCAAATCACCTGTCTCCCTCACATATTTGTATCCTAAGAGCTGCCCTTGTCGGGTATTCACTCCGTGCCAGGTACTATGCCCATGTCCTTACATGCTACACTTTCTTCTACCCTTACAGAAACTCTTCTAAGGTGGGTGCTGTAGAGGTCTGCATGTTACCAATCCTCAGAACCAATAAGTATGTCCTGGGAGGGTAGAGGGTGGCAAAGCCAGGACAAGAACCCAGGGGGCACTGCCCAGGCATCTGTGAGCACATGCTGCTCCCCTGTGTTGGTGAGAACTCGAAATCAACGAACAGGCTGTACTAAACATGGTAAATCAAAGACCAAAATGTCCATGTGTATTGTATTGTTTTATTGTCGCAGTGTCAGCTGAGTGTGTATCTATTTATGAAAGAACAAAGAAATTTAAAGTATTGACAAGTTTTGTCACTTAACTTCTATTTAAATTAAAGGAAAAGTAAGTAAAAACTCATGATGGGGAGAATAAGGCCTTTCATTTTGTAGATTCTCTGACAACAATGACCAGTGCACAGGAACCTCACCTGGCATGACAGGACACACAAAGGGGCTATTGATTTAAATCCTTGCAAAGGGTAATTTTTAGATAATGTAGCTGCTTTTCTTCACTTTCCCCCTTATTTTAATATGTTTGTGTTTAATGAACAAAAAAACTGATGCGAATTCTTTTGCGGGGTGGATGGTAGGGATTGAATTCAGGGGCACTCAATCACTGAGCCACATTCCCAGTCCTACTTTGTATTTTATCTATAGACAGAGTCTCACTGAGTTGCTTAGGGCCTCACTTTTGCTGAGGCTGGCTTTGAACTCACGATCCTTCTGCCTCAGCCTCTAAGATTATAGGTGTGCACCACAATGCCCAGCTTGATGTGAATTCTTGAATCTTTTTGTGGCTTCATTAGGACTCATCAATCTCTTGAGTCCTGGGATAGTCACCAGAGACACTCTAAATATGTGAGTCACTACTAGTGACAACATTAATATGACAATATTTTAGACTTCCTAAATGCCAATGTTCAATAGTGCTAATGCCCTAGTTCACAAAGAAGGAGGTATTATAATTTCATAAGACAATAGTTCAGCATACTTTGTATATGATAACTTTACTATGCAAAATAATTTTATGCTAATAAGATGATTTCTACTTTTGGGGTCTATGTGCTCTTACATTATAAATATGTAAATTTAAGTTTTGCCATACTCATCTCCCAGAAGGAATGTTGTGCAGATATGTACACACCACCACAGGCACACTTAACACATTAGTACACGTTCCCAAGGTGTAAGATCCACAAGCTCTAATCCCAAACTGACTACTGTCATCTGAGGTTTAACAGGGTCTTGAAGATAGTTGAAATAGTAATGTCTTCACAAAAGTGTGAAATAGAAAGTCTAAGGACTCTTCCACCCTACTGCACTATTAATCTTATCGCTAATATGCTTCCGAGAATCAATGGCATCAACTATTGAGAATGCCCTATTTAGCAAAGAGCATCTGAAAATTATCTGCAAATATAATTTAGGGAACGTATTACTAGCTGCACAGTCAAGTGCTGATCTTGTTTATTCCATTTAAGGAAAAGCTTCACACTGTCCCTCACAGAGGAGCCACTAGCCTCAGAAGCACAGCTTGATCAGTGCACATGGTTCCCATATTACCTCTGATGGTGGTGGCCAAAGAAGCGAACGTCAACTTGATTGTCCTCTTTTTGCATGACTTTGGCTGGCCAAAACCCAAAACCTTTCATTTTAGCCCAAACCAACTCATGATTAGGTATCTGAAAATTGAGAAAAAAAAAAATAATAATAATATTAATAAGGTAAAACATTTTAGGCTTAAATGCAAGTACACATTAATATTTAACTACTTAGTCAAGTATGATCCATTATTTTTAAAATATATCTTTTTTACCTTTAAGAAAAACCCAAAATTTGGATTGCATAAGAGTGGCGATATAAACCTTATTTCTCAGAAAGAGCAGGAACAGCCAAGGACGATGGGAACAAGAGCGGCAAACAGAATGCCCTAAACTCTGCTTCAAAGAGAGTAGCCTGGGGTCAGCAGCATCAGCATCACCTGGGAATTTATTAGAAATGGGAGGATTTCAGGCCCTGTGCAGATCTACCAAACCAGAAGTCTCCATTTTCATAAGCTGCACAGTGACAGGTTTGCACAGTAGTGTCTCAAAAGAGTGGCTGCTCAGGCAGCCTCAGAAGCCAGTGTCACTGGGAAGCTGACCCTGAACGCTTGAGGCTCTTGGGCAAACGCTTGCTGGACTTACACAATCGCAAGCCGACCTCGCATCCTCCACTTTACCATCTGCTGAGGAACAGGATATCTAGTCTTTACTAAGGACCTCATTTTAAATTGAAAAATAAAGAATGATCCATTATTTTCCCCATATTTCAGTTCACACTCATGAAAGCCATATGTAGTATGAAACAAAAATATTCATAAAGGATTATAGTCTTTAAGCAAACCAGAAATACACTTCCTAAGAGAACCATGTTACACACTTAAGTAAAATGACAAAATTTCACATACACAAGGGTAGCAGAACCAATTGTCTGGACGAGCATTGGATAAATAGAAGCAGTTCTTGCAAAGTTGTAGTTCATCCAGCTGAAAAAGAAGAGCAGCTATTTCAGTCTACATAAAATGTACTCCCACAAACATTCCCATTCACATACATAAACAGACATAAACTTTGTCTTTATGTAATCATTGATAATCAGGTTTTGAAATCTGCAGTAGGTAATAGTAGAAGACCCTGTCACTCTCCTGCTAGAACCAGCCCCGTGGTCTCAGATGGCAGGCACATGAAGGGGAAGGCAAAGGCCCTGAGAAAGCAGGCAGGGTCTGACCCAGAGTTGTGCCCAACTCTCATCAAGGGCATTTCCTCAGAGGGGTCTTCCCAGGATGCCCCTCCTATTGATCCCTGGCTGCTTTTGTAGCCTTTCTTTTACAACTTGTGACCGAATCTGTTTTCTCAGTTTCCTGTTCCAGTTTCTGTCTTTAGAAGATAGCTGCTCCCTGAGTAGGAAGCCTTGGCCCTACTCACCACTTTATTCCTCCTACCATATCACCTGGCACACAGAAGGCAGTCAATAAACATTGTTTGAATGAATAAAAAGCAAACATCAAATTTGAAATCAAGAAATAAAACTTCTTATATGAACTGATGGACTTTTGCAAAGGTAATACGGTTAGAGGTAAGTGTTTCGAATAAGAAAGACCACACACTCAAAAATACTTCCTTAAATATGCATTTCATATGATGTACAGTAGGGAGGTAAATATGAATTCTTAATTCAAAGAGGTAACATTTGTAGCTGGCCTAATAAAACACATTTACCTACATTATCTCACTAATATTCACAACAGCTTAAGGGTATCTGAAAGTTACTTAGTGGTCAAATCTAACTCCCAGAATTTCTCTTTGAACAGTTTTGCCAGAATTTCTTTTTCCTATTTGCATTATTTCCCATGTATGTCAAAGAGGAAAGTAAGCTTACATGTAAGGGAAATGGGTAAGGAAATGTGAATAACCCTGAAATGTGCTTAGATTGCAGCAAGCCCTATGATCAGGCATAAAGAGTACCTCATGACACGTGTCTTTGTAGAGCATCCTCGCGATGTCTGCTTGCTCACTGTCTGCTGTAATAAAGATATGTATGACCTACGATCATCATCTAGAAACACAACTGGCAAGATTAGTATAGTCACTAAGTCCTTTGAACTTCTCAGAAGTGGACATATGCCTTTTCAAGCTAAAATATGTATTTTAAGTAAGATTGAGGCAGCAAAATGAAATTCAATAGGCAGCTTTTATTTTATATTCAACACAACCACAAATTTTCTAGGCATAGAGTGAATTCTTACCTTTCAAAAATGGAATATTAATAGGGAAACAACAGATTTACTCAAAGTGCTTGCAAAAAACCTCTCAGCTAAGACAAACACATAAGAAATTATAAAGAACAATAGACTTTTATCATTTAGTGTGCTACAGTTTTGCCTTTGGCGAGTCAATTCTATAAGCTACATCACCAAATATTCATAAATTTAAATTCTACCATTTCCTTTGTATACATCATAAAGATACTTTTTGAATGTAACGTTTTATAAAAGACATTTCTCATTATGGAATGTAAATGACATTTTTTAAAAATTAAATGCATACAAAAGAAAAAAAATATTCAACCTCCATAGAAAATCACTGTGTTGTGGAGAAGCAGCTGAGCATCAGCTTTGAATTCCTCATAACTTCGGTATTTCCCTTCATTCACCTTCTGTAGAGAGCAAGACAAGACATTACTAGAGGAAACATCTGTCTGGGCCACAGTCACAAGATTAGAGAATGGGACACAACAGAACTCTTCTGGATGGTGTCAGGACCACTGCTGTATTACAGGGAATATGTGTAAAGGAAATGGAGACTGTGGACTCTCACTGTTACAGAATGAGGAGTGTGGTCGATCAGAGACCCCTGCAGTCACTATGTCCTCTACATTAATTGAATTTATAATTTGAATCTCTCATTTTGCAATAATGATACAAACTGCTGCTAAGCTTTATAACTATACCAAATGCTCTTTCAGAGAGGAATTTCAGAGGAAATATGAGGGTTTGAGGGCCATACTTTTGAAGAGGGATATGGCTAAATCACCTAGAACTAGGTAGCACATTCTCATCCTGGTGACAGGTTTAGGAAATGGGCATGAAGATGGCTTGGAATGCCATGGCTTCTGAAGGTCTTAAGACCCAGGCTCCTTTTCCACCCTGGCTTTGCAATGCAGCTTCCTCCCTGTGCAAAGACCCTGTTCCCCGTGGGCCCCTTCATGAGGGCTCCCCGGCTTCTTCTACTTGGGAGTATCCACCACCTGTCAATATCTATGCCTCATGGATCATTTGCAAATATTAACGTTTGCATTCCACCCTGAATTTCTGATTGCAGTGGTCTAGGGTAAATTCGGGGATTGGTATTGTCCAGGAACCCACCCAGATGATCCAATACACACTATGGTTGGGAACAACTTTCCCACAGCCCTCCCAAAGCACCTTGTTTTGAGTTTTGTTCTGGATTGTAAACTGATTAAATCATAAAAAACTCATCTTAATGATTTTCCTGACAATACTGCCACTCATAGTCAGCACAAGGGCAAGACATACTAGCCCAGCCAGCCTTAACCCGGGTCTAGCTGAACCAACTGGAAAAGGTGAGAAACCCTCACAGAGGAGGTGGCAACTGAACTGGGTCTTAGGGTGTCAGCTGAAGGGAAGCTGCAGGAGCAGAGGCAGGGGTGGGAAGGTGTGCAGGAGGTGGGCTATGCCTGTGGCTGTCTCCACAGCTTGCAGGCTGTCTCCTGGAAGTCGGAGGTAAAATTTAAATTACTTTCTTTGTAATATGAAGAGGCAACTTTAATTTATCTTATGTTGACATAACATAGCCACAGTTGTTCTCAGTTACTAAGAGGATCACGAAATGCGAGATGATTTTAAGTTATTCTTCTGATCCCTCTAGGGTATTGACTTTTATGGACAATGATAAGATTTTAGATTTTCCACCTGACACAGGAAGTACAAAGTTAGTAATTCAGCAATCCTGACTATTAACAAACTCATTAAAAGTCCTCAGCTATAGTAGGTAAAATTAAGAACTTTAAGAGTATCTTCAGTTTTCTAGGCATAATTTTTATTTTGTTTATTTTATTATTTCCCAAGGACTCATCAGTGCTATGTTCTAATAAGTCCTACCTGAAAGAACCCCCCCAGCACAGGCTAACCCCAGAAAACCATGTCCAGCAATGAGTACTTCACAGATGAAATATTAAATTGCCCAGATGAAAATACATTTACTTCAATCAACAAGTACCAAAAGCCATAAGTCATTTAGGATCTGTCCTTTTAAAGGATGACAGTGTGCATTAGGGTAAGTTACAAGAAACTGACAGGTAATCATGCTTTATCTGGTGGTTACACCTTTTCTTGCTCTGGTGAGAAGTGGAAGGAAGCAACCAAAATCCTGGTTTCCTGCTAAGTTGTTCTTTAATGTAACACTTAAGAAAATATATCATGGGCTGGGGCTGTAGCTCAGTGCTTGCCTAGCATGTGTGAGGCACTGGGTTCGATCCTTAGTACCACATAAAAAGTAAATAAAATAAAGGCATTCTGTTCATCTGTAAGTATAAAAAATAAAATTTTAAAAAAAGGAATAGAAAAGAAAATGTATCAAAGCACAAGTTAAAGGAACCAGTTTACCTCCTGTATGGTGGGAACATCGACAGCTGAGTGCACCAGCCTTCTGTACATCGGGTGTTTATTGTCTTTCCCCTTCTTATTAAGATCTATAGCCTGAAAGGTTGTTAGATACATTAATTTTAAATGTGATTAAAGAGAGACAGGCAAAACTTCAATTCCTAAAACTCAATATATTTTTTTCTGCCTTTAAAGAGAAACTGGGATGTGTACAGCTTAGTAGAGCACTTGCCTAGCATGCACAAGGTCCTGGGTTCCATCCCCAGTAACACACACACACACACACACACACACACACACACACATGCGCACAGGGAAAAAAAAAAAAAAAACTACCAAAAATGAGAAATCTACATGAAGTACTTTAAAACTTAGTGGAAAATACTTATACACTATGTAGTTCAATGTGGAATTCCTTCAAGTTTTGATCAAAAGAAGTTATTTTGGAAAACTCCATTGTAAACAGTAATTGTCAATGAAGATGTTAATTGTGGAAAACGAAAATTTAAAATTGATCTCATGTGGCTAATAAGATGCTTGTGTTAAAAAACAAAGAAAAATAAAAAAGCCTAACCAACCTAATGCAGAACTGTTTACTGCAGAGAACAAATGTGATAGCATTGGTTTTCACACTTCATATTGCTATATTCACATTAGTTATTTCCCAGCCATTAACTCTGAAAGAATGAACCAGAACAAAGTATGTCTGGTGGGGATCATGAAAGACTCCCTCACAGAACTCACCCTCTCCTTCATGCGGGACACAATGAACCTCAGGTACGTGCCCATCTCCTGCTTGTTTGTATTCTTCTTCTTAATACTCTGTTAAAGAAAGAAGATGCCAAATATAAGGTCTAATGCTTCATATGTCAATATCTATATAAAAATATATAAAAAATTTCAGTATGCAAAGATTTTATTAAAAGATGAATTACTTCCAACATTTGATAGAGCAATCTCCAATATATGCATAGCAGAAATAGTATTTGATGTTACAAAGTGTGTTTGAAAAATACTATGTTGGGTTTGGCATAATATCTGAGAAATGATAAATATTTTCTTATTATTTTGAAACTCTAATTTTCAGATAAAAAGAAATAACAGATATAATGGAGGATTTTTTTTTTTAACCAAAAAAATAATGACTAAAGTCCTTTATGGGAACATCTTAAATTAACAACATTGAATAGAAAATTTCAATGCAACATTATTCTTTGTTAAAAGGGTTATTTTAAAAAATCTGTGTCACATGAATCATACATAGTGCCACTGTGTGCTAACATATCTATTTTAAAATGTTATAGGTCTGTTCAGGAGTAACTCTTGCTCCTATTAGTCTGGCCTACAAGCTAATTAGGTTCGTCCACTTATCTCTCAGAAAACTTGAAAAAAAAAAAAAAAACAAATAGGAATTTGCCTTTCATGTCATACTTAGTTGGGAGACAAGACACGTGTTTCTATGTACAGAGCCAAGGTCCAGACATGACAAATTGAAGGCAAAGAAGAAATGCTGAACCTCTGAAGGTAACTAGATCCGACTGCCAAGGAACCTAGTTGGTCTGGCCATGTTTCTGTGGATGCTGTAACTTTCTCAGGCTACTAGATTATGATTCTCTGTCTAGTGATACAATTCCTGCCGAAAGAACTTTATGACAGGAAGTCATTTTAATTTGCTAAATATAGCAGAGGAAAGAACAAATATTTCTCATGTAACAGGGCTTCCAGCTAAAGCTTAATTCAACTGATTATACATATACATAACATTAAAATATCTGAATAAGGTGGAAAACAATCTTATTTTCAAGAAACTTGATTTCGGGTGTTCTGTGGTACAGGTGCTAGCTTCCTTTCACTCAAGCACCTCATCTGGATTCTGCAGGAATGTGTAGGGCAGACACAGTGCTTTCTTCCTAGTGGGCTCTACTGCTGCGTACACAGCTTCTAAATCTACACCAACCATGAGCAGTGTTCACCAGCCCTGGCCGTGCTCTCCAGACATGACTTTTTTTTTTTTTTTTTTATGCAGCTGGACATCACTCCTGGGCACCTGGGCTGGAATTGCTGGAGGTTGGACCTGTGACCTGTTTCTGTTTGCCATTTCTTCATGTGGCTCTGATGTGTGGCCCAGACAGAGTACCAATGGTATAGCTATGAAGTTCAAAAAGCAATGAAATTTCCTGAACCCCAGGTTTACAGTCTTTGGGGGAAAATGGTTGATGCAGCTTGGGAATTCTCTCAGTCTTTTTTTTTTCCCCCTAAGAAAAGGACAAATGAACTAAACTGAATTTCAAGTGAGTAAAATAGCCATACTAAGGGGAAAGAAAGGATGAACTCAATTTATGAACACAGAATTTGGTACCTGGCCATATGTACCACTTAGAGACACACAGAACTTGAAAACAAACATCAAACTCTAGATAGTTTTGTTTTTGTGGTGGCCTGCATTAGTGTTTGTTTGGAACCAGGGATTGAACCCAGGGCCTCACATATACTGGGCAAACTCTCTACCACTGAGCTACATCCCCAACCCACAATTCTTTTCTTTTTTTCCTTAGTTAAAAAAAAAAAAAGAAAAAATTGGTCAGGATGCTGAAGATGCTCTGGCTTTCAGTAGGATTCCCTGTTTCTCATTCACACAAGCTTTTGTAGACTACCAGTAGAGCCTGCCGCAAGCTGCTTCCTGCACCTCAGGGGAGTGCAGAAGGCATTCCTGGGGGCACTGCAGCCTTTTCATTAGTGCTTTTGGGCAAACACCTTTGGGCAAATGTCCTTCCACATATCCTCTCTAGACTAAGCAAGCAGTTTGATGTGTTGTCAGATATGGGGAAGAGAAAAGGTAAGATGATCAGACATGGCTGCTTTTTACAAGCAATTAGAAAAATTTATACTCCTTTACAAATGAGGAATAAAAACAAATCCTTCCTGCTATGTGCCTTACCATCTTGTCAACTCTAAAACATTTTGGGTGCGCTACTGAAATTCAGATATCTACCTTGTCACTAAATTACGATTTTATGAGTCTTGTAATAGTATCACTGTGCCCACTCTTCTGTCAATTAAGCAGGGCAGAAATACCTCTTCTTTGGACCTTCCAATAACTCCAGCTAAACTGGAGCAATTCCAGGGCTGGCTCCAAGCTGTCTCATGGAAAAAGTGGCCATGGAAAGGGTGCCTGTGCACTACTGAATGGCCTCAACCTGGCCAGCTCAAAACCCCAGCTTCTGTCTCAAGGCTGCTATGTGCCATATGTATGCACAGAAACATGTTTTTCTTTCTGTGTTGTAAGCAGAAACCTGTGACACGATTTACCCTACAGCTGGAATCTGAGCCTCATAAAACAAAGCAATGCAGGGTTTCTCTATGGGCAAAAATCTTGCACTGCTAGAATTGGAATCAGTACTACTATAGCTGCAATGACCTAAGCAAATTGTTCTTTCTTTGAAACATTCATACTATTGAAACACACTGCAAAGGAGTGGGAAACCATGCTTTGGTTAGGTTTGGGTCACTTGTGCACCAACTTACTCCTGTGGTTACTCAGTTTAAATGCAGGTCTACAGTTCCTGCTGTCTTTTAGTAGAGAAAGGTTTTGCAAAATTTTGGAGGTTGCATGTTCTCACAAACTTTATTTTGTTTGTTTAAACATTTTTAAATGAATTGCTAATTTAGTGTAACCATGTGCAGCAACATTTCTTTGTTTGGGGGAAGATTATGAATACCCAGAGTTCATGCTAAGGCCCTTAATTTCACAAAACTACATAGTATATAGAGGATAAAAATCCGATTTTGAATTGTGTTTAAATTTACTTAGAGCCAGGCTGCTAGAATATTTTTTCTCAGTGGAATTAAGAGTGTGGATCTGAGCCTGGAAAAATGAGTATTTCAGCAAAGTGTGAAAGAAAACAAGGCCAAATGGACAGAAGCCGCCCCCTCCTTCTTAGCGTTATCTGATGAAAACTGTCTACGATACTTTCAAAATACTGCCCTTATAGACTATTCCAAGAATCTCTTACTCCTCATTGAACAAAGTGCTCTTCAGATTGAGATATCCTACTTCAGTTGATCACATTATAACCATCAGGGAAGCCTGTAAAAAAAAACCCCAATTTCCTTTTATATAAAATCCTAGAACAGGCAAAATACACCTACGATGGAAAATAATCACACAATGGCTGCTGGGGAGTGGGGATGAGCTTGGTGGGATTTGGGTGGCACTAGTATGTGCCCTGGTCTACAGTCGAATAGGGCTGGAGGATGCATGTCAATACAATGTAAACTTCCTCAAAGGAAAAATCCCAGCAACACCCAGGTGCCACTCCCAGTAGTTCTGGTACAATTGGCTGAGGAGTGGGGCCCAGATGTTCAGTTCCAAAACCCCTTCAGGTGTTTCTGACATGCAGTCATAACTGAGGACCAGCACCCCAGCTCTTGAAGACTTGACACTACTTGAATACAGACACACCCAGGACAGGAGTTGAGATTCTAACCTGGATGCTACATGGAGTAGTACAGCGGGGTATGTCTTCAAAAGCTCTCTTTTAAAGTGACCTTAGAACGGTTATCTGAAGTTTGCTCTTAAGTCCTCACTTGCCAGGGTAGAATGTACTCAGTCTACTTCTGTATTGTTATCACATGTCAGCATGCTAGGGTGCTATGCTTGAAGGATTTATTAGTTCTTCTCAGTTATGGTTAGGAACTTCAATGATTTTGGCTGTATAGGAGTGACCAGGGCTGGGGCTGGGGCTCAGCGGTACAGCGCTCGCCTAGCACATGCGAGGCCCTGGGTTTGATCCTCAGCACCACATAAAAATACATAAAATAAAGGTATTGTGTCCAACTACAACTAAAAAATAAATATAAAAAAAAGGACTGACCAAAAAAAGATTATTTTGTTAGAAGCTTCCAAATTCTTTGCTTTTAAATATTTTTTACTTGTGGCCCAAGACATCTTTTCTGGGGATAAATAAGGGATTCTGTTCCAGGCACTCTCAAGAACCTAAACATGCATATACATTTCAGATGGCGGGTGCTCAGTGGCCCTGATCACAGCGCCCAATGACTGGCCCAGAAGCTGGCAGGATCCCTTCCCAGAATCAGGCTGAAGACTTTCCTTGATGGACTGAAAGCAAGGACTCAAACAGACATAAGATCACTACCAATAATTTGTAGGAACAAAAGGCTTGCTGTAAGATGCTTTTAATTTGGATAAACATGGGGTTTCTTTCTGATGCTTGAGTTATATAACTGAGAGATTCAGTACTGCACAAAAGAAATCCGAGAACATTTCACCCTCCATCCCTCGGCTGTAGGGTAAAATTCTGGGGATTTCTTAGGTAGCCATGGTAGCACTGCCCTACAGTTGGTGCCTATCAGCCAATCCAGGCACCCAGAGTGCCTTGAGAGAAAGTGACTACAGCAATGGAGACCACAGGAGTAGCTTTGCAGGTAAATGCTACTTTGTCATCTAACTAAGCTGACAGCAGGGCCAGAAAGATACTTCCTCAGGCTGTGAAGCACTGTGCTCCTCTGTGGGCCTTGGGATTCCTCAGGGAAGGCCTCCTGTAGCATGGCCAGGTCAGACTCCACCATAATAGCACACCAGGAACCAGTACCTGCTCTGATCACCTGGTAGTCCTCCGGAGTGATTCTGGACAAGATCCACAAGTAAGAAACTAGCCGTCTGTGATGTGGCAAAGTTGCTTGACTATTTTAAAATGACAATAATCAACAACTGAAGCTGCCTTATGTGTCTACAACTCCACTAAAATGAGAAAATGAGTTACACAGATGGCTTGGGTGGGGGCAACCCTCCTTTACTTTTAGGGGAAAAAACAATAGGAAATCTTGGACAGCTTCTTGAGCAAGGGCTTCTTAACCTAGTGACAAATGATTGCCAGGCTATGTCCAATCAGATGGTCCTGGGGAGAAACGACAGGCAAGCATGCACCGAGTCACTTGCCACCCTCGGTGCCGAGGGAGTTCTGCACTAAGAGACACTATGAGCAACCATTGAGCCTGTCAAGATTGATCCATAGCTGACTACTGGTCAAGATGCTCAAAGATCATTATTTGGAGGAATATTCAGGACTAAATGATTTTATTGGGCTGAAATTTTCAACTCTTCCTGATGACCCAGCTTTCCGGTATTAGAAACATATTTTGGCAGAGACCTGACTTGTAGAAATATCTGTAATTTTAGTACACTGAGTATCCAAAAGTGAAAAATGAGAACTCCAGATATCTTTGTTAGGTAATATGTTAGTATTACTGGAGTTCACCATGCCCAAGTCCCCATGTCTGTGATTAAACAAGTTAGGGTTTTGAACTTTGTGGGGGATACTCAATATCCAGAATGTCATGTCCGCAGAAACTGACCAAAGACCGGCACACTTGAAGTAAAGGGGCACGTGACATATACTGTAGTCCTTGCAGCCTCCAATTAGTCTGTGTCTCTATTACTTCACTCTACTGTTTAGTGAAAAGTAGTTATAAGTGACATGTCTGTTACCTGAGTATGGCCGTGTTCTAACAAAACTTTTGAATACTGAAATTTGATTTTTTTTACTATTATTTTCACATCACAAAATTATTTTCTTCAACAATTAAAAAATGTTAAACCCATTCTTGGCTCATGGACTACACAAAAATACAGGCTGGCCCTGGACTAGATTGCTTTGTGAGAACAGAGTCCACAATGGTCAATTTCAGTGTTCTGTGGTGGCCTGGTACGGCTTCTGGCTCACAGTACACATTATGAGCAGTTGAAATGTCAGAAGTCATTAGTAACCAGATTCATTGCTGCCTAGAAAAGCTACTCCATGTGGTTGAACTGGGGTAGGAGGGCTGGCTTGGGGTCAGTGGTCTGTGTGAGGCACTGGGCTCGATCCTCAGCACTACATAAAAATAAATAAATTAAGGTATTGTGTTCATCTACAACTAATTAAAAAGAGAGAGAGAGAGAGAGAGAGAGAGAGAGAATAGGAAGATGGGCTAAGGATATGGCTCAGGTGACAGAACATGCCAGCACACACTTAGGTTCTATCCCCAACACCACACACACACAGGGAAGATGCTCCCAAAATGCAAAGGTTACACTTAAACCTGTTAGTATGTGAGTATGTCCTGACCAGCATGAATGACGGTGTTTATTTCTAATGTGTGAGCCACTTCATTGCCAGAAAACATCTAAATAATTCATGGTTGCCTTATTTATTTTCCCCTTTTTGGTCTTTTTGTGGTATTGTGGATCAAGCCCAGGGTCTCTACTTACTGAGCTATACTCCCAGCCCTCCCTTGTTAAATTCAACAGTTCACTTTGGTGTAAGTGGGCTACACCCTCAGTGTTCCTCATTGGGAAAGCAGATTCCTTCCTGAGTCTCCTCCCCCGAGATTGGGTTAGGCCTCTGGAGGCCACGTTTTAAACACACATACCATTGATCTGGTGGCACAGGTGGCCTCTGGATCTTACCTGGATAAACACTAATCTGCATATAAATTACTTATACTGTTTTAGAAATTAAAAAGCTCCCCAGATGTCCTCTATAACTGTAACCACAGGACACAAAAGAATCAAAATGAATTTGATCTGCACATAAATTGTCTATGTTGCTATGGATATCAAGAAGCTCTCAAGTATTCCCTACACCCACTAGCAACAAAGAAATCACAAAGAATTAGTAAAACCCAATAATCTAGATTTTGAAAGTAAAGTTGGACTAGTGGTGATGAGTGGCCCATGACTGCTCTCTCCCTACTCCACAGGGACACAGTAGCCCATCAATGAAAATCATTTTTCCCAACTATTTACTAAAAATATACCTACGTTCAATCTTTTTCTCCCTCAGTACTGACACACAGAAATCAAGTCTCATCTGTAAGACGAGGAGAGCAGGGCTTTGGGCCTGCTACAGAATTAACAGAACGTCTGACCTAACACCTCAATGTGTACGTGACTCTGGTTGAACTGCAGCGGGTTCCAGTGCTCTGGCCTCAATCTCCTGTAGCTCATTCAGCAGTACTTATTTGCACTTGAATTTCTGACAATAATTTGTGGGTTTTTAAAATTTGATTTAAAAGAATTTAAGTTTAAAAACCTCCTCAAAATTATTACAAATATGCATTCTTACAGGTAAAAGCTGGAACTGGGAAGATAATCCAAACTACTAAGAATATCTGCAGATGGGTTCTTGGAGTATATAGACTATCACCCAGATCACGAAGAGCCACTCCCACATTAAGAAGCTAGTCCTGCAGAATTACTAATGCAGAGTATCCCAAGATTTGTTGGCCCAAGTGGACAAAGACAGCACCTAGTGCTACTGTAGCTGCATCTATATCAATTTCTACAAGTCAGTTCTTGGCTCTCTAATAGAAGTTAGTAAGCTTCGACTGAGATCAAGAGGTCAGAAGCTTTGAAGCATCCCATCTGGAGTGATTTAACAACTATTAAAACATCTCTCAAACTAATTCATTCTCCAGGTCACAAAACCCATGGTTTTTCTAAATCAGTTACACCCACAGAGTCGCAGAAGTTGCTAAAATGAAACTGACTACTACAGAGAGGGGCATTCACACATGGACAGAATTTTATCATCAATAGCAATATCCTTTTAGGGTAACTGCAAGCCCCATGGTGGCTTGCTGTAGGGCCAGGTATAGGAAAAGGATGTCAAAATTTTACGGAGCAGAGAATTTCTAAATACTCATTCTTTCCCACTGTACATGACACTAGTCTTCAAAGAAAGAACAAGATTGAAAAAGCAAAGACAGAATATATTCCTCAGTGAACTTTCCATTGTTTTCTGAAAATATTTCAAATGTCTGTTTTTGTCAAGGCACAAGTTCTTTGCTGTGGAGGCCAACGAGCCTCCAGGGACCCACTGCAGTCGAGTCCTTCCATCCCACCCTGCACACCCCGCGCCCCGTGGCAAGCCACAGGGGCCGACCATCTTTCTATCCCTTGAACACACTGCACTGGGAACACTGAAGGGGCTTCCTATCCATTTGCCCTGAGCTGGAAATGCCTTCCTACAGGAAGTAGTCCCAGCACTCTCTCTCCCAGTCCTTCAAGGTAAGAGTTGAGTACGATTCTGAAGCTCTGAAGCATCCCATCTGGAGTGATTTAACAACTATTAAAACACTTCTCAAGCTAATTCATTTTACAGGTCACAAAGTTCGTGGTATTTCTAAATCTGTTACACCCACAGAGCCACAGAAGTTGCTAAAATGCAACTGACTTCCACTTGACACCAGGCCACGAGAAGACACCCATGAGGACCAAGCACACCGCTTCTCAGCACTCCACACCCATCCCCCGTCTCTCTGGCCAGAACACTGTTTGGTTTGTCACCGAAGCACGAAGACAATGTGTATGAACTCTCCTTCCTGTCTGGGTGGGTCCAGGTAGATTCATAGTAGATAAACTGTACAAGCCTATGGATTATTATGTCCTGGGTCCAATTTTTTAAAATCATCTGCCTTTGTGAGAGTTCCCACTGCTCTTTTCTCTGGCTATACCTGCAATGAATAGCAAACCTGCTTGTGAAGGCACCTGGTTCACACATGACCTTGTTAACATTAATTTTCTTCTTTTGTTTGTATAAAGACAATATGACACAGTTGTCTTTAAAAGGTATAAAAACAATTAATATTCATTATTTTCAATGATTATCTACATTAAAAAAAATCTTCTATTTTTACTTAAAAAATCAAATCAGTTTCCTACATTTTAAGATATGTTTATGTGTCTTAAAGGTAAAGATGCTTTCTTCTGGGGTGAGATTATTAATTTTCCACATTCAGGAAGAAAGACTCACTAGTTTCAGAGTGGATATGTAAGAAATTTATGCTTGAAATATTTTCATTTAGCATCTGGTCCCATTTCATTCTGATGATTATATGAACATTACATTTGGAATTAGGAAAACCTGTACTGCTTACAGACTCGAATGCAGAGTGAATTCCTATCTCTAGCAAAGGGTCGCTGTGCAAAGGCCTCTCCAGCTTGCTCTGAACAAGGCCAGTGCTCACAGTCAGCTCCAGCTGTCCACCTGTGGAACTCCTCTGACCCCCAGAGTGAGCCTTTTATCTGCCCTAGGGTCACACTATGCCCCAGGTACAAGACAAAAGGCTTAACATGCAATTTGACAGTTCACGTTAGGGCTGGGGATGGAACTCCTTGGCAGAGCATTTGCCTAGTATGTGCAAATTCCTGGGTTCAATTCCCTAGTCCTGCAATAACAAAAAAAAG
This sequence comes from Callospermophilus lateralis, assembly GCF_048772815.1. Lineage (NCBI taxonomy): Eukaryota > Metazoa > Chordata > Mammalia > Rodentia > Sciuridae > Callospermophilus > Callospermophilus lateralis. The sequence continues at coordinate 17,945,169 of NC_135317.1, read as the reverse complement.
TTATTTTTAAATGTTTTCTATAGATTTCTTTCTGTATGTCTATTTTTAAAGTATAAAGTTCCCTACAAAATCCGTATCTTCATTTTAAATGTTTCAAAAAATAAAGCTGCAGGGGTGGAGAGTTTCAGGCACTCCCGCTGATGGGGAAGCACCAGCAGGCAGGAGTAGGAGTCAGAGTCAGTGCTGCAAATTTAGGAGAGTTTTTAGGAGCTATTAGATGTGTTAAAAAAAAAAAAAAAGAAGAAGAAAAAAAATATATAATACATATTATATACATACATATCCAATTTACAAATAAAATTCTTCCACATTCATTCTTCCTCATCTATACTTTCTTATGCTTCTGTATTAGTAGGTTAAGTTAATCCACTGAACAATCTATACATTAACATATATTTTAAATTTGTGGTCCTTAAACAGAGAAAAATGCCATCTGAAACATTTATGAAGGAATGAATATTTCAAGTTTTAAAAACATACTGGAATGTCCCTATCCATTACCTTAAATAAGTTACTTTATCTTTTGTGACTTGAATTAATTCTTTCATTTAAAAGTCACACTAACGTATGTCATAATGGGATGTACAGTGGTCTGGAATTTGTTAGGTGATAAAAAAGAATATGAAGAAAAAAATAGAAAAAAAAGAGTATGAATATAAAAATGTTATACATTCACTCCCTGTGGGATTTAGGGGCTGAAAGCAAATAGCCCTCAAATTAGTGCCCTAAATTCTACTTCCTAAAGACAAATTTTGTACACATACAAAAATCACCTGACTTTAAACAGAGGCAGTAACATAAATCTTTAATTCCCTAAGTTATGAAAACAACACGTATGCACATAAGGAACATTAACATACATGAGAAGTGAGGGGAGGGAGGCTGGCTTTCAGACCACCTCCATTGCTCACGGGGACAGCACCAATTGTAACGTCTGAAAAAATCTACACTTGTTTGGTTTATGGTTTCTTCCCCTTTAAGTTAACCTTCTGACTTTTTTCTGAGGTATTACACCTGGGGCAAGTGCCCCGCTCCTCAGCTATCAGAATCCTTGATCTGTGCAGACAGAGCTTGCTGCAGAATCAGCTGTGCACACTGGGAGGGGAGGGCAGCAAGGAACAGTTCTTGCAGAGTTCTTCCAAGTAATGACTATGGCTCGAGGGGTGACAAACACCAACCGCTATCACGAGGTAATGGTTATACCAAAAGATGCTTCTTCTGGGAAGCTGAGACATTTAGAATATGAATGTTCTAAGACCACTGTCTCTACGGAAGTCACAAACCTCATGAGGCAAATTCAGTTCTCAGTCCATGTAACTCATCCAGGAGCTCAACAGACCCGCATGGTCAGTGGCGCATGGTGAACAGCAGAGATCATTCCACCACCATGGACCACCTGGACTGCACAGCTCTAAAAGGCAACGTGGTGCCACCCAGCAGGTGCTGTGGGCTGCTTCTGACAGACCCCTTCTCGTGCATTCACATGTCCAGCAGTCACCAGACAGGCCGCACATGCCACCTGCAGGCCTCGGGGCCAGCCAGCCCACAGAGCACACTGTGCACCTACAGACACTCGCGCATAGACACACGCGCACAGGCTGCCTCCAAGGGCCTCAAGGAACAAAGTGACTTTGTGATCGGAAAACTGTTTGTGAAAATGAAGCAAAATTAAAATGAGACATCCCCTTTACCCCTAAAACTGGCAACAAAAAGTAGAAAAATATTTTCACGTGCTGTGCTGTACATGAGCAAAATCTTTAGAAGGACTAATTGGTAATTTTTGTCAAAAATTTAAACATTCGTATCCTTTAAATTTGTTTTTGTTTTTGTGGTGCTGGGGATTGAACCCAGGGCCTTGTGCATGTGAGTCAAGCACTCTACCAACTGTGCTATATCCCCAGCCCTATATCCTTTAAATTTAAGACTCCTACTTCAATGAACTTATCTTCCCAAAAGTTATCAAACATATAGATGTATGTAAATTTTCTTTTTATAAAATGCAATGGAGTACACTGTGTGTAAGAGGTATTTTCTTTCTGTAAATAAAATCTTCAGAGCAGTTTAAACTAAAGGATGTAGTTTTCTCAGTTCTTCCTGGAAAATTCATGGCCAGGTCAGGAAAATTAAATTCAAAATAATACAAAATATAAACCTTGATTTTATACAGCAATAAGAAACGTAGAAGAGTTTCCTTTTCAGAAGTCGGAAATGGGGCATGATTTTTGACATAGCAACATAAATGTCACCTATGATAGAAGACTTCTCCTTCAGAAGGTTGGAAATGACATAATGCATTAGTGAAAAACTGGTGAAATAAATTAGCATGTGCCTTGTAAATTATAAGATGTGTGGGAGGCTATAGAGAATAAGCCAGAGCCAGCGCTGCATGTGCAGCCACATGAAAGGGGGACGTGCCACACAGGGCCACCCCAGGGACATGCACCTCCCACCCAGTGGGTCTCTGGGAATTCCAGTTTTCTATATGCCTCCTAAGCATGTTTTAATAGCAAATATTTTGAAAATAATTTTTTTCTTATTAATAAGTTTTCAGTAACAAGAGTATAAAACTGGACATTACACAAACTTTTCTCAAAGCCAAACCGGAAAAAATAGTCATGGGCTACTTTTCAATAACAATTGGCTATGTCTGCAAATTAAAGTGTAATTTTTAGAAAGGCAGACATTTCAAAGAAATACCCTCAAGAGTTGTGAAATTCTTGAGATTTATTATGAAAACTGATAAAAATATTTCTGAAATATTTCTGAAATTTTTAGAGAGGAATAATAGGTATTTTCTCAATTAAAATAGTAAGATGTATAAGATAAAGCTGCCTGGGCTAAGTCTGGCCACGCAGCTGGCAATTGGCGGAAAGAACCTATTCTCAGTGATGATTCCAACACTGCAAGGGACCAGAGATTCCATGAGAACAGTGGTCTTCTAATCACCACAGAAATATTAGCAAAGTGCTTATTTTAACCTTAATTTTTTTGGTGGTAATGGTAATGAATGGCTTCATTTACTATTTTTACCTGTGTTGAAATTTGGTTCTAGCATCTTATCTTCAAAAATTTTTATTAGTCTGTCTAATTAATCTATATTCTTTCCAAACACTACTTAAGGGGGGGAAAAAAAACAAGTAGAAAGTCATTCTAATTTGGATTTACAGACCTTAAGTTTTAGTCTGTATTCTAAGTTCTCTTGGCCCAAGAGTATTTAAATATGGTTACTCACTCTTGTGTTAGATTAGTAAGATGGCTTAATTGAAGTCTTGGCATTTTGTTTTAAAAATCAAATCAAGCCAAAACTTCACATTAAAGACTTTTAAGTTGCATTAAAATTTCATTATTTCTCCCAGGAAATAAATTCTTAGCACTTATGACTTTCCTAAACGTAACTATTAAAACAATAGAGTGAATCTAACACAAGAAACAACACAGAAATTACCACTTCTTTGGAAGTTATAAAGCATAATGTCAAAGGAGACTTTGAATCTTACAAGGAGTAGCTCACAGACTAAAATGAAAGCAAAATTCAGATTCTGTATTGAATTATAGCATCATTTCAGTAACCATAATTACATCCTTATATCATGAAGACAGCTTGACTGACAAAGGCAAAGGAAAGCCAAGGAGGATACGGTGATCACATTTCTGTGTGAACCACTCACACTGGGGTGGGGGTGGGGGTATCGTCATCTAATCAGAAAAGAGCAAAAAAAAAAAAAAAATATATATATATATATATATGTGTGTGTAGAAAATGGAATCAGGCAGGTGTGGTAGTGCACACCTGTGATCCAGCAACTTAGGAGGATCCAAGTTGAAGGCCAGCCTAAGCAACTTAGTAAGATTGTTTTAGTCTCAAAAAATAAAAAGGGATGGGGCTCAGTGGTAAAGCAACACTGGATTTAATCCCCAGTGTGAAAAATAGAAAGAGAGAAAGAAAGAAAATGGAATCAGACAACTTCAATAGTGAATTCTGATGGAAATGTTATAAATTTTCTTTAAAGGCATAATTGTTCAATTTCCATTCTTAATACAAGAAATGTAAAATTTCTACAATGAAAGGTAACCTCTTCTCAAATTTCCCCAAGTTTTTATTTAAATTCTTTACTATGATAATAGTAACTATTAAGACAATAGTAACTAATTTAAGAAAAGGCTCTGACCATAAAGATGCAGGTTTATCTACACCTGTATTCCCTAATCCCCAAATCCACAGTATGACCTCCAAATTGACCAAGGACATTGCCTCCTTTTTATTTTCTCTCTTACATTTTCAGTCCTTTGGTGCTCTTATTCTTAAGGTCCCATTAATTTTTTTACCTTCCTAGTGAAAATGTTTATCAGAAAACAGGAGACATGTTTGCCTTTAAAACACATGACCCAAATCCATGAGAAGACATGAGTTCTAGTGCAGCTCCTCTCTCCGAATCCTGACTACTTAGACCAATGCTCACACTGATTTCTTGAAGTCATCATGGTTTTGTAGACCACAAGGAAAAGGTTTAAAACTTAAAACCTGATGCTGATATATTCAGACTTAGAGACTTGCCATCACTTTATCATTTAGAGATTTGTCATTATCACTTATCTGGAATTTAATGTTTAAATGTGTGTGGTTTTTTTTTTTGGGGGGGGGGGGTTAGGGATTAAACTCAGGGGCACTCGACCTCTGAGCCACACAGCCAGCCCTATTTAGTATTTTACTTAGAGACAGGGTGTCAGTGAGTTGCTCAGGGCCTCACCATTGATCTTCCTGTCTCAGCCTCCCAAACTGCTAGAATTACAGACATGCGCCACCATGCCGGTTTAAATGTGTTTTTATTGCTATTCCAACTGTCATTTTTGTCTGCCTATTAAATACGTACAGTGTTGGTTAGATTAAAGAGATACTGGGAATACAAAGCCACACTGAGGGAAGACAAAACCAGACTGGACCCTGTATTTTGCTCACTATGCTGATAGGAAGTTTTTAACTGATGTCAAGGTGGGGGAAATAGTGCAAACAAGTCTTTGGAAGATTAAATGAACATTTAAGTTACTCAAGTATTATAAGACACATTTGCAAACTGAGCTCATGGGTAATCTGGGAAATTTGCACAGTTCCAAATAGGTAGTTTCATAAAAACAAATACAAAACAATAGAAGTTGCAATCAAATAACTGTACTCATCACTCAGTGCCATTTGTAATGCTATGTTTAGTTCTTATGCATCACTCAAATACAGACATACTACATTCTGTAACCAACAATCACGGCATGTATATTCTTCAGTGGGGAAAATAAATCAGTATAATTGTGCAAAGCACCTATTTTACCTACCGGGCAATTCACTTTGCTTTAAGTAGTCAGAATTCTTTATATACAACTGTTTCATCCCTCCACCCTCCAAATAAAATAAAAGCAAAAAATAAGCTAACTCATGATGACAAAAATAAAGGCAGCATTACATGAATATCAAATGGAAAGGAGATAAAGAATGCTTCCAACAGTGTACCTTTTGCTCATGTGTTTTCTGAATAACATAAATTGTACAGTATATTATAAAGTAGGTATTGAACAGATCTCAGTATGCTATTTCTTATTTTGAAAGGCAATCCATTAAAGTAGTCACATAATCTAGAGGAAGGTGTAAAAAAAGGGAAGAAAGTATATTTTTGTGATTACAACTTTCTATAACCCACACCCTGAAAGGTATGTGTTCTGTGATGTCATTATGAGTTCGTTTACCATCATTTCAGCAAATACCCCCCACCCCCCAGTACTTCACCATTCACCTGGCAAGACCACCTGGGGCATCTTTGTGAAGCTATTATTAATGAATTTCAACCCTCTGACCAGCACATGAAAGCTCATAGGTACTCACCCTGCAAACTGGGCACTGCCAGTGACTACTGCTGTCTCTAAGCCTGAACTCATCAGACAAACACTTGGAATGATACACACGAAAACACAGGTCACATATCAACACCTCTCCAGGCAAATGGCATTCAAAACAATACCAGTCATGATTTTCTGTTTCCCAGTCCTACAAAAAATACAAAATAATTTTGTATGACATTTTGTCAATATCTGCAATGACTAAGAACAAAATTGAAACTGAAGTCCATCAGAAGTTAGGCATTTTAAACAATTTTAGACATTTACTATGTTAAAACAAGAGGGAAAATACCTAGAAATTTACTTCTTTAAAATTTAAATTCTTTCCTAAACAGTATTAATATTCAGAAATACCTTAAGGTGATCTGATAATAAACCAGTCCAAAATGAAGTTAAGTCCAAAGCCAATCCCAGATCTAACAGTATCTTTCAGACTTAAATATAATCTAAGAAATGATTTCTTTAGTAAGCTGAGTACCCCCATCCAACTTGTAGCTTAGTATTTCAAACAAACAAACCTTGTTCAGTTCTGCTATTTAAAAATTATATAATAAGTTCCTGGTACACTCTATGAACAGAGAGAAGAGTAACAAATGGTGATGCTCACTATTCTTATCTTCTCATCCATGGTTTTGGATATTTTACTGAAAATAACCATTAATCAGAATATCCACGTTCTGATAGGTTGCCAAATTTTCAGGGTCTGTTGAATTTGGAAAAATAGAATGAAAATGTGAAACTAAAGGTTTAATCACATTGTCCATAAGATTACCATAGTTAAAACAAAAAAAAAAAAAAAAGGAAGCAGGCTAATTTCCTGCTGCAGCCTCCTGGCTGTAAGAGAACAGGGCTGCAACACACAGGCGCTCAACTGCGGCTCCTCACACAACCAGGACCACGGCAGTATAGCAAGATGACTGTGAGAGGTTCTCCTGTGTTAGGGTCCACGCTTTATAAACACCACTCTTAGTTTCTACTATAATTAAGAGTGATGGCCCTAATCCTCAACCTTCTTTTATAGACATAATCACCAAATGAGTTAGAGAGAAGCCCACAGCACACCCACGGCCACTTCCAGTGGGGACCCTCACTCCATGTGTGGTCCCTCATTCCATGTGTGGTCTCTGTCATCATTTTTCTTTTCATAAATCATTATTTACACTGTTTCCAAAGTGGTGCAGCTTTTTCATTTCCTCAGATGTCAATATTCCCCCAATAAATGGGCTTCTACGTTGCACTCAGGAAACAGTGACTTCTTAAGCAACTAGGTCCAAATGTACTGTTTGACCATATCTGAGTGCCAGTCACTATTCCTTCAAAAGGATGGAGAATCACTAATGTTCCAAAATTTATGTATTCTAGTCCACATCCAGAGCCACAGTAGTAAATCCTGCAGGAATGTAAGCTTTGGTTTGCTTTCCATTAAGAAATTGGAGTTCTTCACTCTAGCTACTTGCTGCAGATGTTTATACTTTGCAAACTCACTTTGGAGGAGTAATTCAGTTGGACTATAATCATAAAATTTTGATTTTTACATAAAATTTGGATTGTATATGGTAGAAAAAAAAACTACCCAGCAAAGTCTGATCCAGTGGCACCATGCAGGCACAACATATGTATGTGGTGCTTGGCAATGAACACTCATTGGAGCATCTGTTTCAGATAGCTCATAGGTACCTTCCATTTTAGCTACTTCAATTTCTGTTTCAAAATCTTCTAAAATAAATTGTTTTAGTAGAGATAAAACACCTTGTTATATTTTTAATTAACAGAACTCTTCCTACATTTAGAACAAAGTATTTCAGAATATTTTCATTATAACTGTTTAGAAACATCTTAAAGGATTTTGGAAACTGCCCTCGTCCATAATTTGAATTTTTTACACTAATTCATCTTTATGTGATGGTCAAGATGGTAGTTACTAGGATAACTAAGGGAAGGAAAGGCTCAGCTCTGACCTCTCCATATCCCCTCTTGCTTCTTCCCACCTACCCTTCCCCAGACTCCTAGGAAAGAAAATGAAAATGGATCTGTTTTGATGGGGTACTTAATACTAAGCTTAGTGTTTCATAACAATTATAGAAATGAAAGTATAATTTGCTTGAAGAATAGAGCCATTTATATATATATATAATGGCATATAACTAATTCTGTTATCTGATACAAAAGAAATTATGGGTCGGGGAAGGCAGTGCTATTCACTCTTTAAATCATGGCAATAACTGTTCAGAAAAATCATGCAAAGCTGACTTCAAAAGTTATTAGATTCTGAATCCAGGTCCAAGATATAAATGCTAGGGGCACATTTATTGCAAGCCAAGTTGCCTGCAGTTGGCCTTTTGATAAAGGTAAACCATTTACGTAGTACTTTTCACTAACTCTTGCTCACATGTGCCAACAGTCTAAGTTTGCATTTTCAATGGATTCCACTAGATGTCACCAGCTACTCTAGACAGCCTGCTTTAATGGCATATGTGAAATGCTACTTCAGAACAAGAAAGCTTTCACAAAGCAAACCTACTAGCACAAAATTGAAAGCTAGAAGCAGTGTAAAGATAGTACAATTTTAACAAGTCTAGCAAGAGTTAACTAAGCAAGCCTAAAGTAAGATAGAAATTTATTACAAAAAAAAAAAAAAAAAAGGCAGAATCAAAATAAAACAACATAGTGCAAAATTTAGTTCACCTTGTGTGAGGTTGCTGTCCTGGAGAAAGGCTGCATACTGTAGGCCTTTCAAAATAAAAACAAAATAATCTTGGTCTCTCTACTGCAAATTTGCTCAATATCAGGTAATATACAGGGATAAAGGGATTTCACACATAGTCAAACTGTTTATTATTTGCTTATGGTTTACACTGTTTTTCAGATGACATTGACTGATACTCTATCGACGTGTAATTACTAGAGAAAAGACAGCAGCATGCACACTGAGGAGTCAACAGAAGAAACTTCCCACACTAACATGAGAGCCACAAATGGACAGAGAAAATCACTCTCTAGGAATTCATGTGCCCTGAAACCTATGATATCAAAAAATTATTTAACAAATAAATTCAGTGTTGTCACACATTTGCACAATACCATGAATGTGTGTCTCATCTGAAACCAGTTCACACTGGATGTTTTGGAAACTGGAGTGATGACAGTGAGTGGTGCACCAAGCACCTCACCACCCTGTGATATGCCACCCTCAGAACCTAGCAGGGAAATGGCCACTATCCAGCAGCACCTACTGCTCACAAAGTCTCAGTCATCCATACAGCATTTGGTTAAGACTCTGGAGCCAGACTGGTTACATCCAGGCCCTGCCACTCATGGCTGTGTAATCTTGGGCAGAATGCTTAGCTTCTCTGTGTATCATACAGTCCCTAGTTTATAGGGTTTTCATACAGATCAAATGAGTTCCTGTATATATATTCGTAGAAGAGTGCCTGGCACAACAGGAGGCTCAGGAACTGTGACCAGTGCTACAGCCTATTTAGTGCACAAAACAGGAACTGACCAGCCACAACATGAACCATGCTCATGACCACATGTGGGTGGGTGCACTCCTTTCCCCAGCACTTTAACATGCACCATCACATCTGATTTTCACAACATTTCTCTAAGTTAAGTAGAACAAGAAATATTATTAACTCCAGTTTAGAGATAAAACTGAAGCCTGGAAAGACAGTTTTTCCCTCACATAGCAAGGGGGGATGTGGAGAAGGGCTCAGTGAGTCTCTGAGCTCCCATCCAGCACTTCAGCAGCCCTGAGGCCGCTCACCCTTCCAGGTGGCTTCCTAGGTCCACCTGATGAGTAGATGAACATTTCAGTACCAAGACACATGTATGATCTCACATTTAAATGTAAATATGATGTAAAATTTATTCTATGCAATTCTACATTAGTTAAATTCTATTAGCCAATGAAGTACCCATTTGGAGAGCAGAATTGAATGGTTAAATATTTCTAGTAGTTTAAATATGATTTATCTTTAAAATAAAAATCTTATAACATTCCTTAGTGAAATAGAATTCAGACAAAAGAAGAAAAAAAAAAAGAGAAAGAACTCACACACATGCACACAATCCATACAAGTAGAAAAGAGGACACAGGATAGCATGACCCCAAAATGTTCTTCTGAGTAACATAGAAATTCTTTACCACAGCAAGAATAATTTCTGAGTATATTATAGTTTAATTTCACATAGACCTTTAGTATATAATTTGTTTCTAATTAATTAATAATCACCAGTGCTTTACTTAATAATTAGTAAATAATTATATTTTTATAACTGATAATGGGAATGAACACTTGGAAAGAATGTATAGCATAGAATATAATAAAAAGAGAATAATATATATTTCATATTTCACATTTTAAAAAGTAGTATCCAAAGGCATCGCATTTTGTATTTAAGGTATTTAAAACACATGACTGAGCCAGGTGTGATGACTCACACCTGTGATCCCAGCTACTCAGGAGGCTAAGGCAGGAGAATGGAAAATTCAAGGCCAGCCTCGGCAACTTAGCCAGATTCTGTCTCAGAAATAAAAAATAAAAAGGCACAGAAATAAAAATAAAAATGTAGCTAAGTGGTAAAGTGCTTGCCTATCATATGTGAGGCCCTGAGTTCAATGCCCAGTACCTCAAAAAACAAAACAAAACAAAAAAAACCACCCATAAGTTGATGACAAAGATCACTGAAACAAGAAAAAAAGCAAAAATCTAAACAGCTTTTTAAAAATTCTTACTTGCCCACTTACGAAATTCTCACCTCACATTTATTTTTAAGGAGGGTCTGGAGAGTGAAGCCCGATTTGATGGTAGGTCTGCCTTGATACTTTTCAAGAACAAATCAAGGAGCTATTTCTTGTCATGGCTTCATAAATGCTATTTCTGAAGAATAAGGCCATAAATTCCAATCATATCTCTTATCTAAGAGATGAAGCTTCTCTAAATTTCAAGAGAAATATACACCAAGACTTGTTTTAGATTGACGGTTTGAGTTGGCAGAAGCAGATGACAGGAAGTGAGCCTGTACCTGCTCCTCTGCCAGGAGTCAAGAACAAGAGCGCATGTTCATTTCTTTTTAAACCAAATACGTATTTTCACTAATTATACTTTATTAAAAGTATAAAAAAAAACTTCAGTAAATGAGAAAAGACAAAAAATACAAAATGGCACCTCTTCATTTCAAAACCCGCCCCGAGACCTGCCCAACGGAGAGGCGTGATGCTGCTCTGGGCAGCACTAACATCTCACACTCGCCAAGAAGAGTGGACGGACACAGGTCCAAGCCTGGGAGCATGCTGCGATCATGGCAGCAAGGTGGACAAGGAGAAGGACTTTATTAAAACAAAAGCATGGGGCTGGGGATGTGGCTCAAGCGGTAGCGCGCTTGCCTGGCATGCGTGCGGCCCGGGTTCGATCCTCAGCACCACATACAAACAAAGATGTTGTGCCCGCCGAAAACTAAAAAAAAATAAATAAATATTTAAAAAAAAAAAAAAAAAAAAAAAAAAACAAAAGCATGGTTCCTAAATGAACATGACTGACATGAACTAAGAAGGAAATGAGGCCCAGAGTGGTAGGTAGGTACATAGAGGGAGAAGTCATTTTATATAACATATTTTTAAAACAACACTTTTAATTCATCCTTAACACTGGTGACCAAATTATTTAATGTCAGATTAAAATCACCTGCCAAATAATTGGTAACTTCATGCTAGGGACCTTGAGCAAAGTTGGAAGTCACCAAATAATGTTAACTGCCTTAGTTTCACAATGCATATTTGATATGCTTGACCTGCAAATGATCCACAGCTCAAGGTTAATTGCTTTCCTATATTAAATACTTTGGTAAGACCTTCCTGTGTTTGGTGAGCACCTTATAGGTAGAGATCAACTCAGAAGAGACTAATTTATATTTATTACAAAAAGCTAGTAAACACCAAACTTAACTCAGCCCAGAACATGGTAAAATTCCACCCAAGAAATATACTTCTAAAGCTGTAAGAATAAAGGGGATAAAATATGATGAAAAAATATAGCTCAAATGCAGCCATCTAGGTGTATTTCTTTAGAGCGAGCAGATAATGAAGCAATCTATGAGCCTATGAAGACATGGAGCATTTCTTTGAAAATAATAAAAGGAAAAAAGTCTCTATATAACAAAATGTTGAATGGTCAGACAACACAAAGTTCCTTTCATGCTCTGGACTAATGGCCTTTTACTAATATAATTTTGAAAGCTATGAAAGCCACCTTTAAATGAACTATCTGGACCCTCAGAGTGCATGTTAATGACACGTCAAAAGTTTGAGATGACCATAAAAATTTTACAGGAGTATTTCTCAGGTTCAGTTAATTTGGCATTTAAAAAACTAGGTGGCACACATACTTTTGCTCATTTAAGGTTAATGTTTAAGTAAACCATTTAAAGTTGAAAGAAGCCTCATTTTTAATACTTTTCACTCTATGATCTCATCTGGACATATATAAAATATCACCACGAGGATGCTTATTTCTTGCCTAATTTTGCCACAGTTTCTTCAAATGAATTCTTCTGACATAGGGAGCTACAGTGATTGAGATCAGAATCACAAAATGTTTAAACAATTGTTTCAGTCTGGTAGAAGGAATTTCAGTAACATGGGGGCATCTGCCTCTGACCTATAAGAACAGGCTTCCTCAAAGACAGATTATTTATAACTATAGCCCCACATATTATAGTTAAGCTTTTATTTTATGCTTCCAGGACTTAAAAAATGAAAATAACAATGTTCAAGATATGCTTGTTTTTTGATTGCTTCAAGTTTGTAAAAATAAGCATTGAAAAAAGAAAAAGGTGGCAATGGGGGAATAAAAATGTGATACCAACAAACTCTTGAGTTTCAAGCTCCATCAACTATAGCCAGTGGTGGAGAGGAGACAATTCTCTGGTCTACCTTCACCTTCTCAGCATTAAGGGAGGAGTAATGACAAGCAGCGCCATCTCTGCTGCCATGCCTCTCAGGAAATGTCACTTGGGGGACCCACCAAGAGAAACAACCTTCTGCCCCACCTCTGATTCCACAAATACTGTTTTTAGAGGAAATAGAAGAAAAAGAAGAGGGACATTATTACCTATTTTTAAAATGACAGAAATGCCAGAGTAAAGACTATTTTAAAAAAAAGTGTTCAAAAACAAGTAACACCATACACCCTCCCTTCAAGGCCACAGATATCTACTTGACTACTTCTTTTCTTAATTCTGAATCAGAACGACAAGATGAACAATAACATGCATATTTCAACTTAGAAACTCACATTGTACAAGGAATCAAAGTGATTCATAGTCCACTCCAGGTGGCGAAATTACAAAGGAGGGGGGCCCATATTCAAATGCTGGCATGCAGAATAGTCCCTGGCCACAGAATATCTTTGTACAAATGACAAAAGGTGACCTTTCCACAAGATGTTCTTGTTGTATACTCATTTTTATTAGAATATTACATTCTAATGTTTTGCTAGAGCTCTGTCAAATATCCAGATGTACTGCATCCATGATGTGAAAGGTGAGTCCTGGGGAGTGCCGCTCACAGGTCCAGTCTGCACACGCAGGCCTCACAGTTGACACAGATACACACAGCTGGCCAGTGTGAGATGCTCCTACTGTGCCTGGGTGATACAGTTAATAAGTGTGTATCCTGCTAGTGTGTCATTAGGGCATGACAACTGCAGCCTGCAGACAGCCCCCAGGTGGGCATGTGGCACACTGGCCAAGATAATGGAATAAACTTATAATGAGTCTCAATATTTCATGTTATAGGTGCTTAAATGAAGATCAGGGGCTTTGTGAAGGAAAGTCTCAAAGAAATATGTGTGTTTTTCCTATACTATAAATAGGTATTTTCTTGTTTTAAGCATTTTAAATTTTTATTTTGCTTTTAATTGATAATAACTAGACATTTACAGGGTATAATGTGATGTTTTGAAACATATATACATTGTAGAATAATCAAATCAGGTTAACTAACATATCCATTACTTCAAATATTTAGTTCTTTGTGGTGAAAGCATTTAAAGGTTTATCTTCTAGCTAATTCAAAATATATAATATAATATTATATAACTATAGTCACCTTGCTAATCTACTATACCTAAGAATGTTTATTCACTCATCAAAAACCTGCTTTGCATATATTAATCTATCTATGCTTTAGGTAGATAATTTTGTTTAATCCTTAATCAAATGAAATAGAGATCAATATGCCCACATTATAGCTGAAGAATCAACAAGATTTGGAAATTTCTTCAAGATCATATAACTAAGTACCTAAGACAGAATTGAGACACCTGTTTATTTTAATATGTATGACCTTATCTCTTCCTGTGTGTGTGTGTGTACACAAACACATTACATTATCCCTGAACTGTAAATATTTACCTGTAAATATTTACCTATTTTGTGGTCTAAAGACAATTTTGATATCCTCAGCTGTACTTATATCATACTTGCATATTTAGTATAAAATGTTTGTAAGAACCAATTGGAATTAAACTCTATACTAGTAGTTTGATATACAAGTAAAATTTCATCTAGAAAAAAGAAAAAGAAAGGATGAGGTAAATATATGCAACAAGAACATGTAAAAATGAACAGAATATAAAACTGAATGCTGTGAACATATAATAGGCTAATTATGTGCTTACTGAATTAAACTGAACAAAGAAACTTCAAGTTGAGGACCAAGAAAGTATTTGGAACAGCACAAATCTTATGAAACTGTAAAGAAAAATAAACTCAACATCTATGAAAAAAAATCTACATAAACCCCCAAGCCAAAATCCTACAAATGAAGCTGGACTTATTGCTGTATGACTCTCCGGAATCAAAAGGTTGCATCCCTGGATCAGTGAGTTTCTGAGTACGTCAGGACAAGATATTTTCCATTATCTAGATATTTAGAGTAAGTGATGAGCTGCCAGTTATTGTTTTTATTATCACTTGGCACCCAAAGTTTCTTGATTAGCAGCACAGCTATATTTTTCTGTAGGGAAATGCAACAGAAAATTTGTTCTGTTATAAATTTACTCTACTTTTCAAGAAACTTCCAGGGCACAAACCAAATGACACCAGTACAAGCAAAGGCTTTTGTCTTCTATGTTTTCTTTTTGAGAAAAACATGAGCTTTCTTTCCTGAGGCTTTGAAGCACTAATTAAGTTGACGAAACCCATGTTAAATCTGGAGCCTTTCCTAAGCCCATGACGTATCACAGTGGCTTCTGGAAGCAGCTTCCCAACTCTCAGACTCGGCAGATTAATGTGTCTGTTGGCTCATCTTCTCTGTAGAGCCAGGAAAGGAAAGGAATTCAAATTTTCTAGAGAATGTTTCCACAATGACCCAATGTTTAAGATTTTATGTAATTTTTGTGATTTTAGAGAATTCATGATAAAACAATCTATTCTCAAAAACTAACAAAATTCACATCTGTTATATTTGAAATCTATCATTTAAATGATAGTCCTTCATAAAAATTAATTAATTGATTAGAAATGTCTTTCAGTAGAACACAAAATATTGCACATGAAACCAGTCTTCACATGAGAAAAATATATATCTCTGCACCTATATGTGCCTCTCAGTATAAAGTTACAGACTGAAAAGAAATAGTAAAATGCCATTGCTTAAAAGGAGTCAAAATTAAAACTAGCTAAAAGTATAAAGAGAATTAATTTTCAGTCTTTCCTGCTTGACTTCTGTTCTGATGAACAAATCCTGCAGTAGTCAGTTAATGAAGTCAGTGGCCAGGCAACTCTAATCTTTGGAAACCTTTGTATTTTACAACAAAACTCCTACTGCCGTGTGGCTGCAGGGCCTGATGCCATCCAAACTGAAGGGAAAGTGCTTCCCTAAGAAGACAACTGGTCACGTTCACTCTGTCTAGACAGCATCAATATTATCCTGCGTTAAAACATTTTTTTTTACTAATATTTACCAAAGAAAGCACATAGGGGTGCCATTAACTGGGTGTACACTAAAAGGGCTGTTCTCTTCAGATTAGGGTAATATAGACAGAAGAAGCAGGCTGTTTGTAAAAGTGCATTCTCCTAGAGAATAAGTATCTCTTCTATTAACATAGAGCCTTAATGTTGATAAAAGTGTTAAAATGAAAACTGTTGAATTTCTGAAAATGAATTTCTATAGATCATATCTAACTAATGTTCAAAAACTAAAAGTCTGCAACTCTAAATTTATCAAATAAAATATACTTACAATCTCATCTCCTGGTAACCAATATCCTTCTTGTTCAATGCCAGCTTTTGAACCTTTGCAGCCCACTGTGAGAGTCTCCACAATAAGACCA
This sequence comes from Callospermophilus lateralis, assembly GCF_048772815.1. NCBI lineage: Eukaryota > Metazoa > Chordata > Mammalia > Rodentia > Sciuridae > Callospermophilus > Callospermophilus lateralis. Next base: position 17,928,949 of record NC_135317.1, on the reverse strand, counting down.
TCTTTCACAGCTAAGCTCAGCTGGCGGGTGGTCTCTTTTGGATGCATACCGTGAACTCGAGACATATACCTGAACACAGAGGAAAAGCAAATTGAGCAATCCCTTGGTATTCAAAACTAAAAATGCGTAAAAATAAGGAAATAAGGGTGATCTGTTTCTCTTCTCTTATGACTTGTATTTATTAGAGTCCGAAAGGAAGGAAGGAAAAAAGGAAGGAAGGAAGGAAGGAGAAAAAAAGAGACCCAAATACGCAACACTATCAATTATCATGGTATTTTAAACCTAAATTCCTTTCTGTTTGTTTAGAGGAATATTTCATCAACAGTCCTAAACCAGCAACTATAAATCACTGACTAGACTTCAGGAAAATGGCCCATTTAGCTCTAGCCTCTGCAGCAACTACTACTGACCCCTACAATGTGTGTTCTAAAGTTAGAATCACATAAGGCTAGAAGTATAAAAGCATCCTATAATACGTTTGCTCAAAACTCAGAAAATAACAATAGAGAAAATGAGGAATTACAAAAGTGGTTGTGGATATATGTGCTTCTCAGCTGGGCACTGTGGCACAAGCCTGTAATCCCAGCAGCTCAGGAGGCTGAAGCAGGAGGGTTGCGAGTTCAAAGCCAGCTTCAGCAAAAGCAAAGTGCTAAGCAACTCAATAAAACCTTGTCTCTAAAATAGGCCTGGGAATACAGCTCAGTGGTCAAGTGCCCAAGTTCAATCCCAGTACCAAAAAAAAAAAAAAAAAAAAAAAGCTTCTGAACCAAATAAATACATTTTGGACTGAATCACTGAAGCACACAGGCATTCCCTGATTTACAGATTTATGGTAATTTTTTAAATAGAATTTCAAACATACCCTAGATCACATAAAATAGTATAGTTTCCCTATATTCACCACCACTTAATTTTGCTAATTTTTACTTATTTGCTTTATACCAGAACAGCATTTATACCTAACTATACAGGGTCTTTTGGTTTGTTTTGATTTGATTTTTTGGTGTGGGAATGGCAATCAAATGCAGGGCCTTGTACATGCTAGGCAAGCACTCTACCACTGAGTAAATCCCCAACCCTATTTATTTAGTTTTAAGTTTTTTATCTTGTTTCTTAAAGTTACAAAGTATTCTATATACACTTGAATTTTTGCCATTTTCTATTCCTCCACAAACAAACCTCACTGTCTTTTTTTTACAATAAATGACTGGACTTCAAAGAACCCTTTGCATATTCAGATAAAAACACATATTATGAGACAAATCAGACTGGCCTTGGACTTCTCTAGGGAAGCATTCCAGGCTGGAAGACAGGGGAGTAATGCCTCCCAGGTCCTCAAGGAAATAGGACATGAGAGTTTATATCTAATTAGCCTGTCATTCAAGTATCAAAGCAATGATAATGCATTTTGAAAATGCATTGAAGTACCTTCTAAATTCAGAGGATGAATTTTAACAACAGCAAACAAAAAAAACCAAACCAGAAAATCCCAGCGAAAGAATTAACGAAGAGTATTTGATTTTTAGAACATGGAAGATAACTCTTTTCTGTTTAGGAGACAGCTCACTTTTTAAAACTGCCTATATTTTCTGTCAATCCAGTTAAATGAAGAACTAAGAGTAAAAGAAACATGGGGATTGTGGTTAGAGAGCAGAAGAGAACACTGAACACTGAGCTTGATGGTGGAGGCTCTCAGGTGGTGACAGCACAGGAGACCACAGGGAAGGAGTCTGGGCTTACATGTATTTCACCTTTCCTGACCAATAGTCTTCAGATTTAAAAAATATTTTAGGAACAAAGTACACTATTAATTTATGTATTTATTTTGATTTATTTTTGTTTTTGGTAGTTGTAGATAGACAGCATGCCTTTATTATTTACTTTTATGCGGTGCTAAGGATCGAACCCAGTGCCTTATGCCTGAGAAGCAAGCGCTTTGCCACTGAGCTACAGCCCCAGCCCCTGAAGTACACTATTTAGATTAGTAAAAGTAACCCTTGGAACACAAATACTTCTACATTATCTGAAGAAACTCATACAAAACACATCATGTTGAGAAACAGGAAAGCAACAAAAGAACAATAAAACAGAAAGCACTGTTAAATGTGAGGGGAGCTCCAAACCACTTTTGCCTTTTCAAAAAAAACAAAGTGTCTAAAAGCCACAATTTAAAAGAATGAAGAATAACTCGGACTGAAAACAAATGAGCAAAGGCAGATAATAACAATGTGATCCAAATGAAGCAGGGATCCAGGCTGCAATGTGTGGGATCTGAAATCTAGGGCAAAAAAACTTTTTTTTTAAAATATTCTAACTTGTATATGACAGCAAAATACATTATAATTCATATTACACAGATAGAGCACAATTTTTCATATCCCTGGTCTTTGTGTCTTCATACGTGTTCTTAGGGTAATGATGACCATCACATTCCACTGTCTTTCCTACCCTCATTTCCCATTTTTAATAAAGATAAACAGGGTGTAGATAGTTATCATGCAAAAACTGTAAGAAGTAAAGAAAATAACTGACAGAAATAGAGAATTCTGAGACTTTAATTCACTTCTCTCAGTTCATTCTCACACACACGCACAGGCAAAAATTACACATGGGTACAGAACACCTAACTAAAACAGATCCAGTGGATTTATTCTAAAAACAAAAAAACCAAAAAACAAAACAAAAAAACCTTCAATAGGTACAAGGAACCGCATAAAAACTGACCACAAAGATGACCTTACAGATTCCAAAAATGATACAGACCTATGTTATGGTGAAATGAAAACAGATGTTAAAATCAAAACTGGGGAATTCTCATAAACAACCATTGAGCCAAAAAAAGTTACCTAAAAATTGCAAAAGACTGAAAAAAATAACTTAAAGGCTAAAGTGGAGCTAGATAAAGAACAAAAAATCACAGAACTAACAAACATAAAGCTGGGAATTCCTTCTTTGGGAAACGTAAAAGAGCATCACCAATTAATCCCATCAGCAGCGAAGGTCCACAGTGCAAACACCTACACCAAGAAATGGCTACAGGGACACAGGCCTAAGTGATGACTCTGTGCGATTCTATGCAAAAATAGAAGATGAAACTATGGTTTTCTAAGAAGATTTAAGTGATTAAAACTTAACCAACAGTCTTTAAAAAGGCCAATTTCCAAAGAAATAAACGAGAGATTGGCACAGAGCTTTCCTAGGAACACACCAGTGTTCACTCATGAAGTACCTCTGTCAAACTTCCAGGGATAATGCCAATGTGACTCCAACTCTCCCAGTGCACAACAACGAAGGAAAGCAAGGACTCCAGCATAGGGTGTTAACAAACCCAGTGTCCCACAGGAATACTGATGTAAAAATTCCCAGATCAAATATTCGAATACACAGTCTAATGTCAAATATATTAATAAATGTTAATATATTCAAATATCAAAAGAATATACCATAGCCAAGTGTGAAATTCTAGGAATTCAGGGATGATTTAATAGTAAGAAATCTAATGATATAATTCACCTCATTAATAGATCAAAAATGAAAAATCATAAAAATTGATACATATTAAAAAGTGATTTAATAAAATTCAACACCCAGTCTCTAAAAAACACAGGAGTAAATCTTTCCTTATATTACCAGGAATATTCAAAAATATCTACTGCTATCACCTCAACACTTTGCAATAGTAATAACCAACATAGCTGAAATAGGTAAATCATATATTTAGAAAACCTTACAAATCAGTTCATATGCTATTTTTTAAATACATTCTTTTTGGGTACAAATTAAGATAGTAAAATTAAAAGTATTTATATATCAAGACTAGTGAAGAGATTTATTTATTTACTTTGGTGCTATGGGTTGACCCAGTCTTCATGTATGCTAAGTACTGAGCTTTACCCAGTCTCAAGGTAAAAGATTTTTTTAAAAGACTACCAGACTCTGCCAGGCTCGGTGGCCCATGCCTATAATCCCAGTGGCTGTGGAGGCTGAGGCAGGAGGATTGTAAGTTCAAACCAGTGTCACCAAAAGTGAGATGCTATGCAACTCAGTGAGACCCTATCTCTAAATAAAATAGAAAATAGGGCCGGGGATGTGGCTCAGTTGTCAAGTGACCCCTGGGTTGAATCCCCGGTACCAAAACAAACAAAAAAACTACTGGATTTTAATTACTTAAAACAGCAATAAGAAAAATAAAATTATTAGTAGTAAATAGAAGACGTGACAAAATCTGTATGAATGAAATTCTGAAATATCACTGATAAAAAGAAAAGGAAGGGCTGGGGTTGTGGCACAGAGGTAGAGTGCTCTCCTACCATGCATGAGGCACTGGGTTCGATCCTCAGCACCACATAAAAATAAAGATATTGTGTCAACCTATAACTAAGAAATGAATATTTTAAAAAAGAAGAAAAGAAAAGGAATAAGTGGGAATTTTATTATGATAAAGGCGGCAGAAAGTTTACAATGCGTGGTATTGGGACAACAGGCTACCCAACTTGGGGGATGAAAGATGGAGCCCTACCTCAGTCTGCACCCATACATACATTCTGGATAGATCAGATATCAAAAACAAATATCAAAAACAAAACCAAATATTAGAAGGAAAACAGTGGAGACTGTTTTCTCACAGTGTTATGAGAAAAATCTTATAAGTATGAAATAGAAAAGAGAAATGATATAACAAGAGTAAAAAGTTCACACAAAATCAGTCCTTAGGAAAAAAAAACCAATAACCAAAGTTAAAATACAAATAACAAGCTAAGAAATATATTTATAATAATATCATAAAAGACCTGTCTTAAGTCCTATATATTCCTGATATATAAAGAACTTACACCGATGCATTATCCCTATCTGAAATGCTTGGTGCCAAGCATTTGCTAAATTTGATTTTTTTTTTCAGATTTGGAAATATCTGCATACACATGAAATATCACAAAAATGGGACCAAAGTATAAACAAGAAATTCCTTTATGTTTCATGTTCACCTGAAGTTTGAGACCATATTTATAGCACACCTGTGCTTGGACTGCAACTAATCACATGAGGTCAGGTAAGGAATTTTTGCACTTGTGCCATCATGTTGGCATTGAAGAAAGACTCCAATGTATCTTTGATACAGGAATTTTGGGTCTGGCAGCAGCCATCAGGTAAGCCAAGATGAGCGCATTCAAGTATACCCAGGAGCTATGAAGGAAGCAGCAGTTGGATATGATACACTTTCTTCTGAGGGTTCACTGCCAGCAGCTTGCTGTGCTCCACAAGGCTCCCCACCCCACTCGCTGGATAAAGTGCGCAGACTGGGATACAGGGCTAAGCAAGGTTATGTCATACAGGATCATGTGCACTGTGGTGGCCACAAACGCCCACTTCCTAAGGGTGCCAACTGTAGCAGGCCTGTCCATCATGGCGTTAACTAGGTAAAGTTTGCTCGAAGTCTTCAGTCTGTTGCTGAGGATCAAGCTGGACACTACTGTGGGTCTCTGAGAGTCCTGAATTCTTATTGGGTTGGTGAAGATTTCACATAGAAATTCTTTGAGGTTATCCTCATTGATCCATTCCATAAAGCTATTAGAACAAATCCTGGCACCCAGTGAATCACCAAACCAGTCCACAAGCACAGGGAGAAGCACAGCCTAACATCTGCAGGCAGTAAAGTCGTGGCCTTGGAAAGGGCCACAAGTTCCACCACACTGTTGGTGGTTCTCCCCATGCAGCTTGGAGAAGACGCAATGCTCTCCAGCTACACCATTACCGCTAATGTAAGTATGATGTTTGTAAAGTTCATACCTAATGAACAATTTAGGACATTCATGTCTGCTTAAAGGTGTTATTTGTCTGTTAAAACTAGTATGCAGATTATTTCATAAATGCTTTTTCAAACTATGGAAGTTAAAGTGCAATAATGTTTGAAGACAATATGATGGTGTCTCTTGTTTCAAATAAGATAAACTTCATCTTGCTTTATCTTATTAGGGAGTTATATGTCAGTGTTTAACATACCCTCTGTGGTATAACAGTTGTCAAAGAAACTCTTTAAAAGAGGAAAAAAGGAATTTTACTTTATATAACATTTTTCGATTGGTGGTATATGTTGAGTAACTCTGTTAAATGCTCATTAGTTATGTTTACAAATTCTATTGAACTTTTCTTGTCTTATTGAGTCATTTAGGAACATACACACCATAGGTAGTAAGTAAGTAGTAGTGTCTGAAGATGGCTATTGGTGAATATAATCTATTAGCATAAGTTGCTAAATATAAGCACTAATATGTTACTTGCTGTGGGTTTGGGGTACATCTTTTATTGAGGACACTCCTCTCTGTTCCCAGTTTGCTAAGTTACAAAGAATGCTATTGTCTTTCATTATTCCTCAATACATTTCCATCCATGGACTTGTGCAGCAGACTGGTTTTCTATGCCATGACGTGCTCAAACAGCTTTAGGGCCTGGACTCAACACAATGAGGAAGTTTTACTTTTTCTCAGTAATGACACACTAGGCTCAACTTTCTTAGTTCAAAAACAACTGAAGTTGGTTAAAGCAATGATTTCTGGACATCTGGCCCTATCTTTGGCCTTCCAAGGACTACAAAAGACGTCCACAATGACAAGCAGGCTAAAATCAGGGAGCCCCTTTCACAGGGATCCAGATCAAGAGAGTGTACGGCTGAAGATCAGTTCTGCCCTAAAACACAGCAACAGCAACGGTGCCAAGAAGAGTGCATCTTCCTCACAATGACTGTAACAGCTGGTTCTTTTCTGAATGGAAAGCTGGGTTTAGGCATATCAGCATAAAGAGAAACCAATCTAGTATGTGTTGGAAGTGTCATCTGAAAGCTAAGGACCATGTATTCACTATTTATAATAGAGGTAAATGTCAAGAAATACATTGACATTAGCTGGGCTCATCTGGAGAAGAGTAGTCCACACAGGCACTGAAAGCCCAGCTTCAGATCATGCCAATGCAGGATCAGATCAAGATGATCTGAAATTGGTAGTACATCAGACACCATCCTGGAGCCTATCCGAATGTAAAGTAGTGCCCAAATTTGGTGAATTGCTTGCTTTTTTTCTTGATCACTCTTCTATCAGTTTTTAAAAACTGATTACGTTCTTTTAAAGATAAGTTCAATTTTCACCTATTTTTCTTTAAAAGTAGAGAAAAAGGCGTAGATTGAGCAAGAATACTATAACTATCAAGTAAATTGAGGAGTGATGTAATTCTATGGAGCATTACAGTCCAAGTGCATTTGACAAGATTTAAGGCTGGCAAATTCATTAAAAACAAACTGTGAAGGTAGAGAATGGTCCTTCAGACAGCATAGTGTCCCAATCCACCATTCATTTTCTCAGTTCACCAAGTACTTAGGTTTGTTCCAGGTGAAAGTACTGTGGCTAACAGTCCAGGTGAAAGGCATCTGTTCTTAAAATCTCTCACTTTCTTCTGAATTGTTTAATCCATCCAGGGCCTTGCCTTCTTCCAATAAAGAAGCAAAAGTAGTAGTCTGGGTTCAAGAGGTTTTCTAGTTTTCTATTTTAATTTTATTTAATAGCAAAGTTACAAAACGGTGTGTACATGTCTAATATTTCAGTTTTAGATTCAATTTTTCTGAACTTTGTCAATAAACTTTATTCTTTTTCTTCATCCTACCCATTTCCATTTCTGTGATATTCTTCCTGTTCTCTGGAGTCTCAAAGTGCTCCTCTTGCTCTTGAGATATGACTTTCAATTGTTGTTAAGCACCAAGATGCATCCATGCAACAAGCTATAAAACCCCAAGTTGCTTCATCTCCCTGAGGTAATTCTACATGTTCCAAGACAACATGTATGTAGAATTAATGGTAACAGCCCTGCTTACTTAACATTTTTGCAAAAGTATGAGCTCTCATGAGTCATAATTTCCTGAAAGTAATTATCTTTCAACCTTCTAGTAACAATTGAATCTCTGAATCTTCTGGCATCTCATTTGAAATGAATGTATTGGGAAATGAACACACTAATAAAAGAAGAAACATGGTTGCATCCTGTGGATTGAACTGCCACAAAACAGTAGTATGTTCTATTAATTAAAACATGTAAGAAATGCCTAGAATGTCCTCAAGTCCCTTACAAACAGCTTTGCGCTATTCATAGAGTTGACAGGTGTAAGAGGATTTGACGATTTTGATGGTAACGCAGCAAGTTCATTTCCAAGCTCTTCTGCACTGCTAGGCACTGCCCCATATTTCAGTGCCTCATGGTGCCCAACTGGCCCCAGTAGCTGGCTCGCTGGGGCTGAAAACAGACTCGGGAAAACAGATGATTAAAATTTGTAAAATTCAAGATGGAAATTTAAGCAAACACTGATTAAAATCTTTTGATGTTAAAAGATCTTCTACATATAAAAGCTATGGAAATTATGAGAAGATACAAAACATGACTATTAAGAAATGTGGGATTTCTTCATGAAATACACATCAGAAACCTACTTTCTTCTAGTCTCGGCAGCAATTATCACTAACTTCCATTCTGCAAATTAAAGGCAAATAATAAAATGGAAAAACATTTATGACAAATATAACGACAAGCTTACAGCCCTAAAATACAAAACTAAAACAATTAGAAAATGATTTCCCCTGTTACAATAGCAAGATGCTTAAAAATCATTAATCTCAGTGCTAGTAAAGACACATTAAGATGGCCACCCTCAATTAATCAGTGCTTAAGTATTTTCAGGAAAGCATTTTGGCATTAGGTATCAAGAACTTTACAAATAATCCTACCCTTTAATAGTAATTCCACTTCTAAGGAAATAATTTGAGATGAGGCACAGGAACATATAGAAAAATATTTCTTACATCATAAAATTTTATAGAATCAAAAGATCTAAATGTCCACAATCATAAGTTACATTATGTCCTCCTAATAGAATACTATGCAGCTTATAAAATTAATATTTCAAAACACATAATGGTTGGGACTGGGTTGGGAATCCTCAGCACCACATAAAAATAAATAAATAAAATAAAGGTATAGTGTCTAACTACAACTAAAAATTTTTTTTTTTGAAAAACCACATAATGGTGTGAGAAAATGCTCATGGTATAATATTAAAAGGTATTTAAATTCTATATATATACTTATGCATATACATATTATACACACAAGCATAGGGTGGGGGAAGAGAAAGTGTGTACTGCTAAGAGATATAGTTGATTGGGTTTATTAAGATTAATCCTTCCATTAAAATTAGAAAAACTAAACAAAATATTAAAAATTATTCATTTCATTTGAAGCATCCACCAATTCTGGAAGAATCAACTGAAATGCTCCAAAGCCAAGCAAAGTTTTCATAACCTTATAGGGCCAAAGACAAAATCTCTCTTTCAAGTGAATCAAGAAAGAGAGCCTTGGTAAAATCCCAAGGCCTCTGGGATATTCCAAAGTGCTATATACTCAAGGCTAATCTGGAAAGAGAGAGGTCCACACAGGTACTGAAAGCACAGCTTTAAATCATGCCAATGCCTGAAGAGTGAGCTGAAACTGGTGGTACATCATAAACTACCCTGGAGCATACCTGTCTTTGTATTGCCAATGGATAATCGTAGTGGACAGGCACGTGAGAGACCTAAGAGCATGCACTAGATAAGCCATCTTGTGTTGAAGGTTCTAGAGTGCTCCCAGCCTTCTTCCAAACTCTGTCCCACTCTCTACATGCCTGTAACTGCTGACTCATCGCACACCTTCATAGTGACTCATTAGGGAAAAAAAAAACAACAAAGACAGGTGAAATTTTTAGTAGAATTTCTAGTACCTGCCTTATAATTTCTGCTTCATCATAACAGCTGAGTCAATTTCCCTCATTTTGGAAGTAACTAAAAATAATTTACAGTGTTCACTGAATACAGATACAATGTATCAATTTTATGGGGATAAACTAACAGAAACCCTTCTTTTCCATAGTTTTCACTAATAGTAAAGGTGTTACAAACACTTTTTTTTTAACTTTTTAATTACTCCAAATGTCTCACCATAAAAAAATTATATTTTGATATCTATCATTTATGCAGTGACTTAATTAAAATATTGGTTAAGTAAAACATTTAGTTATTTTAAGACCAGATGAAGAAAAAGTTCCATGGGCTAGGGTTGTGGCTCAGTAGTACAGTGCTTGCCTAGCATGTGTGAGGCATTGGGTTCGATTCTCAGCACCTCATATAAATAAATAAAATAAAGGTCCATTGATGTGTGTGTGTGTGTGTGTGTGTGTGTGTGTGTGTGTGTATAATTTTTTTTAAAAGATAGTACTTCCATAAAAGGACATTTTCATTTATTTTCCTTTATACACATGCACTCCTTTGTTATAAAAAGGCAATGTTTTCAATTCAAAGTCTCAACTTCATAAGGATGAATCGTACACTTTACAGCTTGCTCAAATCTTTTTACATTATTAAATTAGGCTCATCCCAAAATTTAACCAACTTTTTAAAAACTTACTTACAATTCTAAAATAATGATACAACTAATAAAAATGACTTATGTAATGATTCAAAAATCACCATAGGTTCAAGAAAAATGTAGTTGATTCATATCTGAAATTGAAATATATTGTAAATTTTATGGTCAATCAATTTCCTGTGCAGTTGGAAAAAGCACAAGCAACACAGAGTCCTATGTGGGGATATTCTTCATACTTTCTACTATAGTAACAATCCAATTGAAATTGCCTCTGAAATCTCAACTGACCACTCAAGACAGAACTATACTCTGCCCTCTGACAAGAGTTTTTCAGCAATTAGAAAATGCTTAACTCTGAAAATTCCAGGGATAAATTTATTTCTGGTTTTAGTATTACCAGAAATAACCATAACTTACTTCAGGAACTAATTTACTTTAAGGACATTATTAAAATGTCCCAGCTTAACCTTTGTATCAACTCCAAGACAAATGAAAGCCAAATTTGTACTGATCCTTAACAAGTTCTAAGACTCCCTAGGAACTTGCCTCTATTAGCTCTATATCTCATTTCACTTTTTCTCATTCTTCTCATAATGTCTAACTCTAGTCTATATCTTTTTTGTAATTGTTCCCCACATTTTGGGGGACAAATGAAACTCCAATAAAATACATATTTGTTTGATACGCATACATGAATATAATGAACACACACATGCAAACTAAAAGCTGTGCACCTTCTGCTTCTTCTTCACCAAAGGGAGACCCTGTGCTATGCAGCCTGGTCTATGTTCTGTGGGCGGAACTGCTAACAGTGCCCTTCGACCTCAGCCAGCTACTGACATTCTCTTTCCTCCTTTTCCTCTATTTCCCTGCAGTTGGAAACATGAATCAATCGAGGACTTATAATGAAATAGGATATTTCAAATTTTTACAATAAAATTGATAACTTAAAACATTATAAACTTTTTCTTTTGATACACAACTATTAGACTTAAACCAAATCTAACTTTACTTTCTACAGTGCTTAGTGTATTATTACTACACTATTTCAATAGAACTCTGGGACAAAATCTCAATGATTAGCCAACATTTTTGATGTATAACCTACTAATATTGTTGTGTAGACTTTCTTTCAAAATCATGTAATTAAAAATCAGAATATAATGTCTTCAAACTGTATACTTTTTTCGGGGGGGGGGGATGGTGCTCCCCAGCACCCAGAGCTCTGAACCCAGAGCCTTGTGCATGCGAGGCAAGCACTCTACCAACTGAGCTATGTCCCCAGCCTTCAAACCATATACATTTTTAAAATGTCTATTTTTTATCTCCATTATAAAAAAAGGTTACCACAGTTTACTGGAGAAAAATAATGAAAAGCAAAGTAACTAGGCCTTCTTTTTCAATTCTATATAAAAGTCCCCTTGGTAACATTTACTAGTTTTCTGGCCACAAACACTACCTAGCAGAGTGGACTGCCACTGCTATAACAGGACAACTACGAGTGCCATTGTTCCCAAGCACTCAGGATGCCACCTTCAGTTCCACAGCCTGGCACAGAAAAGTCTCCAGGGGAAGACGGGGATAGCAGCTAAAGGAACAGAAGCTCCCATCTTCCCCGTGGGCATCCTCTGTGCACACATCTGTAAGAACGTGCTGTTCGAGCTGACTGCTTTTCTTTACAGAAAGAGTCACACTAATGTACTCTTTGTATTTGATTCCTTTAATATTATTGCTTCAATTATCAGAGTGATGTGAGAGGCTTTGTTTTTACTGCAGACAGTGGCTGTCTAGGAACATGACCACCCATCCTGTGGCTGATGATCACTGGATTGCTTCTAGACTCTGCAGGTGGTGTTTCGGTTGCTCTGGTCTCATTTTTTCCAAAAATCAAACATCAGTTTTGCTTTGCATAGCTAATGCTTTCATTTTGCCCACATTTATTCACCTTTGCTCACTACTCATTTCATTTGTCTAAATTCTCTCAAGCTCCTAAAAAGGCAAGTCCTTCCAGGCCAAGGGTTAGCGTCTCCTGAACCCCTTGAGGCCATTATCCCCAGCTCTGGCTTGGATTCCAGAGCTGCTCGAGAGAGCTGCGGAAAGTCTATTACTACAGGGTAGTACTTTTTAAGTAGCCTTGATGGCGTCTTAAAAATCTTTGGCTACATTTACTATCTTCGCTTTCCCTCTGTTGAGTTCTGTAGTTTTCACTACCAAATGGCTAAATGTGGATATCTTCTTAATTTGTTCTACTTTGAGCTTCCTGGATCTGAATGTTAGCATTTTTCAACAATTACAGAAAAACCGTAGCCATTGTTTCCAACAATGCCAACTCTCTCTTTCCCTCTGTTATCTCACCCTGGAACTGTGCATACAGGGTCTGTCAGTGACTGGTATTCAGAATGTACGACACACTCCACAATACTTTAGTAATGCTGTGACATGCAGTAAAAATGGGCAAAGGATTGAACAGATACTTCATAAAAGGAGACATAAAGGGTCAGTGAGAATGTGAGAACAGGCTCTACATCTCTAGTAATCAGGGAAATTAGCAAGAAGATGTGGGGCTTGAGATTTCAACACAGTTTTTGGATTAGGGATGCTCAACCTCTACTGTCATAGAAAGCAAATTCGGATTGCCTGGAGCTAGGGACAGGATGAACTAACCATGAAAGAGGGCAGGGAACATTTCTGAGTCATGAAAACTTCCTGTATCTTAACTGAGATGGTAATTACACAAGGCATTAATTACAGAGGAAGGAAGAAAAAACAACTTCCTCAAGAAAGCAAAGCTAGTCAACAGCAGAGCTGATATGAGAACTAGTCTAGTTCCTTAAAGATTTTAAGTTTCCTGTTGGAAAGACAAACTGGCCACAGGAAGAGACTACATTCACCCAATATACTGCTGAAGACTGTTAGTGAGTAGCCAGCCAGTCACTGGCACTCAGTGCTGGGGATAAACCCAAACACAAGAGATCCTTTCCATAAAGACCATGTCGTGGTGGGAGGGGTTGCCAGGCAGAGGGTGGGCAAAACATGGTACTGCTCATAAATAATTCAATGATATCATAGGCTACCAGGTCTCCTAAAATATCTCCTACAAGAGTTTTTGACTCTCAAGGGCTGGGGATGTGGCTCAAGCGGTAGCACGCTTGCCTGGCATGCATGCGGCCGGGGTTCGATCCTCAGCACCACATACAGACAAAGATGTTGTGTCCACTGATAACTAAAAAATAAATATTAAAAAATTATATCTCTCTCTTTCTCTCTTTAAAAAAAAAAAAAAGAGTTTTTGACTCTCAAGTTTAGACTCTAAAGAAGTAGATTCATTACAGAGAGAAAAATAAAGTTAGATCATCACCACATAACGAGAGCCAAAAATGGATTAAAGAGTTAACTGCAAAAAGCAAAACAATAAAGTTAGTAAAAGAAAATGTGGGAAGGAGGGCACAGTAGTGCACACCTGCAATGCCAGCTACTCAGGAGGTCGGGGCAGGAGGATCCTGAGTTCAAAGCCAACCTGGCAACACAGTGAGACTGTTATAAAAAGAAAATGTAGAGAACATAATGGTAACATACACTACAGTATTGCAGTGAAAATTAAATGAGAAATCATATAAAATATTGTCCCTGTCACAAAATGAGGAAATAAGGGCTCGTTTTTAATATTATAAATTATTATAACCCTTCTTGAAACAACTTCTACAATTAAATATTTATTACGATCATGATTATGATTTTCTCTCTCTCTCTCTCTCTGGGGGAAAAACAAAAAGCTTGGCCAATTCTAGGCAATCCCTCTATTACTGATCTTCATCTCCAGCTTGAATATTATTATTTATGTCCCAGCTACTATTTTTCACACTGACACATGAAGATAACACAGGAAAGATACATTCTCTATCCCTAAGATGCTCATAATCAGCAAAAGAAGCAGAAATATTTTTCAGAGATCATGATACTTTTTAAAAATAATAAAATTGAATTTTAAACATATCACTAAGGGAATGGGGTTAATGATACGGAGGACTGTATCAAAATCTGAGAGGAGATTTGAGATGAATCTTGAAGAATGGGTGTGACTTTGTCCATAAGTAAAGGAAAATCACATAATGAAAAATCCATAGCCTGTTCAGGTGATTGGGAAAGGCCTCACCAGATGGACCACTGAGTGGGGAGAGGCTGGGTATGAAAAGGAGAAAGTCTTACGACTGTATTGTGAAGAGCTTTGTACACATGCCCTGCCTGGGTATTTAGACTTCACGCACAATGGGAAAAACCAAGAGGATTTTAAGAACAATTATACCTAAAATTTAGAAAACTGATAAACTGTGAGATTTCTGAGATGACAATCAAAAAGGAAGTCTGAAAAGGCCATCGCAGGCAGAGGAGGGAAAGAGTGGACCTACCAAGTGCCCAGTGCTCTGGAGCTCAGCAGATGATGCAAAGAGGCAGGCAGAGATAGCGATGTGGGCAGGGGAAAATGGTCTGCAACAGCAGAGCCCACTGACCAGAGATGCTCTGCAAGGGGACACGGGAGCCAAGAAAAAGGTTTGCAAGAATGAAGCAACCTGATCCAACAATGTCTTGGAAAACCCTGACAACAATGACGGGCAGATGGACAGCAAAGTGGGGTGGGCAGAAGCATAGGGAAACAACCAGTCAGAGAAGAGCAGGCTCAAGAGACACTGCAGAGGACCAGTCTAGCTGAAAAGGGAAAAATATGGGTGGGTTTTACTTTAACCATTTATTTTAAAAAGCATCTGCTTTTCCCCTCCAGCTACCAGTTAAAAATCTAAGTGCTAGCATTAGAGGTCCTCCTAGTGTGGCCGTACTCTTTCCAACCACTTTCCCTTGAAATCCTACAGGCCTTTCCCTTGATCCAGACAGTCTAAACTGTGACTCTACTCTGCCTGCCCAAAGGATTCTGGACTCTCTCTGTGACCCTCTCAAGAAGGTCTGTAACATAATAGATTAAGATGCTCTAGCACACAGTAACTTTCAAAATCTGGTACCACCGGGCGTGGTGGTGCACGCCTGTAATCCCAGTGGTTCAGGAAGCTGAGGCAGGAGGATCTCGAGTTCAAAGCCAGCCTCAGGAAAAGCAAGGCGCTAAGCAACTCAGCGAGACCCTGTCTCTAGATAAAATACAAAATAGGGCTGGGGATGTGGCTCAGTTGTCGAGCGCCCCTGAGTTTAATCCCCAGTTCCCCTCCCAAACAATAAGAACAAAAAACTCTGGTACTGCATCATTTACTTAATGGTTATTTACAATCCTATGTGCTTCCTCTATGTCTACTTCACAGAACTGCAAAGAAATGTCAAAAAACAAAACAAAACAAAAAAACCCTGAAAATCCAAGGCAAGACCAATGCCAAAGAATCTGCATACTGGAAAAAGTCACTGGGGTACAGTTCTGTGGAATCAGTTGCTTCTCTTTAAGGCTCTTAGCATGTGAATGGCATAATAACACCTGCCCATCTACTTCCACAAAATGGGAGAACAAATCAATACAAACTGAAGTGGGAGTGCAGGAGGGGTCCTGTGAGGGTCCTCAGGGCTGCACAAATGTGTAACAGTACTGCTCAGTAGTTTTTTTAACTAACTTCTGTTTCTAAAAAAGGTCTGGATATAATGGTTTTTCTCCTCCTCTCCAGCAATTTAAAAAAGTGAACAGAAATTTACAGAGACACAGAAAATTTTAACTTGAATAAACAACTCCTGGGAATTGGGCTTCCTAACACTAAACTCTAGCATGTAATGAAACTGTGTGCCTGGTCTCCAGGGCAGCCTGCCCACGAGTCTGGGTCTATACAGACCTGTCTGTAGCGACAGGAGGCCTCCAGAGAACTCAGAAACGGCAATGCCAAGCATGCCCAAAGGTCAGCAGTCCCACTTTCTAACTGGGGTTTGACCCTAACTGTATTGGTTTTACTCAAGACATGTAAGTAATGGATGCCTTAATTTGAACTAGTAATGGGACTAGTCTTGCAATCCAATGTTAGTCCGATGATACCAGTCACAAAGTACTCACCCCTAGAAACAGAATTGAATTCACTCAAGACAGGAAGGAAACTGAGAGAGCCACTGCTTCAATTGCTGATTCCAGTAGTCAATTAAAAACAAATTTATCTCCTCTAAACATACTTCCTACCCAATAACACCTGTAGAAACTAGCACAAGATCCAAACTTCCTTCACAAGCAAGTTTTTAAACTATCTTATAACAACTACTTAGAATAATTACGAATCTCACAGACAATATCATAATTATTCAAAGTAGATGTGCATAAACTGGATTAAAGGGGGAAAGGAGGTGGTTCCTATAATTTATTTTTACTGGAATATAAAAACATTACTGGTGTTTAAAGGAATAACCTGACAATGGGCTGCATCACATGCGACTAAAATCTCAAGCGTCACTCCTGCCACTGGCTTTGCTGTCACATGGCTCTTCATCCTTGCTTCCTAAGCTAAGAGCTGTAAAACAAGGGCTAATGTCATTGAAACATACAAATACTTCATAAATATTTAACATGCATATTAAGTAAGGAAGTAATTCAAAGCTTTACTATAACTATCCAAATTATATGAAATTAATGAATCCATGTGCCATCTAAAATTTAACATTTATAGATATGTGAATTAAAAAGAAGATATTCCTTTGCTTATCTTCAAAGACAACCCTGACCAGACTACTATATTTTTGCTTTATGATAAAATGACTCATTCATTTCACATTCATGATGATGAAACATCACAAAACATCCTTCAGTTTGTTTGTTTGTTTGTTTGTGGTGAGGATCTGGAGCTCAAATGCTTTAAAATGCCACAAATTCTACTTACAGAATTCCTTTCTAAAATTGCAACACAACTTACTATGTTTGAAGAGAGGAATATATTACTGTGGATTCTAATGTATCTAGAATTACACAGATATTAAAAACGTTCCTTAGATTTGCCTCTACTAGAAGGTATTTTGTTTTGTTTTATTACCGTAGCTCTTTTTTGAAACAAAACGGTGCTTTTTTTTTTTCTTTTGAAGAAAAATCACAAGACTCTTGTGAACTTCAGCATAAGAAAACAGTTCCAGGAAAAAAAAAAAAAATAGGGATTAAAAAATAGAGAAAACCCCAGGAAACTTCAGGAAATAAGAGTACACATTTTTGGCAATTTATAAAAATGGCATAAAAGAGAGCTTTAGAGACATAAGCCCAGGGAAAGTACTTTAGAACCACCTTCCCTGCTGCAAGTTTAAGAAAACTGATTTTACATCAAAACAACCAAGGGAAAATACTGGCTGTCAGAGCAGAATCACATCTGTACAAGCAAAGCACACAGCAAAGATGCTGACAGAGGTGGGCATGGTGGCGCATGCCTGTAATCTCAGCGGTTTGGGAGGCTGAAACAGGAGGATTGTGAGTTCAAAGCCAGCCTCAGCAAAAGCAAAGCGCTAAGCAACTCAGTGAGACCCTGTCTCTAACTAAAATACAAAATAGGGCTGGGGATGTGGCTCAGTGGGTCGAGTGTCCCTGAGTTCAATCCCCAGTACCAAAATAAATAAATAGAAAAAGTATTTTAAAAAACACCCAAGAAACCATGATCTGCTGCTCCAGAAAAGACGCGGAAAACAGAACAATATCTGAAAGCTATACAGACACTGCAAAGTCTCAGAATGAGTTAAACATCTGAAGAAAATCACTTCAGAAATGAGGTACAAACCAGCAGGCATTCACGAGTGAACACACAGCAGATAACACCACAGATAAACAGCAGACTCAAGAAGGGAAACTCTAAAAATCTCAAACTAAAAAGATGAAAGGAATTTAAGAAAAAATTAGAAATACAATGAACAGGGAAACGAAATCTAACATACTAAGAGAAGCCCCAAACAATAAAAACTAAGCAATGAAGTATGTGTGTGTAATAAGGGTGATGTAAAATTTGGATTGAAATATATTCAATTTATTTAAATGCATGAATTGCAAATGCTACTTTAAAAACTAATATTTCCAATAGAGTGTGCTATTTCGAACACTACTTTTCCTATGCAAACTATGCCACAGGGAAACCAAAGAGCAGATGATAGGAAGCTTGTACTCTTACAGAAGCATATTCCAGTTTAAAAAAGAAAGACTATTACAAATTTTTAAGCTTTAGTGAATTATCAGATCTAACAGCAATGGCGACAATCAGGAAATGAGAAGCAGTCAACATCATGTGCCTTCTTTTTTTTTTTTTTTAGTTGTTGTCAGACACAAACAATACCTTTATTTTATTTATTTATTTTTATGGGGTGCTGAGGATCAAGCCCAGCGCCTTGCATGTGCTAGGCGAGCGCTGTACCCCATTGCGTGCCTTCTAATACGACCCACCATCACCCTGGAGCTGTCTGACCCCACCTTCAAGCCTGAAGGCAACTCAGGACTGAGCAATAACTCAGGTAGACCACTGCAAGGACATCAGCAACGGTAGACTCTGAGAAACCAGAACAAACAACCCTGTTCCTTCATAAATAATTGCCAAAAGGAAAATATCCAAAAAAGATGAAGGAGAAACTTACAGATTAAAAGAACAAAGACAAGAAGACTCCAACAGCACATCCAAGTAAGCCACAAGGAGGATGTGCCCACCCCAAGGGCCAGTCGCCTCAAAGACCTTTGTTCTATGATGAAGTCACTCACCAGTCAGAGAAGGAGACCTAACCACTATGCGACTCTTTACAGCCTGTGGTGGCTTAAGATATTTTTAAAGTTTAAAAGACACCTCTGAGTTCAGCCTTGACTGGACTAAGCAACACAACTTGATTTAAAATAAACCTAAGGCTTGAAAAGTGTTACCTTTAAGAGTGCATAATATGGGGGCTGGACTATGGCTCAGTGGTAGAGCACTCGCCTAGGACAGGTGAGGCCCTGGGTTCCACCCTCACCACCACATAAAGATAAATAAATAAAAGTATTGTGTCCATCCACAACTAAAAAATATGTGGGGAAAAAAAAAAAAGAGTGCAGAATAGTAACATTAGGCTTTAGAGCCAAAGATCTATTTCCTGGCACAGTCCAACACTGCTTTCTGAGCTAGCGCAGGCAAGGGGAACAGACACTGGCTGAGAAGCAAGGGCACTAGATGAGGTGACTCCCTGGGCAGCTCCTCATGGGAGCTGACTGAACAGCAAGGATATAATTGCAAACAAGGATATAATTGCAAGAAGCACAGGATGCTCTACAGCGAGCTGCCATAATAAAAAGAAATACGGCATCAAACCCACTCACACATGTAAGCTGTCCCTCTCTGCCTCCCTCCCTCCCTTCCTTCTTTTCTTTCTTTCTATCTTCAGATGAACCAACAAAATCATGGCCATTTGGTAGGTAAATACATTTATTCATATTTGCTTTACGAAATATGAACCTTAAGACATGAAGAAAAATGTGATCCAAAGCCATTTGGGTCTAAATTAATGGAGAAAAAAGACTGCTTTATCAACAATCCATAATGCAAAATGAGAAGTGATCTTATTTATCAATCCTTTACTACAGTTCGACACCGGGGTTATGCTATGTAACACTAACTCCCACTACTGAGGGGCCAGTTCTCTCACACCCACTCAACAGGCAATTCTAGATCAGGGACACTTTTGCTGGGGACTCAGAATACTTCTAAGATAGAGATGCAGAAGAGAGAAGTAGCGGTCTGAGAAACCAAAATAACTCTGCCAAGCTTACATGATTTTAAGGTCAAACGTAATCCAAAGAATAGTATATCTCAAAATTCTTCTGTAAGCAATTTTGATATACATAAACTATGTTTTTTTTAAAATCTCAACTAGAAGAAAATACTGTTTTCTTTGGTAGTTATGGGGATTGAACCCAAGGTCTTAAGCATGCTAGGCAAGCACTCAACTATCTGGCTATATCCACAGCTCAAGATCTTTAAAAAACTGTTTCATACTAAAATCATCTTCCTGTAATCTGTTCTGTATTAGTTCCCATGCCTCATATTATTTGCTTCTTTAAAAACTTAAAAATTAAAGTAAGTATTACTTGTGTTATTCTCATTTTCCACAGTGTTTCCTATTCTCTCCTCTATTGCAGGACAGGAGCTAGGAGTTGATGGCCAACCTAAGACACTCCCCTGCAGGTACACAATGAGAGCAGCTCCCAGCCTCCCTCCCTCCTGCACAACCTTTATAATCTTCGCAGAACACCAGGAGGGGACAAATATACAAGGAACTCAATTTTTGTTACTTATTAATAAAGATAAAAACAAAAAAGGCATTTATGGAAGTTAGCTTTTATAAGTTAGCTGTTTTCCATTTTCATAGACAGTATTAACAAATGTGGGAGGGATAAATACAAAGAAATTCTACCAATTAGCAAAAAACTCATCCAAACGTTTAAAAAAATCTATAAATTTGGCATTATTCTTTTAAAAAGTGCCCAGAGAAACAAATGTAACAAAGCAAAAATCAAGTTCCAAATTGAAGACTCCCTTATAATTAGTATAGAGCAGGTTAATAGTATTCATCAAGTAGCTGGATTTTTTTTTTTTTTTTATCCTGAATCTTTGGCTACCAAGATAAATGGCATTAGACACGAAGGGGGAAAAAAGAATGTATTTTTTTTTAAAATGGGACATTTATTCAATATATCTTCTAAATGGCCTTGTTACAGATTCTGTTAGTGGGTTACGAACTGAAAGTTGCCTTTTACCACGCATACTGTGCTCATCCTATATTGAAATGACTAATGAATGGCAGGCTGCTGTTAGCTTCATATATAAAGCAAGTAAGTGACTAAAATGCCTTTTAAACAAGACTTAGTTTCTAACAATTAAAATAGTTTATAAATAAAAACTTGAAAATAGAACTTAGTGATATTTTTTACTTGTCTAATATTTACAAAACTTCTAAATACAAATTCCTGTACATGTTTCTGTAACTGTAGATTTCTACAAGGCAAGAAGTGACTTCAATCCTTTGCAATAGTGTTGACTAGTAGACTAGATCAGAAATTTTTAGACATTTCCCCCAAAGTCTTATATGAAATCTTACAGGGATATTTTTGTTTAAACTTACTTACTTAGTAATTCGGTCAATGTTGGCAATTTGCTTCTGGTTCCTTATAATCTCAATAGCTGCCCAAAGATGCTGGATGGCTTTTGTATCCGCCTGTCGTCTTTTTGTTAAACGTGCCATGACCTGTTTACTTCTTTCGCTGTAGTAATATACAAAACATAAGGCAAAAAACATGGATTACAAATTGAATTACCACCAACACAATGAGCAACACTTCCAGCACCTCCTGACTATCCTGACTATTGATGATAATAATGTAAGCTGTAGTATGACCGACTGTTTATTTTCTACCATCCACATCAGTGTGTATTACTTCACTACTTTGTGAAGATTGACATTCTAAAATCCAAAACGCTAAAAGATAATCTTTCCAAGGACAAGTGGCCACCTTGTACCAGCTTATCAAAAATAAACAAAGGAACCTTAAGTTTTATTCTAAAACAGACATATTATCTGATAAAATTTCATTTTAGATACTACACTATGTGAAATTTGAATAATATAAAATGGGATTTAGATGTCCTAATTGGTACTTTAGTTTATTATAGTTGTGGCTTTTAAAATGCCAAATTTATGTATATGAAAACAACATTTAAAAAAATAAAACCACAACAGAAAATAAAAGATAAGTTACTGTGGGGTGAGATTTGACAGGCTGGGGGATAACATACTAGATAATTCTAAATTTTTAGAAATGAACAAATTCCTAGGATTAGATGTTAGTTGGGTGGTATTTGTTGCATTCATTAGGAAACAACATTGCTACTTTATTCAACTTTTAATATTCTGGGTAAACTGAAGAGTGACCACACCTCCAGATAATTCTCCAGCTGTCTCTGGGAAGGCTAGGGAAACACAAGGGATCACAGCCTGGGTACTGGATGGGCACCACTACAGAGCAGGCCTCAGCCCTGAGCCATGGTCTGCCACAGTGCTACAGGCCGCTTCCTTCTGCACCAGGGTGAACCCTACACTGGGTACCCAACGAAACATAAGCCTCTGAACTACACAGGTGATGACGCTGTTTACAATCTACAGGCCCCAGGTGAACACCACAGCTGGGACTGGGGGCCACAGCCTTGACCTGACCTGGCCTATCCTCTAAAGGAAGAGGATGAGGGTGTGAACTTGTTCTTGGCACTCTCCTCTGCCCCACAACTGGCTCAGAGTCATGTAAATCACCTTTTTCTCCTCCTCGACATTTCTTCTCACAGCCACATGTCCCACTCTTTCTCTGACAAACCTGAATAAAACCTGCAGCTGCACAGAAGCTTATCTTGACAAGACTCACTTCTGGTGAGCGTGGGGTCGGGCAGCCTCCCTGAATGAGGCCTGCTCACACTTAACACACCCACAGGTGTCTCTGCATGCCCTGCTTCTTCCCACCTTGACTTCTGATAGTTCCTAATGTGCTCCACAGAGAGAATAATTAGAAAATAACTGTGCAAGTTTTAAAGAAAACTAAGGACAACTCAGTTGGTTCTGTATGAACTCACACATATAACTAAATGATAATAAAAATTACAATTTACGAATGTCTCTGTTTTAGAGACTTAAAATATATAGAAACCTCTCAGATTAAGTGTGATTATACAGGAAAGCCAACTTCCAGAGCTGGAGAAGAATAATGGCAAGGAATAATAAATAATTCTAATTTATTAGTATAAATTAGAAAGTGACATCTAATGGTAAACTGTAGTAATGTAACAGCTCTGACAGACTGCACAAATAAAATTTCACATTGTTCAGATAAAAATAACAAAATTTAAATTACCCTTATAAACTTAATAAAATACATTGTGCTCACTTTGTGAAAGGCACTGTGCTAGGTATAATGAAGTTTTTAAAAATGCAAGGGCTGGGGTTGTGGCTCAGTGGTAGGGCACTTGCCTAGCACATGTGAGGCCCTGGGTTCAATCCCCAGCACCACATTAAAATAAATAGATAGATAGATAGATAGATAGATAGATAGATAGATAGATGTACTGTGTCAATCTACAACTTTAAAAAAAAATTTTAATGTATCAATGGTGATCCTTGCCAGAAAATAACTTAAAACTGGCAGAAAAATTTTGACATGTACGTGAAATTTTTAATTATGATATATGACATATAAATGGTCAGTCCAGCATGTGCTCAGACAAGGGACACACTACTTCCAACTTAAAAATAATTTTTTTTTTTTTTTTTTTTTTTACTTCCAGGCAAAATTTGAGCAGAAATTTAAATAAAAACCTCTGCAAAATGGTAAATATGTGAGAAAATATGAAAGTCAATTTATTTTAACTTAATGTATTAGTTTATTTAATTTATTTTCTCAGTTTCTTTAAAAGATAATCGTTTGAAATAAAGAAAAGTAACTGATAGGTGTCTTTTAAGTTTATAACATATGTAGAAATAAAACATATGACAACCATAGCACAAAGAGAGGAGAGGGGACTAAAGAAAATCATATTATAAATGTTTTATATTTGGTGTGAAATAGTATCATATTTATTCAAGTGTAATTATGGTAAATTAAGGAAGCATACTATAATCTGTAGGACAAACATTAAACAATATTATATACAGGTACAGGTAATTTAAATTTAACTTACAAATTATTCTTTCAAGATATATGAATGAATTTTAAAATACCCAAATAAAGAATAATTCACTCAGAACTATAGAAAACATATAACAGCAAAACAAACATTTTTAAATATAGTAAGTATTTATTTATAAATTTATATATAAAATAAGTGTATTTGTAAAACACACTGTAACAATCATAAGAACACAGTGGGAAGTTGGACGTGGTGGTGCACACTTGTAATGACAGCAGCTCGGGAGGCTGGGCCAGTAGGATGGCAAGTTCAAAGCCAGTCTCAGCAACTTAGTGAGGCTCAAAAAATAAAAAGGGCTAGGGATGTGGCTCAGTGGTTAAGCAACCCTTGGATCAATCCCCAGAACCAAAAAAAGAACGTAGTAGGGACTAAGTAGCAGAAACTACAAAGGTGATGTCACATTTCTAGAAATCATTAAAGTCAAGATTAAAGGATGAAACAATGCTACACCTCAGGAAAACAGACATAAGGTTAAAGCAGAAGATTCCGGAGATGTGACTGAACCAAGTGGTAGACAGCAGACAGACCCTGGATTCAAGGTACACCCTAAGGGGACAATCACTAGTTATAAGGATTCAAGCAGAAAGCGGCAACTGGGCTCAGGAAACTCAAGAAAGCGAATGTAACCAGGTGAGCGGCAGACCACAAGAGTGGTAGAGCCACGTGGCCACTGAGACAGGTCTCTACAGGAAGACCAATCAGAGTCTTCTGGGAAATCCAAACGTGCTCATTCACTTAGCATACACCTCAAGCCTACCTGTTCCTACCAGGCCCTCTTATACTCCCTAAGGACACAGCAAAGCAATCCGACAAAATTCCTTCAAGAGTAATGATATGGCTGGATAGCAATTTGGTGTTCATCAATAATGAGAAAAAAAATCTTAGGAAATGAGTTTCTTAGATCCTAAGTACAGAGAAGCTAGTCATTTAAGGGCCTCGCTGATTCAGCAAAGGAGACTTTTTTTTTCCTGTTTGTGCCTGAACAACTGTTACATTACTAAGAAGGTTCACAATTCCCAAAATGCCCCAAACTTCACCCCTGTAAGCCTTTGGTCAAGCAATTCTCTCTCTGCCTGAAATGTTCTCCCCTGCCTCTTGATTAATTATTTCTCTGCTGCTCTAGGGTTCAAATGCAGTCATCCCTGACCAATCTTTCCTTCTGCAATCAAACTCAACTCTCTTTTGTATGCTAATAGTAATTTGTTTATACATCTCTTACATATTTATTGCTTGTACAAATTATTATAATTTCCTCAAAAGAATTCTTTAATTTAACTAAAAAAAGACATGTCTCATTTATTTTTACACCTACTATCTTTCAAGGTGCCTAGTATAGTTTTGAACATGTAAACTTTCAATATGAAGTTACTAAATTCAAGTTTTCCATTTATAGTTATGTAAATAACAAGACCCCAGAGTGAGACTTCATTTATGTTTTATCAAAGATTGAGACATCAAAAAGAAAGATCAGAAGACTCGTAGAAATCATTAATACAACTCCCGACCTTGGCTCTGCCCCACACATCTTTCAGGAGAAGTCACTCCTGAGGAGGTGAGTCTCAAAAGGACTGTTGAGAAAAAACAAGAAAGCAAAAAAGACTTCAAGTGAACAACCTAAGAAGCCCCCGGGGCCACTGGGGTCCACTGGCCCAACCAGCCCAGATGCATTGCAGTTCTCACTCACACCACCCCACTTCACCCCACTTCCTCAAGCAGGAGAGAAGAGAGCAAGCAGGGGAAACCTGAAAATAAGCAAAATCAATGCTCTGCTTGGCGGGTATGTGCACAACATTCTTGGAATGTGAGGGGACAATAAATGCTATATCTGGGAAAAGAGAGAGCTGACGCAGCAGGGAAGAGGCCAGAACAGTCTTTCTACTGCACCAAACGTATTCCGATGTCTTGTGGCACTGGGTGCAAATGTTACATAAAATCTAAAATAAATCCTACTGTTTTAATATTTCACGATGGCTCAGCAATAAAACTTTCCTCAAAAGCTTGTGGTTTTAATTTATCATTTGACTGTATACTCATCCCATTTTACCATTTATGTATTCTCAATATATTAAGGTTATTTTCTTAAAATATTATGGGTTTTAATATGTATTAAATGATGCTGAAATCCAAATAATCAATTGCTTCTCTGATTACAAGTCCTTCACACAGAGAAATAATCAGTTGTATTTTCCTCTTATTTTTTTTATAATTTATTTTTAACCTACCTCGAATTACGTTTTAGAAATTATTATTATGAACACACCTATTTTAAGGGTAGTTTTAGGTTCACAGCGAGATCAAGCAGAATAGATGAAGTTTCCACATATTCCTTGTCCCCACAGAGGCACAACCCTTGCCACGATCGACATTCCCCACATCACGGTTACCTAGTTACAATCCACGGACCCACTCTGGACTCGCCTTGCCCCGCGAATCCACAGTTTACTTTACGATTCACTCTTGGTACATGCCTGTAACTCCAGCAACTTGGGAGGATGAGATAGGAGGATCCTGAGTTCAAAGCCAGCCTCAGCAACTTAGCAAGGCACTTGCAACTCAGTGAGATCTAAATAAAACACTCTAAATAAAATACTAAAAAGGGCTGGAGATGTGTTTCAGTGGTTAAGGACCTGAGTTCAATTCTGAGTACAAAAAAAAAAAAAAGATTCACTCTTGGTGGTGAACATCCTATGGGCTTCGACACTCCTGCGGTGATAGGGAGGCACCTTTGTGGCACCACCTTACAAAGCCTAGGCGCTCGGCCCTCCAGCCACTGACCTTGCTGTCCGGTCCTGTGCAGCAACTCCTCCCAGGAGGTTGGTGTGGAATTGTCCACCTGTGGTGTCACCCTGGTGCCCATGAGTTTCAGATTTTAGAGCACCCTGAACAACAGATTTTTGGATTACTGCCTGTTGTTTGAGGTAGTGCTCATTGATGAGAAAGAGCTAGCCACAGGATGGGGAAAGCATGCGTAGGCCATGACCAGGAAAGAACTCAGGGTGCCTGAGGTGCAGAAACAACAGCAGCTGGAATACAGTGAATGAGGAGAACTATAGTGAAAAGAGGGAGACAGTGCTGAGATCAGACCCTGCAGCTCACAGTGAGCACCTTGGATTTCAGCATAATTTCACAGACACCAATTGAGGGCCTGCAGACTGCAATGGGTTGAGAGAGGTAACCCGGACTTAGGTAAATAAAATAGGTGAACACCAGATGCCTGATCCCAGGCACACACAATCTAAATGAGGCCTAACAATCTAAACGACAGCTTTCTGGAAAATTTAGGGATTCCAGAGAAAGGACCTTCAGATGTTCAGATGCTGATGTCTGACGGAACATGGCAGAAAAGCCAACTGGCCACCTGACATCTTGGCAGTGTGGCCCAAGCAGAGGACTTCTAATTGACTTCCGAGTATCTCACCTTTAAATAGAACAGATAGACAAGGACCACTAGACATTCCGAAAATGCTACTTAATAAGAGAGAAAGATGGGCTGGGGCTGAACAGTAGCGCACGTGCCTGGCATGTATGAGGCACTGGGTTTGATTCCCAGCACTATGTATAAATAAATAAAGGTCTATCAACAACTAAAAAAATAAAAAAAGTAAATAAATAAGAGAGAAAGAGGCCTTGTCAAGCAAACAGAAAAAGGGGTAGGCAGGAATTCAAATCAGAAAATACAGGAACAGTAAAAATTTCCAGATGAATATCACGAGTTAAGACACAGAATTGTATCCATAAACCATAAAGTGCATAATATAAACAGGAGTATTCAGGAAAAATATAAGTATGACAAATAAAGCATTCAACTAGAGGCTGGAATATAAAGTTGAGGCAATCTCAATACCCATGAAGTAGAACAAGACCAGAGACACAAGAGACAGGGGAAGGAGTGCAATGCACTCTGTGAATAGAAGGGTTTCAAAAAGAAAATGGAAAGGAGACTGTCATTCAGAAATGACTCAAGAAAAGTAATGAGACTGAACAACAAGCATGTGTGAGTGGAAAGGGCCCATCAGAGGCCACTACATGCAGAAGGAAAGCCAGAGCACAGAGGCCAGAAGGCCAAGACTGGGTTAATAAAAGAGCTTCCAAGTTTCCATGGTGGCACCCATGGGACCAAGGACATGGGTGAAATAGTAACCCGTGTCCTAGCAGCATCGTAGAAGCCACAGAATGATGGGCATCTCCTGAACTTGGAGGGAAAATAGTTTCACCTAAATTTCTAATCAATCAGTGCAGGCTCACTAAAGATATGCTCATGCAGATACTCCAAAAGAAGACCTGATATCCTGTCTTGTCCAGGACTCAGGACTCAACACAGGAAGGAGGCAAAGGGAGTTCCCAGACAAAAGCATTCTAGACCTCAAGAAAAGCCCAGTCTATGTCTGAGCAGAGAATGATAAGCATCAGAAGGGGGTCTCCAGGAAGCAAATACTGCATGGCAGAGATATTAAATTCAACAAAAACATTGCTATGCCAGAAACGTACAAACTTACACATAACAAACTGCTAATGTCCATGTAAAAATCTTAAATTAGATTTTGGCAAACATAAACAGCACATTAAAAATTTTAAAGATGCTTTATTTCAGGAATGCAATCACAGTTCAATGTTAGGAAGAATATTAGCATAATTAATGAAGAACTAATAAAAGCATGATCACCTCTGAAAATGCTGAAGAAGTACCTGAAAATTCAACACATACATGTAAAAACTAATAAGTAAGAACGGAGGGGTATAGATAACTTACTAAGGAAATGTAGAAAAATTTACCAACATAAGGAAAAGACTAAGAATCCTCACGATGTTCATTCTTAATACTGCCCTAGAGGTACTACAATAAGAGAAGGAAGATAATTAAGAATTGGGGTGCGGGGAGATAAAACTACCCGTCTTGCAAATGACATAGGCAATATGATTATGTATCCAGAAAACTTAAAAGAATTAATGAAAAATACAATCCAGAGTCAGAAAAGTTAAATTATGAAGAAGCAGGCATAGGGAAATGCCTTTAAAGTCAGGGAGCAGGAAAAATATTTTTCCTGACTCAATACCCAGAAGCAAAGTAAACGGGGAAAGACTAACAAAAACACAAAAATAAACAAGCATGCAAGATTAAAACCTTTGCATGTCTAAAATACATCATAAACAAGGTAAAAATGTAAGTGACAAATAGGTAAACACATAAGAAATTTTGCAGTTTAAATAACAAGTTAAAGACTAATATCCCTAATATATACAAAGAACCTCTAAGTTTTCAGAAAAAGCCCAAAACCCAGTAGAGAAAAAAAAAAGAGCAAAACATCTGAAGAGATAAAAAAGTATTACAAAAGACCTATAAACTTGAGCAAAGATGCTTAATTTCTCTGATAATTAGAGAAGGGCAATCTTTAAACTACAATTAATACAGCATTTTTTCCTTTTAATAAAATTCTTTTTTATTTTTTTCTGCAGTGCAGAGGATCAAACCTAGTGCCCCACATATGGGAGGCAAGCACTCTGCATAGTAGACACTGAGCCCCAGCCCCAAACCCAACCCCAGCCCCTAATACACCATTTCTATGCTTCTGTCTAGCAAAACTCCAGAAGCCTAGCAATGCTGTCACCAAGCTGCAGAGAAACAGGCATTCCTCACACATGGTAGTGGTGGGAACAGAAGATGTCACCATTGTTGGAGTGGAATGGCAATGACCACCAAGATTACATATGCATTTACTCTGACCCAGCAATCTCATTGGTAAACATGTATACAAAGTCATTTTTTGTAGTACTATTTGTAATAGTAAATAAATGAAGAACTGCTTGAATACAGTACAGGGCCTCCACACAATGGAGTATGAACCAGCTATAAAAAGCAAATAAGGGGTCACATCAATATGCAACCAAAGAAAAATAAACTGGACTTCATTAAAATTAAAAGCTTTTTATTCTTCAAAGGACACCATCAAGAGAGTGAAAGGACAGAGAATAGTCAAAAATACTTGCAAATCACAAATCTCAAAGAGGACTTCTATGTGAAATATATAAAATTCTTACAACTCAATAAAAAAAAGACAACCCAATTAAACAAAGTATGTGAACAGACTTTTTTTTCCAAAAGTGATATACAAATGGCCAATAAGAGTTAAAAAGATTCTCAAAATCCTTAGTCAGTAGGGAAATACAAATAAAACCATGAGATACCACTTGACAACCACTAGGATGGCTACTTTAAAAAATAAAATAAAAAGACACTGACAAATATTGACAAAGACAGAAAGAAACTGGTATCATCATTCACTGCTGATGAGATTAGAAAATGGTACAACTGCTTTCAAAAACAGCTTGTGAATTCCTTGAAAAGAAAACATGGACTCGTATGTCCAGAAATTCCACTCTCATGCATATGCCCAGAACTAAAAGATACATCCCACAAAAACATGCACAATACATATTTGCAGCAGTGATATTCCTAATGGCCAAAAAGTAGAAATAACCCAAATATAATCATTAACCCATCAATGGATAAACAAAATGTGCATATCCACTGGAATAATATTCCTACAGTGGAATGCTAATTCATTGACCAACAGAAGTGAGGATTCACACATGCTGCAATGTGGATGAGCCATTCAACATTATGCTAAGTCAAAGCAGACAGACACCAAAGGCCATATACTGTATGATTCCACTTAAACAAAATGTCCAGAACAGGCAAATCCAGAGAGACAGGAAGCAGACTGGTAGCTGCCAAGGGCTAGGATAAGAAGGAACAAAGAGGGGATGCTACTGGATCTGGGGTTTTCTTTGGGAGGCAGAGGAATGTTCTTGAACTTAGATGACAGAAATGACTGCAACAGGGCTGAGGTTGTAGCTCAGTGGTAGAGTGCTTGCCTTGAATGTGTGAGGCACTGAGTTGGATTCTAAGTACCGCATATAAATAAAATAAAGTTCCACTGACAATTGAAAAATATATATATTAAAAAAAAGAAAGAAATGATTGTGACACCTTGTGAACATACTAGAAACTACTGAATGGCACACAGGGAAGTCACCAGAGCCAATTTACATGTCATCCTGCTCAAGTAAGGAGTCAGCAAAGGATTATTTTGTAGCTTCTTTAAAATTATCTACATTTAAAGTAGTTTCAAGTGATTGCTGCTGATTTTTAAGCGTGTTTCCTATTCCCTTCCGTGACACTTTCTGCCACCCTCTAGGAAAGGAGCTGCTGTCTGTTTTCACTATTGATACCACTATTACTAACTTTTAAAAATAACTGCACAGAAAATTTTCAAACATACAAAAGTAGAATTACATGAATCTTCTGTTATAATCAGATTAACATTTTGCCATATATTGAAAATCTAAATTATATTCTGTAAATTCCCAAGATCTAGGTATCAAATGTTCATAGTGATTTATCTTTAAGAACAAAAAATAAAAATGAACAACTGTAAATTACAAAATTCAGTTTAAAAATAAACCTGACTCTTTCCAAAACTCATTCTGCTGCCATCAGAAATATCAGAGAAATCAGAGCAGACCTTGGCTGGCTTTCAAGGCTTGCGAGGAGGCCTGTGCCCAGCTAGATCAACAGGAGAGAGTCTGTTTGTATTTTCAAGTTGGCTCCTCAAACATTTTTTTTTTTTTGCTTTTATTAAATATGTATTCTGACTCATGATCTGGATGTTTACAGAAACTCAGATCAAACAACGGGAAATTCTCTACTCCACATATATGTTACCTCTTAGAAGAATATAATTCATTAATCTACTTCCAAACTTTGGGTTTTCATATTATCTGAAGATTAGGAATATAGTTGTTTTGCCTTGTTTTTACTCAATTAGTAGCTTTTAAGCTAAAGTATATAATATATTATGATTAGATATTTAAGTTAAAGTATGTTTATGCTAAGAAAGTATATTTATATTAAGAAATTAATCACGTGAACAGAGGAAAAAGATTTACCATCAATAACCTATACAGTTATGTAAATAAAGCACTAAAATACAATAATTCCTGACATCCTAATTTAAAAGTATGATGTCATAAAATAAACTTTCCAAATAAGTGCTTTCTTTAAGCATTAAATAAACATTTCTTAAAATCATGTGGCTGGGAATCTAACATATGCTGGAAATGTCCATATCTGCTTAATCGTAGGCAGTAGGCAGTGACCAAAATTAACACTCCAGAGTCCCCACATGCAAGAGTTCAGCCTATTTGTCCTTACACAGGGTTGCCTCTCCACCCTGGAGCTTTCTGAGGCTGATGGTTCTTGGCTTGGGAGCCCCACCTGTGAGAAACAGGATGATGAGCAGCATCCCTGACCTCTACACCCAGTAAGTGTTTATGGTAACTTTGTAGAACATAACTATGTGAATAATAAGAATCGTAATCATTAACAATCTTACTTTTTATTGCATTAAATATTCATATTCATAGCATTATAAAATAAACATTCTGACAACCATTCTAAAGAGGTAGATGAAGAAAATGGAAAGTTTTTGTGATACTTCCAGTGAGACATAGACAATTCTAGATAACTACCCACGTAGCAGAAGAAGGATCACGGTGATCCTGTAATCTGCTCATAACACTATTTCCTAGTGAGTTAGTTAAAATGACATGATCACTATCTTCTAGAAATTTAAAAATCTAAAAGATAGTACATATAATTATTTTATTGAAATTTAATTGGCCATTCATCATATAGCTACACTAGTCTATGCTAAATTAACTAGAGTGCTTTATTTCTGAAATATTTTTTTCAATAAGAGGCTGTCATGACTTATACATTACATAACAGTAAATCTGAAGTCTAAAGAAAATGCCAAGTAACCATCCCATACTTCCAAAATGGTGGAAGGTGCACTCCTTAGCAAACGTACTAGCACCATGCTATGTGAATTCAAAGGCAAAGAGACAACAGTTAGTCAATCTGTTCAGATGCAAAGAGCTTACACTAATACATATCTTATATCTTGCTTGGTAAATGTTTAGATGAATTTGAAAGGCAGAAGATAACTCAAGTAACAGTTTATACATTAATAATATATTATTACAAACCTCCGAATGATCAACATGTACTTCTTTTTTTCCAATACATTTACTTTTAAATCTTTTTATTTAATTTATGAAGTCAGAGCAAAGAAAAAGTTTGCAATTGAACTTTATCATCATTTAGATTTGATACCGTGATCACCATACTTTTCAAAAACCAATTATTTACCATTCCACATAAAAGATAAGACTATAACGAAGGACAAAGTTTCATTTTGCTATATATAATAACAACAACAACATAGAACTAGGAAATTATACCATTTCTAAATCAAGCAGAGGAGAAACATGTAAGGGGTGAGAACCAGCAGCAAGAGCTCCAGGCTGCCTGCTGCACCCACTGCAAGCATGTCCAGGCAATGGCCTATTTAGGCTCAAGTTCAACTTCTGGGCGGGTCTGGAGAATGCATAGTCTCATCCCAGTTTAGTTTTGGCATTTTTAAAAAACATATTTTTTAGTTGTTGCTGGACATACATTCATTCATTCACTCATTCATTTATTTATGTGGTGCTTGCCTAGCATGTCTGAGGCACTGTGAATCGAACCCAGTGCCTCACACCTGTAACGCAAGCACTCTACCACTGAGCCACAACCCCAGCCAGAGTTTTGGCAGTTTTTAATTAATGTAGATCTCAAAGCTTTTTGGAAATGATAAAATATTTTACTGAATATGAAATACAATTTGAAATCTTACAATTACCACACACATTCTGATGTGTCAACAACAGTGGACATAGGGAACAACAGACATTGCCAAAATGTGCCAACAAATCTCACATTTTCTATAACTAAACCACCAAATGCTACTGTTACTGCAATAAATGTTCCTGCAGTACTCTGAGTTTTAATTTGGTTGAGATATATTTCCTATAATCTTGAAAAGCAATGTCAAACAAGATTGGTCTCATGTCACATTTCTAGTTCATTTTGTAATGACTGCCCAAGGTGCTCTGTTGAGAGGGTTCTAAGGTCCAGGAGAGAACTTAAGGTGCTGGGGAGGAGGAGAGAGAATCAGTTTCCAGGAAACTAGAATATAAAATTATTAACCATGGTTTATGAAGGAAAATTATTTTCTAAAATAATCCCATCTCATCAGTATTAAAAATGGCCACTGCCCAAGACATGAATAATCTCTAAAATCTGCCAGGAGGTATTGGCTAGCTCATATCTGTCACACTTTTTGGCTAACTGGGGATAAATCCTGGCAACAAGTTTCTACAGTCTGGACTTCACTTCTCAAACTCACTATTTTTGAATAAGAATAGCAAGGTAATAATAAGAGCCCAGCCATCCGAGGAGAAGAAGAGAAAGCAAAGTAAAAATAACTCATTAGACTGCTGCAAACTTTCTCCTCTCACAATAGACCAACTGCCCAAGTAGTCAAATGTTAAAGCATAAGACTTGATAAAGTATAAAAATAATTTTCATATATTCTAAGACCCAACCAGAATTTAATATACAAATATGAAAAAATAGTGAGCTAACTGAATACATATACTTATATTTTACTATACTGGTCTTCCAAATGTAAACTCTATAAATACCAACATTTTATAAAACTACTAACCTACTGAACTATACATATGCCATTTGAGCATATACAATACTTATTTTAAGCATAATTAACTTTCAAGGCCATTTTTGGAGCTCTGTACCATCAGTTCTCTTAGTTATTCTATAATAGAATACCCAGTCTACTTATTCCGTTGGCCAGTATTTATTTGTATTAAATATCAATTTTGGTTGTTTTCAGGAGAGGCTACGGGAGCTAATGATGCTAGGGAGCAGCTTAGGCTCTGTTATCTTGCTTGGGGGATTAATGCAGGCTTCCCTGAAGAACTGACTGTGAATCAGAGGTCTCCAGCACATGACATAGCCCAGCAAAAAGACTGCAGCCCCAAAGTTAACAAGCTGCATGTGGACCAGGTTACTGGAATTTCATAAGCCACTGTAAAGGATATGAGACTTTAAGGACAACACAGAAGTTACTGAAGAACTTTTTGGTAATGGAAAGTGATAAGACTCCCAATAGTTACTGAGTTCACAAATTTAGTCTGTACCAATCCTGAGAATCCCATTGTCTCTTCCTCCCGATCCAACAACTCCCATGGAACTCAAGGAGGGAGTACTAGGGATACTTTTTGGATACATTTCTTATCTTCTAAAAATGATCCTTCTCCTCTGAATGTCACTGGCTCTAGATGTGATGCCCAAAACAGATGTGACCACATGCAACCATGAGGGAACCAGCCTTAGAATAAAGCTGATGCTGAGAGTGGCAGAATGAATGTGTGGTCCTCTGAGCTGTGACAGTATTACCTGGATTCCATCTTATCTCTGGACTTCCAGTAACATGAGATATGAAGTGTGTGTCATGCTCATTGCCCATCTGAGTGAAGGTTTTCTGTATGTTGCAGCTGAAAACATCTTAGCTGCTATAAAAATTATCATGTTGGTGGTAGCTGAAACTCATAACAGAACGAGATTCTGAAGGCACATGGAATAAAGAACATGGTGCCAGGGCAGACCACAGAGGCCCTTCACATTTAATTCCAGGTACAGAATAGGATTCTTCTATGCAAACACAAAAGCAGCCAAAAGGTTACAAAGCAAAGCAAAGCAGAGCAGCACTACAGGAATGAACTCAAAAGGAGTGTTTCAGGGAGGGGTCAATGAGAAGGGAGAGGGGTGGAGCTCCCAGGTAACTACCCAGAGCAATTTCAACAACCTCATGGTGGCAGGCAGTGAGAAATGAGTGAAGTACAGAAAATAGTCAAAGACCATTCTTTTGATGAGTGTTTAGAGAGGAAAGAGTCTGAGGAGAGAAAAGAAAACCTGAGAAATGGGTAGAGAAGAGGACAAGAGTCAAACAGCAGAGAGCCCGGGGGAATGCTCTGGAATACAGGTGACAAGAATAACAGGTGAAGAGGATGGGGTACAGGTGTGCATGCAGTCAGGGTTAAGGTATGCTGCTGCCCTGTGACAGCTTTTCTCCTCCTGAAAAGTGACTGGAGCTGGCCCCAAAAATGAGAGATGGGGAGAAAGGTGTGAAGAACACAAAGGAAGTTGAAGGAAGCCATTGTAGAAGCAGAAGAGGGACCTAAGAGAGCATCCCTGGACCAGCTGACCACACATGCTGGTTTCCAGGACCTGCGGTGGTACTAACTGGCTCCATAGTTGTTTTTCTACCAAGCTGTGAGCAAGGATACTGCTGAGGTTAAATTCACCCAGACCCTGCATTCTGCCCTCACTATACAGGCACTGCAAAGACAAGGAGCTAATTCTTTTGGCTCACTCTGCATTTAATGTGACCCAACTACTTGACCTGTAACACTTTCCTAGGTATTTTAAAGTCAGTGTTCTCAGATCAAGGAGATGAAAAGATAATTATAAAGGTAAAGCTTAAATTATAATAGAGGCAATAGCAGAGTAAGAACTGTTGAGGCAAAATTTAAACGATATATAAGTTAAACTGAAAGATCAAATCTGTGGGATGATGGCAATAAAATGGAGAAGATGAACCGTGACAAGAACCTCAAGTGCCCACAAACTTTAAATTGAATACTAAGCAATTTTTTAATATACCAGTGCTAATTGTGCATTCAAAAAAAATAGCTGAAAGAATAAATAAGATGATTGGATGAAGTAAGCTAAATTCAGGGACCAGTGGGAGATAACTAGAAAGTGAGACCAGAATGGATTCTAAAATGTTCTGAAAGAACCATAATCCCTGAGGGAAGGAAAACCAATGTGCAGAGCCTTTCATTCATCTCTGGCTACTGCCTGGCAGCACGTTCCAGGGCACAGGGCAGGACAGAGAGTCTAAAAGCAGCCTGTGATCTCACTGAACTGATGAGACAGAGATCAGAGATTGGAGTGGCCAGTTGTCAGTTTAGCCTTTTTTAAAATTAGAATTCCAATTTTTCCAAGTCAATTACATTCTGTGACTCAGACTTCAGATTGTCTTCCCTTCCCATTATTTATGACATGCAGGACCATTCTAGGAAATGCTGCTTCTGCTTAAGAGCAAACACTGACTCCAACAGCATTACCCATTTAGAGCTTTCCACATTTTTAAAGAATAATCTCAATTATTCCAAGTTCCAATTTTTAAAGAATAATCTCTTCAAATCCAAGTCTAACAGCAGCAATTAAGAAGATAATTGTTGAATGTATCTGACAATCTAAAACTGAAAATTATGGATATTTAAGAAAATATGACTACTCCCTTTAAAACCACAGGGAACCCTCATGCTTTCCTGCAAGATGTAGCTGGGGCAGCAGGAACACTTATGCCAGCAGGGACCCAGCCACCAGGCTGCATACAGTCCCCGAAGAGTGAAGAGCAAACCAGCTGGCTCAGACCCTGCTGACCACAGGCATCAGCAGTGCGGGTCCTCCTTTAAAAGTCATCTGCCATGTACCTTGCCTTTTGTAGAACTGTCAGGAGATTATGAATCAGAAAAATCTGTGTAAATTACTAGGCACTGCCTGGGTCCTGGGAACCCCTGGGAAGCCCCCAAACGCCTGTGTGAGAAATGCAGTCCCTGGGGAGGGAGAGCAGCCCCCTAGCCGTGGCTGGAGCAGCTGGCTCTGGGCTCAGGGATGAACCTTTTCCTAGAGCAAAAGGTACACCATGCTCCTGTGGCACTGGGCTCAGAGCCTTAAAGTCATCTGTGGCCATTCAGATGCAGAAATGGCACTAAATCACCTGAAGTCCACACAAAGGCCCGGGATGCGGAGGGTGCCAGCCAGAGAGCCAGAGGGAGATGAGAAGCTTTCTCCTGCGGTCTATCAATGGAAGAGGTGACCCCGAGAGGGTTTGCCCCACTGTCTAGGGACAGCTTGTTTTTCTGCACCCTATCAAGATTATGAGGAACACCAATGCTAGTCAAATCACTGGAACACTCCAACTGGATGGCAGCTGACCTCCTGCCTGCCATCTGCCTCACCACATGCAGGAACCTGTAGCTCCAGCTGTTTTCAAGATCACCGGGAACATCAAACCTTGGACAATACTTTCCTAGAACCAGTACAGTGGCAATACAATAGCATGCAGCAGAAACCTGAAATGACTTTAGGCTTTTTTAAGGGATGTATTTCTTTTTTAGGTCATTCTGATTATTCTCTTCCTTTAGGAAACATCATGGATCTGACCACTACCACCACTGGGGACTGCACCCAGGACCTCCTACATGCTAAACACTCTCCACCACTGAGCTATAGCCCTAGGAGGTTGGACTCTTCAGAGAAAATTTCTGATGTTCAAAACTAAAGGTCCTATGATATATGATTTTCTATAAGTTTTTCCAAAAGAAATGTTTTTAAAGTTGCATATACCATTCTCTACTTAATAAAAATTTTTAACTTGAAATGTTTTTAAAAAATGTGGAATTTAGAGATTCTGATTTAATGTTTCTGTACATGTGTAAATATACAGGCAGGTTGACTTCAGATGTTCAGCCACGACACAGAATAAGTATGCTAAATCATTCTTGATTCCTAATGTGAGTTTTATAGCACTGTCATCTAAAATCTCAAAGAGCTTATTAAAAGAACAAATGCTAGTATAATACATAGTAGTATAGTTCTAATACTACCATAAACAAGACATACATTTTCATCAATAAGTGAGCCAAGAAAAAAATATACAAATGAGCCAAGAGAAAGTCTATATTGGATAGCTGAATAACTTTCAATTTACCTGGAAGTAACTCAGTCTAAAACCAGTTGCATTGAACAATACTAAAAAAATAAAATTTAACTTTCAAATGATTTACATGGCAGTTTCTCATCTGAATATTGATCAGAAGTGAGAGACTTTTTAAGATTATATTTGTATGTATATCTGTACATTTGTATTTGTATATATATGTATAGACTGGTAAAATGTATAGGAATTTTAAAACAAATACCTCAGATATTTTTATAGTTTATGATATTAAATTTGATGAGTACTTTTCCTTTCCTTTCCTTTTTTTTTTTTTTTTTTTTAATATACCAAGGGTTGAACTCAGGGGCACTGAACCACTAAGCTAAAGCCCCAGCTCTTTATTTAATTAATTAATTAATCTGAAGACAGAGTCTCCCTAAGTTGCTTAGGGCCTTGCTAAACTTCTGAGGCTGGCTTTGAACTTGCAATTCTCCTGACTCAGCCTCCTAAGTCATTGAGATTACAGGCATGCACCACCATACCCAGCTAAATTTGATGTTTCTAAACACATTTAAAAAAGTGCTAAATATTTAAATTAATTTAGTATTAATTAAAGCAATTAAAAATTACTTTAGACTTTCTAGCCTCTAAAAATTTTTTTTAAAAAAAAAGATATCTCTAATGATTAATACTGTCCTCCCCCCAAAAAATATTCTTATTTTTTCTGCTGTAAAAAGTGGGCAGTTAAAATAGGTATATTTTATATTAATTGGGGAATCCTCCATGTCAAAATTCAGTAGAAAATTAAGGACTTGCTCTCCCAAATAGCACTTCTCAGATGCTGCTTTGAGATTAAAAAACAAAAAAAAAAACACAAAAAAAAAACTGAACAATTCATAATAGCTTTCAAGTTTAGAAAGCTTTCTCATGACTAGCCTTCACTCAGAGCTTCTTTGAAAAGTCCTTACCCTAGCTAATAAATGAGAAGACCATGTTTAATACACCACTGCAACATCACCACCCATGACTGCTCGGATGACCTGCATCTGTGGAAACTGCACCTTAACTGAGCCCCTCCTCTCAGCACAGAGGCTTCACATGAAACTCTGCTATTCTATTCTGAATGACCGTACATACCCTGCAGAAATCTGAAGCCTTAGCACTTAGTCCAGCTTTCCAAAAACTAGCTATTTCAATCCAAATTGAACTCACCCAGCAGAGGGACTGTTAATAGATTCCTCCAGACAATGACTCTGCCTTTCCAAGACAGCAAGAATTCTGCAGTGTTGGAATTTCTTCTAAACATTTTCTAACATTCTCCTATACATTCACATCGAAATGGAGATTATAAGTAACCCCGACCTGCTGCCCCTAAGCCTGAGCCAAGTTATCTTCATAATGTAAACTGCCATAGCAACAGAAAGAAAATGAGCCAATTAACTATGCTGTCCTGAGATTACAAACTGTCTTTAACTGTGAAACTGGAATTAACCAGAAATTTATGAAATGTTCTGAGTAACAGTTTTCTAATATTTCTTTCCACCTCCTGCTTTTGCAAGTAAAGTGATCACAGCTTTACATTTTGTTAATCTTACATACTTTTGTAGATTTATAAAGTACATTGGGAAGATGCAGGCATATCAGTTCAAAGATTCAAGGAGTTTATGGCTCTTAGGGAGACAGAGGAATAATTGATGATAGGTTTGGTACTCATACACTTGAATTTCAGCCAGTTTGATTATGTCATGTGACTCTGGGCAGCAGCAACTTAACTCTTTGAAGTCTGTTTTCTTACTGTGAAATTATTATGATAATGCTTCCATAATGATGCTTTTGTGGGGACTGTATGGAATATTTGAACTGCCTTAGCACAAAAAGTGCTGGACAAGTCGGGGCAGCCAAGGCAACTCGATTTCCTCAAGTTGCTTACAGAGTAGACCTGCAGAGCACCCTAGAACACACAGCACATTAAAATGCAAGTCCAATTCTCCTGCAGTAGATTACAGTATCTTCCTGGTTTTTAAGTAGGATTTTTAATCCCAGATATGAGAGTTAATACTATGTGACAAGCTCTCAATAGAAATCCATTTAAAAATATCTGCATAAGCGCTGCAGATGTAGCTCAGTGGTAAAGTGTTTGCTTAGCATGTACAAGACCCTGATTCTATCCCCAGCACCCACTAATAACAATAATTATATATAACACACACATTTAATAAATACTTATAAAATATTTATTATATTTGTATAAATCTGGTCACATGGCTAATGCTTAAATTAGGAAAGATATTTCATTTTTTAAATTATACTTCAATTTTACTTAATATACAAGCAGACCAAAGTAAAAACAATATACACTGAAACTTTAAATGGGTCTACCTTTCACCTATCTGGAGAACATAATAGGCTTGACATTTACTACAGCTCTACTTTCAAAAGAGTAGTGTAAAAAAGTACTCATCAGAATAAACCTGCTTTTAAAAACTACAGATGGTTAATATAGTCAATTGCAAAGCTACAAATTAAAGCAAATTTTAAATCCTCAGCAGTAAGACTTCACAAGTAATTGTAAATACTATGTATATTAACTTGTACAGAGTTCTGTAGCACCGGGCTGACTTCACTGCTATACTTTCCTGCACTGGCTTCAGGAACTGTCACTCAAAACTAAACTCTACAAAGACAGGAACCCTCTTCTCTTTTTCTCCTCAACACCTAGCAAGCATCTGGCAAAGTTTCAATAAATAGCAATGTATTAATAAGTGAAGTAAAGACACTAAAATTGCACATTTTCTACTTGCAACAAAATACAATATGTTAACATGATCTTATGAAACAGATTAACAATGGAGTAATTTGAACTGCAAAGTATTTATCTAAAACAAAACTAATTTACCTAATAAAATATTGACTTGTTAATAAAAAATAAATTTTAAAACACTTAAGGTACAAGTCTCCAGCAACTCACACACAAAATAAACTGATCTGTGTACTCATTCTTCTCATTTCTGAAGAACAAATAGATAAGAGTCTATTGTGGTCCCTTAGAAATTCTGATAAACAGTACTTCATTACCTTTGGCATTTCCAGTTTTTAATGCCTTATATAAAGTCAGTCAAATTTTAGTCAGTTAGAAAGAAAACACTGTGACACTTATGAGCTCCACACACACAAAGCAACTACAACTTTACAATGACTTGATAGTGTTACTTTTAAATCACTCATTCACATAAGATATTTCTACTACTAACATACTGAACACATGCTAAAAGATCTTACCCTGCCTTTTATTATGAAAATATTTTCCTATATGCTAAGTTTCCTTTAAAGAAACCTAAGCCAGGCACAGTGGCACACACCTGTAATCCCAACTAGGGAGGATGAGGATCACAAGTTCAAGGCCAGTCTCAGTTAACTTCAGGAGACCTTCAACAACTTAGCTAAAGTGTTCCCAGTATCAAAATAAATAAATAAATAATAAAATGAAAGATTAAATGTCTAATTAAATTATCTGTTGAATTAAGTATCTAATATTTATAAAATATCTCTACTCAAATATGTAATGGACTAAACAAAATTTTTTTTCAATTTTCCAAACAAATATTATATTTTATAGACTTTTTTTTTTGCATTTTTATGTACTTTTGGTATTAAATCTTGTATTGCATTTTGTAAGAGAAATTTTTAAAGAATTTTCTAAGTGGAAAAACCAGTAACATATCTGTCTATCTCTCCCTTCCCTCCTTCCCCCTTAAAGAAGTAACTCATTTCTCCATGTTTTGAAACTATGGCAAAGCTATGATTATCCAAAAACACTGTTCTATTGGACTATTTAGGTTTAGATTCTTATCTCTCTCCCATTATCTTCATTCCACTCATTTATCTCTTATCAAATCTTTCTTATATAGATCACATTCTCTCTCAAAACACCTATTCTGTCCACTTTTCTTTGATGTGCACACGCAGGTGCAGGTGGATAGCTGCACAGAGGCTGAGACATGGCAGACACACTCTAGCATCATGGTTCTCATTATGCTACAAAATGGTGACACCAACACATCTGGAAAATCAAGACCAAGGAAGGCAGAAGACTGACAAGCTGAGGAACCCTCCAGGTCCCTCACACCCACACAGAGTCA
Source organism: Callospermophilus lateralis (assembly GCF_048772815.1). Taxonomy (NCBI): domain Eukaryota; kingdom Metazoa; phylum Chordata; class Mammalia; order Rodentia; family Sciuridae; genus Callospermophilus; species Callospermophilus lateralis. The sequence goes on along the minus strand of NC_135317.1, from coordinate 17,886,001 downwards.
CTGCACCAAAGCAGAGCTACACCGGTTCTGAAATCTGACAGCTGGCAACACAAGAAGACAACTGAAAGTTACTATGTGAAAAATGATGGTAGAAATAAAGCTCCAAATACCTAGGAGAAAATACAGGTGAGGAATTAGTTCCCCAAATAAGCACAAGAAGAGGTGGCAAGTAGAATTTTCTATTCAGCTTATCTGCTTCAAGCAAATATAAAAGAAATAACTTGAAGCAGTTTGGGACAGATGACAGATATGAAAAAAATAAAAATATTAATTTCAAAATCAACGGTTAAAATAAGAACTCTCACTCAGTGTATTTAGTCATTTGTATTATTTAAGAAAGAGTAAGAAGTAATGATACAAGAAAAAATGGTTAAACTTGTTTCAGATAAACAAGTTCTGATGAGTATAACAAACATTTATTCTCCAACTTTCTACCTAAAGGGGGAAAAAAGCAGGCTAGGCATGGTGGCGCATGCCTGTAATCCCAGCAGCTCAGGAGACTGAGGCAGGAGGATCACGAGTTCAAAGCCAGCCTCAGCAAAAGTGAGGTGCTAAGCAACTCAGTGAGACCTGTCTCTTAAAAAAAAAAAAAAAAAAAAAAAATACAAATTAGGGCTGGGGAATGTGGCTCAGTGGTTGAGTGCCCCTGAGTTCAATCCTCAGTACCCTCCCCACGGCCCCAAAAGAAGGAAAAAAAGCAGAGCTCCCAGGCTATATTAGTTGAACAAGAGGTGTAGGTGAGCACACCACACTGCCAGGCATTCCTTCCACACTAACTTAACTACTATTGCCTTGAATGGAAACTGACTTAAAAGCCACTGTGAGCACTTCTTCTGTATATGGCAGACTGTTTTATTCTTTTTCTGATCTTTGTATGACTTGAATGAAAGACAGAGAAAGCCACACTAAGAGAAGAAAAGCAGCAACAAAACAAAATAAAAACTAAAACATAGAAAACTCTGCATATAACTTCTATTGTGGAAACAAAAATTCAAATCACTGACAAATGAGGTTTCAGAGTATCTGTGAATTTCATTGAAACCAGTACTGTGGGCATCTGAGTTCTCATGCGAAAGTACATGGTACTTGATCTGAATGCCAAAACTACCAGTTCCAGGGGACAACTTACGTACTGAAAGCTTTTTAAAACTACAGATGGGGTATGCAATCTACATAGGCTTACTTGTACCAGAATAAAGAAAACAGAGTAGGAGTGGGGTTGTGGCTCAGTGGTAGAGCACTTGCCGAGCACGGATGAGGCACTGGGTTCATCCTCAGCACTGCAAAAAAAAAAAAAAAAAGGAAAATAAAGTATTCTCTCCATCTACAACTAAAAAATAAATAAAAGAAAGAAAGAAAACAGAATAAATACTTTAAAAAGAGCTCAAGAAGACAGAAGATACCAAGTTTTGTCCAACCTAGAATCACTCAAGCTTAGAATTTCACTGGGAACACAAGAAAGTCTAGCTCAGGAACTGAGAACTATTGGTGAGGACCTGTATTTCTTAAATCACACGAAAATAATGCATAATAATAAGGGACTCAACTAGTGTTAACCTATCCTTGTCATTCTTATTAAGAGCCACTCATTGTTTCAAGTACTCATAGAAACCCCTCCACAACCCTGTGAGGGTAGTGCAATTTCTGTCATCCCTCCTTTCCATACAGGTAAACCTAGCAAGTTGTAATTTGCCTAAGATCACTTTCCTAGAGAATGACAGAGGTGAGATTCAAACACAAGCCACTGGGCCTCACAGTCTGTGCTCTCATACATTTTGCTATATGCTACCTCTCTAACTACCAAGCCAAAGCAAAACAAAGCCCCCAAACTAATCAACCCAGGAAAAAATTCAATGTTTAATCCAAGTGAAGATTTTTAAACAGTGAAAAGTATTTAGCCATTGTAAGATTAATTATCACTGTCCATTTTCTCCTTAAGTTTTTTTCAAGATACAGCCTCTTTGCTTAAATGTAATCATGTTCTCCATGTAGAATTCAACTGAGGGCCAACTAAAGTAATGAAAATCTGATGCCAGAGGGTTGGGGCTTTAAGTAAGCACTGTTAGAGAAGCATATTATACTTTTGTTAAAAATGTTAAATTCTTAGCTCAAATAATTTCTTCAATAAAGTAAGCCTGGAGAATATAAATGCCTCTATTATACCCCATCTGAACCACCCTAAAGAAAAAAGGAGGAAGGGTTACAAAAGGGTAAGAGTTCAAATAAACATATGTCACTTGCTGAAACATGCAAAATGACATCCTCTCTCAGGTCCAACATAATGATACCCTAGGAAGATTCAGCATGAACTAAAGAGCTCCATTTTTACACCTTAATTGATTTTTCTTTGTAAAGCTGGAAGCACATACATGTATGTTTGTTTAAACACCTTCTAAATGTTAAAAGCAAAAATAAATTGCTCAACTTAGAAAATGTAAAAAGGGGGTTCAGTTTTCACATGAACAATATAGAAAAAGGTACCATGTAAAATATAGAAATCCTTCTAATCAAAGTTAAGCAAGAAAAATACTGGCATTCTATGACAATTATACCCATGATCTTCCATTCTCTAGCCTGAAGATTAGAAGAGTTAAACAAAATACTGATACAATGTAATCAACCAAAGACAAGAAGAGTAATAGCCTGTGCAGAAATCCATGTTTTATCTCCTACTTGAAAAATTACAAGTGATCTTGCCTACCAGAAAACAAACTTTTAAACTCAAATACAACCAAATACTATCTTTCTGATAACTTCCCACCATTAATTAGAATCAATGACCTCCAAATCTTAAAAGGGTATGCATCCCATAATTACTAAGACATTTCTCAATTTTAAACAAAGTAAATATTTACTTTCTGACTTTCAACCAATTAAATTATTTTTACTACTACTGCCTCCATGCAACACAGCTTACTGCAGGAAGCAGAACTTCCAGGTGAGCAGAGAGGACCTGAGACCTAAGTCCTTGGGAGTGAGGTGGTCCCTAAAAACCCAAACCCTTGTCCTCCCTATTGCCTAGGGATGCCTTTCCCTGAATGGGCTATCTGGGTACTCCTGCAGTACACCATGTCCTATGTACAGAAGCATGACACCAGGTACTGCGTACACACGGACATGAGTTACTGTACTGCACACTGTAGTGACAAGGATACTGTGTAAGCTACACACGACACGGGATAGATATTGTGCACACTCTATAGGAAGCCGCGTAATGTGCATACCCTGTGGAACACACCGGATACTGTGCACACTGTCTATGACACTGGACACAGCGTGCAAATATACTGTGTCCACACAGTACATGATACCAGGCACTAGGGCATCTATCTCACACGACACCGGATAGCGTGTGCACATCACACAGGGCACTGCTCAGGGCGATGAGTACTGTGAGCACACACTAGAAGACACCCGGTACTGCAGACACCCCTGGAGCGACACCGGGTCCCGCAGGCACACCGCCAACGACGCTGGGTACCGCGGGCACACGGCAGGCGCCCCTCGGCTCGGCCCGGAAAGAGCGTGAGGGAGCCGTGCAAGTGAAAGTTCGGGTCCCGCGCCACCGGGGGCCTCCCCATCCCAGCCGCGTCCACCGCAGATTCCCTCTGGGGCTCTGGGCGCGAGGAGGGCGGCGAAGCCTGAGCACAGTGCCCCAGGCCCGGGAGGACCTGTTGAGGCGCCTGCGGCCTCCCTCCCGGGTCACCGCGGCCGCCGAGGGCCGGCGGAGCCTGCGCGGGCCTCGGCACGGCCCTGCCCCGCTGCCGTCCGGCTCGCACACGAAGCTCGCGTCCCTCCGGCCCTGCTCGCGTTCCCCGCCGACGGCCACCGCGCAGGGCCCGGGAGGCCTGGCCGGGCGGGCGGCGCGGGGCCCGGGGGGCGGCGCTCACGCGACGCCGCGGCTTCCCGGCCCGCGCAGGCCCCGCGCACTCCTCCCGGGCCTCCGCCGCCGCCTTGGCCAGTGCGCCTCGGGCGGGCGGGACACGCCGGCCCCGCAGGCCCCGCGCCGCAGAGCCCCCGGGCGGCGGGCCCACCGCGGGGCGAGCATCCGCTGGCGCTCAGAGGCCGCGGCCCCGCAGGCTCCCGCGCGGGCCGCCGCGCCTCGGCCGCCTCCGCCCGCCCGCCGCCCCGCCGCCCCGCCGCCCCGCCGCCCCGCCGCCCCGCCGCCCCGCCGCCCCGCCGCCCCGCCGCCGCCGCGCTTCCCCACCATTATGCTCCGGCTCCGCAGCCGCGCCAGGCCCTCCCCTCGGTGCCGCCTTCTTCCCGCCGCCCGGCGCCTCTCGGGCCTGAGCCGGCGACGGGCGCGGGGGGCGGGGGGGACGCGCAGGCCGCCGCCTCCTCCTCCCCGCCGGCCTCCGCCCTCCTCCCGGCTCCCCCCGCCCGGCCCCGCCGCCGGGTCGGCGCGGAGGGCTCGGGGCTCGAGGGGCGCCATATTGACGGCCCTGCCCAGCCGGCGCCGGGGCGCGCGGGGCCGGGAAGGCGCCGCGGCCGGCGGAGCGCGGGAGGGCCGAGGGCGAGGCCCGCGCGCGCACTTACTGCGTCTCCTCGCCGAGCCGCGGGCCTGCGGGATCCCGGGGGCCGCGGCGGGGCCAGGCCGGGCGGCACGGGGCCTGCGGGCAGCGCGGGGCCGGGCGGGCGCCCGGGAAAGTTGGCGTCCCTGCGCGGTAGCCGCTCACATGGCGCAGCAGAGCGGGCAGCGGCTCGTCGCTGCGGGCCCCAGGCCCGCCCGCCCGCGGCCCCGCTCCCGCTCCGGCTCCCGCTCCGAGTTTATTGTGTCTGGCGGAGTCTCCGGCGGCCGGGCCGGGCGAGAGGGCCTGGGCTGGGCCGGCCGCGCGCGGGGGGCTCTAGTGGCGGGCGCTGGACTTGCGCGCGGCCGGCCCGGCTCGCGTCCGCCTCCCGCCCAAGGCCGGGGCCGGTGCACGCCCGCTCCTACCTTCCCTGGTCCTGTCTTCGGCGCCTCTATCCAAAATTAGTTTCAGCATATTCTCATGTATCCACACACGAACTCCATATCAATACACACGTGAAAGCTACGTACGTGCAGGCGCGCTCGAGCCCTGAGCGGTGCGCATCGAGCGCTCAGACACGAGGGCAGCATTGTTCGGCTGGGCCGCTCCCGGCCAGCGCCGCGTGTGAGTGGCACGGACCTGCTCCGCGGTCTGCGGGGGCGGATTGCAAAGGCTGGAGAAGCACCAACTCCCGTGTTGGCAGAACTGGTAAGGCAGCTCCAATGTCTATCGCGAGGATGTCCAAGTTCCTCTTTCCATACACAGAAACAGGACTTCCAAAAGAAACGGGGACCACCCGTTATCGATTTGGCAAGAGCACTACAAATTTGTGAGAAGGAGACTCTCTTACTGTAGTGAGTGATTCTAGACCTAACCAGGGAAGAGACCTTAAGTTATCAGTGGCTTATTGCAAAACAGTCTCAGATAAGTGCGCATATAGATTCCATCTATGTCCCTAATGACCTTTCTCCGCTAGGAGTTGAGGAGGGAAAATTTATTCTCATTTTCTCTGGACATATGTACCTGAAATCACTGGAGAGAGACTGTCCTAGAAATTTGGGGTTTCTTACCCAGTTTATCAATCTGCTTTCATAGCTGGTCTTGAAGAACTTAGAAATGGGTGGTGTTGAATAGATCTCTGATGTATACCTGTCAAATAGGCACTCTTTCAAACTCTTAGCCCTGGTTCCGATACATACATCTCAGATTGTTGTTTTGCTATTTCAAAGAACATCACAAAATAACTTTAATTCATTTAAAGAATAAGTGTTTGCCATTAAAATTTCAATCCAGGGGTTGACTGTCAGAAAAAAATTCTAGTCATACCTGTTTGCTAAACAAGGAATTTTAACGATCACTTTTTATAGTGCATCACCTTTTAGAAATAAAGTCTGTTACTTTATCTATAAGATAAAGTTCTTCGTAGTTCTCTGTTTCTCAGAGACCACACTGTAACCAAGAGCTCGGTCCCTATCCCCAATGCCAATCAATGACTATTTAATAACGAGGACACAGTTTTGAGGAAAAAATAAAGGAAAGTTTATTGCTTTGCCAGCAAAGGAGAAACACTCCTATCCCAAAGGTTGTGACTCTCCTGATCAGGAGGGATAGGGGGTTTTAAAGGAACTCTTCAAGGGTTACATCCCAGGTGTGCTCTGATAGGGGGTCCCAGGGCACCTTGCTGGCATGTTAAGATTCACTTGTTAATTTGGGAGATATTCACTTCCCAGATCCTCAGCTAGCATCTCCTTCCTGTGGTGGGTGTGTTCAAGGGCAATTAACAAGGGGAAGAAAAGAACACTGTCTCCCTAATCTTGTTAGGGAGGGGGAGAGGGAAAAAGAGAGAGAAAAAAAAAAAAAAACTTTTTTTTTTTTTTAAATAAACCTTAGAGCAATGAGGGCTATAGTCAGAAGGTGAAGGGACCACTGTCACAACACAAATATGGCATTTATGTATAAAAGGAAGCTTACCTTTTAGGAAAGAGATGACTGTGTAATTCCACATTTTCTTCTCCAGTTATATTTTGTAGGCATCAGATTTTATATGCAGATACCATCTCATTTTACATAATGTAAGTTAGATAACTTGTCCCTGGATTTCCTATCAGTGTTGTGCACAATTTAACCCTGGGCTCTGTTGCCCCTTTCCCAACAATTACTCTTTCCTCTGCTGTCCCTCAGTTGAGTGAATATATGTGTGTGGGTCTGGGGGCCAATGGCTGGAGGTTTAAGGACTCCTGGCCACTCAAGTGGTTATTTCCATACAACATAAGACAGACCATGAATTTATCTACCAGATTGTGAAGAGGGGTCAAAGGGCTCTAAGGTGTTGAGGAGAAAGGAAGAATGGTGCACAAGGGTCAGGGACAGCACCTGCTGAGGAAGGGCATCCCAGAGTCTTCCTGGCCTCTGCCACGCTCTGTGCTTAGTACCTGAGAAGATCACTCTCTTCCATATTCTGCTTCAGAAATGTCATGTAACTAGAGAAGGCATGCACTACTGTTCAACAAATTGGAGTGGAGGATTTTACTCTTTAAAAAACAATTATGATCTATCTACACTGCACTTCTTTTTCTTTTTTTTTTTTAACAAAGTTCAAATGAACAAATAATACAAAAACTGAAAATCTTTTCAAAAACTAGAAGAAAATATAGCTGAATTTTTGCAAGATTGCAAGCAGAGAAGAATATCCAAAACCTTAGAGTAACTGGGTTTGGGAGAAATCACACACACACAAACACACAGACACACACACGACTGATAAATTTGACTATAAAATATTATAAATCCTACATGTCAAAAACAAGTGTAGTCCTACTCTAAAATCTACCCGGAAGTTCTTTCTAATACCCTCCCTCCTACTCTCTTCACATAAGGCTCAGTTAATGTTTCTTGGGACTCCCTTGGAGTCTTGTTGATTCGTCAAAGTGTTCCTGGTCTGATATTCGCACGTAAGTGGCAGTAATAAACTTATGCACTGCCGCCCTTGAAATGCATTGTTTTTATTTATTTTGCCTTTACTACTATGTGTGGCTTTATGTTTTAGTTTTGCATTAAAGGCTGAATTAACATAAACACTGAATATTCTATGTGTGTTTTGTTTGAGAATGTAAGAGTACCATGGAGCACAGCTATGAAAAGCTCCAGGGATGCAGAGGAAGAGCACATTGCAGAGAAATGAGGAGCAGAACGCGAGGTGGTGTGCCATGATCACCAAGGCAAACTAGGAAGCAAACAGGTCCGTTTCAGGAGACTCATTAAACATTTATGGGATCAGAAACAGCATTTTTCCTCATTTAAAGTAATAGTAACTCCATCTTCAACTAACAGGAATGTTTTGCTTAGCAACAAATTGTCCTACAGAGCTGAGGAAGACTCTACAAGTAAAAGACAAAGCAGAAGACAATTTATGCAAGATTTAAAAAACTATGGTGCTGGTCTTCAAAAAGTCATGTCACATCAAGAAGATAAACACCAATAACTCCCCTTCCCCTGAAAGTCAAACACCATGGATAATCTACCAAAGAAAACAAGATGATTAATCAACACTGACATTCACTTTTGTGGTGTGTGTGTGGTGCCAGGGATCAACCTTGTGCATGCTAGGCAAGCACTCTACCAACTGAGCCATATCCCCAGCCCTGACATTCACCTTCACTAGTAATAAAATGACCAAATAACACCAATTGCTTCAAATCACAGGATTCTTTTTCAGTGGGGGTGCCAGCAAGGGACAGAGAAACAGACACACTTATGCAGTATTGGAAGAAAACCGAATCAGTGTGAACTCCCATGAAATACCCAGAGACTTAAGAATATTTATATCTTTGATGCAAGAAGTCCAAGTTTACAAACCAACTTAACAATATCACCAGAAAGACCACCAAAAACTTATAGACAAGAGTGTTCAATTTGCCACTCGACTTAAAAGTCTTAACAATTTTCTGCTGCATTAGAATAAAATCTAAACCCTATTCCCCAAGTCACAATGCCATCTGACTTTAACATCATCCTTCAGCCTCCTGACTTTAACATCATCCCTGCCCTACTGACCTTTGTTCTATCCCAGGACATCTCAAGGGTTGTTCCCTCCTGAAAAATCCTCCCCACCTTTTCCTACTTGACCTTTAGGCATCCAGATGTCTCTTTAACAAAGGGACTTCATGCGCCCTAATATAAATTAGATCCTCCCTGTATTTTTTCTAAAGCACAAGCTAATTTGTAATGTCATATTTATGTGTGCATTTATACACTGGGGGAATTTGTACTCCATGATATACCCAGGTACCTGATACACATTGTTAGGCAAAAAAGTGCTGCAGATAAAATTGGTGGTTTCTTATGAAATCAAAGCACTGTAAAGATTTTTAAGCATTTTGTTGTTAAATACTATAATACCAAAGATTTTGTCACTCAGGTATTGCAGTTTTTCTTAATGCATCTTAATTAAAGCTACATTTTAATTGGATCATGTTATACTTAGGTTAATAGCTTAGGGCTGTAGAGTAAAGGATCTTGTAAGGCAGGTGTCCCCAGCCCTGAGAGGAGCTGTGGAATGTCCTCTCTGCCCACAACCAGAAAAAAATATGTACAACTGGATAATGTTTTTATATCAATCATATGAAAGCACTTTTCTCCTTTGTGTTTTCCATATACGTGATGTGTCTAGGTAACATAAAGCATCTGTGGCATGGAGGGCATGACAAAGTACCAAGGGAAAGTTAATGTTCATCTTCCAACACTCCAGAAAAGGCTGTACAAGACAGTGTGGTTGCAAGGGATGCTCAGTTACTTTCTCTCTGTTTTTAACTTTTTTTTTCAGCACTGGGGATTGACAAATGTGTTAGGCAAATGTTTTGCCACAGAACCACATCCCCAGCCCTTTTTGTGTTTTCTTTTGAGACAGGGTCTCACTAAGTTGTCCAGGCTTGCCTCAAGCTTGAAATCCCCCTGCCACCGTTGTTGCTGGGATTTCAGGTGTGCCCAGCCATTTTCAACGTATTTAGAAGTAGGCCTGGCCTAGTAGAACACTGAACTTTAAAATACAGGTTGGAAAATGGGAACTAAATGGGAGAGAGAAGTAATATGAGCCAGGCACGGTGCTGCACATCTAACATCCTAGTGGCTTGGGAAGCTGAGGCAGGAGGATCAGAAGTTCAAAGCCAGTCTCAGCAATTTAGCAAGGCCCTATGCAACCTAGTGAGACCCTGTCTCAAAACAAAATATAAATAAAGAGCCAGGGATGTGGCTCAGTGATTAAGTAAGTGCCCCTGGGTTCAATCCGTGGTATTAAAAGAAGAAGAATAAGAAAAAGAAGAGGAATAATAATAATAAGAAGAAATACGAAGTGCGTTATCAGCAATGGTCAGGTACTTTCCCCAAATATTTTCCTCATCTGTAAAATGGAATATTACCATTATCCTATTTCATAGGATTGAAATGAGAAAAAAATGCAGGCATCATTCTTATAATAGAGCATGATCCTCATAACTGCTCCGTATTGATAGCTATGTTGCTTTATCAGTAAAATGTTAGCCAGAGATGTTAAATGAGCTAATGATTGTCAACTGCCTGATAGAAGGAGCTCCCTTTTTACCCCCTCCTGCATTTGAGAAGACAGGACAACAAATTGAGGACACCTGAGGACACAGGATGCTGGTGGCTAATCACAGGTAAGTTTCCAACTCCTCTCTGATCCCCTCCTGTCTAACAGGCCGGCCCAGAAGGGGACCCTGGGGATCACTGCCAGGTTCCTCATCCCCTAGCTCCAGGCTAGTTGCCATGGTCTGGAACAGAAAAACCTTGAACAATTTCAGCCTGCGTCTACTCCTTAGTCAAAGCTGCTGTTTCAGCAGCTGCTTCACAAGCATTGCCTCTGACCAGTTACATAACTTCTGGCAAGTAGCAACTTCTCTGGCATCAGTTCCCTCTTCTGGAAACTTAGAAGGGCTACTAATTGCCTTTAAGTTTCCCATTAGCACAAAAATGTTACACAGTGCTACAGGAGCATCTGCTCCCCAACTCCTGTTGTTTCCTTGCTCTGTTCCCACCCAGCCTCTTCTCAGGTCCTCTGTAGAAGCTCTTCTATTAAATATTATTTCTGGTTCTGTGCTCTCTACCTCTGGATGCCTTTTCTTCTTTCTTTCTTGGCTTTTGGTTGGTTGAGTTTTAAACTCTCATCACAAGTGATGATTCATGGCCTCTGCATAAGCAATCAGACTGGTGATCCCCTGTGCTTAAGCCTGCCACCACTGTGGAAGCCAGTGCCCTTTGAGAGTCTCGTTCTTGGATTTACAACATGCAGAGGCATGTAGACAATCTCGGCTGCATCCTGAAAAGTTATTCTCTTCTTCATTTACACACTTAAGGCAGAGGAAAGCAGACTTAAGACTCCTCTAGAGATAAAGAAAGCAACAGATGCCTTCCATTTGGCTTCCCAGAGTGTCCTGGAAGACCCTTAGATTCTCCTGAAGTCAGGTCTGCAATGTGTCAACCAGTTCTTGCCCTTGGAGGTCTGCACTCAGAAAGCAGCCCACCACCTGTGCTCTGGATCAGAGGTTCACGTTTGGATGATTCCTAGGGATGAGTGTTGGGAGGAGTTAAGGGCCTCACAGCTCAGAGGGGTCCTTCCACAGGAAGAAAAGATCAGAGGCTGACACCTGGCCCAGGCAGAGATGACCTCAACATAGCAAGAGAACCCTGGTTGCTGTTCACCACCCCCCCACCTTCAGGCTTCTACAGACCAGGCCACCTCCCTTAGCCCCAGAACCCCAAGCCCTGTACCCTGAAGCTCGCTTCTTGCCCCTCCCTGAGTCTAATACTCCCATGCTTTAGGCATGTAGTAAACTTCGTGACTTCTTTTGTGGATGCCTTTATAACATTTTGTCACTTTATAACATTTTGTCACTTTTTAGGAGGACAAGACTTAAGCAGATGTTGCACTATTACCACTGATGAATTCCACGTGGAGCCAGTGGAGCTGGAAGAGACCTTTTTAAAACCCAAGGGAATAGGAACATGTATGTTAATTCCAAATCCATAGGTTTTTTTTCAAAATTGTCTTCAAGAAATAATAACATGTAAAATATGCATTTGTGCTTCTACCTTCTATTATTTGAAGGATATTATCTCCCTAAATTGCCAGGTAACAAATTCCTTAAAGACCTGAAGGAAAATAAATAAAATCTTTTAGGTCTCCCAGATGAGATGTGGGGATATAAAAATCTAGGGGTAATACTAGGTGTGGCAGTGCATGCCTGCAATCCCGGTGGCTCCAGAGGCTGAGGCAGGAGGCTCACAAAAGTTCAAAGCCAGCCTCAACAATTTAGCAAGGCCCTAAGCAACTTAGTGAGACCCTGTCTCAAAATAAAATATAAATAAAGCACCAGGGATGTGGCTCAGTGGTTAAGTGCCCATGGGTTCAATCTCTGGTACCAAATTAAAAACAAAAACAAACAAATAAAAAAAAAAAAACTAGAGATAAAATGAAATGAAAAATAAATTCAGAAGTAAACTATGCTACTTACAAAACTATTACAGTCCAAAAACATTTCCTAAATCACTTGGTCATCCTCTCTTCGTTTACACTTTGGTTCCTTTTGCTTGTGTACATTTCTGAGATGAAGTCAGAGAAAGCTTTGAGAGCTCTACTTCCTTTTTTCTTTCAATTTGACTGCTCTAAGAATTTAAAGTACAGGAAGTCCTGTGTCCTCAAGGTAAAACCTGATGCGTGTCTTTCTGCCTCTGCACGGTACCCTTCCATGGTCCACTTCCACCCTCCCTCCCTCTGGGACAGCCCTTGTTAAACGTTCACACAGTGCTAGTCAGGGTTGATTTGTGTTTCTTATTTGTATTCATTTCCCTTCTGATCTTTATTTTGAACATGTATCTAGAATATGAACAAAGAAGGTGAAAGAAAAAGTGAAACTCAGCACATTTTTTTTTTTAAATTAGTAATTGTATTTTTTAACAGGACAGCTGATGATAGAGGTAACTGAATATAGATTACAAGACAGAAGGATAATTATGTCATTTCTTACACATTTACCAATGTTCTGAATGCTGATTGTAAACCTGGTTTTGTGCTAAGTGCTGTTTTAAATGCAAATGTGTTTATTTCTGTTTAATACTTAACTGAGAGTTCCTTTTAGAGGTGTTTTGTTATTATGTGTTTATCACATCTTAAAATCCTCTATGTAAGCAGCACATTATGTGATCGGTGTTTTATGCCCTCATACACAATAGGAGCATGGCTAAATAAATTATGATTTATCCATAGGCTAGGATTTATGTAACCATTACAGAAGTTGCTTACAAAGGTTATTTTCCTGTGTTAAGTGAAAAACTATGATATACTTTACAGAAAATGATCACACCATATAAAAATGAACATGCATGTTTACCAGAAAAAGATCAGAGAAAACATAAAATGCTGAATAGATTGATCTCTGGCAAATAAGACTATGTGTGATTTACTTTTTCTGTTTTATAATTTTATCTTCTTACAAGGTTATCTTCTTACAAGGCTGAATCATCTTACAATTCTATAAAATGGTTGTTATTAAAGTGAGATATTGATTTTTAGGAGATTGCTCTATAACTTTAAGTTGTATTCATTCAGTACAGTGTCCTCAAAAACACTGCATACCGCAGTTAACAGAAAACTTATTTCCAATTAAAATTTCTGTGAATACATTTAGTCTGTCAAGTGAGGAACAACTCTACTGTTCAGAGTAATATCAGATTGGAGCCATTTCTATACATCAAAGAAATTAAATATTGGCATTTTTACATGGTTCTACTTAACAGCGTTGGTGTTGGGATTTCCTGAGTGGGAATTTTGAGAAATAAAAGTAAAGGCAAAGCCAAACATAAATTGTTTTTCAGGAAAATGGCGATCCAGTGGAATAAGTGGGAGTCCAGTGAAAGAAAATGTTTGCCATGAATTTCCTGAAAGTCCTGTGAAACTCTAGAGACCATCACTACACAGCAACATCAAAAGAACTTGCCAAAATGGAGTCAGGGCAGCACCAAGGGCACAGGAGTCATGCCGATGTGGAGATGCTGCCTGAGAAGGAGACCTCTCTCACTGTACTCCTGGGCGGCTGGCATCTGCAATGACCAGATCATGAGGCTGTGTCCAGATACCCCTGGTGTGCGTCAGGAGGTCATCCACCCTTGTTTCCTGGACACACTCTACTACTTATGTGTGTTCTTCTCTCTATTTCCCATGGGTAGCACAGCCTCTGTCCTTGACGTCTTCCTATACAGCAATTCCTAGCACATCTGCCCGGCAGGTCGATCCTGCTCCCGCTCGGGGCCTCCTTCCTTACACTCACTGAGAGCGATATATGCACATGCTATTCCAGAGATGCTGAATAAAGTGCTCTTACAGTTTCAGGGTTTGATTGACAATTTCCCCTCAAACTCAACTTTTAGAAGTCAGTTCAATATTCTATGTTGAAAATTGTAGTAATGCTGAACTCAGATGGCTCAGCAAGGCAAGAACTCTTAGGGTGGTGAGGATCTGTAGTTACAAAGTTCACTTCTTCTGTATATTTACCCTTGACTGTTATACCCCACACATAGTAAGGACCGTATTCATAAAACTCAAGTCTTCGGAGCACGAGGACTGACTAATGTGCGATTGCCCTACCCTGCACCAGTTCACCTAGCCCGGAAGAGTGCAAAACTCTATTGCTCACGTTACACTCAGGAGAAAATGGAGATGCAGAGAGATACAACGTCCTGTCTGGGCTCGAGCTAGCAAGTGGCCTCACTCAGACATGAGCCCAGGATTATCTACTGACAAGAATTGAAGACTCAGCTTTTTGTCACTACTTTCTAGTTAAGTCCAGCATCTTAGAATACATCTATTCCTCAGTTATTTTAAAGATTAAACGTTTTAATATCATACACACACACTCAAACCTCCTTGCCTCATAATAAAATGTCTATCCATCAAAATAAAAATTTAGAATTTTTCTAAAAAGATGCACATCAGTAAAAAGGCTTTTAGATTCTCAAAAAACTCTAAACCACACAAGCAGAGCTGGGGTTGTGGCTCTGTTAAAGTGCTTGCCTAGCATGCTTGAGGCACTGAGTTCAATCCTCAGCACACATAAATGTAAAATAAAGATATTGTGTCCTCTTAAAACTAAAAAAACAAATATTTAAGAAAAACCCACACAAGCAAGAAACAAAACAACACACACACACACACACACACACACACACACCCTAAAATATTATTTAGAGTCACTCAGAGTGAAAAAAAATCCCCTCCCTTTTACCATCTTTTGATGAGGACCAGAGAGTTCAAAATTGTGTCCATTTTGGTTCTTTTCATTTATCTTTCCTTGAAGAGATCTGATTGCTCAGATTCTACTCCCAAGAGATTCAATTGATGACAGATAGAGAATTCCAAAGTATGTTCAGCTGGGGGACTTACAACTATGGTATTCTTTTAATGATAGTTCTTTTATCAAAGTACTTGCATCAAGAATTTAGCCTGCATGACAAGTTTTTAAATTGCAATTTGAACTGACATGCTTTTGTTAGTGCTAGTTTCATAAAAGCGCTATCATCTTTGCGTGGGACTGTGTGACATACCCCATATTCACGCTGGAGAGTTTGGTTCAGATTTGGGTCTGTGGAATTGATTGCTTTCACGATGTCATACATATCGAGATTTGTCAAATTTGAGAGGAAAAGGCAGCAAAAAACTAACTCTAAAATGAAAGATAAAGTCAGAAACAATTCATAATCAAGCTGAGGAAATGCACTAAAGTCACTCCTTTACCTAATAAACTCAGTTTTCTAAATTCATCCTTAAAAGTTGATGGAAGTGTTCTGTTTCTAATCTCACAGATAATCACAACGTGTGCCTTTGTTTGATACTTGGATTTTACGAAGTATTTTGGAACTATAAGTTCATTGGTACCTCCTCCCTCCCTCTCTTTCCTTTAGCTCATAAGAATATTTTTCTTCTTCTCTCCATGTTCATACAAACTTTAAACTTTGCTAGCTAGATCACTGCAGGTGTCCAAGATGCTAAGAGCCAAAATGTCATGCTTAACAGAGGTGAAAAAGGTCTCCAAGCATTTGTTGGTCTAGAACTCTGCTTTCTGACTCATGGAAGGATGGAAGGAAAGTGGACCTTTGATAACATCATCAAGTCTGAAATAGCCACCCATGCAGCAGGACCAAAGCTGAAGCCAGAGAGAAAGCAGTAGTTTCTACATACACATAGGAGGCCGACACGACAGTTCTCTGTTAGATCTAGAGACAGAAAAGAGTCATGCGAGGAGAACAAGAAGTTGGCTTGTGAAGGAGGAAAATGTTTTGTGTGCAGCAGGATCTCTTATGCTGCCAATTGCTGAGAGGTCAAATAGGTGAAGGCAGACAGGACCTGCGGGCTTACTGGTGACCTTCCCTTGAATAGTCTCTCTACTGGACTGAGGTGAGGCCAGACTGGGGGTAGATTACTAACTTCTTTCCTTACTTCAGAAGAGAGATTTAGGATTAAAAACTCATTTATTTGAGAATGCTCTTTGTCAACAGGAAGATGAGGTCATAGGGAAATATTTCAGTAAAGGAGACTCAGAATGCTAGTCCCAGCTCCTTTAAGTCACAATTTTTTTATTGTGCAGATAAACCATAGTCTGATGAAAGTAACATCCCCTTTATTTCACCGTTACTTCTAAAATCTAATTTTTTGTTATTAGTGTGTCTGTTCTCCTCCATTACTTTGAGTGATAGAAAATAGCATCTTTTTCTGTTCACAACAGTATAATTAAGGCAGCAATAACAACATGTATTTGTTGCATAATATGCAATGTGTATGTAATATAACATTTAAATATCAGCACTGATATAATGTGTATTTTTACGTTTGCAAATTTATAATAAATGTCTTTAGAGGCAAAAACTGGGCTTTATTCTTTAGTCTTGAATGTCATGAAGCACAGAGAGGACCTAGAGGTGCTGAGAACACCAGTGTATGCAGACAGATCTCAAGCATGTAACATCTGCGCACATCTGTAATCCCAATGGCTTAGGAGGCTGAGACAGGAGGATCACAAGTTCAAGGCAGCCTCAGCAACTTAGCGAGGCCCTAGGCAACTCAGTGAGACCCTATCTCTAAATAAAATACAAAATAGGGCTGGGTATGTGGCTCAGGGGTTAGTGCCCCTGGGCTCAATCCAAAAAACAAACAAAAAAAAAAGAACGTAACATCTGAGTTTGAATTTGCTCACCCACCTGGTGACTATAATTCAAGTGTAGCTCAAGGCCTAGCCTGTCACTCTGTGGTGTGCACTGGGGTAAGAACATGCCTTTTCTGTGATATGTAGATGTGTCACATACCTGGTGCACACGAGGTGCCAAATGATCAGTAGATCTTAGAGTTCCTGGGTACCTCGTCAGTACTTAATAAAAACTTCCTTATTTGAAAAGATGATAGACAAAGTGACATTTTATTAATACCCATAGATTTTATTTCCCACTAAACTAATTAGGGACTGCTTTGGTAGGACTCACCTTAATGGGACATAGGGAAATGGGGAGAAAAGGGGACTCCTTTTGCATTAAGTTCCATGTCCCCATGTCATTAAAACAAAGGGAACACTCATAAAGCTAAGCCAAAGGTTAAACATCAGCATATTTGACATTTGACGTTTTAAAGACCCAGACCCCAGACACAACCACATGAGCACCAAGTGCAATTTTTGAACTTTTAAATTAATTAAAGGAACATGATTCAATTTTAAAAATGTAGGGGAAAAAAGCACGTGGTAAGTGACTTTTTCCCCATATCCTGCTTTACTCCTGTACAAAATGACACCCAGCAGGGATGACTAGTTTTTTGAACTGTTGAGGGTGAGCAATTAGGGGGCAGGAGTATTCAGCATATCTTAACTCTCCCCAGGGCTTTGGCCATCCTGTGTGAAAGCCAGCGAGGTCTTTGCAAGATACAGAGCTACATTTCTGCTTTGTTAAAGATGTGTCTGGCTTAGGTGGGAGATGGTTCTCCAGCTCTCTTAATCCTAGTACTCTTCCTTCTAGATTTCTTACTCAGATTCTTAATATATGTGGTAAATTCCTCTTACGTCTCAATGAAAATTGAAACAGAAATTATACAAGCATAACAAGTAACATAAGTGCAAAGGAATATGTATTGACCACTTTAGCAACTCCAAACCCTGGTGATGCATTAATTCAGATCCTGTGGTGAAGCCCTAGCAATCACAGGTTCCTTTCAATGTGTTAACAGACCTCAGAAGGACAACGGGGCGGTCTTCAAGCGACATGTCGGTGAATAGGGAGGAATTCTGGTTATTTACATCATCTTCACCCGCACCCACATGGAAGCATGCTCATGTTTTAGCCAACTGGTAGCAACAGGGCATGAAGGATTTTTCTAGCATACTGTTATTTCTGTGTGAGAGACTTTGGAACCTAATGTTGTATTTAAGCACAGTGAAATACAACAAAATCAATTTAGTAAGGTTGCATTTCATCATTAGAGTCAATTAAGTTAGAAATGAATTTTCTCTCAACTTGCAAGGTTTATTTTCTTACAAAATTATTCTTTCACTTCTTTGCAGTGACATTCTAAAGAAGTAACAGCCTCTTGTTTCAAAGACTGATGTCATGCAGTTTCTTTGTCTCCACACATCACTGCAGATAGGGAAAAAAAACAACGCAGTATGTATTCTTAGTTTATTCACTTTAATTTATTCTTTTTACCAGTGGTAAAGCAGATTCTGAAATCCTATTGAGTTTCTGTTTTTTTTTTTTTTTCTATTTGTTGAAATTTTTACAGAACATTTTTCTACTCATAGTGTTTAGGACACAAGTGGCAACATCTTGGGACAATTCAGTTATTGAACAGCTAGAGAGGCACTTGAGGTAATGGAGGGAGCTAGAAGAGTGATTTGGGGTGGACACTTGATAAGACTTTCAGTTGCTAAAATTTCATAGTAAGCAGGTTTTCCACAAGTAAAAGTGCTTGGCGTAAAATGTGGGAAAGAGATTTTTGTACCCCACCCTGCCCTTTAAATACACACCTGAAATATTGTTTATGATGTTAGTTAACAACAATTTCTACCTTTTCATGTGTCAACCTACAAAGTAAGCTATGAGTTTGGAGAAAGACTAATAGGAAAGAAAAAAAAAACTTTCTATAATTAGATTCTAGAAAATTCAAAGGTATTAAAAATTATCAAAGATAAATTGTATAAATTATTTAGAATGTGTGTATTAGTTTGTAATTTTATAAAAACAAGACTGAAATTTAATAGGTGATTCTTCTTCTTCTTCTTTTTAGCTCTCTCATTCTCTACCTAGTGGTTTTCTTTTAGTATAACATGAGGGATACCAAGGAGGAGCAGTTTGTGAGGGGCTTGTTCAAGTGGGTGGGCAGGGAATGTGGAGAAGGTATTAGTTCATTTTCTGTTGCTTTAATGAATTACCTGGTGCTGGGTAATTTATATTAAGAAAATAGGTTTACCTAGCTCACAGTTTGAAGGCTTTAAGCACAAGATCAGATGGCCCCATGTGTTTGACCTCTGGTAAGGATCACATGGTAAATGGCGTCACAGTGATAGAAGTGCTTACAGAAGAGAACATTCAGCAAGACAGCCAGAGAGTCAGGATTGCTCTCTTTATAACAGCCCATGGAGTTTTACACTAGTCTCTTCCAAGAGTGATGTCCCCAGTAACCTAATTACCTCCCTCCATACCCCACCCCTTAAAGATGCCACCGTCTCTCCACATTGCCACCCTAGGGACCAAACTTCTATCACATGAACCCTCGGGGAACACACTCAGACCATATCCCAACCACAGTGGAGGGTGTGAGAGGGTCAAAGCTAGTATGGATGTGAGCCTTGCTGTGCCCAGTGTCTCTGGATACCTCCCCCAGGAGGCCTGCTCAGATGCCCTGCTCATTTGCCAGGTTTCCCATTAACACTAAAGTGAGGAAATCATCACATTTACATGGACAAGAATTCCATGGTGCACCTTCCTATAAACCAGAGAGAGGAGAAGAGTACTTTCCTTCAGACTCTCTTCCTGCTTATCTTTTTCTTGTTATAAGATGTTGCACTTTGTTAAAAGCCTCATAATGCCCAGACCTGAGGGGACCCAACCAAGAGCACGGCAAGTGTCCCACCCCTTAGCTGTGGTGTCCTCTGGCCTTCTGCCTGCAGCCTTCCCTCCACCCTCGATTCCCAGCATGAGTGAGAATGACCTCCAACACAGCCGCCTCTCCTGGCTCTTGGCAAGGAAGTCATTCTCAAAGGCATCAGCACCTTGTCCTCTTTGGAAGAGATCATCTCACGAAATAAAACCCACATCAGAAAAGAAATCTTCTCCTCCTCCTCCTGCTCCTCTTCTCCTTCTCCTCCTCCTCTCCTCCTCCTCCTCCTCTTCTCCTCCCCCCCTTCTTCTGGTACCAGAGACTGAACTCAGGGGCACTTGACCACTGAGCCCCATCCCCAGCCCTATTTTTTATTTTATTTAGAGACAGGGTCTCACTGAGTTGCTTAGTGCCTCGCTTTTGCTGAGGCTGGCTTTGAACTCAAGATCCTCCAGTCTCAGCCTCCCCACAGCTGCTGGGATTACAGTCATGTACCACTTCAACTGGCCAACTCTATTCATTTTTACCAAGGAAAGTTATTAGTCATTTTTTTAAAAAAAAGTGCTAAAGTTTAAAATCAATATAATTGTTTCACAGGAAGCATTTAAAGAGTACTTTAAAAATCTCTTTTTTAATGTAATCAGTAAAATCAGTGAAATATTTTATTACTTGCTTCTTTCCCCGGGGAATGTATAATTTCAATGATTTTTATTGGAAAAAGAATAGTAATTGGTCTTAGCAGTCTTGTAAAAGTAGTATTAGCATAAAGGAATATAAAAATTTAAATTTCAATGTACAAAGATTCATAATTCTATATAGGGTATAAAATAAAAAATATTTTTTGGTGAAGTAAGAATTCTAATAACTTGGAATAGTTAGAACCAGGTTGGAATAACATGCCTGAGGAGGTGTCCAAATATAGGGTTTATGCAGTACATTTTACCCCTGTAAATGCACACAAAACCCTGTTTCAGTTGAGAAGCACATTTCCCTTAAACCATTTCTATAGAGAAAGATACCGTTGCTAAGTGCCACTGGTTATGGAATATAGAACTGTCTTTGTTTTTTCCCAGAAATGTTTTCTACATGATCGACAACATAGTGATATGCAGAAGAAACAAATTCCCATATTTAAACTGACTATTGGGAGAAAGAAATTCTCTATGCCTTCGTGAGAAGAGATGAAAGAAGTTGCTGTCCTTTAAAAGATAGCTGTGATTGCTTGTTAATTGCCTAATACTTCCCCGTCCTCATCAGAAGCTTCTCTTTTCTCTGTTGTGAGATTTTGATAGCTGGTAATCCTTTCATGAGAGTGAACAGCTTAGATCCCAGGTAGCTAGTGGGGGCTCTCTTTCCAACGGGGGTCCTGATTGCAGGTGCAGAAGTCACCTGTCACCCCACACCTGGCAGTCATTTACTGCAAAGATACAATACCTCTGCAGAAGGAGAACCAGAAGGCTTTTCTCTGCTAAAACACATTCTCATCAAACCTTGTCTCTTAGAAGGAGACAATAAATGTGCCCGTCGTGTATATTAACATATTTGGGTAAAGTTTTAGTCTTTCATGGGAAAGAAATCACTAGTCAGGGCCAGGTTAGCGGATCTGCTTAACCCTGGGAATAGATTCAGTAATGGACTCACCAAAGGCAACGGAATACAGTCTGTATACATTGATAGCACGTTAGGAGTCCTCTCTGCCAGAAGGCACTAGCTCTGCATACTGTAAAGAATTCTCTCTTTTGATTCCCTGTGGGTCTTGGTTACATGGGCTCCAATTGTAACCATTAAACAAACCTCCTTGTGTACTCGGCCTGTGTTTTTATGCCTGGCTGGAGGGGATAATAGCCACAGAGCCACTGCAGCCAGCAGTGCAGTTGCTGAAGAGTGGATTAGCTATGCCTGTTTTGATTTTGAATGAATATACCCCCTGCAGGCCATGTGGCCAAAGGAGTTTCATAGGTGGCAAGATCACCCCATTAAAGAACTGCCCTTCACATGCCCCATCCATCTGTGGGGCTCCGCGCTCCCTCTCCAGACACACTCCCACATGGGCACAGAACCCTGAACCTGTGTTTCTTGTTTTGCTTCTTATCCCCTCTCTACCAGTCCTTCCTTCTTCCTCTCTTTTGGAACAAGAGAATCACATAAGGACACGTCACTGTTGCCCTATTCCTCTCACATTTCCAGAAATATCAGACCAACTGGTTTACATAAATTACCCATCACAGAAAGTTCAGGGAAATCAGCCATCCCTGAATTTTTCTCTCCATGTTTTATTCAAGAGCAAAATATTGGACTGGGGAAGTGGCTCGCCTGGCATGCATGCAGCCCGGGTTCGATCCTCAGCACCACATACAAACAAAGATGTTGTGTCCACCGAAAACTCTCTCTCCCTGTTTTTAAAAAAAAAGAAAAAAAAAAAAAAAAAAGAGAGAGAGCAGCCTTTGCCCAGTGGCTGCACTCTCTGATTCTCTCTATTGCCTGAACAAAGGTGCGGCCATTTCTTGTCTACATTCACAAGGCAGGGAAAGGTGGGTGTCCTCCAGCTTATGGAAAGAGAGCTGCCAGGGTCCCACATCCTGAAACCATCAGGGAGGAGCTGGCTCCACCAGGTGCTGTGGCCAGTGAATCCCCAATTCTGTGCACCGGGAGTTGCACTTCCTTGTCTAGAGACCTGTCTCCCTGTCCTGGGAGAAGAAAATAATGTTGAATCACATAGGAAAAGAGATTATTGAGGAAAATGAATAGCTGGAATAGTTAAAAAATTCAAAGTACTAATTCTAGTAAAGAATTACTCTAAAACGCTTCTCCTGTTGCCAGGTGCTGGTTGTCAGAGATGGGGGAGGGTTGTGGTTTTCTTAAACAAAGAGCGATGTGCATGTGTGTGTGTGTGTGTGTGTGTGTGTGTGTATGTGCATGCTTATTTAACATGTATTGTACTGATTATACCATTTAAACCAAGGAAATCAGCAATATATTTACATGTAAGAAACGGTTAATTCCCAGAGGGAATTAAATGTGTCTGATCTTTTCTATTTTTATTAAAGGAGAATTAGGCAGAAATCCAATTTCAACTTTATTTCTTTTTTTTTCTTTTTCTCCAAGAAAATGTTCTTTATTTCTTTCATTTCTTTCTTGTAATATGCACCTTCTTCTTCTTTAATTTTTAAAACTTTCCTCCAGGTCTCCATGGGTCCTCTCTACCTATTCATTTGGTTATTTTGGTCTCTGACTTCCTAAAGCCAGTCAGCAACTGTGATTGATTCCTTTCTTTGCCCTTGACACTTTTCTAGGGATGAAGCTGCGCAAGTGACAAGGACTTGTATCAGTAAGTGCAGAATTCCATTCTAGCTGGACTTTGACCTCACTTTCATTCACATAGGCTGAGAGACTTGTAGACACTGCATCCACACAGGAACTTACAGGAGTATTTTCCTATTCCAAAAGATTTGAGTACTTTTCTAAAATCCAAGGACTACTTTTATAATGAAAATACATCCCCCTAGCTTATCTAGCAGTAGGAGAATAAAAGCACTCTATGACTCATATCTAAATCATTCTTCATAAAATCATTAAAGACTCTGTATTAGGGTATAACAGTAACCCCTTCACCTCTGAATGTAGCCCTCATTACTCTAAGGTTTATCTTTTTTTTTTTTTTTAATATTGTTTTTTCCTCTCTTCTCCCCTCTCCTGCTCCCTAACAAGGTTAGGGAGACAGTGTTATCTTTTCTTCCCCTAGTCCAACTGCCTCTGAACACACCAACTAGAGGAATGAGATGCCTGCTAAGGATCTGGGAAGTGAATGTCTCCCAAATTAACCAGTGAATCCTAACATGTTATCAGGGTGCCCTGGGGAAAGCTACTGGAAAGCTAGGAGATGGGCAAGTGTGCCTCAGGTAGAACCAAACCAGAGGGGCTATTCCTGTAAGTAAAGGGAGGGACTGAGTAGCTCTGAGCAGCTGCTGAAGCCCCTTTGCTTAAAGGAACTCCCGCCTTCCTTCCCTGCACTGTAAGGATTGCTCCATCTTGGTCTACTTTGAGAAAAAGGAAACTGAATGCAGTAAAGTCAGGACCCCTTGGCCATCTGGTAAGCTCCCCTGGTGTTCACACCGACACCCTTGATTCTACACTTCTGGTTCCCCTTTGTGGGTGTAAGTTCCTTGCTTAGCATCTGGATGGGCATCTTAAGTGACAGCCTCCAACTTAAGAAAAAGTCTTGCTTTCCCGCCTAACAGCCTTTCTGAGAAAGGCTCACCACTCTGTCATACCAACCCTACCCTTAACCTCCGCATGAGGATCGGCCCAGCTCTGATCCCTGAGCCTGCCCTGGAAAAGTCACAGAACCCAAGCCTGTATTGTCTCTCTCCAGCTGTGGAGAGATGGCCTCTATTTGTCAGCTCTGACAAATAAACTGTCCTGTGTATCTCTGCCTGGTCTCCGTCTTTCATTTCTCAGTTTCCCATCTCTTGGTTCCTCGCTTTCCTTTCATTGGTGCCCAAACCCGGGATCGGGTTCCCTGGTGTGCCCACTACCCTCTTTGAGGGTCACTGAGCATCCCTAGACCTGGATCTAAATTCCATCGAGGGACCAGGCCCTCCATTCATATCAGGGGGAAACTGATGGAAAGCTTTTCCACTTGCGTATAATATTCTGGGGAGTTAAGTCTTTGGCATAAAGGCACTGATCAGAGTCCATGCTGGACAGACATTAAAAGCATTGGAACTAATTGTTGGAATCTACCCTGTACCGATGTTGGGAAGGTGCAGAAGCTATTGGCTTGGCCCATGATTTTCTATTTGGCTGTATGCTTTTAGTCCTTTACTCTGAATATTTTTGCCACCTCCATTTGGTTCCACCCCCACTTCCATTTTCCTGGCCACTGTGGGGACAAAGGAATGGACTGGAATTCTTAACCTCACACGGTTGTCTTTACCTTTGGAAAAAAATAAAATCTTATCTGGGGCCCATTACACTTATTGTCTGATGATTAACTAGCCTATCTTAATGGAGGGTAAAACAAAACAAACAAACAAAAAATCTGCTGATCACAAGGAATGGGGCAATGGGTTCCAGTATTATTAAATAAAATAATAAGATGGGGAAAAATAATCTCCTCTTTTTATGATCTGACAGGGTGTCCTATCTGGCCAGAGGACACTTCTGGGTGCAGCCCTACCTGTTGCCCCAAAAGCTAAAATATGAGGGCCTCCTCGAGTCTCAATGAATTTAAGCACCCATGTCTTGGCCCTGCTGGTTTCTGCAGAGAGAGGTCCCTAACAGTATTGTGTGGTCCATGTGAGCTTCATTGGACAGAATGCCCTATACACACACATATATAAAGACAGAATCTCTGGGTACAATTGACAGTGGGAACTCACTTAACATTGATGGCATTATGATGATGATAAGAGAGACTGGTCAACATCAGTAATCTGTGTTCCAACCTCTTGAGCACAAACTGGAAGGGAAAAAGATTTAAAGGGCAGGTTTTTTTTTTGTTTTTTTTTTTAATATGCCAGACTGTCTGTTCCCTCTTGGGATAAAATTTGTTATATGAATTAAGTGTACAGATAACAAGCTCATGCCAAAAGGAACAACTTCCTTTGCAAGTGCCTTCCAAGAAAAGAAAGCAGAAGCTGCTCTGCTGGAGGTCTCCTAGAAATGAATAAGGTCTTTCAAGCCAGAGGGACCCTGAAAAAAGTGGTCAATGTTTTCTTTCGTTTTTTTTTTTTCCTTATTTTTTTGTGGTGCTGTGGATTAAAACAAGGGCCTTGTGCATGTGAGACAAGCACTTTGCCAACTGAGCTATATCCTCAGCCTCATGATCAATGTTTTCTTAACCAAGATTTTATTTTAGAAAGAAATAACTTTTCCCCAGAGAGGAAGGGATAACCCCTTAAGAGAAACATTCATAGGGACTCTGGGGCTTCATTCTCTTCTGGACAGTTGTTGAAAATGTGAACTGAATCCGCTTTTCCAGATCTCCTACACTGTCTATCCTGCGTGTTAAAAAATAAAAATAAAAAATAAAAATAAAAACAACCTCATACTGATGAGTAACAATTGGTGCAGGGCTTTAGTGGTATAAAATATTAAAGTCCATTACTTTTAGGATTTTTCTTTGTTAGAGAAACAGATAACTTACAATTTTGGCCAGGCTTGATTTTTTTCATGAATAACTTGAATATATGTGACTGGAGATATGTACACATTTGAAACTAAATACGTTTGTCTGAGCCTTATCTAAATGTTCTGTAAAACTTTATAAAATGAAAGTTCATATAGGCTTAACCAATAAGTGCTGTCTTTAATATATTGCATCTGGCATAAAAGGGCCACACTGCCGTTTGAGAAACTGATATAAATCTGTCTTCTTTAACAAAGTCTAGTTCTGATCATTAACACTGTTCCCTAAATGTATAAGAGATTTAAAGCTATCCTTTGATTTTTGCTAGTACGGCTAAACTCTGCAAACCTATAATGATCAATAAATTCTAAATTTTACCATGAAAAATTAAACCTAGTTAATATAAGGACATTTGTGTATGGTGATGATGACTACTAGTTCTTTGCATATTAAGTATACTCATGTTCTTCTAATGTACAAGTTTTAAAATATAAAGCTAGGAAAAGCACTTTACCAAGCTAATATTCTCCAAATTAAAGTTATCCTAAATGGTAATTTTAAACTTAAAGAAATAACAAATTTAATTGGAGATTTATTAATGTCATTTAATGTTCTATAACAGGGCTTGTTTTCAATAAGATGTATATAAAAATTTACATTACTTTTTACACTGGGGTAGAAATTTAAGTGTATTTTTAGAAGATAATGAGTGCCTGATCAGTTTAAAAGTGGATATTGTAAAACATGGAAGCATTTTACCACTGTCCCACAAAAAAAGGTTAAAAGCTCTCTAAGCTTTTCTTTGATTCATATTTCAGGTATAAAAATGTATTATGTTATTTGTGAAGAACCCCACCTTATCTGAGATAAGGCTCTGTCTCCCACCTTTTTTTCATGTTAGAATGGCTCTAAAAGAGGGTAGACTTCAGATCATTTAAAGTTGTGTTCAAAAGATTGATTTTTTTTTTTTTTTTTTTTTTTGGTAAAGATTAGTGTGATCTCAAACAGGGGATATAATGTGTAACTAAGTAAAGGTTCAAGATTTTCCTTGTAAACTTCCTAAGTGTTGCCTGTTTATGTTTTGCAGAGGTTCTGCTTCTAATAGAAAAAGAAAAAAAAAATATCAACTCGGGTTAATTGGGGAGAATAAGCCATCACCTACAGGACAAACACTATATGATGCTGACTTGCAGTACTAATACTAACCCAATTAAATGAAAGGGGTAACTGTAATGTTACAGATATTAAAGCTATAACCTGTTACTTCCTCTTTAAGACTGGTGAAACTGACTTGCTGGTGTTTAAAACCAAAATTTGGAGACCAAAATCAAGGAAGTAAAAGGGCAAAGGAAAAAGCAGCCAATATTTGGCTCTTGCCCTCTAAGATCAGCCAGCACCCAGAGACTGATGGGACCCCTCTAAGGGCTCTGAAACTCAGTGAGTCACCTGATCTGCCAATAAGGGAGATCAGGAGGACCCTAGAGAACAGAAAGCCCATCAGTGGTGAATATTCTGTAAAAAAGAGGGTCACTGGAAAGTGAAATGCCTGAAGCTTCCAAGAGAAGCCACAGGTGTGGTCATTAAGACCCCGACCTGACCATCCTGGCACATGGCACCACTGGTAGAGGAAACCTAAAGGAGCCAGGAGGCTTCACACATGTCCCCAAGAGTGATCTCTGACGAATCTCAGCTGACTCTTAAGAATAGATAGGAACAAGGTCAGTTTTGACCAAGTTGGTCTTGAACAACTGGCAGGAGAGTCTAGCCTGAGCACAGTCCTACAGGGACATTTAAAAGGAAAAACAATGTTTTGTTTTGTTTTTAATGTAGCTTAAATGTACACTTGTGTCAGCGCTACCAAAAGTAAGTAAAGCTGGAGGCTATAAAGGAAGGGTACTTAGGACAGTGCCTCAGATTTAACCATTGCAGAGGACTCCCGAGATACAAGGCTGTTCTGCATTCCAGAGACTGGCTGAAATACTGATTGTTTTCGTATTATTTATTTTACCAAAAAAAGTAATACTTTGCTGTCTTGTTTATTGTTGTCCTCGCATAAACCTTGCATATGGATACTTGTCCAGTCACCTGGAGCTCTGAACTGCTGTGATGCTGAATACCCTTAACTATCCATGCCCCACAGGACAGAAAACAAGGACTTTGGGTCACTTTCCCTGAACTTTGCCCTCTCTCAGCTCAAAGTAGCTTGGAGATGCCGTTGCCCACTTTTCCATAGAAATGGAAGGTAGAAGTTGACGGTGGGAAAATGTAAGAGTGGTCCCTTCACTTTCTGAATGTAGCCCTCATTGCTCGAAAATTTTTATTTTTATTTTTTTTCTCTTTTCTCCCCTCCCCCTCCCTAACAAGGTTAGGGAGACAGCGTCATCTTTTCTTCCCCTAGTTGACTGCCCCTGAACACACCCATTATAGGAAGGAGATGCCTGCTGAGGACCTGGGAAGTGAATGTCTCCCAAATTAACCAGTGAATCCTAACACGAGGTCAAGGAATGTAACCCTTGAAGAGTTCCTTTAAAACCCCTGCTGTCCCTCCTGAGTCACAGCCTTTGAGACAGGAGTCCCCTGTGCTTTTCCTTTGCTAGCAAAGCAATAAAACTTCCTTTTCCTTTTTCTCAAAACTGTGAACTCATTATTAAATTGGCATTGATTGGCATTGGGGACAGGGACATTGGCTGTCAGTTACGAGGGCAACCCACTCGGGACCCCACAGTTGTGGGAGCTCTACTTCCTGTTTCAAAAGTAAATTCTGTAACTTTGTTCTAAAAAGAAATTTTCAAATCAATTCCTTTATAATGCCCCCTACCCCTTTCCCTGTTCTGGATGTTTTAGTGCAAACATGTTTGCCTTCTCTAAGTCCTAAAGGTTTCAATTAACACATCTTTTGTTTCCTCTTCCTTTTCAAAAATGTTTGCCTATTTGAACATGTATAGTAGCAGTTTTAAAAAAAAACCTTTATCTTTCATAAAGATATCTTTGAAAGTTATGAAGTTTATTGGTAACTTTTGTGTGTGTGTGTGTGTGTGTGTGTGTGTGTGTGGTGCTGGGGATTAAACCCAGGGCCTTGTGCATGTGTCTGTCGCAAACACTCTACGAACTGAGCTATATCCCCAACCCATGTTGGTGCCTTTTGATAAGTGAGTCCACAGATATTTAACAGCCTGCAAAATTATAAAATTAAACTTCCCCCAATTTAGTGAAGCTAGGTTTGCTCTGGCTTCATCCTTTAAAATTAATTGCCACAACTGAATGCCGAGTCTGTTGGAGTCTTTGGAGTACATCTTGCAGTGAACGCTGGACAGCATGATTCAGTCCTTCAACTGAGTTTGAGCCGAGGACAGGCAGCACTGCTTTCAAATTCTGGAAAAAAGAAATTGATTCATCTCCCTCTTCCCAAATTATGAGATGGAATTGATAAAAATAAAGCTCAGCTGCACACTGTGGAAGAGAGTCACTGGGCTCCTCTCTGCGCCCCCACCCCCAGACCCACGCCTCATCTACCTATTTCCTCTGTTTCTGCTGGTGTCTCCTGGGAGAAGCAGTGCCAAAGAAAACCCTCTAAGATGATGGAAATGTTGTGTCTGCACTAGTCACATGTGGCTCTTGAGTACTTACATGTGGCCATTGCAATTGATGGAGTAATTTAATTTAAAATGTAAACTGGGCATGGTGGGCATGGTGGTCATGCCTGTAACTCCAGCAACTCTGGAGGCTGAGGCAGGAGGATTGCAAGTTTGAGGCCAGCCTAAGCAATTTAGCCAGACCCTGTTTCAAAAAAAAAAAGGGCTGGGGATGTGGCTCAATAGTAAATTGCCACTGGGTTCAATCCCCAGTACTTAAAAAAAAAAAAAAAAAAAAAGTTTTATTCAAGGTGTTACAGTGGTCCCTTCACCTTTGGAATATAGCCCTCATTGCTCTGAGGTTTACTTTTTTTTTTTTTTTTTTAAATGTTTCTCTCTCTCTCTCTTCTCTTTTCTTCTCCCTTCTCCTCCTTCCTAACAAGATTAGGGAGACAGTGTAATCTTTTCTTCCCCTAGTTAATTGCCCCTGAACACATGCACTACAGGAAGGAGGTGCCTGCTGAGTATCTGGGAAGTGAATATCTCCTAAATTAACAAGTGAACCCTAACATGCCAACAGGACTCCCTGGGACCCCCAACCTGAGCACACCTGGAATGTAAATCTCGAAGAATTCCTTTAAAACCCCCCTGTCCCTCCGGATCTGGAGAGTCACAGCCTTTGGGACAGGAGTTCCCTGTGTTTCTCCTGTGCTAGCAAAGCAATAAATCTTCCTTTTTCTTTTTCTCAAAACCATGTCCTCATTATAAAATTGGCATTGATTGACATTGGACAGAGTTTTCTGTTACAAAGGGAATATATATTCTGTAAGACAAAAATATTATCTATTTTTGAGATAAAAGTGCTGTAATGATCATCATTGTATACCACAATAGGATCACTAAATCATGACATTACTGATATTAATTATAAATAAAAATATTTTGTTTAGCAAATCTCCTTTTATGTTTTCTAACATGACTCTTAGAATCAATTCTTCATGAGTTACAGGTTTCGC
Organism: Callospermophilus lateralis; assembly: GCF_048772815.1. Lineage (NCBI taxonomy): Eukaryota > Metazoa > Chordata > Mammalia > Rodentia > Sciuridae > Callospermophilus > Callospermophilus lateralis. The sequence goes on along the minus strand of NC_135317.1, from coordinate 17,855,633 downwards.
CTACTATTTCTCTTTGCTCTGGCATGGCCTTCTCTTTTTATCTTTTTTGAAGACCTAACATGTTGCTAGGCATTGTCAATATCACCAATGAAATTCAGTCTTTGTCTTATTGAAGCCAGAATTATAAAACCGGTAGTCATGGGGCTGGGGATGTGGCTCAAGCGGTAGCGCGCTCGCCTGGCATGCGTGCGGCCCGGGTTCGATCCTCAGCACCACATACAAACAGAGATTGTTGTGTCCGCTGAATACTAAAAAAAAATAAATAAATATTAAAATTCTAAAAAAAAAAAAAAAAAAAAAAAAAAAAATAAAACCGGTAGTCAGCGGAGATAGATTAATTGAGCCTAATTGAATAAAACAGAGCAAACTGGTTTAGGTCCAAAAGTTGGGAACTGTGCCCATGGGATATTCAAAGGTTAATGTCCCCAAAACCCAACCTATACTGACCATCCTAAAGAATCCTTAATGAAACAACTCCCCAGCAGATGGGAACTGCTAATAAATTCACCCTAGCCCCTCCAGCCACCTGTTCCCACCTGTTGGCCCTCCCACCCCCGGGGCCTAGACCCAGAAGGAGAAAGATGGGTGGAGGTGGGGAGAGCAGGAGAACAAAGGAAGCCTAGGACATATAAAAAGCCAGAACGCCCTCACTTCTTGGGATACCAGTTGTGACCTCTTCTCCTTCCCAGGGAAGTCAATGACACCGCTTTTTAAATAAACCCACCTTTATATGCTTGTCTCCGCGTGCTTCTGTAATGTTCGAACTTCAACCTGTGAGGAAGCAGGTTACCAGTAATCGGCGGTATCATATTTTGAGTTTCTTCCCTAGTAAAAGATAGCTTATTATTACATTGCAAGAAGACAAAAGCCATAGAGTTCTGGCATTTTCCGTATTCTAAATACAGTGATGAGGGAACAGCACTGGTGCAGGCTTGCTGCGCTCCAAAGAAGAACTTGCCTTGTCAAGATTTAGACTTTGAGTAAGGCATGGTGGTGCACGCCTGTAATCCCAGCAGCTCAGGAGGCTGAGGCAGGAGGATCGCGAGTTCAAAGCCAGCCTCAGCAAAAACGAGGTGCTAAGCAACTTAGTGAGACCCCGTCTCTAAATAAAATACAAAATAGGGCTGGGGATGTGGCTCAGTGGTTAAGTGCCGCTGAGTTCAGTTCCCTGTACCAAAAAAAATAAAAAATAAAAAAATACAAAATAAATAATAATGTTTTGTTATCCCCAAGACTGATGTGTGCTCCAAACAATGTCAAGTAACCTTTTCTCCCACCAAAGCCATTCAGCTGCCAGCTCTAGATGCAGGCATTGTGGGGAGGGGCTTAAGATGGTCAGAGGAAACCCTCTGGGAGGGAAAGTGACAAAGGCAAAATGGACTTCTTGTTGTGACTGCTCCTCCCAGAAGGAGACTCCGGCCCCTCCCCCCCCACCAGGAACTCTGCAGTGAAACCTACAGTGCAGTCCCCTGGCAACGAATGGAGGGCTGGTATGCTGGAACAGACCCACGTGGGGCCACCGGCTCACAAAGGACCTAGCCTGTCAATGCTCTGTTCACTGAAATAATAATCCCAGCTGTGCTTTGGAGGCTTTTCCCTGAGCAGGTAGGGATTGAGCAGAAGCGCCCCTCTGCCAGGTGCATGCATCTCTGTGTATCTTGCCGCTTCTGTGGATTCTGTCTTGTCAAATCTCCTTTATGGGTGGATGGGTTGTATTGTCCATTACTGTTCTTTTTTTTTTTTGTCTTTAATTGAAAAAAATGACAATTTTATCTTCAGGGCTTCTGTGTGGTTACTTGGCATTCTTTAATTTCCCCATTAAATACTTTAACTGGTTAAAGGAGACTTCTTAGTGTGCTTTGTTGACATAACAGCAGTGGATACAAGTTTTATGTACACAAACTAAAGTCAATTTAAGAAGCCACATGAAGGGCTACTTATGGGAGGTTAGCGTGAACTCATTTAATTAGCATTATGAATTTATTCACCTAGTACTGTATATACTTGTATTTGAAATTCAGATGATAGTGAAGGAGAAATATCTTCCTATATAAAGGTCCATTTCTTTTCTGTCCCTGTGTATTTAAGGTCAGTAATTGTCCCTTTCATATTAGCAGCGTTTCATTCTAAAACTTTATAAGTGAATATCAGAAGTTTTCCATGTTATTCTATACAAGGTTTGTCAAAATCTGGAAAAGAGCGACATCTTCATTTTTTTTTAATAAAATATTTTATTTCAAGATTTAATTGGTTTTGGTAGGTATTAAATTACTCCTCATTGGTGGGTTAATCTATGACCTCGACATTTTGGGTTGCATTGTGACTGTAGCAGATGAGCCCTGCAGCAGTGTACGAGAGATACAACGTACATTTGACCATGCTCAGGAGCTCCTTTGCATAATATGGGTTTGTTAGGTCTCTTAACACATTTCACTCAAAACAGGACAAGATTTTTTTTTAAGTTGTAGTTGGTACAATATCTTTATTTATTTATTTTTAATAATTATTTTTAGTTGTAGTTGGACACAATAGCTTTATTCTATTCATTTATGTGGTGATGAGGATCGAACCCAGGGCCTCGCACGTGCTAGGAGAGCGCTCTACTGCTGAGCCACAACCCCAGCCCACTATTTATTTATTTGTATGTGGTGCTGAGAATCAAACCCAGTACCTCACATGTGCAAGGCAATTGTTCTACCACTGAGCCACAACCCCGGCCCCTGATTTTTTTTTTTTTTTTTCCTTTACAATTTAGAAAGCAATAACTTCTTAGCACTTTCATATCCACAAACTTAGGTGTGAAGCTGGGATCAGTTTTTCTTTCCTACCAATGCTGACTTATTTTTGGCCACAGAAATAAAACTTTATCATATTCATGAAAATGAGATTAATCGGGGGAAAGACTTTAAAAATGAAAAGACTCAAAATGTAATCTCTGTAAATAAAATTTGAAGAGCTAGATTCAGATGTCACATATCACATAGAAGTGTCTGGAAACCCTGCCTGTTTGAGAACAAGCTGGGCTGAGAGGTCAGTTCCAAGGAGAGCCTCTTTTTGAATAAAAGAGGCAGCAGATGCTGGATCTCTGTGTGGAGGGCAGGGTTTAGGCGTGTAGTACCTGAGGCAATGAGGCCTTGGTCTGCAGCCAACTTTTATTGCTAAATAGTTCAAACATCATAGTTCCTCTGAATTAAATCCTTTCTGTGAAGGATGACACAGCCATTTTTTGTCTGTATTGTGCTACCTTAGGCCTCAGGATGCTGCCTGGGTTAGACATGGTTACCCTTGTTTTAACACAGAAGAAGTAAAGTTCAGAATGTGTAAGTGGGTTTTACAAGATCACGCACCAAGTGTCTCTGACTCCAAGGCGTGTGTTCCCCAGGAAAATTTATCTCTGCAGTCCTATATCTTGGGAGAACAGTAGAGGGCTAAGTCAAAGACGCCTCTGTCATCCAGATTCACCTTAATCTTGGTAAAACATGAATTGTTTTCCTAATATACCTAAGTTCTCTGGATAACACAAAGTTAGCATTTAGGGCTGGGGTTGTGGCTCAGCAGTAGAGCACTCACCTGGCATGCTTGGGGCACTGGGTTCCACCCTCAGCACCACATAAAAATAAACAAATAAAATAAAGGTATCGTGTCCATCTACAACTAAAAAATTATTAAAAACAACAACAAAGTTAGCATTTAGGGAGGTAACTTGCTGACAGGCAGTTATTTCCCCTTCTAGGTGCTTCTTTTTCCTCTTCTGCTACGAATGTGGCTTTATTCAACCAGAAGTGTGGAAAGTTCAATTGATTGATGCCAGTATTGATCAAAGACTAGCTTGAGGAAAAGCATAAAACATGAGTAAAATTTAGTTATTTTGTAGAACTTTTAACTTGCGTATTGTTATTAATCTACTCAGGCTGCCACAACAAAACTTTAGAGATCAAGTAGCTCAAACGACAGATATTTATTTTCTCACTTTGCCAGAGGCCGAGAGGCCCAAGGTCTCCTGCTGGCCAGCTGGGTTCCTAGGGCCTCTTACTGGATTACAGACAGCTGTCTTCTTGCTGCGTCTTTAACTGATGGGTTTGGGGACAGACCAGAAAACTCTGGGTGTCTCTGATCCTGTCGTATCAGAGCCTACCCTTACAAAGGTCACATCTCTAATGCAGTCACGTGGGGAGATAGGGCTTCAACATATGGATTTTGGGGGTGGGGGTTACAATCTATTCTTTATAAATTACCCAGTCTCAGGTTTTCTGTTATGCATCATGAAATGCACTGAGACTGTGTGTGTGTGTGTGTGTGTGTGTGTGTGTGTGTATGGACATGTGCAAAAGAGAGAGTTTTCTGTGTTTTTTTTTGTTGTTGTTGTTGTTATTGTTAAAGATTCTGTGGTATCTGTCTATTTGGTATCTATTACTCACAAAGGCAAATGGTCAAAGTCATTTACATCTCCCTGTATAATCCAGCTTTTGCTAAGGTACAAAAATAATCATATCACAAACCCTCTGACCTATCCTGAGGGTGTTCTGTGGCTTTTTTTCGCCTCCTGTGTCTACCCTCTGACTCCTGGTATGTCCCATATGGCCCTGGTTGGCCTGGAAAGCCCCCCTCCTGGGGGTTGTAGGTAACAAATTCCTCTTCTTTCAGAGGTGTTTGTCCCTCCTGGTCTGGATGGCTTTAGCATGTCTCCCAAGGGCTCGCGTGCTGGAAGTGAGGCCCCCAGTGTGACGATGTTGAGCAGCAAGGGAGCCTTTAAGGGGTGGGGCCGGGTGGGAGGAAGGGGGCACTGCCCTCAGAGGGGTCAGTGGGGCTCTCCTGGATGAATTCCCTCAAGAAGTGTTTAAAAAAGAGCAAGCCTAGCCCTTGGATCTGCCTGGCCTCCTGTCTCACCATGTGGTTTCATTTGCCCACATTCCCACCATCGTGATGCCATCTACCATGATGTTGTCACCAGAGCACCAGAGGCCAGTTCACCGGGCCACCTGATGTTGGACTTTCAGCTGAAAAACTGAAACCTCTTTTCTCCTTCTCTCTCTCTCTCTCTCTCTCTCTCTCTCTCTCTCTCTCTCTCTCATCAGGGATGTTTTACCACTGAACCACACCTCCAGCCCTTTTTATTATTATTATTATTTTTAAATATTGAGACAGGGTCTTGCTAAGTTGCTGAATCTGGCCTTGAACTTGCCATCCTCCTGCCTCAGCTTCCTGAGTGGCTGGGATTGTAGGTATGTACCACCACATGTGGTTAATCTCTTTTCTTTATGAAGTACCCAGCTAGGCAAGTGCTTGACTACTGAGCAATATCTTCAGCACCCCTTTGGCACAGACTTAAGTAAAAGACCTGGATAAGATCTGTTGGGGAGAGTAAATAGAAAGAAGACAATGGGAACAGTAGCACTGAACACTCAAATAGCACCATGTACACACACATGCAAACACTTGGTGCATACTGTTAGCATGCATAAGGCTTGGGAACACTTGTAAATTATGTTTTCCTTTAGATCTCTTTGTGAGAATCACTAAATTGCTTTTCTTCCATTTTTAAAAGTTTTTTCTTCTTCTGGTACTGGGGATTAAATCCAGGGACACTTTACCTCGAACCACATCCCCAGTTCTTTTTAAAATTTTGAGACAAGGTCTCACTAAGTTGCCCAGGCTGGCCTCAAACTTGTCATACTCCTGCCTTCCTGGGATTACAGGTATGTGTCACCACACCCTGCTTTTTTTTTCCCTTTAAATGAAGGATGTTCAAAGAAGTTTGTCAGAGGATTTGAGTGAATCTTCTGTTCTATGCAAACATAGCTTTAGGGTGTTGAAAAGATTAGTTCTAGGCATAGAAAATTCTGGTTAGAGAACCGGATATCAGGTCAGAGGTAGAGTCAAGAGGGAGTGGTCAGGAACAGAGGCACAGTAGCCCCAACGGCTCTAGTCCAGGGAAAGTAGTATGGATGGGCTGTTGTGCTTTTACCTTCAGAGGGGAGCTTCTGAGAATAAAAGGGGTAGTTTTGGGATTTTTTTTTCTTAATGGCACAAATCTTTGATTTTATTTTTCTTTAACAATTCACTCTCATTCAGTTCAGGGTCTTTCACTGAGTAGCAGAGTTTATATCCCCATAGATTCAACATTCGAACCAAATTTCCTGACCTAGTGTCTATAGTACTTTATTTTAAACTAAATAGTGAATAACATGTCCTAGGTTTTCCTCTACTCCACTGATACTGTGATTCTATCAAGAAAACGTAAGTATTAGGCCTGGTTTATTCTTTAAAAGGTCACCTTTGTTTTTAGTTTAATTCAATTTCCTGAAGATTTCTACTACATATAATTTTACTAAGGTCTTTACATTGGACTCAAAATAGCATTGTTTTAATAAAACTCTCCCTTTTCTCACTGTACTGCTATCATACTTGCTTTTTAGAAGCCTTTATTTTTTCCTAGCACCCAGTAATTTAAAAGATAACTGGGGCTGGGCTATAGTCAGTGGTCGTTCACATGAGGCCCCTGAGTTTCATCCCCAGCACCACCAAAAAAACCCCGGGCAAAACCAGATTGGTGTTGATACATAAATAGACTTCCTCAAGTCTTTAATCTATTTTTGGTGTGTGTTGGGGGGTGGTACTGGGTATTGAACTCAGGGGCTCTCGACCACTGAGCCACATCCCCAGCCTTATTTTGTATTTTACTTATAGACAGGGTCTCTCTGAGTTGCTTAGTGCCTCGCTTTTGTTGAGGCCGGCTTTGATCCTCAGCCTCAGCCTCCTGAGCTGCTGGGATTCTAGGCGTGTACCACTGCACCCAGCAAATCTTTAACCTTCACAAAGATGCTTTCCTTGTCTGGAGTTTGGATTGGTTCCTGAATCTTCTAGAGAATCATCTGCACATTTCCTTGTAAGATCCATGTTTGGCCAAGAGCCCTGCTAAGTCATATTGTCAAGAAGCACACAGCCCCCTCCATACCTACTCAGGCTCCTCATTCCCTACCACCCAGGTGATGTCGGATCACCCTGGACTGTCTTCAGCGAGAGAACTATTAGGTGGTTTAGCCAGAATGCCCCTCACCCCTGCTGTTTCCTCTTAATTTTCCATCATTGACCTCTGTTCTACATTTCTGTTAACAATTTCCCCTTTGCCTGATCTACATTTGGAGTTCAATCTCTCCTCCTCAGCAAGACCCCCTGGCACAGTGGTCCTGAGAAAGTTTTCCTTACTATACTTGACCAAGTATCACTGAATACTTTTCTCATTAACAATCTAAATGAAGCCCCTTTCTGCTTTTGGAGAATGGAGTGTGTGTGTGTGTGTGTGTGTGTGTGTGTGTGTGTATGTATGTTTAAATCAATATACTACCTTTCCCAAATAAAGTTCCTTATTTATTTTGTTTACAACTTTTAAGAAAGAAAAATCACTGAACTTCTCCATTTCATTAAGTCACAACCTCTTTCATGGTTAATCGGTGGTCTTTCCCCCACTGCAGCATTAGTTCAGTATTTTGTATTGTATTAATTTTTCTCAGGAATATTACACCATACTACATCTGTTTTAATGAATTCTAACTGCTTTATTATATTTTTTGTTTAGTTGTTTAAAGACAATCTTCAAGGAAAGTAGTTTGAATTTTTTCTGATTTATTTTTCTCTACTTTTTTCAATATGGAAAATTTCAAACATAAAATTCAAAGAAAGGGGTGGAGTGATCACTGCTCTGTTTTCATTATCCAGCCTGAACAATTACTAACACATGGTCAGTCTTGCTACATTTTTGTTTTTGCTTTAGTTGGCTTGTTTTTTCTTCTTGCATTTCCTAAAAATACTCTATTTCCTATTGTTTTAACATTTTACCCTATTTTTTTTTATTGTATAACACTAGCCATATTTCTTGATTTTTTTTTGTACTGGGGATTTTTCTTTTCTTCCCCCCCCCCCCGCTTTTTTTTTCCTTATGCATACTAGACAATTGCTAAACCAGGGCCATATCCCCACGGTTCTTCATTACTGCAAGATGACAGCGTCTCTTTTGCCTTCTTCTGCCTTCTCAGGCCTCATTTATGTACTTGGTGGTGGTGAACTTTTGGACAGCACTCAGGTACTCTTATTGGTGTCAGCAACAGAGCATTTCTGATTGGGGCCGATCTGAATAGGGGGAAAACTGGTTAAGCTAGTTTGGCCAACATAGGAAATGTGACTATAAATAGTACATTTTTCAAGTTCCTTGAAGCTTAAAACTAACGACTTTATGTTTGCTAACAGTCAATTCTATTCCTCTGCCCTCTTTCTTTTGTTAACGTTGAAGTAACAATCTTTAGCTGGGAGAGAGAAAGATTCTATTTCTCCAGGTTCTCATTTTCTCATTCTTTCAAGTTTCCAAAATAGTCTGAGGATATTAAAAATGTATTAAGGTGTCCACTGGTCATAGGTGACTGGCGAGTGTATCTACTATAATGAATTAGCTAATGGCTTGAATGGCACGATGCAGATTACTTTAAACTTAGAGCAGATATAAAAGCATCACATCTGAATATATATTAAATACTCATGAACTTTAGCCATATTAAACTGTGCTATCTAAAACTTTCTTTCACATTTGCCACGTACCCAAGACTTCCTTTGAGCTTGTGGTTATTTCTCTGCAACATCTCCATCTGTCCCCTACTCTCAGGACTTCTGTGCAGAATGCTCTGGTGGGAGGCTGCCGTCCAGCCAGGGACCAAGCTTCCTTCCTTCCCGGGCTGTATCTCTAGCACCCACCACAGTGCTAGGTACAGAGGTGATAACCAATAAATACCTGTTAAATTGATGAATGGCTGCTACCTACATGCTTTCTGTCTTCTAAATTTTCTCAGATTCCAACAAGTGCAGCAGGTCCTATTGATACTATGCCCATTTTATTAACCAGTGTTAATGATTCTTCAAAAAATCAAGGCATTTGGGGCTGAGGTTGTAACTCAGTGGTAGAGCGCTTGTCTAGCGTGTGTGAGGAACTGGGTTCAGTCCTCAGCACTACATAAAAATAAGTAAATAAAATAAAAGAATTGTGTCCAAATACAACTTTAAAAAAATTATGGCATTTTGAAGCTACATCCCTCTCCTGTTGCCAGTTTTCTTCCCTGAAAGGAGAGGGACACATTGTTGCCAGTGTAACAAGATGAATTGTTGTGTATTTACTGTGATAGAGTAACACTGAGAACTCAAATGCTGGCTCTTGTTTTCTTGGCTGTAGGACATCTGGAAGAGATAAAATGGTGCCAGTGGGTCCAGTTGGCTGGTCCTTGGAGAGTGTTGTACAACATTTGCTCTTAGAAATTTCCAGTGACTAAAATCAATATATTACATGAAATACCCTAAACTAGGGGATTACTCATAAAATGGCTTCCAATGTTTCTGATAAATTAATTTGCAAATTAATTGATTCTTTTTGTAATATAATTCCATTGAGCTAGACTTCTGAGCAGTGAGGAAGACAACAGACACATAGAAGTTGTACAAAGTGAACTGATGCATCCTGGCAGGTACTTAGTGCTCGCAACACAACCTCAATTAAGAATTAAAACTAATTTGTTTATATATCTGTCTCTATGTTGAGTCCATAATACCCTCGAGGGCATAGCCTGTACCTTATTCATCTTTGGATGTGCCTGGTGAATGGAAAATTCCTGTCTCGGTGAGTAAATGAATGAAGAGATGGGTGTTTTGTATATAATTTGTGCACACAAAGTCACTTATTTAGAACACTTAGACACAGCAAACTTATTCTGAGAAAGACCACTAGGCCATAAAAGAGTGATGATCTTTGTAAATTTTTGAGACTAAAATTTGAGGGTAGTATCTGCTAATGTATATTCCGTATCTATTATATGTCAGGCATTGATACTCTTAAGTATTAAATGCACACAATTGAAAGAGCAGTAGTATAAAAGGACCACTTTGTGTATTGCAGATAGAATAATCATTTTGAGGTATCTGTCACCTAAAGTGAAAGCATGGTAGCTATTTATATCTTCATATAGCTCTTAGTTTAAAAGAGCTTTCTTTTCCTAAAGATGTGGTACAGAGATTAATTGCTAAGATTAATTTTTTTTTTCAAAACACAGAAAGGAAAATATTTTTACTGATGCAATAATAAATTTGTTTCCCATTGGGCGAAGCTTCTGGATGCAGTGGGCACATTAGTGTCAAGTTACAGGAAAAAGGCTGAGTGCCAGGGATGAGATTTCATGTGTGTCCCGTGAGTCTCTGGAAGACAGTTCTTGAGAACAGAAATAAGACAGCAGAGCGTTGCCAAGGTTGTCTAGAGACAGTGTGTGATCTAAAAACATGAGTGTTAACCTCAAAACAGCTTTGAAAAAGTAGCATTGATATGGAAAGTTGGAGAACTAGATAGTTTGAATAACATTATAAGTTGCTTTGAAAATGTTTTTCTGGAATATTAAAAAAAGTGGAACAACTCTTTCTCATTTTACTTTTTTTTTTTTTTTAATTCCCTGGACCTGCTTGCAAATAATTTATTTATATTTACATCGGCATATTATTATTTTTTAAAATGTACTTACCATGTAAAAATGTGTTTCTACTTTGTATTTTAATATACAATGATACATCACAGGTATGTTTTAGTAATTCATCGGGGATGCCCTGCTGTCATTTTACGATTAAGAAGCTGCGAATTATGAAAGCAGAAATTTAAAGGAGATTTTCAGTGAAACTGTTCAGAAAAAAAAAATCATTTTTGCATCATGTTGAAGGTGTGAATCTAGAAGAGCAGTGTGAGGAGGTGGATTGAGACTGAATATTAAGACTCCTTTTTTCTGTGTAGATCAGACTATGCAGTCCCTGCTGAGCTGTCCCTTGCAGGGGTGGAGGTTCCCTTCAGTGCACGGATTGTTCATCATGGCCTTGTGACTCTGTGGCCAGCACTGCATAGAGCCTCCGTCACCCTGTGTGATACATAGGGTGTCTATTCCTGTGTATCCTGGATTCTCCTCTAAGTGTCTACCCTGTACATAGAGGATGTGGCCTCAGCTGGGTAGGTCCTCTGGATGAAAAGGAGGGAGTTTCAGACCCTCTTCTGGTGGGAACAGCCTGGGCAATGTCTCCTGAGACGTCCTCCCCCTCCAAGTAACTACAGGTACCCCTTGAAATCCACTTCATCGGAAGTTAGTTTGCTATTCGTATGAAATGCCTGGGTGAGGGGCCACAGTGGCTGCTAAAGTGCAGCGGTGTGAAACCTCTGTTTACAATGCACATGTGACCAGCTGGAAACCCTACAACCTTACGTGTGAATGGACTTCATGAATCAATGGTGTTAGATGCCATTTTAAAAGACACAGTATGTGATTTGTGTCTTGGGGGGCCTACGATCTACTTGAGGAATGAAATACTAAAGAAAAAAATGTGGTCCTGGCACAGGGAAGCATTTATTTAAACAACAGCAAAATGACTCGGAATTCCGGAGCTGCCACAGTCTGGCTAGGCACAAAATCACGAGCCACTCACACCCCCACCAGCACCAAAGCTAAATTTGGGGGCCAACAGAGGTGAGGCAAAGAACCTCACCCCCCCCAACTGGTGCATAGACCTATCCACAAGTATGGCTGTATTCTGGACCAGTAGTCAGTGACGGGTATGATCCAATTGCAGTGGTATCAACCTAAGACAGGAGGCTGACGCCTAGAGGTCAGTTTTTCCCATGATGGGTAAGAACCATATGTTGAATTGGACAATCTACCAGGCACGGTCCTTAAGCCACATTGCTTGTTGTTTAATTAATCAGAAGGGGGGAGATGCTGAGAGCCATTAGCCAAGTGGTATGACAATTTCCTTGCCAGCGTACCCCATGTTGCTTAGAGGAAGGACTCGTGGAAATGGACTTGCCCAGGTCATTTGCAGTGACATTGCATGTAAGGTGACCTTGCTCAAGGACCAGGGCGGATCCGGGTTTAGGGCGGATCAGGGTTTAGGGCTCTCCTTGGGTTTAGGGCAGTTCCAGGTTTAAGGTGTACCCTGCTGGGAATAGGGCATATCCTGCTGCCTCAGGTGTGCCTGCTCCTGTAGTTCCCGTTGAGTTCTCCCGGGATTCGGAGAGTTTTGGGGATTTTCCCCGAGAACGTGGATTTCCCCAGAACGTGTTTGTAGAGGGCTGGTGTGAGTTCGGGAATAAAGAATTGCTGTTTGAATCTACAAAGCTGTGAGTGGCTCGTGATTTTGTGCCCAGCCAGACTGCGGCACGGAGCAGAACACGTTCACCACGAGCTGGACTTATTAAATTGTGGGGAAAGAGCCTCAGAAGGACTTTGAAAAGTTCATATGATTTATCTCAACTCTTTGGAAGAAGCTACAGACTTTGAAATGTATGGAAGGAGGAGGAAACTAACTAACCGCACCTGAGGGCTTCCTGGAAAGTGGGGAGCTGAAAATTGGCTTGTTGGATCCTGCTTCTGTCTTGCATCATGAAAGCTGTTAAAATCTGTCCAATGAGCTATGGAAGATGCCAAGGGAAACCCTCTCAGGTGAGTCTGGGAAGAGCCAAAGCAGGTATGGGAAAAGTCAGTAGCTCACAACAGTGGCCAGAATCCTAAAGTGCTGTTAGATAGCCAGGCCTGCACCTGCTCCTCTTGTTACGTAGAACACTGTGGAAGCCTGGTGATCCTGATCTCAGGATATACTGCATGTGGCCGTTACCAGGGAGCTGCGGTCCTTGCCTCTGGACAACTTTTTTTTTGGGGAGTGGGAGGGTACCAGGGATTGAACTCAGAGGCACCCAAACACTGAGCCACATCCCCAGCCTGATTTTGTATTTTATTTAGAGACAGAATCTCTCACTGAGCTGCTTAGTGCCTTGCTTATTGCTGAGGCTGGCTTTGAACTCATGATCCTCCTGTCTCAACCTCCTGAGCTGCTGGAATTATAGGCGTGTGCCACCGTGCTCAAACTGTGGCCAACTTTTAAATGTCCTTGACATTCAGAAGTGTGGGTTTTCCTGTTAAAATTTCATCATCTTTTAGGACTAGAGATGATCAGGATGTTTCAGAGAAATGAGCCTAAGTTCACTCTAGGTATAACAACCATCAGATTCCTTCTATTTTAACAAACATTGCTGCTTTATTACACACTTAATGAATGACATTTGCACATAGAAGCTTGCTTTCTCAAGTTCATCTGCAACAGACCATTAAGTATCTACAGACATGCCTTTGTGCTTTGATAAAGGGAACATTGTTGAATTTGGTTAATGAAACTCTGGCTCATGTTTTTGAAGAAGCTATTTGAAAATGGATGAAGAAATCTGTCCTCATTCTGGATGAGGTTTGTGTTAAAGTATGTCTACATAGGGTTGAGCAGGAACACTGCCTTGGTCCAAGTGGTCCATGTTTTCTCATCTTTCTTTTGCTTTAATTGCAAATAACAATGAACTTTCACATCCTACAAAAAAAAAAAAAAATACAATCATCCTGATGCCATGGGCCTGCATTCTGCAGATGAATAGAAATAAATTTGGGACAACTTACACATAATTCAGAGGCTTCAAATAAAATTTGGGGAATTTTGGTGTGTGATGAATTGTTTTTAAAAAGCAAGACTCTTTAGATAAATTGGCTAAGCTGTTTCTGTTGATATGCAGAAGCGTGGACTTGAGGAAACATTTAGATCTTATAATATCTTACTTTGCCTTCCTGGTAGGGTCACATAACTTGGGAACCAAACAGATTCTGCAGCCATTTTTTTTGCATAAAGAAGTTTTTTTCTTCCAGTGACACTATTTTTTTTCTAGCCTAAAAACCAACTAATAATAATTGATCAAATTATTTGTCTCGAATCCAAAACTTTGCTCACATTTTTCACATTATAATAAAAAAATTTAGTGAAAATGCTAGAAAATATGGAAATTAAAGTCTCCATAGTCTCTCAGTGCATTGTAAGCCATAATTTAGTAACATAACTAATAATTACAAAACATTTAGCATAGAACATTGCATTAGCAGTGCTAAGTTTATACATTGCTCAAAAGGTGTTTATACAAAAACTAAGGATTTCATATAACATTGTTCTTATCCACTTAGGAATAATATATATTAACCTGTCACAACTTACAAATGCATGGCAGATCATGAATATAAAAGAGTGAAAATACTATTTTAAGAACAATTTATACACTGAAGTCATTTCTTTGATGCTGGGAAAATTAAGCAGGGCTCAATGGAGTGGCTAATGAGTGTGGCCCTGTGCAATGGGTGTTGAAAGTGTTGGCCTTGAGCTTTGAGTCTCCCTGCTCAAAAGAGCGTTTTATTTTCTTCAGACATATGAAATTATTTTGGATTAGATCCACATGAGAAAGTCTGAGGAATGTAGTTGGCAGAATTTCCCAGAGTCCAAGATCCAAAAATAACAGCAGCAGTTTGGGTGAGGGGATATTAATGATGGCACCAATACCCTGGTAGTGCGTTTCAGGTCCTCTGAGATTACATACCTGGTGGGAAGGCAGGTCCTCACAGTCTGGGCCTCCCCCCCCTCCCCCCCACCTATCCTAACTCTTCAGAGTTGCCCATAAAAGATGTCTTGTTCAATTCTCAGCTCACAGAAGAAATGAAAAGCTCACCCAGGCCTGCTGGCTCTTGGTCCAACATTTTTCCTGTGCTGTCTTTGAAAAATTACACTTGCATAAACCTATTTTGCTTAGAAATGATTTAATGATGACTAACAAGCATATTAAAGAGAGTTGGTAATATTAATTTTCCAGAAGATTCTCGCTTGTGGTTAGACTAGAAATAAATTCACAGGGCTGTTGTCTTGGGTCTTCTATTTTGTAGGACAATAAGATCATTTTTTTTTTTTTTTTTGAATCCTGCTTTGTGTGTGTGTGTGTGTGTGTGTGTGTGTGTGTGGTGGGGGGTTAGGGATGGAACCCAGGACCTCACACGTAGTGGGTGAGCACTCTCACACTGAACTACCCCCCCCCCAAACCCCTGAATCATGCATTTCCCTGAAAACTACTTAAAAATTAATATCTCTGACTCAGGAAACCATCAACTAAGGGATAAGAGTCTAACCCTAAACCTTAATAGCTTTTGTCGTGATGCTTTAAGATTTACTTTCAGGAATTCACTGTCTAAGTCTGACTGATGTCAGAGAGGCTCTATTGAGAAGGGCTTTTAGAAAATGCTGGGTGGAATGTGCAGAGCTGGGAAGAGTTGCTGGAGGAGAAGCTCTTATTACCACCCAGACCAACCGCCTTTATGCTGAGAAATTCACAGGAAAATCAGTGGCTACCTTCCACTTTTCTTAGGGAAAACTTGGAGGTCTCAAGGGTGGGATGCTCTGAAGACTGAGCTCATTAGTGCTTTGCTTCAGATGTTGCCTCTGTGGAATGGTCTTTCTGAGGCAGATGTCTGGTGAACAGTTAGTGCCCCGCCCCTCCGCCCCACCCCGCACTCCACTCCTGGAGATAGCATTTAGTGATGCAATGCTGGTGTAACACTACAGAGACTGCTGGTTACTAGCAACACACCCTGCAATCCCTCTGTGACTCTTGGAGAGAACCAAGAAGCTACTCAGGGTGGGCGGAGACTGAAGGGGAACAGGATGTGCTCCCGAGCTGCTCTCTGAGGGGCTATCAGTGTGTTTCCTCCAGTCGCTGCGAGGGTGCAGACACCAAGGGCTGGAGGGGAACCATCCAGGCACTGCAGCAACTTTAGAAGCAAGTTAGGAAAGAGGGAAGGAAGGAGGTGACCGAGCAGACTGAGTGGGGAATGTGTAGTGGGAATTAAAAATAATTAAAAAGTCAAAACTAAGTTTTTTTTTCCCTTTAGCATCTCTATAAACCATGGGCATTTTGTACTTTTATGCTAATTGAAATCTGATATGTCAACAGTCTTGGTAAATTTGCTGGCCAGGGATACAGAGCTCAAAGCATTTCAAAAGGTCAGTGCCTACGTGAGCAGCGTGTCAGCACGTTGCCAGGAGAAGCCCCCAGGCTGCCCCATCTTGATGTAGCTCAAAAGTGCCAGAGCCAAAAGGTAAGCCAGGTCTCTGCTCCAATCCTGCACTGACTAGATGATGTGCTGCTTCTTGAATTGCAGCGATTGGAAGTAGCTCAGGTGTATATAAGTACCTATTTTTCTATCTTGAGCTCGCTGATGGAGCAGATTTCACAGAAAGATTGCAGAGAATGGACGTGCTAGGAGATTCCTGCTCATCTCTGCTCAGCGTTGCTATACCGTGTCCACAACAGGGAGCTAGCACTCCCTAAACTATTCTATGGTCACAAATGCTGAGGCTTATTTTATTTTGAAAGCCTAAAAGAAGTTGTTTACTTTTTATATCTTAAAAAAAAAAATGTTCTTTTTAGATATACACGACACTAGAGTGTGTTTTGACATATTCTACATTCATGGAATATAACTTACTCCACTTAGGATCCCATTCTTGCCCTTGTACATGATGTGGAGCTTCACTGGTCATGTATTCTGATTCATTCTACTGTCTTTCCTATTCCCATCTCCCCTCTCTTCTCTTCATTCCCCTTTGTCTAATCTAATGGACTTCTGTTCTCCACCCTGCTTATTGTAGGTCAGCATTCATATATCAGAGAGAACATTTGGCATTAGATTTTTTTTTATTATTAGTTGTTCAAAACATTACAAAGCTCTTGACATATTTCATACATTTGATTCAAGCGGATTATGAACTCCCATTTTTACCCCGTATACATATTGCAGAATCACATCCGTTACACATCCACTTTTTTACATACTGCCATACTAGTGTATGTTGTATTCTGCTGCCTTTTGGCATTAGATTTTTGAGACTGGCTTATTTCACCTAGCTTGATAGTCTCCAGTTCTATCCATTTACAGGCAAATGCCATAATTTCATCCTTCTTTATGGCTGAATAATATTCTATTGTGTATATACACACATTTTCTTTATGCATTCATCTGTCGAAGGGCACCTGGGTTGGTTCCATAGCTTAGCTAGTGTGAATTAAACTGCTATAAATATTCTGATGTTTATTTTAAAAGAGGCCATCTGTGTCCATTCAGTGTCCAAAGAGGATGACCCCGATTCAAAGAAAGGCCTAAAATCTAAATGTTTATTGAATGCGTACCATGTGCCGATCTCCCTCCTAGGTTCTGTTGGCAGAGGAATGAACAAAATCAACAAGTTCCCCATATTCACTGAGCTTGCACTTGAGCAGAGGAAGATAGAAAAGAAACCTGAAAACAAATAGGTAAGATGATTGGAGACAATGGTGACTGATGGGAAGAAAATAAAGCAATACAATCAATAGGGACGTGTCAGGGGCTGGAGCTGGTGGGGTGCTCACCAGTCACGCTCCTGACTCTGACCCACCATTAATTTGCCCATCCCGCTCTCTGCGGTGTAAGATATTTGCCTCGGTAAGTTAGCATATTCCTGGAGGATTTCTCTGAAAATGTCTAATGCATAAATTAGTTGATATATAGGAAAATAATTTATAGACTGTAAATTCCTGGGCATGTGCTGCCTAGTAAAAATGCTGCTTTTCTTTTAAGACTTTCATTTTCACTTTTATGTCTAACTATAATGTACCAATTAAAAAATAAATGCATAGAGGGAAGGCCAACAGAGTAGAGGAAGGGGGTGGGGGAGGGGATAGTCCTGGGGATCAAAATGAAGCAAATTGTGTTCTATGTAATGATGAATGTGCCAACAATGAACCCCACAATTATGCATTACTGTCATACACTTATAACAAAGTCAAAAACTCCATCAAGTCAAGGCTATGGCTTCTACTGGACAGACACACAGCTGTAAAGGAGTGATGACGACGATTCTGGGTAGCAGCACTCTTTTCCTGAAGCAAAGGTATTCCATTAACTGCAGCTGGGTGGCGGTTTTCCAAGGGGATACTATTTAGTTATTTTGTCCCTCAGTGAGCACATTATGTATGGGTTAAATATTTATTCTCAGTTACCAGACACTAAGCAGACATTTTTCAAAATCCCATGAACTCCGTGCAGCCTCCGTGCAGTGGAAAAGACTGCACTTCATCCACCGTGGAGGAGATGGGTCCACCTGCTGGGTGCACCCCACAGTCTCTCTGCAACCTGACACCAGGCTTTGATGCTACTGTTTGGATTTCCTCTCCCAAGGAATTCCCAGCCTTTACTGGTTTGATTCTCCCTGTAATCCGAGGAAGCCAGCAGTCTCATTCCTGAAGGGCTGCAACACAGACAGTTCTCCCAAGGTATGGGGTTTTTGCTGTAGTGAAAAAAGTCAGGGTGCACATACCAAAATGCCTAGTATTCAAATCTGATGACATTCAGTCCTTTTGTAAGTATTTTTTTTTTGGTACCAGGGATTGAACTCAGGGGCACTTAACCACTGAGTCACATCCCCAGCCCTATTTTGTATTTTATTTAGAGACAGGTTCTCACTGAGTTGCTTAGGTCCTCACTTTTGCTGAGGCTGGCTTTGAACTCGAGATCCTCCTGTCTCAGCTTCCCAAGCTGCTGGGATTACAGGCGTGAGCCACCACACCCAACTTTAGAAAGTATTGAACCGGATAGCACAACACGCCAAATTTATGTAATTTTTTCCTTTTTATTTTCATTTACTCTCTTCTGTGCAGGTGTTACTCCCGTCATTATGAAATGCTGCTGGTATCACATGACTCTCTGAAAGAGTTTTACCATTCCACCTTCTCCAAAACTCTCCTTTACTTAGTGGAATTAAGTGAGGATTCTACTTCCTATCAGTTGCTCAGTTAAAAATCTCTCTGTAGGTGGGACAGGGTGGCACATGCACGCAATCCCAGTGACTTACTTAGAAGGCTAAGGCAGGAGGATTGAAATTTGGAGGCCAGCCTTAGAACCTTGATGAGGTTCTAAGAACTGGAAACTGAAAAAAAAAAAAATCCTATCTCAAAATAAAAAATAAAAGAGCTGGGGATGTGGCTTAGTGGTAGACAGCCCCAGGGTTCAATCCCCAGTACTAAAATAAATAAATAAACAAACAAGCAATCAAATATATCAATCTGTGTGGAGAACCTTAGATAAGAACTCAAAAACTAACATGAAGGTGGACTGTGCCTTTTGTGGTGCTCACAAGGGCTCTCGATGAGTGGAAATGGAAGTAACTGGTTCAAGCTCATGGTCACCCTGATGCAGCAAGGCAGCAAGGACCTGGGGAGGACCTTCTGTCCCTCCCACACCAGTGTGGTGTGTCCCAGGGCAGCCACTGCTTCAACCACGTGGCTGGAAGTGTCTGTCAAGAGGACTTAAAAAAGTCTTTTTTTTTTTTTTTTTAAATGGTTAGTTGGATACAATGCCTTTTTTTTTTTTTTTTTTGAGAATTTTTTAATATTTTATTTCTTAGTTTTTGGCAGACACAACATCTTTGTTTGTATGTGGTGCTGAGGATCGAACCCGGGCCGCACGCATGCCAGGCGAGTGCGCTACCGCTTGAGCCACATCCCCAGCCCCTTAAAAAAGTCTTGAAATTGCTTTTTTTCCTCCTACTGGGAGTCAGATATTGAAGAAAATCTTTGTCCTGATGGTCACAGAAACCTCCGTGAGTACATGCAAAAAAAGAAGATACACTTTGCAGAAATAGTTTGGCAAAGTAAAAAGTGGATGGTCCCAAGCTGGACCCAATCAAAACCAGCAACCCTTAAAGAGCAGCAAAATTAGATTTTCAGAATATGACACCACGATGCTCCAAATGTCAAGTTCTCAAAAAAGTTATGAAACAAAGAAACAGGAAACCACGTATGGTTTTCAGAAAAGTAAGGATTTCACACTGACTACTCCTGAGGAAGTCTAGACATGGAACCTTTAGCTAAGAACATTAAATCAACCATCTTAATTATGTTCCAAGAGATAAAGGAAATCATGGATGAAGAAGAGCTAAATGAAATCAAGAGAACAATGCTGGACCCAAAGTGGATGTTTAAAAAAAAAAAAGAAAGAAAGAAAGAAAGAAAGAAACAATAATAACAACAGAACAAGCAAATTCTGGTGTCAAAAAATATGTAGCTCGGGAAGCTGAGGCAGGAGGCTTATGAGTGCAAGGCCAGCCTCAGCAACTTAGCAAGGCACCAAACAACTCAGTGAGATCCTGTCTCTAAATTAAAAAAAAAAATGGGGGGTGGGCTCAGGGGTTGAGTGCCTCTGGGTTCAATCCCCAGTACCCTCCCCCCCCAAATTATAGGTCAGAAAAATTCTCGGTAGAGGGGCTCAAGAGAAGATTTGAGCCAGCAGATGAAAGGAGCAGTGAACATGACCATTGGACATTGAACTGTTCTGAGGAGCAGGGAAATAAATAAATAAGAAAAATGAGCCTAGCTGGAGGCACTTCTGGGACACCATCGAATACCGGCACACACATTATGAAAGTTCTAGAGAAGGAACTCATTCTCATGGGACCCAAGCTAGTTCCCACGAAAGCCATAGCATAAATGAACAGGCTGGTTCGTTCCTGCTCTCTGGCTTCCTGACTCACCCTGTGATCCTACCAGCACACATGCCTGCCATGAGACCATCAGTCACCAGGTCCACATCAGAGGCCAACAAACAAATGGGACTGCCTGATCTTGGACTTTCAACCCCCCCCCGCCCCGCCCCAAACTGTGAGCTAAATAAGCCTATTTTGTTATAGCAATGGAAAACTGATAAATAGATAAGTTAATTGCAATGCCTAAGGTAACCACTACATAACAACTTAAAAATAGACATGAATGGAGGGCTGGGGATACAGTATGCTCAATGGGTAGAGTGCTTGCCTCACATGCACAAGGCTGGGTTCAATGCCCAGCACCACACACACACACACACCACACATACACGCATATGTACATACACACATAAATGTAAGGAACAAGTGAATCAAAATATTATGCTACAAAAAAACTAACTAAATGCCCAAATGACAGCAATGGAGGAATTGAGGAACAAAACATGTAGGACATACAAGAAAAAATAGTTGAACAGCAGAAGCAAATGCTTCTTTGTCATTATTCATATTCATTATTATTCATTATTCATATTTACATTATTCAATGTAAATGGAGCCGGGTGCAAAGGCACACGCCTGTGATCCCAGCAGCTCGGGAGGCTGAGACTGGAGGATCTCAGACAGCCTCAGCAAAAGTGAGGCACTAAGCAACTCAGGGAGACCCTGTCTCTAAATAAAATACAAAATAGGGCTGGGGATATGGCTCAGTGGCTGAGTTCAATCCCCAGTATCCTCCCCCCAAAATGTAAATGGACTACACTGCATCACTCAGAGTGAAGAGAGGAAACTGGGATCAAAAGACGAGATTGATTTAATCTTGGATTAAAGTAGATAAAATTCAAGATTTATACAGATGCTGCCTACAAGAGACTCACTTTAGATATAAAGACACAAAAGAAGTTGAAAATAAAAGTGTGGAAAAAGATATTCCATGTAAATTACAACCTAAAAAGAACTGGGGTGCCTATGTTAATAGCAGATGGAATGGACTTTAAATTTTAACAGTGCATAAGTTCTTGCAGGTCCCATCCTGCAAGAACATACAGGAATTATAAACACACATCATCTGACATGACAGAGCCCCAACACATGTGAAGTAAAAGACAGAACTGAAGGGAGAAGTAGACAGCACTACAGTAATTGCTGGAGAGTCCATGCCTTGCTTTCAATAATGCCTAGAATAGTTGGGTGCAGTGGTGCACGCTGCAATCCCAGAGGCTTGACAGGCTGAGGCAGGGGGATCTGAGTTCAAATCCAGCCTCAGCAACTTAGTGAGGTCCTAAGAAACTTAGCAACACCCTGTCTCTAAAAAAAAAAAAAAAAAAAAAAAAAGGGTGGGGTGGGGTGGGAATGTGGCTCAGTGGTTGAGGGCTCCTGGGTTTAATCCCTAGTATCTAATAATAATAATAACAACAACAACAACAACAACAATAAAAATACATAGGACAGTAAAGCAGAGGATCAGTAAAGAAATAGAGAATTCGAACAGCATCACATACCATTTAGACTTAACTGATACCCAGAGAACTCCACACAATGACAGCAGAATATGCACTCATCTCAGGGGCCCAGGGAAGATTCTTCTGGCTAGTCCACACGTGAGGCACAATACAAGTTTTAACAACTTTTAAAAGATTTAACTTTTTCAAAATATCTCATTTGGCCATAATGGAATAACAGGAAAAATCAGTAACAGAAGGAAAGCTAAAAAAATTATAAACACGTGACCATTAGACACACATGCTTAAATAGCCAATGGATCAAAGAAAAACATTGTCAAAGAAGTTAGAAAATAGAGCAAGATGAATGGCAATGAAGACATAATGTGTCCAAACTCAGGAGATGTGCCAACGCTGTGCTGGGAGTGAGTTTCATAGCTGTCAATGTCCACCTCACGAAAAGAAGGAGATCTTCAATCAGTAAACTGACTATCCCAGAAAGCAGGAATATCAGAGTCCATTAGACCCAAATCTAGTGTTCCTCCCTGAGCTACACCCCCCAGTCCAGTGGTTCTTTTTACAGTTTACAGAGGAGGGAAATACAGACTAGAGCCGGATAAAGGAAACAGAGACTAGAATAATAGAGAAAATGAGTTCTTTGAAAAGATCAACAGAAACCTTTAGCTGGGTTGATTAAGACAAGCAGAGAGGACTCAAATTACTAAAATAATGCTCAATACCACTAACCATCAGGGAAATGCAAATCAAAACCACAGCACCTCACCCCTGTCAATTTTTAAAAAGAGGAAAAGTAACAAATGCTGGCCCGGAAGTGGAGAAAAGGGAACTCTTATATGATGTTGGTGGGAATGTAAATTAGTACAGCCATTCTGGAAAGTAGTGTGGAGACTTCTCAAAAAACTGTAAAGAGAACTACTGGCCTGGGGGTGTAGCTCAGGGGGGAGCACTTGCCTAACATGCATAAGTCCTGGGTTCAGTGGTGAGGGATGGGGAGCTGGGCACTACCAAATGATCTAGCCATCATGTGACCAGGTATATAACCAAAGGAAATAAAATCTTTATATCAAAGAGATTTGCACTTGGTGCACTTGGACAATGGAATATTATCCAATCCTGAAACCCCATGTCTGTATCCTGCCACTTGACACAATGTGGATGATTAGAAGACATTGCGTTAACTGAAATAAGCCAGATAGAACAAGAGAGCACAATGGCATTAAAAACAAAATATCTAGAGACAGAGAACCAAAGAGTGGTGACTGGTGGCTGGTGGAGAGGAAGAGGAAATAACAGATGTAGGTCAGAAGACACCAGGCAGAGGACATAGGGCAAGTTAATTGGTCCAAGGCACTGCCCCGGGACTGTAGGTAGTGACACCCTTTTGCTCTGGGGTTTCATACTAAGTGAGTAGATGTTATTCTCATCACCAACACCAACAACCATAAAAAGAGTAACTATCGGAGCTGGTGATGACCGTTTCACTGTCTATATATCCCATGTCCTCAGGTTGTATAACTTCAATACAGACAATAAGATTTATTGTTTAAAAGCAAATATCATGTTTAAGTACTCGTGCATATAGCTCTATTCAATGCCAGATTTACACAGGGAGCAGAAAGCAGTGTGTTAAGCACACATCACGTGCTGCTAACTGGTATGTGTTGCAAAGGCACAATCTCCCTGTCACTCACAGGCCTGTCTATGTTAAATTAAAATTTTGAAAATGTGCCACGGTAGGGTGTTGCGTATTTTACCTGCTGGGTTTCAATAAACATGCACACCCAGACTATTAGAGGTAGAGATTAACTCTGTCCCCCAGACCAATGTGTTTGAGCCCCTACACAGCTCAGCACAGCGTTTTAGATAGGCAGCCTTAGATTCAACCCCGCCAGCCTTCATTCTGCCCAACAGTTTCAATGTGTGTCACAGAATAGCTTTCCAAAGCATCAGTCCCTTGCCCAACTCATTCTGCTGGTCAGTCTGACCATCAGAGGATGAGCTTAGGATGATGTGTTCAATGCAGCCCATGATGCTAAGTAGTGTTTCAGAGTCGATATCCTCAGTAGCTAACACATCTGGTTCAGGGAAACAGAGTCTGAGCATGCATTGCAAAGTGCTCCTTGCACTACGTGGTGCTAAACACAGTGTTTCAGGGAGTCAATTGAATATGTCATTAAGCACACTGAAGCACCTAACACATAAACCAGAGTTAAAAGGTACACTAACGCACGTGGTGTATCCACACCGCACACGCTAAACATGCTAAACACTTCAGGCTCAGACAAACACACATCTGTTTTTTTTTAAATACAGAGTTTAAACATGTTCAACAGAAGAATGCGTACAACACTGTATTTTGGTGGGAAAACACAAGGCAGAGATGTGGGATAAAGAGATGTGAGGGAGAATCTTCTGTGCTTGGCTCATGTCCAGGCTTCACACTGCCCAGATGTGTGACCACAGGCAAGGTCTCATGAGTCCTGACTCATGGGGACGATGATGAGCCCTGCCATGGGGGAGGTTGTGAAGGGTAGAGGGGGTTGATCACGTCTAGGAGCCCCAGCTAAGACACCATACACTTTCTTGGACTGTTAATTCTTTAAGTCATTATCAACTTCTGCCTAATGTGAATCATCATTTATACACTGAGCCATTAGACTCCTGCTCATCATTTTCTGTTTTCAGGACGATACTTCATTGAAGGACATTGCAAACAAACTGCTAATGTGTTTTAAGATTTTCAGTAATAGTCCTGCAGGCCTGGGCCCTTCCGATTCTGGCCCTAGGGGTCAGGACCAGAGGCCAGGAGAGTACATGACAGAAGCGAGGCCTGGAGGAGTTTGGAAGTGTGTTTGGGGTTCTCTTGTGGAGAAAGGATCATATCACATCTGGTTCCAGTGAACACCGTGTCTTCTCTGCATTAGGGGCCACCAGAACCAGGTCCCCAAAGCCTGGGAGTCTCCCTCATCAGGGAGCTGAGACCAGGTTGACTTAAAGAAAGTACCCAGGGAGGGCAGAATTACAGGGGAACATGCAAGAAAGGGGGAGTAGCCTCCAAACCACAAGATATGCTTGCTAAAATAGCCAGATTTTGAGGAAATCCAAACCACAAAGAAGGGCTCATTTTTCCATTCGTACCTAGTTGCTGAGATGGGGCAGATGTGTGGCCACTGCCACCAGTGTTCCCTCGGGACTCACTTGGCCTTTCTATGTGGCTCTCTGGCCGTTCCTCTTGCACCTCCAATGCCCATCTCTGCTCTGATCTGAGCACCTCAAGTCCTTAGGGCCAGGCTCATGGCCGTGTCTGGCCTGCGGGGGAACTGCACGTTTAGACAGAGCATCTGACCGTTTTCTCAGTGAGACTTTCACATCCACCCACGACCAGGCCACAGCTGCACAGGAGGAAATGAGCATGCCCTCCTCCTGCCCTTGCCCGCCTGTACCCTGCCACTCCCAGCACCACAGGTCTGCTTCTGTCACTAAAGATTATCTGCGGTTTCTAGACCTTCATGTCAAGGCAATCTCGGTGTGCTCCCGGGTTTGTGCTGTCGGTTTGGTTTAGACCGGGATCCTCCACTCAGCATAGCTGCTTTGAGACTCACCCCTCTTGTTGCCTGTCTCAGTAGCTCGTTCCTTTTACTTCAGGGTGTGGACATCTCTTAGCTTGTCAACACGTCCTCCCATGGCTGGCCATCTGGGTGTGCCTGGCTTGGGGTGATCACAGATGGGTATGTCCTGAACATTCCTGTGCATGCATAATCTGCTACTGGCTTCCTTTCTGAGCTGCAGTGTCTGGTCACACACGGGGCTCATGTAGGGCACTGTCCTTAGTGACCAGGCCTGTCCACTGCCCGCTGTCCCTCCTGCTCCCCCTTATTTTGTCCTAATGGCCTCTTGTCTCCTTCGCACGTCAGGCCCATTCTTCCTCTGGGGTCTCCTCTCCCCACGTTTCTGTCCCCAGCTTCTCCTCTCTGAGTTGCTCTGACGTCCCCTCCACCTGTGGCCCATGGAGTGACCCTGCTAGCTGTGTAACCATAGTCTGCTAACGCCCGGCACCCAGGAGTGCCCTTCAGGCAGAGTCTGTTTGTGACGATTGTTAAGCGCCTCAGATGACTCTGGAGGGGCAGAAAGCATGACTGGGTGGAACTTGTCACCCAGAGTCCAGTTGAGACACAGTCGTCCTGCCACTCTTCTTTTCCCAGCCCCCTGGACTGGCACCTTCCCTGGCCAACTTCCCAAGCCCTGTGTCCACCATGGAGCTGAGCCATTTCCACTGGTCAGCTTTCTGTCACTGTAATGAATACTGGAGACAATCAACTTAAAAGGAGGGAAGGTTTATTTTGGCATGGAATCTCAGAGGTTTCAGCCCATGCTCACCTGGCCCTGTGGCTTTGGGCCTGTGATGACAAAGGACATAGTGGCAGTGAGCAAGTGGTGGAGGAGCTGCTCACCTAAGGGTGGCCATGAAGGGAAAGAGAGGAAGGATGGTAGCAGGGTTCCCAGGTCCCCTTCAAGGGCACAACTACAATGACATGACTTCCTTCTATGAGGTCCCACCTCCGGAAGGTTCTGTCACCTCCCTGCAGCTCCATGGGGAATGCTTCCTAACCATAGCCCTAGCACCTGCCCTCAGCCAGTGGAAGCCTAGCTCTTCTTGGGGGGTGCCAGGGATTGAACTCAGGGGCATCTGACCACTGAGCTACATCCCCTGCCGCAGTCCGGCTGAACACAAATCACGAGCCACTGAAGCAGGAACAAACTTTATTTCTGAACTCCACCAGCACACTCCACACATGTTCCTGGGAACTCTCCCAAACGCCACGTGGCTCCTCCAGGTGTGGGAGAACCACTGTTGCAGATATAAGAATAGCCAAGCTGGAGCTCTGGATATCAGCTATTATGGATTTGAGTCAAATAATCTTCTTTTTGGTCTGTAGAAATTGCTTTGGTTAGTCTCTCTGGAATCCAAATCGGCTGCTGTTCTCCCTGTGGAAACACACAAACAGAACCCCTACTCCAGACAATCACTGGATCAAGACTCTTCCATTGTCCTGTTAGAATATCCTTCCAAAGTACCTTAGGCCTATGTACATTTTTTGGACACATATGCCTTTCTGCAGCACTAAGCCCTGATGAATCCAAATTTAAAAAGTTTAGAATAAAATATTTTAAGTTTATCTTTGGGGGATATATATCCCTTTCCAATCCCCAGCTCTATTTTGTATTTTATTAGAGACAGGGTCTCACTGAGCTGCTTAGGGCCTCACTAAATTGCTGAGGCTGGCTTTGAACTTGCAATTCTCCTGCCTCAGCCTCCCGAGCCACTGGGATTATAGACATGTGCCACTGTGCCTGGCTGAGGCCTAGCTCTTGGTTCCTAGCTCAGGGTACTGGGGGGTGGGGTACAGCTAGTGCCCTAGAATGAATAAACTAGGTGAAGAGTAAGAGACAGGATGACATCAGTGAAACAGGACGTGGGTAGGGCAGTGTTAGCGATGTTCCTTCCTGAGTCCAGAGCGGGTGGATCTATGCCTGGGCAGGAGGTCCTGGGTGGGAAGGCAGGCCTGGGAGCTTGGCAGGGGGTGTCAGCCTGTAACACTATGGACTTTTCAGAGGTGGGGCTGAGCTGTCCCTCAGGAGCCAGGCCAGCATCCCAGGGAGAGCTAGGGTGGGTGGCCAGACCTTTCAACACTGTGAGTCACAGAACTGTGACCCAAGTGAAAACCAGGATTCCCAGGAGATCCTGGAAGGGTCCTGCTGAGAAACATTGAGGGCTTCGTAGCCCAATGCCATGTTTGAGTAGTTCGATCAACAACTCCCTGTATTGGAGGAAGCCTTAAGGAATGTCCATGGAGATGGAATAGATAGAAGTCGGGGGGGGGGGTCTCTTCTGCTCAGGTGTATAGATCAGAGTCCAGCAAGTTAGGTACAGTGAAGGCCTTTCTGGCGAGGGGAAAATGTCCCACTGCTGGCTAGGTCTGGGGGCTCCTCCTTGGAGAACCGGAAGGCAAACCTTGTTAGGGCTGGACCTGGCCAGTCAAAAGATGGTGCATTTCCTTCCAGGTTGTGGTTCATTGTGTTTTGGGAACGAACATTACATAGTCACAAGCTCATGACCAAGTTTTGGTCAAGAGTGGATCCATGTCATGGTAGTTTGCTAAGCTCATATTGCCCAGTAACCTCGTTGCTGTTTTAGTTCATGTAAGTACACACCATGAAGTTGGTCCAACAGAACTGCCTAATGACACATTTCTCCAAATTTATCCCCATTGTTAAGTGACACATGGTTGTGTTCAGTTAAAGCTTCAGTATTTCGAATGCTCACCTTTTCTCACTGGTCTATGTACCCAGGATATCTGTCCCTGTCAGTGGAAAGAGCGCTCTGAGCCTTTCATGGTGGGCTGTGCCTTAGTTGATGTGCCAGCGCTATTGATGAGCAGTTGGTTGTCTCTGTGCCCATCTTATAAGCAGCATTAGGGTGAGTGTCCTTGTTCTCTGTCTTTTGCCCTTTACCTTTACGGGTAAATTCCTGGGAGCTGAATTCCTGGGTGAGCCTAAGGGATGAGCTTCCAGAATGAGGAGGCACAGCTAGGAGACGAGAGGTGGGGTCAGGAGAGCAGACCTGTGACTGAGATTGGAGAAGGGCACTTTAGGTAGCTGACCTGGTGCATCCCTGGCAGTCCTGGCCTAGAGGAGGAGGAGGAGGGCACAGACACCAGCCTCCCAGGGGCCCCAAGCTCAGAGAATATGCTGCCAGTGGGTGTGTGGGGTAGGGGACAGTCACCTGACCATCTGTCATAGGATGGGAATTCAGACCTGCGTCAGCCTGGCTCCTTGTCTCAGAGGGCAGCAACAGTGGCCACCATGCCTTGGGCTGCCAGGGGGAAGCCACCCCTCAGCTTCCCCAAGAAACAGCGTTCTAAGCCCCTCTTCACACTTGGCCTGTGGCCTTCCCACAATCAGCAAGATCTGGACACCTAGGAAGTGGTCCTGTGTGTAACTGGTTAGTCACAGCCACAGCCCAGGCAAACCTCCAGGACCTGTTTGTCCCTTCTCTCCTTGGTAGGCAGTAAGCTCAGTCCTGAATGTTCTAGAACCCTGACTTGGCCAGCTGCATCTTCTCCATTTTGGACCAGAGTCTCTGCAGAGGACTGTGGGCTGAGGCTGGGCTTTCTGACAGTGGTCAGAGGTCTTGTCTGGAGACAGGGGGTTTCTCCTTACTCACTCCACTTAGCTCCTGTAGTGAGGGGCCTCTGCCATCCACACCTTGCCCACCAAGCTCCCTGGCTTCCCCTCACCCGAGGGGGAGAGTTGTGACCCTACAACTTATTCTGCCTCCTGCCCTTTAAAAGGCCATCGTGAGTCCAGGGGACACAGGTGAGGCTCCATGAACAGGTGGTGCCTCCTGCTTCTTTACCTTCCTGAGGTCTCCTGCCTACTGCTATTAAAGGGACATAGTGGGCGGGGCACAGTGGTGCACTCTGGAACCCTGGCAGCTCAGGAGGTGGAGGCAAGAGGATTGCAAATCAGAGGCCAGCCTGGGCAACATAGCAAATTAAACAAAACAAAACTTTAAAAAAAGGGCTGGGAATGTAGCTCAGTGGTAGCTCAGTCCTGGGTTCCATCCCCACCACACAAATATACACACTAAAAGGGACACCGTGGGTGTTTCAAATCGTGGATGGCTAAGAGGGGGCTGGAGGAGGCTAGAGGGCGGGGGCCCCACCAGCTTTGAGCTTTCAGGACTCCAGGGGGTAGGTTCAGTCACCAGCTTCAGGGAGGAGACTCCTGGGTCCTCCTGTCCTTATCCTGCTAGTAGCCCCAGCAGGCCAAGAGCTTGAGCACCCAGATAGCCAGGGCACCGAGTGACCACCAGGCAGCTGTTGAGGCCCGTGAAGGACCTGCTTCAGTCCCTCACCCTCTTGCGGAGGGCTCCGGGAGGCAGCTGGGGTCTGGAGAGAGTGGCAGATAGGACAGAGCCTGTCTATATCAGTTTCCCAGGGTTTCTGTAACAAAATACCACAAAATGGGTGGTTTAGAACAACAGGAACTTACTGTGCCTGTGTCCAGAACTCTGAAGTAAAGGCGTGGGGGGAGGGACTAAGCTCCTGGAGGAGCTGGGGGAGAGTCTGCCCCAGGCCTCTCCAGCTCTCCGCCATCCCTTGGCTTGTGACAGAACATCTCCAGTCTTCACTGGGTGCCTTCTGTAGGTGCCTTTCTGTTCCAAATTCCCTCCTTTTGCAAGGGTTCAATGGCAGTGGATCGGGGCAGATCCTAAAGACTTCTTCTTCTTCTTCTTCTTCTTTTTTAATTGGTTGCTCAAGACAATACAATGATCTTGACATATCATACATTTCATTCAAATGGGGTATGAATTCTTATTTTTCCACGTGTACAGATTGCAGGATCACATTGGTTATATAGCCACATTTATACATACAGCAATACTAGTGTCTGTTGTATTCTGCTGCCCTTCCTATCCCCCCTCCCCTCCCCTCCCCTCCCCTCCCCTCCCCTCCCCTCCCATCACCTCTTGGTTACCTGCAGTGGCCCTATTTCCACATAGGGGCCTTCACAGATACTGGGGGTGAGGATTTCAGTGTATGAATGAATTTTAGGGACATGGCTCCCTCCCAGCAGTGTCTCCGTCTTCGCCAGATATCTTTCCATGCCTTCTGGCCCCAGGCACTGCAGCCCTTGCAGGAGAGGGTACCCAGGAAGAGTGCGGCAGGGCCTGACTGCTGGGCATAGTTCTAGTGCTGTCATCATTGGTCATTTACCCTGTGAGGACTGGGGCCAAACCCTTTTGGGGTTTGTGGTGGGGGCTGAAGCTTTGCAGACAAGAGAAAACTGAGGCTTGTTTCTTGGGAGAAGCCTTCCTGGGGATTCTTATTCTCCTGGAGGTCTGGGTAGAAAGAAGGACTGGCAACCCCAAATCTGCAAAGGGAAAAGCCTCAGCTGGCTCAGGTCGGCATCCCTCCTGCCCTGCATGCCTGCCCTCAGGTCTCAGGGGGACTCTAGAGGAGCAGGGCCTGCTCAGCAGGCCCCAGAGTGGACCTTTGGCATCCAGAGAGTGGAAGGGGTTGGGGTGGAAGTGAGGTGTAGGCATCCTCAGCTCTAACCAAGTGTGAAAATACCTGTGCGAACCCACTTCCTGGCCAACCTCTGGGGATCCCCGGGCTGGTGTATTTGTAAGAGTCTGCAAGGCCTCTCGTGGGACCTGGGCCACCTCATAGTCAGACTGCTGTCTCCCAAAGCTGGGCCCCCTCTCTCCCGTGTGGCCTGGACACAGGCTCATTTGACTAACAAACTTTCCCTGAGCAGTGTCCCTGGTCATTTGCTTCTGTGAAGAAACGGACAGTGGCTTTAGGCGCTGAGTGGACAGCGTGGTAGGAGCATAAGTGTCCAGAATGAGCTTGGCCAGGCCCCAGGCAGCACTAGACTGTGTAGGGACTTGAACTCCAGGCTCAGGCAGAGCTGTGGGAAGAGGGCTCAGTGGTCAGAGATGGCTGGGGATTGGATTTTCCCTTTTCTGTTGATGTGACATTTCATGTAAAATTAACTGCTTTAACAGGTATGCTTCAGTGACATCTAGTACCTGCACAATATTTCCCAATAATGCTCACCACCCCCGAAGGAAACCTCCTGCTCTGTGAGCAGTTTCTCCCCATTCTGTCCTGAGGACCCCTGCGTCTCCATGAACTTCCCTTCTTTGGATATTTCATATGGATGGGATCACACAGTGCCGGGCCTTTTGTGTCTGGCCTCTCTCTTTTAGTACAATATTTCTGAGGTTCTTCCACATTGTAGCAAGGATCAGTGCCTCAGTCTGTTTCACCTATGGATACACCATGTTTCATTTGTGTATTCCTCTGTTGAACATCTGGGTTGCCTCCACCTTTTGGCACTATGAATAGCACTGCAATGAACATTTTGGTCAAGTTTCTGTTCGAATGCCTGTGCTTAATT
Organism: Callospermophilus lateralis; assembly: GCF_048772815.1. Lineage (NCBI taxonomy): Eukaryota > Metazoa > Chordata > Mammalia > Rodentia > Sciuridae > Callospermophilus > Callospermophilus lateralis. Next base: position 17,823,720 of record NC_135317.1, on the reverse strand, counting down.
CTTCTGTGTATATATCTAGGAGTAAGAATTGCTGAATCCTATGGGTAATTCTATGTTTAACTTTTTGTAGAACCACCACACTTTTCCACAGCAGCTATATCATTTTATACTCTCACCTGTGATGTTTATTTATTTATTTACGACAGCGGAATGCATTACAATTCTTATTACACATAAAGAGCACGATTTTTCATATCTCTGGTCGAATACAAAGTATATTCACACCAATTTGTGTCTTCATACCTGTACTTTGAATAATAATGATCATCCTATTCCACCATCATTTCTAACCCCCTGCCCCCTCCCTTCCCCTCCCACCCCTCTGCTCTATCTAGAGTTCGTCTATTCCTCCCATGTTCCCCCTCCCTATTCCACTATGTATCAGCCTCCTTATATCAGAAAATATACGGCATTTGGTTTTTTGGGATTGGCTGACTTCACTTAGCATTATCATCTCTAACTCCATCCAATTACCTGCAAATGCCATGATTTTATTCTCTTTTATTGCTGAGTAATATTCCATTGTGTATATATGTCACTTTTTTTAATTCATTCTTGTATTGAAGGGCATCTAGGTTGGCACCATAGTTTAGCTATTGTGAATTGTGCTGCTATAAACATTGATGTGGCTGTGTCCCTGTAGTATGCCGTTTTTAAGTCCTTTGGGTATAGACCGAGGAGAGGGATAGCTGGGTCAAATGGTGGTTCCATTCCCAATTTTCCAAGAAATCTCCATACTGCTTTCCATATGGGCTACACCAATTTGCAGTCCCACCAGCAGTGTATGAGTGTACCTTTTCCCCACATCCTCACCAACACTTATTGTTGTTTGTATTCATAATAGTTGCCATTCTGTCTGGAGTGAGATGAAATCTTAGGGTGGTTTTGATTTGCATTTCTTCTAGTTGCTAGCAATGATGAACATTTTTTCATATACTTGTTGATTGATTGTAAATTATCTTCTGAGAAGTGTCTGTTCAGGTCCTTGGCTCATTTATTGATTGGGTTGTCATTTTTTTTGGAGTTTTTTGATTTCATTATATACCCTAGAGATTAGTGCTCTATGTGATGTATGAGGGGTAAAGATTTGCTCCCAAGATTTAGGGTCTCTATTTACCTCACAGATTGTTTCTTTTTTCTTTCTTTCTTTTTAAAGTTATGCATTTTTTAGGTGTCAATGGACCTTTATTTTTATCTATTTATATGTGGTGCTGAGAATTGAACCCAGTGCCTCACACTTGCTAGGCAAGCACTCTACCACTGAGCCACAACCCCAGCCCACAGATTATTTATTTTGCTGAGAAGAAACTCTTTAGTTTGAGTCCAACCCATTTATTGATTCTTGATTTTAATTCTTATGCCAAAGGAGTCTTATTAAGGCAATTGAGGCCTAATCCCACATGATGGAGATTACGGCCTACTTTTTCTTATATTAGATGCAGGGTCTCTGGTTTTATTCCTAAGTCCTTGATCTGTTTTGAGTTGTTTTATGCATGGTGAGAGAGAATAGGGGTTTAATTTCATTTTGTTGCATGTGGATTTCCAGTTTCCCCACCACCATTTGTTGAAGAGGCTATCTTTTCTCCAATGCATGTATTTGGCATCTTTATCTAATATAAGATAATTATAATTTTGTGGGTTAGTCTCTGTGTCCTTTATTCTATACCATTGATCTACCAGTCTGTTTTGGTGCCAATACTATGCTGTTTTGTTACTATTGTTTTGTAGTATAGTTACTATTGCTCTGTAGTATAGTTTGATGAAGTCCAATTTATTTATTTCTTCATTTCTTTCATAGGCTTTTAATGCCCAAGAAATCATTGTCAAATTAAGATCAACAAGCATGTGAAAATATGATTAATATTATTAGCAATTAAGTAAATAAAAATAAAACCACAGCAATATACCACTTTATACCATTAGAATGGCTATGCTTTTTTTTTAAAAAAATATTTTTTAGTTTTACATAGTTGGACAAAATACTTTTATTTATTTATTTAATGTGATGCTGAGGATTGAACCCAGCACCTTTCATGTGCTAACTGAGTGCTGTACCGTTGCGCCACAACCCCAGCCCCTAGAATGGCTGTTTTTTTAAAAAAGGAAATTAACTTATGAGTATATTAGTACATAAATAGTAACTAACTTGATGATTATTTGGAGAAATTGGAACCCTTGTGTACTGCTGTTGAGAATGTAAAATGATAACAGTGTAAATATTTTAACTGTTATAAATGTTGTGTAAAATTGTAGCAGTGTAAATATACATAATGCTCCTGAACTACACACTTAGAAGAGTTTGGAGGGTAAATTTCATGTTATTTACCTTTTACCATAATTTAAAAACGTAAACTTAAAAGGAAAACTTAATGCTATGTCTCTTTTACCACAATAAATAAAAAGTTAAATGGTAAGATTTTATGTACATTTTACCCCTTATCCACCCACCCCCTTTCAGAAATGTAGCTCCATGTCTGATGGAAGACTTTCTCTCCTTAAGTGAGAGGTGCCACGTACCCCAGCTTCTCCACACATACCTGGCATGTTCTTGCAGCCAGAGGAATGTGCTTCCATATGGCCTGTTTCTCTCATCCTGTTTCCCTGCTCAGCACTGTGCACACACATCTAGTGACCACCTCCATGGGTGCCCTTTCCAACATGTCATATAACTGTGATCAAACAGCGCAGCCTCTCCAGACTGCATTCTTTCACTCAGCAACACGCACCCAAGATTCATCCCTGTCTTTGTGTGGCTTCATGGCTCATCCTTTTCCCTTACAGAGTAGTATTTCATAGGATGGTGTACCCCAGCTTGATTACTCACTCACTTACCGAGGGTCATGCGACTTGTTAAAGTATTTGACCATCATGAAGGTCAGATTGTGAACTGTGTCTGTAGTTTGCAGTTTTTTTTTTTTTTTTTGTTGTTGTTTATATTGCCTTCCTAGGACTTCAAAGCAGTTATCTAAATACTTAAGACTACAATTGTTGGGTCATACAGTGAACTAGGTTAAGCTTTGGGGGAAAAAAAAAACTGCCAAACCATCTTCCAGGGTACCTGAACCATTATGCACTCTCCAGAAGGAAGAAGAATTCTTGTGCAATTGTATTAAATTTTAAAAGTTTTAGCTGTTCTGATAGATGTGCTGTGCTCTCTTATTGTTTTAGTTTGCAAGCCCCTCACATGTCAATGCTGTTTAGCATTCTTCTGTGTGCTTATTTATCTTTATAAATCTTCATTATTTCATATACTTATTTACTGTTTGAATATCTTCAATGTTGAGGTTTCCATTCATATCTTTACTAATTCTATGTGTGTGTGTGTGTGTGTGTGTGTGTGCACGTGTGCGTGCCCGCAATATTTGGGCCTGCACCCAGGTCCTTGCTAAGCACATGCCATTATCACTGAGCTACCTTCCAGCCTCTGATCATTTTTAATTGCATTGCTTGTCTTCTTGTTGAGTTTTGGAGTTTGTTTGTACATTTAGCATATAAGTCCTTTTTCAAATGTGGTTCCAAATATTTTCCTTCCAGTCTGTGGCTTTTAAAATATTCTTAACAGGATTTTTCACAGAATAGACATTTTGCATTTTAATAAAGTCCACATTTTCCCCCAAAGGACTGTTTTTTTGTTATTATGTCTAAAAGCTCATCACCAGACCCAAAGCTGTGTAGATTTTCTTCTGTTTGCTTTTTTGTGATGTTTATAATTTTGCATTTGAAATTTGTCTGCAGAATATTTTGAGTAATTTTGGAGTAACTTGTGCCTATGTTTGTTTTTCCCCATATGGTTTCCAATTGTTCTGTTGTGTGGAATGTGTATTTCTTTCTTCACTGAGTTCTCTTTGGTCCTTTGACTCATACAGTGGACTACATTTATATGGCTCCAGTTTGGCTCTCTGTTTGATTGATCTATCCACCCATTCCCTGGCCAATGCCACACTTTTGTGTAGTTTTATGGGAAGTGTGCACACTCTTGGACACGGTTCTTCTTCCGTCTCATGTGGTCGGTCTACTGTACGTTAGGACCCATCTCTTAGTATCCTTGCTGGGAATTCAGGTGGGATTTTGCTGAATCTCTAGAGGAGATTGGAAAGAATTATCATCTTAATGATTATACTGCTTCTGAACAAGAAATAACTCTATACATATTTACATTTCTTTTGACTTCTTACAACCTCATTGAAGGTTATTTGAATTTGTATACATTTTGTTAGATTGACACTTAATGGACTTCATCTTTTAGAGTATTCCAGCAAAATTTTTTTTCATTTCAAATTCCAATTATTACCCTATTGCTAATTTATAAGAAATCATTGTATTCTTATCTATTGGTCATCTACTTGACTTCTTGTTGTCTCCATCCATTCGGGTCCAGGCATGAGGTGAGGGTTCTATTTAACCCTAAATTGACAAATGTATACATGGAATGATCAGTACGCTCAATTTCAGAAATTCACAGGGTCTGCCAGCAGGGGGCGCACGATCACCATGGAACAGCGAGCCTGGAGCCTCGCGGGCGGTGCCTGCCTGCCCGGAGACGGCAGGACTCGTGCGACCCCGCGGACCCTCCCGCAGGGACCTGCATCCTGCCCACAGGCATCAGCGCTCCTGCGTGCTGAGAATCAAAGCTGTGTGGTGATCCTCAGGACCGACTTGGGGAGACGCCACCCGTCTTCGGGACACCTGGGCCATGTGAGGAAAGGTGAGGTGAGGGCAACGAGGGCTGGGAAGGGAACTCTGCATAACTTTGCTGCCTCCTGCAATATTTTGGCAAGAAGAATTTTGCCAAAGAAAGGAGAAATGCTACCATGCAACATCGGGAGGTCCCGGGGAAAGTTGGGTGGGCGCTGAGTTCCACCAGCACCCAGCGAAAAGCTCAGTGTGCACCTGTCTCCTGGTTCTGTTAATGTATTAGTGGTTCATTTTTCTTAGTGTGTAAAAGTAATTGAAACAATATTGAAAAATTGAAAAGTACACATGTTAAAATTTGTCACAGTAGCTAAGTTTGAATATATTATTTGCACCCAAAATAAAATTTATTAAGAATTTATATTATTTCTTTCATGGAAGTAAACTTGTCAGCATTTTTTTTTTTTTCTTTCATTGAGAAAGTCACAGTTTAATTGGTGGTGGCAGTATATTTGTAATGGAACATAAAACAATGTCTGTTTTACAAAGAGTAAAATTAAACATTGGATGAAATATATTAACTGTAAGAAGCTTTGATTTAAATAACAAGGTGAAGAAAGTCACCTTTTTCATTTTTGTCAGACTTGACCATTTTAAATAAAATCAGAATTTGCTAAAGGTCCGTTTATACTCAGCTATGAGCCCACATGGCCCTGGGCCTTTTCCAGTGGAAGATCTCTTGGCAGCATTGCAAGCCTTTCTATCCTGATTGGTTTATTTATGTTTTCCTCATCTTAGAGTTCATTTTAATATTGTGTGTTTTTACTAGGAAATAACCCGCTATACCTCTAGGTTTGGATGCAACTGGTTTCTTATTTGACTTTCAATTTCCTCTTTCTAGTTTTCTACATACTCTTCATTCTATATATTTCTTCTTCTTTCTTTTAAATTGATCTTTAAAAGATACCCATCAGCTTCTTTTTGTTTTGTTATTTTGTGGTGCTGGGGATTGAACCCAGGACTTTGTGCATGGGAGGCAAGCACTCTACCAACTGAGCTATATCCCCAGCCTCCTTAGCTTCTTTTTGATGGAAAGAATTCTGATAATGTCCACTTTATCCGTTTTTTTTTTTCTCCCTTCTTTTGCCACCGGAGATTCTGGTGACAAATCCAAAGTCTTTAAGGTTTGCTCCTATATTGTTTTCTGAGTTTAGTTCTAGCTCTTAAATTTAGTTTTCATCTTTGTTAGGTCTATATTTTATATCATGTTTGGGTCCAGATTAATTAATTCTTCCCTCCCTCTTTCTCTCCCTTCCTTCCTCTGTAATTTTTCATCTCTGTGTGTTCCAGTTGGTAGATCATCTTATATTGTTTCTTGTAGGGGATTTTTTAAAAATTCTTTTCCAAGTAAAATCGAGGAATAACAGCAAGGACATATTTCCTTTATGAAATCTTGTAAAATTCTATCTAAGGTGGAGTCACTTCGGTTAGGGAGCGAACATTCCAGAACCGAGCCATCTGTCTGCACCCGAGCAGGAGCGCGGAACCCAGACTGACCAGTCAGCTGCCCTGGGGGCTTCGCGGCTCCCCTGCCCCTGCCCTGGTGGCTCTAGGCGTGTGTTATCCCCCTCCCTTTGTTCCTAGTCAGGAACACACTTTCGGCTTTACTGGAATTGTGACTTCGAACCTCAGTTCTTAAGAACCCAGATAAAAGCTTTTTTTTTTCTTTTTTCTTTTTTCTTTTTACAGCCTTGATGTTGATTGTTGACCATGCTTTGAGAATTCTTCAAGGTTATAAAACACATTCTGGCTTGTGAAACTCTCAAGTGGGACGATGTCGTTGTCATCAGCAGTCATACAGTGCCCTCTGGTGGCACAACGAGAAAACGGCACGCGTGCTAAGATTCCCTGTTTTGTGGGCGCCTTCTAGGGGAAGTCCTTGCTCGGGGACTGGAGCTGGGCTCCTGTGTACAGTGTAGGTTATGCTCCTGAGCGAGTCAGGGGATCAGGCAGGGCGCCAGCGTGATGTGCCACCTACCTCCCAGCGGGCGATGATGGCTGCTGCGAATGGAATCCTGCCTTACAGACAAATGCTTTGCCCAGTGGGTCCTTTTCTCTGTTCTTACCACCGTGCAGAGATGAGTGAAATCAGCCCTTGTCCTCAGGTTAGCCTCAGAGCCAGAGGGTCACACCTGATGTTGAGACAAAGACCAGGGATTACTGCCGCCAGAGAGATGGAGTCAGTGCACTGAAGGGGCCTGGAGGGGACACCGAGAACCAGAAAGAGACTGGAGCAGTCTCACAAGAGTGAGATCCCCGCAGGAGGCTTCCCTGAAGCGCAGGAAATTCAGGAAATCCGAACCTCCTTGGAAATCCCAGACCTGCAGGGGAACAACTGGTGAGGGAGGAAGGTACTAAAGGAAAGAATTCCACCATGAGGCGAGGAGGAGGGGATTTCGGGGAGAAGGAACGGCAGGAGCAGATGTCAAGAGAGCAGAGGACAGAGGACAGAGGTGTGTGGGTCTCCCCTGTGGCCTCAGCAGATGGAATAGTGACAGAAGGGCTCTCATAGGGGCCCAGGGGACAGCAAAGGGCATGAAAGGAGCCTTGTGTCGGTCCCATAGGCTGCCAGCTTTAAACAGCTATCCTTGGATGTGGTGGATTTAGTGTCTTCATGGCTGTTTTCAAAGTGACAAAGGCTGGGTCGCACCATTTGGGGACCAAGTGGGTTCACAGTCCATCTTGTCTTTAGGGACTTGTTGCCTGCTCGCTGGGTGCCAGCAGATTCACTCATTCAGCCGGGGCAGGTCCAGGCTTGGGTTCCTGCCTCTGGGTGGCACCTGGATTTCTCAGGGTCTGGAGTGAAGCCCCATAGGTCTATGAACGGGCTCTCCTGGGGGGATGCTCAGGGGCTGTGGCTCCTCCATCCTCTTGGGCCATACAGAAGTAGCTCATGTTATTTTTCAAATGCAAAAACCTGTGAGCACCCATTGAATCCCATTCAAAGGCTAGTGAATTATGTTTCAATGTATCTCCTTTCAGTGATCTAGGTACATTCTCAAAATTCAGCCCACAGTTCCCTCATATCTGCCCTTTAAATATGAAACCAAATATGTGATGTGGTTTCTTAGTATGGAAGGACATCACTCGCAAGAGTGTCCTCATATGTTATTCTGTCTCAGAATGGGTTATTAACTTCAAATAGTGTTCCCTTGATTTAGGTGGTTTGGTTTCCTTTTAGTGTAGAAGTAGTAAAGGAATGGAATTTTTTTCCCCCTTAAATCTTTAACCTAAAATAAAACTTTAAAACTTATTATTTCTTGTTTGAAGAATTCACTATCTCTCAATTGTAGCAAAATGACTGAAAAGCAAGCATGAATACCATATTTCATCAAATCTCCCTCTTCAGCAATCGCAAGAACATTATTTTATCTAAGAACATTATTTTAAGTTTATTTAAGACCATTATTTTCTTTGAAAAACAAACTTTATTTTAGGAGAGTTTAGGAGAGTTTCGGGTTTACAGAAGCCAGTATATTTTAGTCATTGAAGTTGTTATTGTACGTGTATTGACCAAACTCTTGTAGACTTTGGATATGGACTTGGAAATCTATTTCCCTCTTCTGTATACATGAAAGATAAAATAGAAGCAAACTAAATGGAGGCGTTTCTAAACCTTCTCAGTGCTCAGTGCCCAGCTTTTGTGAATCCCAGTCACTGATGTCCCTTTTCTTTTTTTCTGTACTGCATGCCCTGGAGAAAGCTGGGGATGTCTCAGCTCTCAAAACCCCATCCCCTTCATTCTACCTGTGGGATTGGGATTCTTGGCTTCTGCTCCTTCTGAAAGTTTTCATAAATCAGTTTTATAGGCTTGTCCTTTGGAGGTCTAATCCCTGTCCCTTCTTGGTGGGGAGGGAGAGTGAAGGACACAATACGACTTTTGGTAGACTAATGTCTTCCTGGAGCCTGCAAACAGATGTGGCCTTTTCAACACCTTGATTTTAGACCAATGAGAGCTATGCTTCGAAAGTATTAAATGGAAAATTCCAGAAATAAATAATTAATAAGCTTTAAACCGTGCGCTCTTTTGAATGGCAAGATAAAATTTTAGACTGTCCCACTCTGTCCTGCCCAGGACAGGGATCATCCCTTTGTCCAACCTATCCATACTGTATATGCTACCCTCCTGTTAGCCATCTCATAAGCATCTTGGTTGTCAGATCGACTGTCACGGCAGTGCAGTGCTTGTGATCAAGTGACCCTTCCATAGCAGCCTAATGGAATGTCATGATGCCTGCCTCATTCAGGTCACTTCATCTCAGCACACAGGAGGCACATCAGCTCATCACCGCAGGAAGGGTGAGCACCACACAATCAGGCATTCTAAGAGAGAGACCACATTACCCAACTTTTATTGCAATATATTATTATAATTGCTGTATTTCATAATTATTGCTATTATGTAATTATCGTCGGTGTTAATAGTTATTGTCTCTTCCCATGTGTAATTTGTCAATGAACCTTATCATACGTGTGTAGACAAAAGCAATACGTCTACAGGTTCCTTGTGCTCTGGGGCCTCCCCTGGGCTCCTGGAACATGTCCTCCATTGATAAGTGGGGGCTGCTATCTACATCCAGTGTGGCGTGGAGGGGCAGGAAGGAGAAACAAAACCCAGTTCCCATGGCGTTTCATTCTGGGTCAGGGAGAATCCATGCTTAAAACATGTTCATGTGCTGTGAATACAAGTAAGGTAGGGTGAGCTCAGTGGTGAGAGGGACAGGAGTGCCCCACCTGAGATGGGACCAGGGGCTGGTTTACACCTGTGCAGAGTGTAAATGACAGAACCCAGAACAGCCTGCGGGCAGCTGGCCGAGGGCGGGTAGTGATCTCAGTGGCCTAGGGCTGGTGGTCAAGGGAGCTTCCTTGTGAGGAACTTCTCCAGGCTTCTCTTCTGCTGGTGGTGGTGACCAGAGAACTGGGGGGCTGCGTCCTCGTTGCCCAGCGCTGCCTAGAGTACCATCAGTGCCCGGTTTTCCCTTGCTCCTGTTGCTTGGCATGAAACTTTGAACTCCAGAACACTCTATTTGTGCTTTCTATCTTTTAAATCCCTCTTGAAAAATAAGAAGACAGGTTTCTTACAGCCAAGCCCCGAGTATTGTTCCCACTGTGAGCAGGAGTGCTGGGGACAGTGAGACTCTGGACACCGTCCCTTCATCCTCAGCGGACTTCAGTTTATGTTTTGTTTCACTGATTAAAGTATGACCCAGCAGAAGACTAGGATTAAAGACTCTCCATGACATGCAAATTGGTGAAGCTTTCCATATTTTTGAAATGACATTCTAGTAACATGGACAAAACTTGACATTCTGCTTAGTGAAAGAAGCCAGTCACAAAATGACGAATGCTCTATGACTCCACGTATATGAGGTACCTGGACAAGTGATGCATAAAGACGGAAAGTAGAGCATGAACTGGGAGGGATCGGAGGCCAGTATTTTGCAAGAAGAGATGTTCTGGAGATCTGTTGTGCAACAGCATCAGTATAGTTGGCCCTATTGAACTGTGCACTCAGAAATGGTTGAGAGCTAATTTTACATTATACGTATTTCTCCACAATTAAAAGTTAATTAAAAATGAAAAATGAAATAAAATATTTTGTAAAAGTAAAGCAAATATATAGTGTCAAAAGAGTGCATACATGAGAGTACAGCTATTTTTTTTTTTTAAAGCAAGAAATTGTCACAAAAATGATAAGTATGATTACATCTGGGGAGTAAAGTAGGAGATCTGATCAGTAAGGCAAAACAGTGAATTTCTAAGGTACTGTTTCTTAACCTGGTTTGAGGTGCTTCCTTTGTAATTATTCCTTAAATGGAATATACATATTTTATATTCATTTTATGTGTATACAAATTAAGTGAAATAAAATTGGTATAAAAGAGGAAAAAATCAGTTAATATAATTCATGACATAAATTAATCAAAAGCAAAAATCCCATGATTATCTAAATAAATGAAAAAATGCCTTTGAAAAATTTCAAGTCCATTTCTCATTAAAAGAAGAAATTCTTAGCAAACTAGGAATGGAAAGGACACTTCCTTACTTTGATAGAGTTCCTACCTGACAACCTACAGTAACATGCTACTGAACACTGACTGAGACAAGTGAGAGTTTCCCTTTTGAGGGGAACAATGGCATAAAGATTCTCATTATTACATTGCGTTCAAGCTTCTGGCCTGTGAAATAAGGTGAAAAAAGTAAATATAAGGATTGAAGGGGGGAGGATATGATTAAAGAGCTTCCAGACAGCAGCCCTTCCCAGGGGGTCCTGGGACCCTGTCCTCAGTGTGAGCCTGGAATGTACCTGGAACCAGGGCACCTGGCCTGGGAGGGAGAGCTGTCAGGGGGAGGAGGATGGTTCCTCTCTGCTGTCACCTCTGCTCTGTAGCTAGAAGTTTCTATCAGACAGAAAACAGAAACTTTCACGTTTGAACAGAATGAAAGAAGGAGCAGGCGATGCTTTCCCCCCTTCTTTCAGTGCTGGGATGGAACCCTGGGTTAGGCAGGTGTGCTATACCATCCAGTGCAGCCCAGTCCAAGAAGCAGGAGTTTTGAATCAGGAAAAAATCAACAACACAACATTATCAACAACAAAACCAGCTGGCTACATATTGGAGAAGATGGAGATTTTAAGAAGTGGAGTTGCTGCGATGACAGCTGTGATCCTGGCCAGGGACACCCAGGCTCAGCTAATGCTCGGGCCGTCAACGGTGGCCTGCAGAGTGTGAGTCAACATGCAGGATGTCTCTGGAGGGCTCTTTCAGGAGCCTGGCTATTGCTTTGGGAAGCTATGACTTCTTTCTCCAATTTATTAAAAAATTCTAGTTAGAAGATGTGAAGCTAAGACTTTCAACTCTGCTCTCGTTGGATCAACCCTTTCCTGGAAGACTATACTCTAGAAACTTCTAGATTTATGTGCAGGGTTTGGCCAGGACTGTGCATGCTGCTGGTGATGACAGCAAGGGACAGAGAACATGGTGGAGAACAGGGTCATTCTTTCTGTCCGAACGGCATCCCACTGCAGGTGTGAAGCCCCAGGCGTGTGAAACCCCACTGACCACCCTGCTGCGAGGCCTCGTTTGTGGGTGCACGCTCACCTTTAACAGAGTCGAATACACACCTATTTTCCCTCAGCCTCTCTTTTTCCCCCTGGGCTCCTTCTTTTGATCGTCCATTTAGGTTGTGACTTGAGGTAGCCACAGCAACTCCTGACAGCTCAAGATTAGCCCGAGTTAGGGTAACAAGCTCCATTCAAGCCACTTGCTGGCTTCCTGGAAGATGGGGGGCCTGTGGCTGTAGTCCTTGTGTCCACCCAGCTGCCCAGCCTGAGTGTTTCAGTGGGGTCAGGCTGGAGTGTGAGCTGCAACTCAGGGAAGGCAGAGCTGAGCCTTTCTGGGGTTACTGATTCCTTCCCATCTTGGAGATGCCCAGGAACATGCACTTCCAAGAATGGCTGGGGTCATCAGGGAGGGTCAGAGTGGAGGACCACTGTGCAAGGGAGAAATGAGTGGTCTTCATGTTCTCAGAGGTCTATGGTATGGATGAGGGAACTTAGTATTCCATTCACTACAGAAGTTCTCTCTTTGCTCATGTTCACATGAAAAAATTTTAAAAAGCGATATCCCTCTTGCATCGTTTTAATGTGGTCTCTAAGCAATTTTATCATACACTTAAGAGGTTAAAGGGCTCAACTTCCTGCACATACCATGCTATCTCTGTTCAGTAAATATATTTTTGTCAAAACCTGGTAGAACAGATTTTATCATTCACTTTATGGAAAATGTACACCTTATAATCCAATTGGCGAGAACAGTCCTCATTGCCAGACTAATCAGCCAAATTACATTTACTTTATGTTGGAAAAAGCCTGACCTAATTTCCCAACTTGAAGAATGTGTTTTTACAAGAGCCATTTCACCTCTTAATTCTAATTCATAAATAGATTAATGGATGATGGATCATAGAGCCGTAGAGGGGCTTGTTCTCTGGATGGAGTTACACACTGCTATCTTTGGTATTTCTCACCCCACCAGCTTTTTAGCCACAGAATACCCTCTCAGGAACCAAGTACTTCAAAACCATCCCTTTGTGTCTTGTCCACATGTGCTGACACAGGAGATTCCGGCTGGGGAAAAGGTATGTCACGCAGAGTGAAATGCAGGTGTGGAGGGGACCATCTTTTCCAGCTGCCCAACTTGGGACACAGTTACGTGTGGCAGTGGAGGGTCTGGAAGTGAATTCCTTGAGCTGCTGATGCTCTCGTGCTCCCTAGAAAGTTTTTACACAGCTCCAGGGGTATTCATACCCCAGTTTGAAAACCGATGCCCTTGACAAGCCTAGAACTGGTGGGTAAAGTACAGTGGAAAAATTAAAACTGTCTAAACACATGTGCTCTGCTTTGTTGAACGAGTTTCACGTCTATCAGAATTGTTTACACAGAATCTGGGTGGCCAGGTGTCAGGAATGCTAGAAGGAACCCCATAAACTGAATGTAAATTTGACTGGAGCATATCTAAGGGTCCCTTCCACTCAAGGGTCTGCTGTGTTCTAGCTATGTTGCTTGAACTTGGGAGCATGTTAAGATCATAACCTTATTTAAAAATCCTCAAAGAAATAAAAAGAACCCATTTTCTCTTAATAAACAGGTCTTAAATCAGGTTAGAAAACACATACACTTTATATAATTAATCTCAACTTGGTGACACTGATTGCTGGGTTATGGGACACGTGGGTCTAGAGGGAGCTGGAGCATGGTGCGGGGTCAGTGGGGCAGAGGGGAAGGTGCATTAGCTGGGTGTTCCCACCCCGAGAGGGGAAGCTTGTGTTAGATGCATATTGTTTGTTTCAAATTTTGGCCCGTTTTCCATCTGGGTTTCTGTGGGAGCGACGAGTCAGGATAGACTTGAGGCCCTTGGTGCTGGAGGGGTGTGGGGTAGTGAGCGAGAGGTCAGGAACCCCTTATATCTTATCGTGGCCGGGCCCCACCGTGACTCCCACTTCTGCTTCCCCAACTGACGATAATGATGCTGATTCCACCGTAAGTTAGGGTGGCAACGATCTTACACAATGGTATCTAGGAAAATATTGACTTGTGGCCTGGCCATTTCACGCTGTTCTGAAGCTGACTGCGGAGGGGCCACCCTTAGAGGAGAGCTGTAGCCCAAGCTTTTTCTAGTTTTCCTGTTCATTTCCTTCCTCACTAGAATCCCTCTCCAGTTCTCCTGGGTGCCTAATGCAGCCAGTGGCTTCTGAGATTCTCTGTGCTGCAGGGGATCAGTTCCCTACAGCCAGAGTCCACAGGCACCGCAGTCCTAAGTCCCAGGAGGGGGTTGGGCATCCAGACATCTGTAGAGATTCAAGCATCAAAGATTTAATGAACTAGAGCAGTCTCAAGATTACGTTGGCTTTATCTGACTAACTCTCAAAGAATTGTCCCTCTGGTGAGTTTATGAATATATCACACTGCTACTTTCCACCTGTTTTCCAAGTGTCTTTCTGTATCAGAAAGACAAACGGAAATCACCCGTTTGTCATCTCTGAGAATTAATTGCTTGAAGGAGAGTGTTTTGATTCAGGATAAGTTAGTTAAGAGAAGGGAAATTTAGTAATAGTTATGACAAAATCACCACCCTGGGATCAAACTAAATACACAGACAGCCTACATCAATAATAAAAATAGTTTCTCCTAAATCCAACAAAGAAAAGACCTTTAAAAATCAAAACCTCACATGGTTATGGAAAAGATTATTGGTGACGTGAATTAGGAAGATTGACAGATACATGCGCCAGAGACAAGGTGATATCACAAGAGATATGTCATTTTATGAATCTGGAGCATTTATAATAAATTTTTATTTAAATATTCCAGTCTATTGAGCTGTCTAGAATGAAGAGAAACTCAATGAAGCCAAGCAAGTTGACATCATTTTTAAGAATTATAGAGAAAGACTAAGATACCCATAAAAAGATTAAAGAAACAAATGGAAGCATCCTTTTGCTAGCCTTAGCTCACCTGTGAATCAGCCTGTCCTGTTTTGGGCGTTCCTAGGGCTTGGAGCTCAGGTGAGATGCTTAGGTGCACGCACTCATCTTTACTCTTCTCAGGTTCACACATTTAGCAAAGGAGAACCTCAAGATTCTCCAGATCCTAATGACAATATCTTGCCTATGGAGGCATCTGGTATTTTGAGATTTTTTTTTGACCTATAGAGATTTTTGATTTCTCAAATGTTTGCCAATAGCTAATTGGCAAATGATTGGCAGTCAAAATAGAGTAAGGGCTGGAGTGGTGGAGTGAGGAATTGAAATCTCAGCAATGGTGCTGCCTAGCTGCACACTGTAGACAATTTTCTTCCCACTTTGTTTCAACATTTAGCAATTCTATTCTTATGAAGTAGGGATAAAATATTCTCCTTAGAAAAACAATGCTGGAGAGAGTGAGAGTTTCCACCATCTGAAGTCTTTGTTCCAATGATCCTTATCCACTAATGAAAGAAAAAGCAACCTTTAGGGGCTGGGGCTGGGGGTCAGCAGTGGAGGGCTCACCTAGCAAGTGAGAGGTGCTGGGTTGGATCCTCAGCACCATATTAAATAAATAAATAAACAGAATAAAGGTATCATGTCCAACTACAGCTAAAAAAAAAAAATTAAAAACAACCTTTGACAGACTGTTATCGTGGAAGATCCTTCTGGTTTTTCATATCTCAGATACTGTGGTTAATTCTCAAGGAGAATGACAGATTCCATTGAACTAGTCACACGACATCTCTTAGAAACTGAAGTCAGAGTTAGGATGAAGGGGCAGTAGGCAGAGATGCCCAGAAATGACTGTGGCCAGACCAGAAACTTCTCCTCCAACTGTGGCTGGCTCATTGCCTGCAGAACTTTGTAAATACTCTGGACAAGAGGATGTCTTTTCAAAAAAGCAGTATTTATATATATTTATTTTCCCCCAAATCCTATTTTTGTGATATGTAATTTTAATAAAAATCACAGATGCTCATTGCTTCAGTAATGTTAATTCTTAATTGGTCTATATGTTGGATAGATTTTAAAACACTATTATCATTAGGAATGTATACAATACATATTATGTATAGTCATTAGAAATATATGTAGATTTCTGTTTCAAGGGTGGAATGTTCCAGTTCAGTCAGACAAAAAGGTAAATAATTGTGGGAAATATTTAAATTGATGGGTCATATTTTACAAAATTCCTCCCCCATGTAACCATTTAGATAAAGGGAAGTAGTAACCTCCCCCGAAACTACCTATATCACCTCTCACAAATGCACCTTTCAGTTAAAAAAAATCAACTCATTTTTAACTGATTTTTGAACATTGATATACTCTCATGCTTTGTCTTCCATGTTGCCAGCTACTGTCATGGCTACATTTTATATTCAATGTAGCCACGTAAGGAAGAGTAAAGACAGCACAAGACTTTTTTCTTGAATCTCAGTATCAGCTTCACATAAAAACCCCTGCCATCCCAGGGTGGGGAGAAGTGCACTTCCTTTTCCAGCACCTGCATTGATCTAGATGGTGATTATATTCAGACAAGAAGGCAAAGCTGGGGGTGTTCCCTCACATTCTAGTGAGCACAGGTCCAAACTGTCAACTGAGCTTGGGGCTTTAAGGACAGGCAAAGAAAGTTGTGCTGCAGAGAGAGAAAGGGATGTGTGTGTGTTGGGGGGGGGTACTTATTCTTGCTCTTTCTTTGCAAGACAAAGTCAGGAGGTTTTCACTCCATGGAGGCTTATCGAATGAGTCCAAAAAAAAAAAAAAAAAAAAAAAAAAGGACTGTGTCAAGATGCAGTTTGCACAAGCTGTGGCACCGCCTGAGTACAGGATCAGGCAGTGATCCGGGCCAGAATGCGCAACAACAGTGCTGAAGAAAGTTCCATGATCTGTAGAAAAGAAAGGGAAATCAAGGGTGGTCACAACCTGTCTAGAATGGCCCCTTCGGCATGCTCTCCCCTTTTGTGCAATAAAATGTTAATAGGTCTTGGCTTAAAATGACAGCAGACCATATACTTACATAATTTCTTTTTACTTATTTTACTGTGAAGCTTGGGGATGATATTCACCACAAAGCTAAAGGGGTAATGTTTATAGTGCCTTGTCTGCAGAAGAAAGACTCATCCCAAGACTTGTGACCCCGGCCTGCTGAGGAAGTGCTGGCCCCAGGGAGTAGAGGTAAAAGTTAGTGTCTATGGCAAAGGTGTGGGCACTGCTTTAGATGTGAAAGGGACACACACCCTTTGCCGACAGAGCAAGTGTGTACCCATCTCTTTTGTGTGGTGGCTTCTCTCCACCCTCCTAAACTAGACATGTGACAACATCTCTGAATGGTTCATAGAATGTTCCTGAAAGCCTCCTGGCACATGTCAATATGCTGCTTCACCAACTTGAAAATATCCCTTCTTCTGCGCCATACCTGGTGACAGTTGGTGCTTGTGAAAGAAACAAGGACCTTGCTCACATGGGTCCTCCACCTAGTCCTGAGCAGAAGCCCCATGGATGTCTCAGCTGCTGCCTGCAGAAGGCTGAACTGCCAGGTCCTGGTGACGAGGTGTTTCATCGCTTGCAGAGCAGAACAAAAGGTCTTCTCCTTATAACTTTCCAAGCCAAAAAGATGACCCACAAGGATGTTTAGGCTAAACTATGAATCTTCACTTGTACCAACAGAAAACATCTTTATAGACTCTCAGCCCTGTTGCACACCAACTTGTGCCAGGAGGCTTTCGGGAACATTCTATGCACTTACTAGGACATGCAGCAAGGGGAGCTTCTCGTTTGACCAATCTGCTAAAACGTTTTGGAGTTCTAGGGATAAAAGAGAGCTCACTCTTCTTCTTTTGGACTCTAAATGATTTATTCACTACTTAAATGTGTTTAGAATATTTCTTCTTAGTGCTCAGTGATATTTCATTAACCATGATATTTATGAGCCACTTTTCCTTCCCAGCTAGATGAATCCTGACTATACCAGCAGCATGGGGCAATGACGTGCATAAATATTTGTTTAATAAATATTTGGTATATCAATTAATAAGGAGGTTATTAAACATTCAACAACACTTGCTGAATATCTGCTGTTTATCAGATAACGGTGCTGGTCATAGGGCTCAGAAATGGATAAGATCCATTTTCCATTTTTGAGGAACTCACAGAATTCAGGAGAAAAAAGAGTTTGGGGTTTGGTATGTGAATTGAAAAACTGCCAAGTATGTTGGGCTTCAAGAAAGAACACCACCACAATTTTATACTCTGGAGATAATCTCTTTAGTTTAAGATGGGGTTACTGGATTCTAATTTGGGTGAGGAAAGTTTTACTAATACTTCTTTGTAATTGAGAGTATGGCCACCTTTTGCATTAACCTACTGAGAAAGTTTTGTGCAACTGAGATGTGAGCCTCTTTGGGTCTCTGGGTGATTCTGGGTGGTCCCAGCCCAGGCCAGAGTGGTAGCGTGAGAACTCTGGGCTGAGTCTTTGAGGGTTCTATTAGAACAGCAGGATTGAGGCCATAATAAAGTTCTTAGAAGTCTACTTCCACTTACCCAAGTGTTGGAGCTGTGAACTCTGATGCATACCCAACTAGCAGTGCTAGCACTTGCTCATTGGGAAACTTGTCAACAAAAAATTGTGCTGCTGCAAACCTTGGCTGAGCCTAGTCGTTTTATGAACTTGGTCTTTCCATCTTTTTATCCCAACATGAGCCTCCCTTCTCAAAGCCAGAAAAAGCAAATGGAATTCTCTAGTTCTAGAGAGCCATGTGTGACCATCCTGGGAAGCTGGCTCTGAGGTGTGGGCTATTTCCTCATGCAGCATTAGTTTTCCTACAGCTGAATATTCAGAATCATGGACAGAAGAAGAGAGTGTGTGACCTGAGTCCCTATAAAGCTGTCCCTGAACCTAGTATGGGCTGAGATTAACCCTGTTTAGAAAAGTTCATTGCAAACTGCATTGGAGAAGACTCTTCTTTGGGGGCATAAGTACAGGATAAAGAAAAGGTAACTTTAAAGATTTTTTCTTTTTCAGGATACCTGTTTTGAAGCTTCAATACTTTTATGAAATGCTGTCGCAAAACCACAATGAGCTTCTGCTACCCAGCAACTCTTTGTGAGGTCTCAGGACTCAAGTGATGGTACCTATTTAGAGTGGTATTTGAAATGATGGAATTCCAGGTTTACCAACAAATTTCAAGAGTCTTTTAGATATTTTTGTGTGTCAAAATATCTAAGTTAATAATTTTGTGGATGTACAAAATCTGAAAATTTCAAGTGTTCACCAGTTATTCCATTTTACATTCATCCTAGCAGTTCTTGACCTCACATTCTTCCTAGTTTTGACCTATTTGCTGTCCATGTGGCTTCAGTGAGCATGGGCAGAGAACCCAGAGACCCTGGGTGAAATGACAGGCATGCCTGAGGATAAGTAACTGCACGGTGATGGGACCAGACCAAGAACTTGGCCATCTTCAATTCAGTGCTTCTGTGACTATTCTGCCTCACCCTTACTCCTCCTTGGAAGTCGCCAGTCCTGGACTGTTCAACTTCTCAGAACTATGTTTGCATCTTTGAATCAACTCTACTCAGATTAAGTCCAGGATAACCTGTATGACCCCGGGCTCCTCCTCTGCATCAGGCTTCACTGTGGGCCAGAGCCTTGGCATCCTCTTCTCTCCCAGAGGCCTGTGGAGGTGACCAACTCTGCTGCAGAGCTTGCTCCCCTCTGTAGGGAAACCATCGGCTGCCTCCAGCACAGGAAGTTTGACAGAGGTCACTGAGGTCCTTCTGGACCTTCAGCACTGTGATGCCCACACTCCTGCTTTCTTGTTTTTTTTTTTTTTTTCTCTGAGTCTGGAACTATTATACATTAAGGAGGCACTAGAAATGCAACCTATGTAGAGAGTCGAGGCTAGGCTCGAGAGGTGAGGGGTGATCCGAATAGTAGGGAAAAGGAGCATGCAGACCACAGAGCCAAAGATAGGCAAGAGGGCAGGAGGCAGGGAGCAGAGAGCTCACTGCTCCTGTCCATCAGGCAAGGCCTGGAGGAGAGAGAGACAGAGAGAGAACAAGAATAGGGTGGGGTGGGGTGGGGGGCTGCTTGTGCCTCCATGTGTTTATTTTAGGTTTGAGCATTTTCCTGTCTCAGTTAAAGTGGTAATCCTAAAATCCCTGCAAACCTCATTCACAGGGGATGAAACGATTCAATTCCAAGTCTGGGGATAAAGACATTTGAACATCTATAAATGCAGGATGCCTCTTCTAATGACAAGCCCTTAGAGAAAGGACTGTGTGACAAATGACCAGTTAAAATACTTACAACATCTTCAGTTAAGCTTCTCAACTCTTCATATCCAAAAGAGTCTCTTTTGCTTGTTTTCCTACTCTGAAAATGACCCCAAAGTTGGACCTCTCTCTCAACAGTAAGTGTGCGGTGGTCAGGAGAAGCTTTCATGCATAAGAGGCTTAAAAACACTTCTATAATAAAATCAGCACTAAAAAGGGGGATCTGGAGTCTTGTGTTTGCTTCTTTTCTGTCATTGTCAGCATCAAAAAAGGATAAGAATCAGGATATGATCATATCTGAAGAAAATCCTAATTAACTTTTGATGTTCTGCCCAAACTCAGAGTTCCTCTGCCTCTGAAACTTAATTTTGATTGGTATTTTCTTTTTAAACACCAGGAGCAGCCCTTTGGGGAGGGAGTCCGGATGGAAGTTTTCACAAGGACCGGGATTACTGACATACTTGGAGACATGAATAAGCATTCACATGTTTATTAGTGCCAGGCCAACTTGAGTAATAAAATATAGACACAATTGCTTACTAGACGTTTCACAGGTGGGTAACATAACATTCTGTTATTTGCTATACACGTTAGAAAATAGTCTCTAGTTTCTCTTGTTCTTTGGTTGAATGTGGGCCAAAAAAAAAAAAAAAAAAAAAAGAAAGAAAAAAAAGAAAAAGAAAAAAGAATCAATTCTTAGAATTATGCTGATTTGCTTTTTTCCCTTGTAATATAATTTCAAACTCCATGATGGGGGGGTTGCTTTGTTTTGTTCCCATCAGGTGTAACTAACAAGTGGTTTTCAACATTTTTGTTCAAGTGACAGTTGACGTTTTATTACCTAGAAAGATTTAGGAACTTGTGGATGCCAACAGGATGACATTTTTTTTTTTCTTCATAGCCACATAAAAGCTCAATAGACTTTATTCATTGCTCAAGTGGACCTTAAAAAAATCACTTTCAAAGGACACCATGGCTGCAGAAGTCATATTTATCGACATTAAATAAACACTTGGTGAAATATGCATAAATAGTTCTTCATATAAACAGAACACGACATTAAATAGTTGAGATACACACACGCCACTGAGGACACTTTTCACTGTTGTCAAAGTCGTCTGTAAACACCACCTCACACTGAATACGAAAGCAGCTTCTGCCCAGCTTTGGGTCCATGACATGGATGCCCCCCTACAAAGGAAAGGGTTCTCGGCAGCCCTCCCGCCCCCCACAGCCCCAGCAAAAAGAAAAGAAGGAACCCCAATGATAGAGCAGCGACAGGACAGCCAGAGCAGCGGCACCCACCCCTCCCCCGGGGACGCTGAGCATTGGGGGGGTGGGATCCGAGGATAATGCACAATTAGATTTTCAAAATGAAAGGAACTCAATTTGAAGCAACTTTTTCAAATGTCATTCTTTCTTCCGAGGACATGTAACTTCCTAGACCCCACCTTTTCCTGGGCGATGGTTACAGACTGCAAACCCAAAGTCCCTAGCACAGCTAAGTGACAGCGGGGAGCCCTGCTTTCTCTTAGAAGGTGCCAGGTAGCAAGAAATGGAGTACAGTGTTCTCCTTCATCTCCCCTCACAATGCATCTATTGCCGATAATATTGCTGTGTATGACATTCAAATGTGACACTACTGTTGCATTTCAGGCAGCTTAGAGAGCAGAGACTTTGTTTGGAAATATTCAGATTTCAATGACTAAATTCGAGCCTGTGGATGTGGCTCTTTCTCTGAGCTCAGAGGGGCCCCCACTTAGCTCTCTTGATGGAGATATCAGCACAGGAGGCTGCATGCACTCAAGAATCTGGCCCAGCCCTGGTGCCAACTGACTCTCGAGGTCCTCTGGTGTGCACAGGCCTGCCAGGAGGCCTGGGGTCTCTGCAGAATATTCTTCAGGGTGGTTTGTGGAAAACAGCCCCAGGGTCAAAGACAATTAAGCTGGGTTGTTTCACTTTTAGAGTGTATAAGGATCCTAGAGAACTTCAGTTACCAAAGTACTGAAAGCATATATTGCAGAACAAATTTGCCAGTTCAGTGTTTCCATTATGTTATATACACTATGTGTGTGCATGCAGAACTCACACACACAATATATATATATATACATATATATATATACATATATTTATATACTTATGCATTTTTATTTGTACGAAACTTGAACTGCACAGAACAGTACTTTGCAAGAATCAAGAATCAAGTCCACAACTAGAGTTTAACAACACACCAAAGAGAGGACAGAAGCTCTACCGGGACAAGAAGGTTCAGCTTTGCAATGTATGAAACAATTTCACAACCACAGATTCACTAGCCTGCTGCATTCCACGAGGGAGCTGGATCAACTTGGGATCCTTGGGGATAATGTGGCAACTGGGCCAGCTAGGCTCCTCTGTGATTCCAGAGCTAATGGGAATTAAAAGACCCAGGTGAAACAATTTGAGGGTATAACTGCTCTGAAGCAATATTTGTTTCCTCTTTAAGAAAAATACACGTAAAGTCTATTTCAGAATAAATTTCTTTATATTCAGTAGTATGCCTTTTTTTTTTTTTTGCTGAATTGGTATTTGATGCTTTATATTAAAATTGGTTGACTCAGTGGGTGAGTAAACAGGCAGCTTCTTTCACATCTGGCTGATAAAAACTCTTTTTATCATCACCAGGAGTCGCCCCCACCCTCGCCTGACTCCGCCTAAGGTCGTGGGTCGACGTGTGCGTTTTTTTTTTTTTGTCTCTGCTATGGGATAAAACCTCATCTACGGAGCCTGCTCGGGCACGCGCTTGTGGAAGATGACCGACTGTCTTTGCTGGTACTGTTGCTTGCGCCGCTTCCTTTTGTCACATTGGCACAGCAGCAGCATCTTGAAGGTGGTTCTGAATGTCTTGTTGCACAGGGCATAGCACACGGGGTTCACGGTGCTGTTGATGTAGCACAGCCAGTAGCCCAGATTCCAATAGGTTTTGGGTATGCAGCTGTCACAAAAGGTGTTCACCAGGACCATGATGTTGTAGGGGGTCCAGGTGATGATGAAGGCCAGCAGGATGGCGCTGAGGGTCTGGGCTGCCTTCTTCTCCTTGATGAGGGACATCCTCTTCCGCTTCGTGATCTGACTTCTGGTCTTCAGAGCAAACCTCTTGGCCAGAGTGGCTTCCTTGAAGGACAGAGGTAGAGTGGCCGTGTTCTTACCCACCGAGGAGTTGGTGTCAGAGGACTTGGCTGTGTCCACGGCAGACTCTAACTGGATGGGAAGCTTGGAGAAGCTTCTCTGAAAGCTGCCACCATCATCCACGCTCCTCTGGGCCTGCAGCTTATTGGCATTCTTCTCGGTGTCCAGTGCCCGCAGCTCCTCCTCAGGCACCTGCAGGTTGTCTGACGAGGGTAGCTTGGTGGAGTTGAGGATGGTGCTGTGACCCGGGAGCTTGAGCACAATGGAGTAGATGGCTCTGGTCTCGGAGCCAATGTCCTCCTCGTCGGAGGAGGCCGAGTTTTCCAGGGAGGCGGCAGCATCGTTGTTGTTCCAGCTGTCGCTGCTGCTGTGGTCTTGGTCCATCTGCTCGGCGCTGGGCTTCCAGCTCTTGGTGGTGAACCAGAAGTGGCAGCCGCCATACTTCCTCCTGGCCGAGCGTTTCAAGCTCTGCTGCTGAAGTTCGTAGCTGCTGCAGCTTCGAGAACTGCCTGTGGGGTGGACAAAGTTTTCCACCTCTGCTTCTGTCCCCGAGGCCTGCAGCCCAGCGAGCTCTTTGGTACGTTTCTCCGTTTCCTTATAGATCCTCCAGTACAAAATAGTCATGATGGTGACAGGCATGTAAAAGGCGGCGATCGCCGTGCCGAAGGTGATGGTAGGCTCGCTGAGGAACTGGATGAAACACTCCCCCGGAGGCACGGTTCTCTTCCCTACGAAGTACTGCCAGAACAAGATGGCAGGCGCCCACAGGACGAAGGAGATGACCCAGGCCAGGCCGATCATCACCCCGGCTCTTTTGGTGGTTCGTTTGGCTCGGTAGGTGAGCGGCCTTGTGATGGAGAAGTACCTGTCAAAGCTAATGACGAGGAGATTCATGACGGAGGCGTTGCTGGCCACATAGTCAATGGAGAGCCAGAGGTCACAGGCCAAGTTCCCCAGTGCCCACCGATTCATGATGATGTAGGTAGTAAACAGATTCATCGAGATGACCCCGATGATCAGGTCGGCGCAGGCCAGGCTGAGGAGGAAGTAGTTGTTGACTGTCTTCAGCTGCTTGTTGACCTTAAATGCCACTATCACCAGGATGTTGCCGATGATGGTGACCAGGGCCAGGAAGCCTGTTAAGAATGCAATGAAGACCACCTGCCAGATGGTGTGACCTCCCAATGGGTCACTGGTGGTATCATTGGGAGAGGAGAAATTCCCAGCTGCTCGTGAAATGTTGTAGCTGCCGAAATGAGTGACAGTCCCTGGGGGCAGGCCTGCATCTGAAGGACTGTGTATCCAGGAAGCGCTGATGTTTGGAAACAAAGGCGAGGTGGTACTGTTACTGTGCAAGGTCATTGTGACTCTCTGACATAGTCTGGGAAAGAGAGAGAGAGAAAAAAATGCAGTTAGGAAAGTTTCTGCCTTTGTTTGATATGTCCTTTGCATGCGTTAAAAGACACAAAAGATGTGTTAATAGGAGGCCGGGTCTCAAAGAAGCAGAACCTTATCCAGTTCATTCTCTGATTTTAAGGGTGAAGAGTCTTGGGCTAATGGAGACGGATTTGTTCAAGGTGGTACAACTAGCTCGTACGATCTATTGAACCTTGCCTTTTCCCCATTTCTAAATATATTCCATGACATACTATTGCCAAACAAACAGCATACTTACTTCTTTTATTTTAGAAAGGGGAAATATTAGGTGCTTATGTGATAATTTTTCAATATAGTGCTATCATCATGCGACTTGATAAATTAACTTGGTTCATTTGCATTTTATCCACCTGGGCATTTACCTGCCTGAGACTTTAAACAGCAACTGTAAGGGATGCCAGCCATTTAAGCCTCACTGGAATAGGCAAAGCCAACTCAAAGCAAGACAGGAGTAAGTGTAAATCAACTCACATTCTACCGTCCCTTTAAAACATGGATTGACGACATGGTGTATTAGTTTCTTATAAGGTTTGGCAGCATGCTCATTTCTTCTAGACT
Organism: Callospermophilus lateralis; assembly: GCF_048772815.1. Classification (NCBI taxonomy): domain Eukaryota; kingdom Metazoa; phylum Chordata; class Mammalia; order Rodentia; family Sciuridae; genus Callospermophilus; species Callospermophilus lateralis. The sequence continues at coordinate 17,798,562 of NC_135317.1, read as the reverse complement.
TTCTGAGATGCCTTTAGTCTTCCCCATATCTTGGTTACTGCAAAGATTCCTGGACATGGTAGCTAGGTTTCCTTCTCCCCTGCTGAGATACCTTGCATCCCTTCTTACTGTTCTCCTTGGGCCACCCTGGCCCAGTGGCTCTCACAGACCTTCAGCACCTTCGGGACTCTCAGCCCTCATAGCACTTTCTAAGTCTCTGCCTTCATGTCCCATGGGAACTGGTCACATTCTGTTGCTTTGTTTTCATGTCTTCTGATAAGCTGATTTTATTATCAATAAATGTAATGCCCAGAAGTTCCAGTGCTTTACACATTTGTCTTTTAAAATAATCTTTCCTCTTTAGTCAGTTGATGTCACACCAGATGTCTGTTTCTTATCGTTCGTTCTGCTGTTCTTCTGGAAATAGCCTGTCTGGAATACTACTTGTCATGAGTGACCTGGTCCCGAGTCCTTGGCCACATTAATGAACTTAAAGCAGATCCAAGTAGGGAGGGTCAGTTTGGGGAACAGGTAGAGATGCTGGAAAAAGAGAAAAATTCTCTTCTCTTTGGGATTGCTGGATGCTGGTCAGCCTAATTGTAAGCATGTGGAAACCTGAGAAGTAGGTAAACACGGGGGAAGGCCGCAGGGAAGGAGACACCAGGAGGGAATGTGGGAAGCAGCCAGCCGGATGTGGAGTGCTTTGAAAACTGGATTTACCTCTTTCTAAATCAACACCACATCTTTGACCTTGCTGGTTATGTGAGCCAACACACTTCCTTTGTTGCTGGGCTTGCTGAGATAGGTTTCTGTTACCTGCAACTAATAGGCTCTGATTAACATATTCTGTCCTTATCAACACCAGCACCTGGTTCAGCTTGGAGCTGTGGAATTCAGGAAGTCCCAGCCTCTGCCCTCTGAGAACTACCCCCTAGCTGGAAGATGGGATGTGAACAGAATACTTTTAAAAGTACACAGTTATTTAGACAATATTGAACCACTCCCTGTGGATAGTCATATTATGTTTGTGCAAATTCAGCAGCGACTGATCTGTTCAGTTGACAGTGTGGTGAAAGAACATAAATAAGAATTTCAGAAATAAGCCTAAGGTCAATGGTTTTCTTTTAGTTCATTTCATCCTGTGAATTTCTCTGTGGCTAATTCTACATTTGTTCTGTTCTAAGTGGAATCCAGGGCTTCTTGACTAACCATTAGGAAATGTTTCAACCACAAATCATCACACATCACTGTGACTTGTACTCTTTGGCCTAGCTGGCCAGAGGCCATCATTACTCTCATGACCCTCCATTAATTCAGTACCTAGGACCATCTGAAAATCTCAGAGATGTGCTTTTCCTCATTTTTAAAGATTTTTAGAACCTGTCGGTGGTAGAATGGATGTAGATTATGAGCTCAGCAAACATTTTACAGCCATAAAAGAGCCACTAAAGGGGAATGGCCCGTAGTCTCCAGTGTACCCATGTGATACGATTCCCCAAGGACAATAGTTAATAAACTAATAACCGCAGCACTCCTGCTGGCAGCTTTTGGACTTCCTTCTGACAACCAGATACACGACAGCAAAAGGTACCAAGGGAGAAGGGGATCTGACAGAGGGCTGTGACACTGAGGAAAGGGACACGCTGACTGGGGAGCTGAAAGGACCAGGAAGAGCGTCACCCAATGAGGAGGGGAGGCAGTGTCTAGGGAGGACCACGGACCCAGTCACCTTCATCCCACTCTACACATAAGTGGGACGCTCTCACCCCCAGCAGTAGCTTTTCACTAGAAAGCAGTTTGGCCGAGCGGTAAAGCCAGGTCCTGGAGCTCGGCTGAATGGGTTCCCGTTCTGCCTTGGCCCGCAGAGTGTGCAGTTCAGACTACTCCTTCATCTACAAAATGAGAACACTACCACCCAGCCTGTGGGGTCTGCAGAGGGCAGGAAACATCCTGGAGTGGCAGGCTAGCACTCCAAAGTATCCATGTCTATGTTGCTTCCCTGGTCCCCATGCTAACGTCCTGCGTCTGCAGAGCTGGGTTGTTTCTGCAGAAATTCAGGGACAAAGAAGACTGTCCAGGCTCAATTTTTTGCTTTTAAAGTGAACTTCAAAGACTCTGGTAGAGATAAAGATCTCGAAGGTAAGGTCTTTAAGCACCTCAAACACTTAGGATTGAGGAGCAAGGAGTGGTCCACTGGCCTAAGCACAAGGCAAGTAAGAAAGACCCTCCCCTTGCCCCACCCGGACTGAATACAGTGCTATATATTCTGCTCAGAGTCAGCATGGCAGAGGATCCAACAAGCAGTAGTCCTGCCCCGAGAAGGGAAAGTCAGGCTGACCAGTCCTGGATTTCAGGTGTGGAAGACCCTGAACAGGAAACTCCGCTGTAAGCTGCATGGCACGGGACCTCCAAATGCAGTTTTAAGTTATGTGAAGACAGAACCCTTGATCTTGCTGATCTGAGTGTATGCCAAATTGAAAGTGCACGTGTTTACCTGCAGAGGTATGATGTGTCCCCTCAACCCCAACGTACCTGAGCTCTCCTCCCAGTCACGGACTCCCTTCCCTGCCAGGGCCTACCTTCTTTCCCTTTGCTGTTCAGGGGGACATTGCTGCCTGCCATGCCTCTTCAGAGCACACCTTGTCCTCTCTTCATAGCCCTGGCAAGGGACGTTCCTGGTGTGCTCACCGATTTGCATCAAGGCTGGACCCCACTGTACTGAATAAGGGAGTGTTCCTAGGTAGCCAGGAAAGGAGACCCTCCTGCCCATCCCCACCTTGGTTCAGATGCCCATACCTGGGCCATCTTCTGTAGCTTTCTCACTGGTCCCTGTGCCTCTGGGCCAAGATCCCTCACTGCAAGGATCCCGGCTGTCTGGAGGCTCAACAATTACCGTCTCACAGTAGAAAATGATTGACAGGTCACAAGGACTTCGAGAAAGAATACCTAATACTTACTAGACACGAAAGTCACCCACTGGCTTTTTTCAGGTCTATCTATAATTTTATATATTATATGTAATTTCCCAATACTCAGGGGTTCTAGGTGAGATCCCAGATGAGATGGTACTAAGCCTGGGATAAATCCCTCAGTTTAAGGTGCTTTTCTGAGGCAGACACATCATTTCTAAGCTTCAAGCACTTTCGCCATCCCAACTCACAGCCTGTGTTCTGTTGAGTATTTTGAGTCTGCGGAGTTCATTCATGGTCAACGCCCATTGAACTGACCACACTGGAGAGAAGATCCCGGGGATTCTTCCTTCTAATGCTCAGGAAGAAGCAGTGATGGGGGTGGAGACCCCATCAACCTGTTGGCCTTAGCACTTCATGAGAGACTCTAGGCTGGGGTGCCAAGATATGAGGGTGGTGGTGGGGGAGCCAGGAGCAGAGCAGACTGGACTCTTCTCTGGGATGCACAGCTGCTCCAGCCCCATCAAGTGCTGGGTGGGTGCCGCAGTCTCTGGCTCTAAACTTTTTAAATTTGGATTCATCAGGACTTAGTGCTGCAGAAAGGCATATGTATCCAAAAAATGTACATAAGCCTAAAGTTCTTTGGAAAGATATTCTAACAGGACAATGGAAAGGTCCTGACCCAGTGATTGTCTGGAGTCGGGGCTCTGTCTGTGTGTTTCCACAGGGAGAACAGCAACCGATTTGGATTCCAAAAAGACTAACCGAAACGATTTCTACAGATCGAAAAGAAGATGATTTGACTCAAATCCATAACAGCTGATATCCAGAACTCCAGCTTGGCCATTCTTACATCTGCGACTGTGATTAACCAGGATGCTTTTTTCAATATCTATTTTATTATTGCATTTTTCCACATCATAAGGTTCTATTTTTATTTTTTGAGCTCATACAAACCTAGGTTAATGTTTTTTTTGATCAGTTTTATTTTTTGACTGTGGAGTTTTTAAACATTGCAATGGAGATTTCACCTAGGTAAAGCTACAAGGCCTTTATTATTATCTTATGTGTTGTACGTTTGTTTGCACATTTGTGTTTTGTGTTGTATGTCTGTGTGTGCATGTCCATATTTCATATATGAGGAGCGCTCATGAGAATATGGATCCAAATTATTTTTTTTATTCACGTGATTTAAATGGCTTAATTTAAATTAGGTAAACAGCTGTTAAGGATTATTTTTAAAGGAGGTTAACAGATCTGTTTGTTTACTTTCACCTTTCCTTTTCATTATATTTAATAATTCTTTTCAGGATAATGTCTTTTTAGCATCATTGCCAGAATTCCTATATTCATCCCAATGAATATAACTCAACAAGTATGCTCAATCAAGGAGTCAACTTACTTTGGGAGGCAACGGACTTTGGGAGGAGACGGACATATTGATAGATTCCTCCACTTTGAACCGCTTGCAGAACTTGCCTGGACTATGTAACTACGTTTAGTGCAGCTAATTGTGGTAATGCTGGCATATATTTGCTGATGGTGTCACCAGTGATGCAATTTTTATTTCCTTGCCAGCGCACCACATGTCAATTGTGGTAATGCTGGCATATCTTTGCTGAAGGTGTCACCAGTGATGCAATTTTTCCAAAGGAACTGTCAATTGGCTTGGTGTAGTGGCATTTCTGTATCCTCCTCCCTTCTGCTAGTGATGGTCTAAATTTGGGGGCCAATGGCTATATGCTGGACCGGTAGTCAGTGACGGGTATGATCCAATTGCAGTGGTATCAACCTAAGACAGGAGGCTGACGCCTAAAGGTCAGCTGCCTAAAGGTCAGTTTTCCGATGACGGGTAAGAACCATATGTTGAATTGGACAACCTACCAGGCACGGTCCTTAAGCCACATTAACCTCATTCCCCGACTGGCACCAAGGTCAAATTTGGGGGCCAACAGAGGTGAGGCAAAGAACCTCACCCCCCCACTGGTGCATAGACCTATCCACAAGTATGGCTGTATGCTGGACTGGTAGTCAGTGACGGGTATGATCCAGTTGCAGTGGTATCAACCTAAGACAGGAGGCTGACACCTAAAGGTCAGTTTTCCAATGACGGGTAAGAACCATATGTTGAACTGGACAACCTACCAGGCACAGTCCTTAAGCCACATTACTTGTTGTTTAATTAATCAGAAGGGGGGAGATGCTGGGAGCCATCAGCCAAGTAGGTATGACAATTTCCTTGCCAGCGTACCCCCATGTTTCTTTAGTGGAAGGACTCATGGAAATAGGACATTTTGCAGGACATTGCATGTAAGGTGACCTTGCTCAAGGACCAGGGCGGATCCGTGTTTAGGGTGTTCCCCCTTTAGAATAGGGCGGTTTAGCATAATAGGAGATTAGGGTGTTCCCCCTTTAGAATAGGGCGGTTTAGCATAATAGGAGATTAGGGTGTTCCCCCTTTAGAATAGGGCGTATCCTGCTGCTGAGTTCCTCTTGAGTTCTTAGGGTCAGACAGTATATTTTGGGAGACAGAAGCCCAGGAGTGGTGGATTTGGGCAGACAGTGGATTTGGGCAGAGAGTGGATTTGGGCAGAGAACGTGGATTTCCCCAGAGCGTGTTTGCAGAAGGCCGGTGTGAGATCGGGAATAAAGAATTGCGTTTTGAATCTACAAGCTGTGTGGAGACTCATGATTTGTGCCCAGCCAGAGACTGCGGCAGGTGGGGAACTCAGGAAGTGCTGTCCCAGGGTTCCAGGCAGTGGAGCTCAGGTGTGAACACAACTTGCCTGTGGGCACCCGGGAGACTTTGGGGGCACACTTAATTTCTGGTCCACTCCCCCCGGGGGTGGGTCACATGTGCAGGCACACAGCACGGGTTGGTTCTTGACTTCATCTTTGAGCGTGTGTTTGTTTCCATATCCTTTGACCATTTTTGCTTCATTATACTTGGGAGCACATATGGAATTGATCCACTAAGTTTAAAATGCAAGAGCCAATATGAGGATTCAAAGATAAAAAATAAATCGAACTACACAGGATATATCAGAGTACATACGACAGAATGATGATAAATGTTGCTTCATGAAACTTTTGCCTCACATGACAGATATTTTTCTATGAAATCATGATGGGCATATAATATAGCTTAAGGTCAACAGTGTTTGAAAGCCACTGCACTGGATATTTTGACATCTTTTATTAACATTTAAAAGAAAAGAGTAGGGCTGAGGATGTAGCTTGGTGGTAGAGTTCTTGTCTAGCACACACGATGCCCTGAGTTTGGTACTGGGAACCATCAAAAAAACCAAAACAAAACCTAAGATGAAACAAAAAATGTGAAGAAAAAATAATTTGAGCATACAGAGGTTAGGGGAAATTGAAAGATATTTATGGAAAATTTGTCCCTTCCTAATTATGGAATAAAAGTTTTCTGGGGTTATAAATCTGTAAAACATACAGAATATTTTTTAAAATTAAAAAATGCAACATGAAAATAAATGTGACATTCCTTAGAGAAATGGAAGGGGCCAATATAAATATGAGGCACTTTCTTTAGGATGAATTCCAAAAAGATAAACTCATTTTACTTCCTCTAAGCCATCCTGGGAGCAAATTATCCTAGAAAAAGGATTCAAGGATCTCAATTTTTAAACCCTTTGAAATGATAAAAAAGCACAAACTAACATTTTCCCCCCAGGAGGTCTAAATTAATTCTACTTCTTTCTCTCTCTCTCTCTCTCTCTCTCTCTCTCTCTCTCTCTCTCTCTTTCTTTCTTTCCTCTCTCTCTCTCTCTCTCTCCCCCTCCCCTCCCCCTCCCCTTCTCTCCCTCTCTCCCTCTTTCTCTGTTTTTCTCTTTCTTTCTTCTTCTTCTTCTTCTTCTTTTTTTTTTTTTTTAGCATGACCAGGAGAAAGAACATCTTTGCAGTTTACATCCAAGCCTTTATTTTAAGACCAATTACTTCGAGCTTCCTTTCTATTTGGAATGCTGTATGCATCATATTGGGGGTTTGTTTTAGGTCTCTGTTTCACAAGAGAGTCTGTTTTCTGTCAGAATCATGACCGCACTCCACAGTGACGACACGTCCCAGAGCCATCATGGTTTGTGAGTGGTCTGCCGGCCACTAGGTGGCAAAGCCAACCCACAGAACGTCCTCCGTTACTAGAAGGAGCCAATACAGGAGGCTGCTCCCCCACCAGGGACTAGGAACCAGGAACTTCAGCTTAGATCAGTCATGCAGCCCATGGAGGAGATCAGACAGGACAAGGCGGCTTTGCAATCAAACGTGTCTTTAAAGGGAATCAGATTTGTGAACTTAGCTCTTGGTTTTCATTTCAAGATGCAAGGAGCAAAGATGTTACCTAATATGGTGCAATTGCTCTTCTTGTGACCAAAACATCCCTGAATGCCAAAACTGGAATAAAACACCATTTAAAAAGGAGAAAACTTGTTTTTAAAGAGTTGATTCGTCAGGTTGTGGGTGCTGCCTTTCCTGAGCGTTTATTCAACTTGACAACCAAAACGCAGGAAGCTTGAGAGGGGTCTTGCATTCGTACTGCTTATGTGTAGCAGTCAAACCTGAATTGTGTACCTTGAAAACAAAAACCTAACTGGACTCCTGATTATATGTATGAGCAAGTCTGAAAAAACTTTGTTATTAGAACTTCTAGATCGATGCCATGGAGCACAATGCAAACATGCGCCTTCTTTGCAAACATTAGCAAGACCCCCTGGAGAGACCCTCTCACTGTCCCTGAACTTGCTCTTCTCTGAGAGAGGAAGGAAGAAGTGCAGCTGGATTCTGTTTAGGCAAACCTTTGTGATCCAAGATTTGCTTATTATGTTTTCAACATCTGCAGACATATTTATTAGCATTGACTTCGCATACATGTGCTTTTGTCATGGAGGCTGAGGAATAGTGCTTTAAAAACACCACTGGAGCTAACAGAACCGTGGAAATAATTTTGCTTAAAAACCTAGCAAAAGCCATCCTTTGGACTAAATATTTCTATGTCAGCTTATGTACTGAAAGGACACCTGGTGAAGAAGAAACTCCTTTAGACCTAATATTTATGCATTTGTGATTAATTTAATCTAGACTCGTTAAGATTTTTTTTAAGGTCCATATTTATCAGAGTATTTACTTTTATAACTGGACATGTTCCACACATCTGATTTCCTTTCATGCTTTAGCTTATTTGCACACCCCAATTCACACAGGTGCCTGTAACTCTTAAGTTTGAGAAGAAAGTAAGAAGCACCCTAGCAGGCCCTGACACAAAACACCTAAATCCACCTGTGGGTGAATCGCCTAAGAACTCTGATCTTGCTTCCTCATCTGTAAAATGGGCCCACGGTACCTGAGGTGAGAAAGATTGGTAGAAAGGCCCAGTATGGCCTGCTTGGCTCACCGTTGTTTCTTAAAAATGGTAAAATGAGTTTAGTAATTTCCTCTGATTGGCTGATTTTAAGAAATGTCTATTTCCATGGCTCACAGGAGCTAATTTTCATTGAGACTAAAACAGTGATTCTGAGTCCAGGGAGACTCTGCCCCGGGGGGAGATTTGGCAATGTCCAGAATTATTTCTCTTGTCACAACATGGAGAGAATGTGTTCCTGGCATCTGGTGGGTAGATGTTAGGGGTGCTGCTAAATATCCTTTAATGCAGAGGACAGTGCCCCACAAATAATTATTTGGCCCAAGATGTCAACAATCCTGGGATTGAGAAACCCTGGCATAAGGACAGACAATAGAGGTCCAGAAAACGTTGTAGCATTCTGTCTGCCAGGAAAATCTGGAAGATGTCCTGATACTAATTAATAGGGCCAACTCCGAGTCTCTGCAAGAATCAGCTCTCACTTAACTTCTCTGGAAACTACTCTGGGCATCCTCCTGCTAAGGACGCATCTCTTATTCATGCACCCAACCCTTCAGTCCTAATTTCAGGTAGGAAACACCTTTGAGCACTTACTGCAGGCCTTAGACTGGGGACATGGTTCTTGTTCTTGAGGGACCATTTGTTGGCATTACTATCGATTAAATAAAATAATGGCCAGAGTAGTAGTGTTGATGACCAGCTTTGCAAGAGTCGGTGAGGAGGGAGCACGGGGGTGTGTTGTGAGTCTGTAGGAATAAGCCCCCACCCACCAGACAGGACAGAGCAGAGCATTCCAAACAGAGGGAGGAGCCCATGCCAAGTCCATTTCCCAGTGCTCCCAGTGTGCCCTGCATGTGTCCCTATTAGAGCTCAAAGCATTTCCGTTTGTGCCTCCTAGGCCACTGGAGGACCCTTCAGGAAGGTTCTGTCTTCTCCTACCCAATGTTTTACTCTGAAACAAAGCACAATCTCTTTCTAGCTTTGAACCCTGAACCATTGCCTCTACTCTGATCTTAACTGACAGCAACATAGCTTTACTTTGGCTGGGACCCACCGGCAACAGAAGGGCTCAAGAAGACTTGGAGATCAGGCAACTTGGCCAGGAGTCAAGATTGCATTGGGTGAGCAGTGGCTGGAAGGGATGAGAAGTTGAGGGCTGAGGCTCCAGAGGCAGCTGTAAGGGAAGGTTGAGGAACCAATGGACATTCTCAAAACTGCCTCACATCGGGGGTGGGGGTGGGGGAGTGGGACAAGCACAATACAGCTAGAGGCCCCCAAGGGAACCAGCGTCACTTGATAGGAAATGATTTGGCACGTACTCTCTGCTGCCCCTGACTTACTCTTATTTAACACTTAGAAACCCCTAGCCACTGGGGGGTTGAGGGAGGTGATAGCCAGCCTGGGTTGAGTCCGGTTCACTGCTTATGAATCATGGGACTTTAGGTCAATAATTAAAGCTCTGGGATCCCCAGTGTCCCCGCAGCTGTTGAGCAGATTCAATGAGATAATCGGCAAAGCCTCAGGAGGTTTGCAAGTGTTGGTCTTCTCTCTGCTCCCTGCGCATGTCCACAGCTGAGTCCCTGGGACGTGTCATCAAGGCGGCCATCAGGAGGCACCCATGTGCACCAGCAGCCACCTGGGCCACTCCTCTTTGAAACAGCCCTTCCTGTATCTGTGTATTTTTATTTTACTATGAAGTTGCAAATCTTTTGAGGACACTATTGAAGGCTTTTCCCTCTGTCTTTCCCTTTTTAAAAATTTCAGTTTCTAAATCTGTTTTAGAATCCCTGTGTTTAAAATAGAGCAGCTCGTCAGCAGATAAAACGTTTCGAGGGTCGATATTCAATGTATATGGCTTGATTTCCTTAGAGAAGCAAACAAGGCAAGAAAAGGTGTGGTTTCTCTCAACCCGTAAGAACCAAACGCCCCTCAGATGGCAATGGATGCTTCTGAAGAAGAGAGAAGGAAAGAAGGAGGTGGTCCCCAGGGTGGCAAAGCCCCACCGCGGTGGGAACAACTTGGGGGGATACGCAGCAAAGAATTTCACACAAGGCTGAGGTTGAGGGTTGTCGTGGGAGCACAGGAAACCAGGGAAATGGAAACAGGACACCATGATTTTATTTGGATTTCTATTGACCTTTCAGGGACATGCTTTCGAAGTTCTATTCCATAATCTTAAAGGCAAACATCAAGATGACCGCAGGGAATTGCTGGTTTTGACCCCATTGCTGCCTTTACTGCTGCGACTGATGACCCTGTCCTTCAAAAAGTGGTACTTTCCTACATGATGTGAAGATCCCCATTCAGTGGACCTCGCAAGGACCTCGGGAGGAGGGACTGTCGGGTCCACTTGAAGGGTGAAGAAACGGGTACAGTGAGTGCTTACACATTTGTCACTGCAGAAGCAGGACGCCAGCCCAGGCAGCCTGCTCTCCAACCTCTGCCCAGCCTCAGCCCTAGCAAGCAGATCTTTCAGGGACAAGCACAGCTTTCAGACAATGTCCCTGTGTATGCAGCAGAGACTCAGTCCTCTTGCCCTTGACTCTCTCATTTCCATGCCTTCAAGGTAACCACTGAATAAGTAAATATTTGTTATGTGAATGGATATGTTCCTCCAAAATCTGTTCTTCTACAAATTATATATGTGCCTCTAAGCACTTACCATGTGCCAGGCACTGTTCTTTGTGTGTTCACGTATTAGTTCATTTAATCCTCACTGCAATACTGCAAGGCCAGTGATTAAAATGCCAGGCGAGAAAATGGAGGCACAGAGAGACTTCGTGCTTGGGCCAGGGTCACACAGCTTCTATGGTGCAGAGTTGAGATTTGAACCAAAGCCAACTGACCACAAAATTTTCTCCTAACACCCTTTGGGCATTATGTTCTCCAGCTTATCTTTTTGTGTATTCCACTTAAGAATATATCATGGACATCATTCCCATTCTGTGCAAATACATCTTTATGTCACATATGCTTTAAAACACAAAGAGGGACTGTCCAGGATCTCGTAGTTGGCACCTTGTCATGGCTTTGGCTCCAATAGAATTTCCCGAGCAGGAGAGGACAGGGGACACTGTGTTTGCTGAGGACTCTTTTGAATGAAATGTTACAGAGCTCAGCACGGGTGAGGCCAACACAAATCTCTAAGCTTCTTCCGACAATAACTTAGCTTGTTTTCAGACTGTCTCTCCCTCTTGCTCTGCCACCATGTTTTTGGAGGAGTTAAGGCCCAGAGCCTCAGGTTACCAGTGTTTTAAGGAACTAGTCCTCAGCTACGTGACCACACAGCTGTGCAGAGAATCAAATAACTGAACAGATGTGCAAGGATCGTGTCGAAGCACGAGATGGATCAGGACCTTAAGCTGTTCTTTTCTTATAACACCAACGCCAAGGGCATTTGCAGTGTAATTTAAACATAAAAGGTGAACTAAATTCTTTAAATTTGATAAACAAGTAGAAAAGATGATTATTTTATTGAAAACACTACTTGTAAGGACGAAACAATGCGTCCAGAAACTGTGAGAATCAAAATAAAATAATAAAATATGTTTTTTGGCACGCTCGGTCTAATTAAATATTAGAAAACAAAGATCTCTTGTTTTGAATTTCCTGAAACCAAATGGACACTAAAGCTCGTATCACTGTTAATTCTGGCTCGATGGGATTAAAAACAAAGAGGCAAAGGAACAAAGTTGGACCCGTCAAACAAAACAGTGCAAACACTTATTCTGAAACATGAGAGGAATATGATTGAAAAATTAAACACAGCGAGTGTGAAATCAACACAAGTGGTCTTATTCAGACAGAAAAAGAAGAAATCGTGCTGAGATCTTGAATAAAAACAAACAAAAATAACTGCAGGTTGGAGGTTGGTTAGTGCCTGGAATTATTTTTCATGAGCCCCCATCAAGTTGTACCTCCTCTGGGCAACACGGACTCACCTCCCGGGCTGTGCACAGGGATCTTGGCATGGAAGATCCCTTGCTCCCACCTGCCTCCAGGCTCCCTGAGGGCAAGAAATGGTGCATGTTGTACGGCAATGTACAGCAGGAAGTGGATGGTCTGGAGCCAGATCCACCACCTGGAACTGCAGGATGCACCTACGTTACCTGAGCAGAGCACGCCACCCGCTCAAGCTTGTGGCTGACAGGGGATCAAGTCCCCGTATGCGGTCATTGTTATCGAGATCTTTTGAAGATAGCTCACATCAAACACTTTGTGGAGCTGATCTACCACAATGGAGTAGCCAATCTTCTCCAAAGGAATTCTTTTTGCAGTGGCCAATGCGCAGATTGAAATGATTTTGAAGATTTTGCAATGCTAGCAAAAGAGTCAATGCATCACACTGTACTTGAGATCTCACTGCTGCACACACAGTGCCGTGTGTATTGTTGAATCCCTGCATTTCAGGGTGCGTCACGACGCACGGTATAACCACCTCTGTGATGCTAGGGAATGCCCACTGTATATAGAGTGTCTGCTTTGTGACTTCTATAGTCATTAGATGAAGCCCTTATTAATAACTCTGCAAGGCAGATAGAATCCTCAGCATTTTATGTAGAAGAAACAGGCTCACAGGGTTAAACAGACGCTTGCCCAAGGCACCTTGACCAGACAAGCGGCAGTGCTGGGATGTGAACTATGAGTGTGGAACTTGGAAGACCTTCACCAAAGCAGCTCTTTGTTTCTTCAACCGACAGTCAGAGGGACGGTGGGGTCCTCTCGAATCCCATTGATCGCATGATCATCATTGCCTGCATGCGTTGCTGGTTCTAGAGTCAGTAAAGGTTTGACTCCTCTTTACTCTGTGAGAGCTGACCCAGAGTATGGGTCATAAGAGAATTGAAGACCAAAGGCCTCCCTGAGGCTATACTGCCTGTCTCACACTTAACACCATCATGGCGCTTGATGCCGTTAACAATGGCAATGTCCCTGTTGGGGCACAGACACAGATGCAGCCACCCAGCTCAGCTGTGGTAGCCTGGGACTGACTGGCTGGAACCTGGTGAACCAGTCTGCAGGGCCATGGGCAGAACTGAAAACAGAGGTGACCCGAGTCCTTGGGCAGGTTTACCTGGCAGCAGAGGCCACCCTGAGACCCCTGCCTTCCTTCCCTTGATCCTGGCAAGTCAGCACACCCCGTGTAGGAAGCTATGGGTGGCACTTAACTGCTTAACACATCAGTGGGCTTCTTGGTGGAGACGGGGACGATGGCATCGGAGCCAATGGAGTGCCAGGTGACTGTGCCTCAGCCAGTCTAGTTCTCAGGGCTTCTCTTACTGACTTACGAGGGCAGGTGTCAGCATGCATTTGTCTCCAGGGACCATCCACACCTCCCATCTCAAGAAGCTCTTTCAACTATGAAAACAGACTCTGAAAGAAGAGGTTTTTATTTTTTAAAAATATTTCTTAGTTGTCAATGGACCTTTATTTATTTATATGCAGAGCTGAGAATCAAACCCAGTGCCTCACACATGCCAGGCATGCACTCTACCACTGAGCTACCACCCCAGCTCAAGAAAAGGTTTTTAATAAAATTTATATTTCAAAATATTCCCATTAGAGAAGAGACAGACTTTGCAGAGACTGAAGTTTATATCATCTTGGGGTCTGCTCCTTTAAGAGGATGAATGCAATGTAAAGTGCATTGCTCCCCCTCCCTCTGGGAAAAGGCTTGAGGTCTCAGCTTTATCTGCCTCTCAGCACTATCTTCATTCCAACCACACTCTGGATGAACCAGGTGTGGTGGCACACGCCTGTAATCCTAGAGACTTGGAGGCTAAGGCAGGAGGATCACAAGTTCAAGGCCAGCCTCAGCAACTTAGCAACACTGTCTCAAAATACAAAGATCCAGGGATGGAGCTCAGCAGCAGCACTGCTGGGGGTAATCCACGGTCCTCCAAACAAAACAACAAAAAACCTAGATGATTTAGTTAGGGTTGAGATACTGAAATTTCAAAAAATATCCTGTGTTTAATTACCAAACTAAAGCTTTGCGTGTGCATGAACTAGAGGAATGAAATTCTTTTCAAAACTATCTCAGCGAACAATGCAAGTGGAATGCTGGGAAGGGCAACTTTGGGCATCTGACTGCCCAGGTGTGATGCCTGCCTGAGAATGAGGCTTCTGAAGGTGGATTTTGCTTTCAAAGGTTGGAGTCCCACTGTGCGCCAGTCAGTTATCACGTTAGGAAGACAGAGCTAAGAGCGGATTTCCTCTGCTGGAAAGGTGGTATCCACGCAGAGCCCAAGGCAAGGCCAAGAGCCATCTGTGAACACGGGAACATCTATGTGAGGAACTGTCACCAAGCTGGTGAATAGGGAGGACAATGGGACAAATCAGGACCAGTAAACGTCACATGGAGGGGGCCTCGATTTTTCTGAGAATAATACAGAATAACGAGGAAGAGGTTACTTTGATAAAATCATGTCAAAGGGACACTGGGTGGTAGCTCTCTGCCTGTCTGGCACAGGCAGCTCCCATAGAGCCTAGCGGTGCTCGCTGGGACCCAGCCGGAGCACAATGAGCATACGTTGTGACAAATGGCACTGAATCCAGCTGCAGACAGGTGTGTACTAAGATTCCTGAAGTCATGTCAGGTTCAGACAACTTAAAATTCTTAATTAGAGATCTGGAAGTGAATGCTAATGAAATTTTCACATGATATTAGATTTGCGGCTATCGTAAGTCCAAGCAGACATATGGAAATTGATGGACCCGCCTGCAATCATACAATTTATTTAAAGAAAACCTCTGACCAGATGTTATGCTACCCGTTGCCACTAAAGATAGAAGATGCACAGAAAGATTGAGTTTAGACTGATTCCAGGAAATATTTAAATAAGATATGATAATGAGACAGAAGAGCTGGCCCTGAGACGATGTCTCCATGGAAACTTCTATTTTTTTCTTCCCTGTGATATTTTAGATTAGAATACATATCCATCAGGGCTGGAAACCCTTGGTGCACATACCCGAAAGTAATATCATGGTCGTTAGCACTTCTCTCTTCCCATGGGGTATTCTTCCTCTGCTGGCCAACCATGGCTGCCTACAACCGAGACCTAATACTTTGCTCTATTAGACCAGGGTTTGGGTATCAGAGAGAACGAAATTCAAGGCTCAGATTCTGCCTCAACATGCATCAGGAATCATTCCTATCTCCCTCGCTTTCTCAAAAATATCACTACCATGTGATTTACACCGGCTTGAAATAACACACAAGAAATTAGGGGAGTAGCTTATGTGGTACTAAATATTTTAGCAGAACTTGGTTGATCACTTAGAAATAGCTACAGGACCATTTAGAAATAGTTTTGAGAATATTTTCATTAACATGAAAGGGAGGACAAGCAAGGGAGGAATCAGAGAGGTTAGTTTCCATTCAACAGAACAGACTAGCACAGCAACTCGGAAGGGTTTTGTCCGTCCACTGCAGGCGGATCAGTTCCCTATTTAGCGGAAGGTCACCTTCCACTTTACTGGAGTGGCCTTTTAGGGAGCTGGATCCCCTCTGGGGCCTTTAAGCGAAAACCAGAGCAGGTGTCGCATTTCGGGAGGAAGAATGGCTTAGCCAGCGTACAAGGGAAGCTGCACAGGTGTGCCCTCTTGTTAGATTAAAACACAATATGTTGCTTGAGTATGTATCACAGAAAGTCATTGTTTGGTACCAAAGTTGTCACCAAATAAACTTATCAGCTGCTAAAAATACCGGGAAGGCCTTTGTACAAAAACATGTAGTGATACCGCTCTCAGGGCGTGAGGGTCATTCCCCCAAATCAATTTGTAATTAGATCATAGAATATGTGACACATAGGCGTTTCCTAGATAAGGGTTTCTCCCTGTGTGGTCCCTGGAACCCCAGCATCAATTAGCTGGTAATAGACTTACAAATGTTTGGCTTTCCAGATCTCCTGTACCGGAAGATCTTAGGGCAGGGCCCAGCAATCAGTGTTTGAATGAGCCTCCAGATGATTCTGATGCCTGCTAAGTTTGAGAACCACTGTGCTACATGACTCTCCCGTGTCTCCTCTCAACTACTTGCAGGAGCAAGTAGCTGGATAGCTTGAAGGTAACTTAGGGATATCGACACCCCCCCACCCCCCCACCCCCACATTTCTTCTAAGGTACCTGCTTGTTACAATTTCTCCAATGCTCTCTGAAAATTTTCTTCAGGCTTTCCTCCTGGTTGCCTCCCCAGTTCCAGCTAAGTGGTCAGGTTTCAACAGTGAGAAGCAGCCCTGGGTCGTTTCTTGTGTCCCTAAGACATCTGTTGGGAGACTGAGCAAACTGTATTTGTCTTTTACTAATCATTTCACAAGACTCCATTGTACATCTTTCCTATGAATTCAGCATCCTGAGGTTTTGAGGGATATTTTTAAAACTTCAAACCATCTTATTTTAGGGAGAGTGATATTTAAGCTCTACTAGAAAGCACCATATGATTGCTGGGTTTAATCTACATGTATAGGTATCATAGTAAATTTAGAGTAACTAAAAGGAAGTAAGAAATTTACCATCAATTTCTACAAGACAGATGAAGAACATCAGGCTGGAGAAGAGCTTTGTTACCAAGACTAGGAAGCAGTTAGTGCTACCTTCAAATGTCAGGTGTATTCCTTTCCTGCAGCTACTATCACAAATTGCCACAGCCCAGGTGGCTTAAAACAATAGGAACTTATTCTCTCATAGTCTGGAAGCCAGAACTAGAAAATCAAGGTGCTGCCAGGACCACACTCCAACACTCTAGGAGGGAATCCATTCCTTCCTCTCTGGCTTCCAGTGGCTTATGAGCTTGTCAATCCAATTTGCCTCTGTAGCCACACAGCCACCTCTTCTCTCTTCTCTGCATGTCTCTGATAAGGACGCTTGTCACAGCATTTAGGGTCCATGTGGTTAATCCAGGATCATCTCATCTCGAGCTCCTTGACTGAATTACATCTGCAAAGACTCTTTTTCCAAATAAGGTAATGGTTCAGGTTCAGGGGTTATTGTGAGCAGATCTTTTGAGGGGCATCCATTTGACCTAGTATAGTTAGCATCATGTAGAACAGGAGGAAGTCACTGCTCCCTGGGGAACGGAACTTCCATCAAACTAGGGTTGATATTTGTGGGTATTTGTTGATGGAGTTCACTTTGTCAGATGATAAATGTGTTATTTCCTTTAGAACTATAAGACAATAAGTTTTTTAAAAAAATCTGTATTAGAATAATTTTAGAAGAGAGATACATTTTCAATAAAACTCAAAAAAAAAAAAAAAAAAAAAAAGACCAAGAGACTATAGGTGGGAAGAAACACATGGATGTAGGAAGGCAGATACAGAGGGTGGACATGTCTTTTTTAGCTACTTTGCTACATTTGTTTCCTTAACTGATTCATGTGTTCAACTAAGAATTGATATTGTTGTTCAACTAAGAATTGATTTGTTTCCTTAACTGATTCATGTGTTCAACTAAGAACATAATTTGTTGAGAGTGACAGTTGAACACAAACATAGAACTAGGTCCAGCGGTTTAAAAACATGGCTAGTTTTACACCCTAGCAAGTGACTTAATCTCCTTGTGCCTTAGTTTCCTCATCTGTGAAATGTGGAGTCAGGAGAGAACCTGATGGTGGGGGTGTGGGAAGACTAAAGACTAGGAACGCATGTAGGATGCGCACGCAGCACATCCTGAGCAAGGGGGGCCTACTGAGCAAACAAGGTCAGCATGCCTGGCTCGGTCAGCTCCTAGGGTGGCTGAGGCAAATCAAAGACTGCATTCTGGTGGGAACGAGAAAACTTCAAACAATTGATGGACCTACGTGTGGCTCTGCAAAAGAAACAGACGAGACGAGGTGCAGAGTGAGTGAAGGGTGGCTTAATTGAGGGGGCCCGTTTTAGATAACATGGAGAGGAGGTCACTCTAATGAAATGACATTTAATCGGAGGAAGAAAACAGGAAAAGCATGGAGGAGTCCATGGCAGAGAGAGGAGTCTTGATAAATGAGACTGTGTCATGTGCTACAATCATGGATCACGGGACAGTGGCATTGACCCTCGTGAGTGAATATGCATTGCCATTTGTATGTTGGCACAGGACCTAGACTGGAGGGGCTGGAAATGTGCAGGAAACGCTTCTGAGGCCCAGGGATGTCCCTTGCAGAGGGAAGGACCTGGAGCAAGATGACCCCACATGAACTGGGAGAGAATCCTCTGCCCATAGACAGCAGCCCCAGATCCGAGGAGCCCCCAGGAGCATGAATCATACCAGGGTGACTTGCAGTTCTCCCCACGTTTATTGGAAACTTACTTCAGGCTCTGGCGCTGGCCCACTCTGTACTGGGCACTGCAGGGAACCTGCTTTCTAGTAGCTCTTGGTTGTGACAAAATGCCAGGCCACACCATGTTATCAATGGCAGAGACAAGATGTTCTAAAGATATGTCCATTTCAGGTTACGATTCAGCACGGTTGGATTTTTCTGCAAACTTCCTCCATTGCAGACAGTAGGTGAGCCATTTCACCTTTTCCCAAATCTGCACTCACAGTGATGTCAAAGACCTTAGCAGGTCTGTCTCTCTCCGTGCCTGTGTGCCCTGTCTGTGCCTCAGTGGTAAAAGTGGAGACCATAATGATACCTGCCTTGCAGGATTCTGCAGGCACCAAATGAATCGAGACAAGTATGGTGTCCCTCAGCATCACAGTTCCAGGACCTCCACAGACACCAAAATCTGTGGATGGTCAAGTCCTTTACATAAAATACACTTAATGTGCACTTATATAAGAGGTAGGAGGATTGCGAGTTCAAAGCCAGCCTCAGCAATTTAGTGAGGTGCTAAGCAACTCAGTGAGACCCTGTCTCTAAATAAAATATAAAATAGGGATGGGGATGTGGCTCAGTGGTTGAGTGCCCCTGAGTTCAATCCCTGGTACCCCAAAAGACCAAAAATTAAAAAAAAAATGGAACCTCAGATTACCCTGTCAGATGCTAATGCTTACATATAACACCTGACACAAAGTAAACCCTATATAAAGAGCTGTTACAGTGTATTGTTAAGGACTAATGGCAAGGGAAAATGGTTTTAGATGCTCAGTAGAGAAACAATTAAAAATATATATTTTTTTGATCCATGGTTAGTTGAGTCCTGGGGTATGGCACCCACAGATTTGGAGGGCGCACAGTTGCTGAACCTTGTGTGCTACAGAGTAAGGACCCAGTAAGTGACAAATGACTATGTTATCATTACTGATATCACCAGTAATTGAAAACCAGATGAAATAAAGCAACAAATAACCATTAAGTGCAGGCCTGAGCCACTTGCTGCTCCCAGCATGTGGTGTGTGGGGAGTAGTTGTTCTCTGTAGGTCTCAGTGTTCTGCTGCCTGAAATGAGGACACTGGAGGTAACGGGCTGTTTTCAGCCTTAACTTTATGGAGCTTGGGTCTCTGAGTCCCCGGGTGTATATGCCAAACTAGGACTTTCCTAATGGTTCAGTTCTTTCTTGGGAAAAAATCCTTAAAAAGGTTGGAATTCTGCTGGTAGGAGCTGGCTGACCAGGGTTTCTTCCACGGGCAAAACTTGAGCTCCAACAATTTACTTTAAGCTGTTATTTAAAGGGCACAGGAAGCAGAAGGCTGCAGGTGAGTTGTAATCAGTGGCTTGGGAAAGAACCCCGGGAAAGTTAAGGTAAAATGTGTTTTTCTGACTGATTCAGGACATGGGAAACTTTGGTGGGAATTCACTTGAGGACAGGTGAGCCCAGGAATGATTACCTGGCTGAAACCCAGGTATGTCCATGGATGGAGCCCTAGTGGGCTGCCATTTTCTTTTCTTCTTTCATCTCTTCCCCCTCCTGTGTTCTCTCTGAAGGCCAGCTGGTGGCAGCCTTAGCAACCAGCACCTTCTCCCTCTGGGTCGGGCTTCCTTTCTTTCCTCCCGCACCTGCCCTCTCTCTTCAGTCCGAGCACCTTGCCCTCAGCCTCCCCAGCTGAGAGCCAGGACTGCAGCTCTTTTCCTCTGAACTCACTGGACTTTCATACAAACTAATGGCACAAACGTTTGCAGTTGTCCATTATATTCTCGTGGTCCTCAGAAACAGGGACAACCCTGAGTAGACCCAGTTGACCTTATGGCTGGCAAGGGGAGGCTTTCTTGGAAGCAGTGTGCCCAGACATGAAGTCGTGTGTGAGTTGGAGGCTGTGTACCTGCCTGGCTTTGCTTAGGACGAGCAAGTCTTCTCCAAGGCGCTCTCCTTGTTCCCGCACCCTGTCTGTCGCTGCGGGGGTGTGGCTGCTCACTCCTTGGGGCATCTGGCCAGCCAATTCACAGGGAGCCTGGTTTTTTTCAGTTTGGTGATTTGTGGCTTCCTTGCCCGGGGAATTTTCAGACTGAATAAACCTGACAGATTTATGGATGTCTTATCAAACATAAGCAATGCACAGTTGGTTTCTGTGCAATTGTTATAGCCATAAACACCAAATTGATCCAACCTGGAAAGCACAGCTCAGTTCTAGTGACCTAGAGAGACGGTCCTGGCTGGGCTGGTCTGGTCCTTCCAGGTGCTGCTTCACAGGGCAGACCAGCAGATCCCACACCACTGGGAGCTTGTTCCAAAAATGCACATTCTTGCACCCGAGACCTGCCGCATGAGTTTTGGGGATGACTCCTGGGTGCCAGTGTTCAAACCAGCCCTCCAGTGACTCTGATGAACACTTGAGTTTGTGGAGTCCCTGTGTGGATGAGGCTGGCTTCACTCCCTCGTCAGTGCTCCTGCACCTGCCATCTGCTGACCTGGGAACCCTGCTCCTCCTTCCATAGTCAACCCGTCAACCCCAGGAGGGACGACACTGCCACAGCCCTCCTGCTCAGGCTTAGTCAGTGTCCCCATAGGGACAGGGACACACTTCACACAGCAATGATTAAACTGAGTGAATTAGAATTGCCTGTCTGATCCCCACCTGCCTGAGAACCTGTGATCAGGGGAGGGCCAGGTCCTGTCTGAATCACCCCCTCTCCCTGGAGACTGACCAGCTGCTGGCACAGTTGGTGGGTGTGGGTGTCAAGGAGAGCTAAGACAGGGAGATTTACATATGTCCAAACTCAAACAGCTGACACACATACACCTAGGTAAAACAATTAACTACACTGAAAATGTAGGCACCATATGATATTTTCTGAAAAAGGCAAACATAACCCGCATCTCTCCCCTTGTGGGAAGGGTGAAGCAGCCAACTGACCCCCAGTTTGAATTCTCTCACAGAATTGCCAGGGGAAAACTCAGTTCCCCTTTCTTAGCCTTTGTCTCTTTATCTGTGGAATGGAGCAATGTCTTGCTGCAGCAGTTTGGAAGGTCGGCAGCAGTGTGTATTTGGCACATACCAGATGCTCACTAAACAGCAAATGGAGCTACTGTTCACCAGTTAGGGTGTTTACTATGCTGCTGGAAGCAATTGTTTTTATTCTTTTTAAAAAACAGGATTGTGGCGCCCCTGAAATCCCTAATTCCCTGCAGGAATTAACAGGAAAACTGCTTGATACTCCTTGACAAAAGCATCCCTGATATTCTGGAGGAACCATGGTGAAAGAATCTGTAAGTAGAGTCCCAATGACCTCTGAGGTCTTTTTATGGATTGAAATTGCGAGCAAATATGAAGACTCTTGGTGTGTGTTTTCCAGAGAGGGTGAGAACGCACACGTGAAGACAGAGGGAGCAATTTTAACAGAAATTGGCTTTGATTTCCCTAAGCCTTTCCCAATGTCCTGATTTTCCAGGCATTTGCACTCGCTTCCTCTGTTGAAGTTCCCAACTACGACCCATAAAAGGTGAGAACGAAATGACATTTACGGGCAGGATGTGATGGGTGGTGGTGCATGCCTGTCATCCCAAAGTGAGGCTGAGGCAGGAGGATCTCAAGTTCAAAGGCAGGCTCAGGGCAATTTAGGAAGATGCTAAGCAACTCAATGAGACCCTTTGCTTATGGAAAACAAAGCCAATTTCTTTTAAAATTGCTCCCTCTGTCTTCACGTGTGCGTTCTCGCCCTCTCTGGAAAACATACACCTAAAATACAAAATAGGGATAGGGATGTGGCTCAGTGGTCAGTGATCCTGAGTTCAATCTCCTGTACCCAAAACAAAACAAAACAAAAAGGACATTTATGTCTTTTCCTGAGAGTTGTTCAATCAGTAGACAACTTTGTACAAACACACCTGCTTTGTGAAAACTCTGGTGAACCAGCAAGTCAAACTCATAACAGTGAGGGCTGTGAACCCAGGGCCAAACAAACACATGAGCCATCTGAGTGTGGGCATGACCGAAAAAATAAGAAATGCATAGCAGGCCCTAAAACTGGAGTAACGCAACACAAACCTCTGGATCCCTAAGTTTTTGCTATGCTGCTGGAAGCAATTATTTTTATTTCTTCCTCCTGCCTTACTGACACTAAGGTGAACTAACCCCAGCAAGTCAATGTCATTCTCTCTCCCAGAAACGTGCATTTGGGACTGAACGTAGCAGGCACATTACTTGGTGGAGGTCACTGTGCAGAGCAGAGATCAACCAAGGATGTCACATCTGCTCCTCATTTATGTAGAGATGTACAGAGAGCTGGTCTGCAGAGATACTCAGCACAGCCAGGCCAGTTCTGCTCAGGTCCCCACAGCTTTGCCAGCCCCAATGAGAGCCCTCCTTAGCATGGCTCTCTACCAGCCCTGGCACTTCTGTCCCTGAGCCGCTTTGCTATCACATCTCCAAGTCTCCTTTCTGCTTACATTATGCCTCCCACTGGCTTTTGCAGACACCTGCTTGAGCTATAAGTAGTGCTGTATCAGCAGTAAGTATGCACCAGTGTCTTGATGTTTGGAGGTACAAGCAATGAGGAGGACCGAGGTTCCTTACCTCTGGGCATAGCCAACTGTTGAGTTTTGCAGGAAGACCCTTCAGGCAGAAATTGCTTATTCAAATACTACTATGATCTGAAAGTGATGGAGCTCTTTGGCTTTGAATAGCAAAAAAAAAAAAAAAAAAAAAAGTGGAGCAATTTGGCACGTGGTGTGGGTACAGGCATGGAGATCAGCTTTTGGGTGCCCGATCTCTACCAGCCAAGGATTAAGATGTCATCAAGTACTAGGGTTGCTGCTTACTCCTCCTGTGACATTTCACAAACCTAGGGGATGCTGGGGGGCACTGGAGTGGCAGAAGTGCTCTGATTTGGGGGTGAAAAGGAATAATTACTTGTAAGTTGCTCTCCTTCAATTCACTTGATATTGTCTTGCAAGAAACAATAGGAGACAGCCTAAAAAGTGTTTTGTGGAAAAATGTCAACTCTCAGTTTATTTTGATCAATTGCTACTTATTTTCCTCAGCGTACCTAATCAGACACCGAGATAGGAAGACCAACAATTTGAGGCAAATGGATGCAAACCAACAATGCTTACTGATATTAAGATGCAGCCATCACTATCAGTAAGAGACCCGATTCAGTTTGGTCAATTTTTGTAGGATTCTATATCACAGGAGTAACCTGCACAGACTAAAGTTCAAACTGGCTGAGTTCAAAACCAATTCCAAGCTTCAGAGCTAGAAACTTTGGAAGTCTCTCGTCCTTCCGAGCCTGCTTCCTCAGCTACCAAATCCAGCATGCCACCTTATTTTGTAAAGCTTATGCATTGAGCGTGGTGTTTATATTTTTAAATGGTTGAGAATAAAATCAGCAGAATTGCACATTAATTATACAAAAGTTAATCTTCAATGTCCACACATCAGTTTTCCTGGGACACAGCAAACCCTGTTTGTATATTTTCTGTGGTTGACTGCTCACTGCAACAGGGCTGACAAGTTGCAACCTAGATCCGATAACAGCAAAGGCTAAGATGCTTCCTCTCTGCCCCTTAGAGAAAGTTTGCCAGGCCTTGCTACAGAATGTCATCTAGCCCTCTCTGTAACTCATCTGTTCTGAACCACATGGGTCCTGAAGGGCAGTAATCGCATCTATCATATTAAAGCCATTCTTGCTGCTTGTGACATTAAGCTTTGAACCAGGAGACATGAAAACATATTTTTCAAACAATTAAATCACTAACAACAATCCTTTGAGCATTTTGCTACTCAGATAAAAGATATACTAGACTTGGGCTGGGGTTGTGGCTCAGTGGTAGAGCACTGCCTAGCATGTGTGAAGCACTAGCTTCCATCCTACATATAAACAAATTAATTAAATAAAGGTCCACTGACAACTAAAAAGATATAAATATATATAAAAAAATATACTAGACTCATCTTGCCTTTAGGTTCACGGTGAACTAGGGACAATGAACTTGTGTGTGTTCTAGATGAATATATATGTACATAAAAATTTATGTTCTAAAACTAAAACAAAACTAAAGTTTCAAGGAAGCTTCGGAAGCCAGCACAGATTAAAGTTCCAACTTGGCTGAGTTCAAAACCCATTCTGAGCTTCAGAGCTGGAAACTTTGGAAATCTCTTGTCCTCCCGAGCTGCTTCCTCAGATCAAATGGGGACAAAACATACCTCTTTGGCTTTCTGTGAGGATAAACTAAGACAATGAATGTAGAAGTCCTAGCCTGGGCCTGGGCACGTGATATGCATGGAATAAAGGAGAGTCTTCACGAACTCAGTGCACACACAGAAGCACGAGGCTTGAGGAGCCTGGGGGTTATGTTATGAGCAGGAGCAGAGGCAGAGCGGCAGCAGGGACCTGGCTTGGAAGAACCAGCTCCTGGATTGGAGAAGGAAGGCGGATAGCAGGTGCTTGGCACCTGCAGAGGGAACAGCCAAACATGGCACTGGGAGGGCTCCTGCGTGGGGCAACATGAGAAGGACCAGAGGGTCAGAGAGGCAGCAGGCCGTGCGCCTGGTTTCAGAATTGTGACCATTATCTGAAAATGACAGAGAACTGCTAAAGGCTCTCAACTGCAAGTGATGGGTGCAAAGGAGTACATGGAAAGAAGCTTCCTTTCCCTTTGCCGTGCCCGTGTGGGCCTGCGGCTTCCTTGGTACTCTAAATTCAGTACCCAGGACGCACTCAGACAGACACATCCGTTGTACTGCAGGCACAGTCAGGATTTGCAAAACGATTTGGGGATTGTGTCAACAGCTGTCCCCTCCCAGTAATTCCTATATTGAAGTCATTTCACAAGTATGTTTGGGAGGCAACAATCTTCTGGTTCTGGATCATGTGTGAAGTTTAGAAAGAAAAAATAAAAAATAAACCAGAGGGTTGTTTTGCAAAACTTTCAAGCTGAACAAGAGAAACGTGCCCAGAACACTGTCTGGTGCAGGTGGCTCTGTGCTGAGGGACTCAGAGCCTGCTGCTTTCTGAGGTCTGTTTGTGACATCTACCGCAGCATGTACATTACTTGAAAAAGCATACTTATAATGCTAAAAATACTCCACAGTCTAGCCTGAATGCAGGCTGTCAGAATGTTATAATCTGATTTCTATACTTCCTGCTGATATTTGGACATTTTCATAAGAATCATTTTTGGCATTATTTTTTTCTTTGAGAAAGTGGATGGCCAATTAGGGAGGCCCGGGAGAGGGTCTGTGAGTTGCTCAGGGCAAATCTTTTATTTTACCTTAGTTGCTCCTCTGTGGAGCTGACTCTGGGTTCGGGCTGTGGCACCCATGAGCAGTGACCCCTCTCCTCATGATAACTACTCTTCTTCCTGGTCTAGACAATGTCTCTATGTCAGTTGGGTATAATTAATGTCATAATTTGTCACAGGAAGTCTGGTCTGCAAGGTAGCTTTGGGGCAAACCAGTTCATGACCTCATTTTACAGAAGTGAAAACTTTAATTTTAATCTAAAATTAAAAGGTGGCAGCACGTTGAAGGGTAGATCTTCTGGTTCACAGGGTATTTGTGTTCCAGTTACACTGTGTGCCTGCTCCTCTCACCACCCGAGTTGGGATTTGACTTGGTGGTTAGCAAGTAGCTCCAGGTTGGAGTGGGTGGGGGACGCTGGCTTAGTCTTGGAATGCACACCTACAGATCCCAGAGTCACTGGTGGGGTTATTCATCACCTCATCAGGCTTATCAGAATACCCCAACTGTTTTTTGTTTATATTTTCAAAAATCAATGAACACAATTGTCCTAATTAATAAACAAGAAGTAGAGAGGCTATGTATAAACATGAGCATATTTGAGACCCAAGAATCTGTTTCATTCTTAGATCCAGTTAAACTTTTGGGTGTACCCCTTATACTTGGTCAATCTTTGGAAATGCTGCTTTTCATTTTGAGGGAGGAGAAACCACCCTGGGCTACGGAGCTTACATCAGGTCTCAGGCGGTGAGCATGGCTGCTCCAGAGTCCTGTGGAGGTTGGGGAACTTGTGGAACCACATCATGTGAGTGGCATGTACCTACACACAACCTCGCAGCAGGGACATTGAAAATGAGCTGACCAATGAAAGGCTGAAGGAAGAAGAAGCAGGCCAACCATCATGGGTTATGATTCAAGTTTACTGCAGGACTGTGATTTCCAAAACTGTACATAAAACAGAACATAATAGAGTAAACCTATAGTTCAGTATGTAGTGCATCGCAATCCTCTTGTGATCTTTAGACCTGCGTTGTGTGCTTAAATATAGTACAATGCCAACTTTCCAATTTTCTTGGCCATCCCTGCTAGAAAGTTTGGAGTGATTCCACAGCCCGGACCCAGCAGAATCCACAGGGAACGTGCCTCATAGTGGGTACACGGCTGGGCCGGGTCGGGCCTGGTGCCTCAGATCTGAGGGAATCACATAACTGTGAGCCCTGGAAGCACAAATCCCCTCTGTACTTTATCACTTTCTTTTTTTAAATCCCTGCTTACTTGAAGTGAATCTAGCTTTAGGTATGCCTCGGGCGAAAACGAATGAATGTCATTTGAGTCAAAATGAGGATAAACACCCCCAGTGCCTGAGATCTCTCGCCTACTGAAAGCACCAGTGAGAAGGTAGGAAAAGCAGAGTCTCCCTGGAGCCACTCTGCCTCCATCGGATCTGAATAACCAGGCAGGTGGCTAAGGAGGCGAGGGCGACTCCGGAAGCGGCACCGCAGAAGGAAGGAATGAATGGGCGCCCAGCGCAGGGCCAGCAGCAGGCTCCGCTTCCTTCCCAGAACACCCAGGAAGCTTTGGGGACAAATACCCGAAGACCACGCAAACAAGAAAACCAACCTGTCAAACTCTGAAACTGCTCACCTCCCAGATCGGGGCGCCTCGTCAGCTGATCCATTTTGTGTTTGAATTGTTGGTCCGTCCAGCGCTCTCAGGAAGCGCTGGTGTCGAGTGTCTGGCACCTTTGCTGACGCTCCACAAACAATATTAATCCTTATCATATGACCCGACCGAAGGCAGCACAGGAAGCAAGCAGACAAGGTTCCCTCTGTCCTCCCCACCTGGAGGGCATTTCCACTTATTTGAACACTTTAACCCACGTGGGAAATGGCCAACGGCTCGGTGCCTCATTTCTGGTCTCTTACCTCCCCTACCTATAAACAGGTGACCACGTGACCGGGTGAAGATGTGACTTCTTGGCCTGTTTCCTTGTCAGGATTGCATACAAATGCCTATTCTTTCCTCTTTAGATAATAAACTCCTTGTGCCCAGAGACTGTGCCATTTACACAGTAGGAACCTTCCCAGGGACACCTCAGACAATGCACCTTAATCTTATTGAGCTCTAAGTACCCGGGAAACTCACCAGAACTGCAGAATGGCCTCTGAACTTAAAGGACCCAGGACAGTAAGTACAAGTGCAAGATGACCTGCTCTAGAGAGAAGACAATGGGCCCCACCCCCAAATTGAAGAGTTGAAAGCGTATCCAAGGACTGGCTTCTGGCACAGGGCACAGGCTCTCCGCTCCCCTCCTGATGTGGAAACCTCTGTCACTCTGACAATCAAATAATGAGTGGGCCCATCAACCAACGTGTTCTAAACACCCACACAGAACAGGGCATAATAAGAAATTTGGACACAGCCCCTCCCTGCAGGAGTTTGCAGTTTAAGCAAAGGGAGAGGTGTGAACGCGAAGAGATGATATGGAGCAGGAGCCAGTAAACACTGTAATGGGCACAAAGTAGGAGCTCCAGGGTGGCAGGAGGGAGGGAGCCTTGTGGGTGGAGGGCCAG
Source organism: Callospermophilus lateralis (assembly GCF_048772815.1). Taxonomy (NCBI): domain Eukaryota; kingdom Metazoa; phylum Chordata; class Mammalia; order Rodentia; family Sciuridae; genus Callospermophilus; species Callospermophilus lateralis. The sequence continues at coordinate 17,770,183 of NC_135317.1, read as the reverse complement.
GGCCTGAACTGCGCTCCTTGTGAAGGCATGATCTGTGACTCCAGGGTGAGGCAGGCTGGGGGGACTTTGCCTCCCAAGGCTGATTCTGCAGCCCAGGTGGGGGCCACTTAAAGGCTTATCTCCACGAGCCACCACAGGCCTTGGGGTTAAGTGGATTCACAGTCCCCCCCCCCCAGTTGCCTAATTATGTTCCAGGCTTACAAGGCTGTTTTGGGACTGTGGGTTCTTTTCCAGAGGGAGAGGCTAACACTCTCAGTGGGAAGGGATTCTTAGCGTGTGCTCAGGGCCTTGGCTCGCCTGCTGACCTTGTTTTAGGGCCCACTGGATCTGATTTCTTTATTCCATCTCCCTCCCAGCACTGCTTAAGCTTTCAGTTGACATCCCAGTGGCTCTGCTGGTGCCCACTGCAGGGCTTCCCAGCCAGGGGGCTTCCCCGCACCTGCTATGTTGGTGGGGGCAGTACTTCATAGCAGTCCCCTGGGGGCCTTGTCTCAGGGTGGGGCCAGCTGTGCATGCAGTTCAGGCTCCAGAGCTTTCCTGGGGTCCGGCAGAAGCTGAGCTCCAGCCAGGACTCAACCTTGCTCAGTTCCTGAGAGACTCAGCGGAGTCCCTACCCTGGGCTCTCCTTCCAGGGACGTCGACCTCAAGGTTTACAAAGTGATTTCACAGGTGTATATACTTCAAGTGAGGCAGGATGTCATATCGTTCTTGAAACTACAACTCAAAGATGTGAAATTTAATGGTCAGTACTCCTAGCAGGGCCCACTGCCATTGACCGTGCAAGGCTGAGGTCTGAGTGTAGGACTGGGGGCTTCCGCTGGGCTGCCTGTGTCAGGCAAGAGAAGCTTCCTGGATGGAGCCAGCAGGGAGGGAGGTGAAAGCAAGGTGCAGTACCTGGGGGTGCCTAGGAGATGATGTGCCCTGTTCCCAGGACAGGTGGAGGATGGGCTTGGAGCTTCGGGGAAAGGAAACAGCTTAAAAATCATAGTGAAGTGGGCTCTTTTTGGGGGTGTTTTTTTGGAGATGTCTACATCTACTGCAATTATCATTCAAGGTCAGGAGCTGCCACTCAGAGAGAATGAGAACAATGAGGGACGGGTGGTCCCTGGGTGGTGATACAGCCTCTCTGTGTGCATAAGTGAGCGTGGTATTTAGTGAGAGCTGAAAACAAACATGCCCAGCGGAGCCTCGTGCGAGCGTACTCTCAGGCAGCATTATCATCTGAGGTCACGGGAGGCCACTTACAGCACCATGCTACAGTAGTTCCCTTCTGTTCTCTGAAAGCACTCGAGGCTGTTGCTGAGCAGTTCAGCTTCTCACCCACACAGCAGAACTTCCCCGTGAACTACTTCAGAGGTTCAAGTTTTGTACTTTTTTCCCCCCCGCAGCGTGTGCACGACACAGGAGGGAAAGGTCACAGTATGTTTGGAACAGAGGTGCTGTGCACACCCTGGCGGTGGGCTCTTGCCCCTGTTCCCTTAGTCTCCTTGGCTTGTCCACTCGGGCTTTAGACAAGACAGAGACGCGCAGGCTCCTCCAGATGAATGTGAAGTGACATGGAAGAAACTGGCACCCATGGCTTCTGGCACTGGCCAGTTAAGAGGCTACCTTTGAAGACATGATAGCAGATAAAACAGGGGGCAGTGCGCTGTCTCTGGGCTCCAGGGTGCATGGCTGCAGACAGAGCTACAGGATGATCTGGTTCTCCGGATGTGTCCTGAGGCCCTTCCATCGCCTGCAGGTGACTTTCAGCATCACCTAGAAAATACCCTTTGCCTAGTGGAATTATTCCCACATGGAACAATCTGATCTGGGCCTGCAGAACAGTATCATATGCCCAGAGAATCTTGGTTTTATATATGGCACAATCTTCACTGGAAAATATCCTCTCAAGGCTCTGTGTCAGGGAAGAGGCTTGGCATTCTCTCTCTTTTTTTTTTTTTTGGCAGGGAGGTGGGCCACCGGGGATTGAACTCAGGGGCACTTAACCACTGAGCCACATCCCCAGCCCATTTTTTGTATTTTAGTTAGAGACAGGGTCTCACTGAATTGCTTAGCACCTTGCTAAACTGCTGAGCCTGGCATTGAACTTGCAATCCCTCAGCCTCAGCCTCCTGAGCTGCTAGGATGACAGGTGTGTGCCACCACGCCCAGCTTGGCATTCTCTTTATGGATCTTATAACTGCCTGGTCTTGGGCAATGTCCCTCCATGCTTTGTGCATCTTTCTGGAGCTCTGGGGTTCGAGTTCTGGGGTTCGAGCCCTGGGCGGGGGAAGATGGCTCTGGGGCAAACACTCCTGCTCTGAGGTTGGCCTCGAGGCAGGTGCAGGGGCAGCCCGGCTCCAGCCAAGGCTACTGCTTCCAGCCAGATACGGGGGTTGACTGTGTCTCCACCACACATGGGTGGGATGACCTCTGATGGGGCAGCATTGGTGGAAGATGTCCACGCTTCCTACCCACCTACAACGGTGGGCAGCGATACCTATTTTACAAGTGATTGTAGTGATCTAGTGTCGTGATCAGGATGTATGCAAAACCCCAAGTCAGAGTTTACTAATCCGAGGTGCATAAAGTATAATATTTACAACAGAGGGCTTTTTGATTCATCCTATAGGCAGTCAAGTGAATTTCCTTGCACATGATGATTAACAATATTGATTGAATAAAGAAATATTCAGGAACGTTTCTCCTTAAAGTACTTCCATATTCACTACCTAATTTAACCATCAATGTAAGGATGTGGCCCTAATATTGCCTGACTTCCTGTGCTCTTGTATTTCTTTCTTCCAAATCCTTGCTTTCCTGTGTATTTCCTCTTCCACAACCAAGTGTGGAGATGTTTAAAACAGAGTTTAACCTTCTTTAAGCACTTGGGTCCTAGGGCCAAGTTCCTGAGATATCCGATTCCACCTAGCACTAGCTGTACTTTGGGGGAAAGCTTTTTAATTATGCCCAGCCTCAATTTTCCCCACCTGTTAAAATGGGAACAGTAGTAGGAGCCTCTCACAAGGTTGTTGCCAGGATTAAATCAACCCCTCTGCGAAAGGTGCTGAGGACAGCATCCAGCTGGAGGCCAGTCCTGGTCCTGCCTGACCCCTACTTACTCTGCCCCAGGCATGCTCTGGGCACAGAGGCTGACAGCAGAACCAGCCTGAGTCTGTGCCCAAGGAGCTGACATTCACTGCCTCTTCCTTTAAATTTGTCCTTCCTTTGGTAACAGGTTAAGCTTTGAATAGACACTTTTTGATCATCACACTTCTCTAATGAAAAGATTTTCTTCTGATTTTTTTTTTCTTTTGGTACCAGGGATTGAACCCAGAGGTGCTTCACCACTGAGCCACATCCCCAGCCCTTTTAATATTTTATTTAGAGACAGGGTTTCCTCTAAGTTGCTTAGGGCCTTGCTAAGTTGCTAAGGCTGGCTTTGAACTTGTGATCCTCCTGCTTCAGCCTCCCAAGCTGCTGGGATTACAGGTGTGTGCCACCGTGCTTGGCTCTTTGCATGGTTTTTCAGTGTCAGTCTCCTTGCAGCCCCTCAATTATGGAGACCAATGTTCTGTGCATGCCAGCCCAGCTTTCTACATTAGATTTTGCTTTCTTTCTGATGCAGTATAAGTTCCCCTCCGACCCTTGTTCTGCACTTTCCCAGCTCCACCGAGGTTCCAATGTTCCCACCTCCGCAGGGCCACTCTGCCCCTTGCTTCCACTCCACCCCAGAGCTGTATTCCTTGGATTGGATCAGCCACTAACTCTAAATTCCTATCACATTCCCTGATTCTACTGTCTCCTTTCTTCCTGAATGTACATCTTATTTATTTATTTATTGAAAGGTAACACATTCCTATGGTTCAAAATTCAAAGTTACAAACAAAAATGTTTCCCCGTCATTCTTATCCCCTGGACACCCACATTCTGCCCCATAACCAGTATTTTCAGTGTCCTATGATTCCCTTTGGGGGTGCTTTATATGCTTCATATTTCTATATCCTACTGTCTTCTTTCTTCACAGTGGAGTGTAAATTCTGCAAGCAGAATTTGTTCTCTATCTTGCTTTGTTCACCTAACTGCACCACTGTTCATGTTCCTCCCGCACTGGGTGTCTGCCACATGCTCCACTGTAGGGTGGATTCCAGGTTAGTCAGATGGTGGCCATTAAGTGGCTTCCATGTATGTTCCATTACACAGGCTGATGGCGTTCTCCACTCTATAAGTGTGACATGTGTCACTTGATGGCAGAAGGGTACCTGTCTTTCAAACTGTATAGACGTTTTTCTATTCTCTGCCAGAGAAGATGCATGGATTTATACTACCACCAGCCATGTGTGCCACTGCCCGGTTCTTGTCCTTCTGACAGCATGAAGTATTACCATGCTTGTTAGTCTTCCCCTAACCCAACAGGTAAAAATCACATCTTAGGCTAGGTATGGTGACACATGCCTGAAAACCCATTTACTTGAGAGGCTGAGGCAGGAGGATGACTAATTTGAGTCCAGCTTGGGCAACTTGGGACCCTGTTTCAAAATAAAAAGGGTTGGGGTTTTAGCTCAGTGACAACATTTGTCTGGCATGTGCAAAGCACTGGGTTCCTCCCCAGTACCACAAAACTATTATATATGAGCTGAAAAGCTTTCATTTCTTTCTAGTTTCTTTTTGGATCACAGCACCTTCAGAATAATTGTGGTAATAATGAGGATCGGGAATGTTGTTGCCCAATTCTTGAAGTATCAGGAAGGCTTTTCTGCTCATTTTTCTTTGGGCTTAGTGCTAGCTTGGAAGATATCATACTCTACTTTTTTTTGAAAGCATTTTTTAAGAAACCAAGAATGGGCTGAGTTTTATGGAGTGTTTTTTAGTGTGCCTGGAAAGATCCTATTATTTTTCTCCTATAATCTCTTAGCACACCAAACCATCTTTAAATGCCATGCTTCCTAATAATGTGCTGCTGCATTGTTTTTGCTACTGTATTTGTAGAATTGGTCAATTACTTCAAAGAATAAGAGAGCTTGATGCTTTCTTTCTTTGGTGAGTTTGATAATATCGAGTGTTTATTTAGTAAAAGACGTTAGGAACCTTTGCTCCCCGCCTCCCTTTCTCCTTCTGTGCTTGGGATGATTTTAACTGCACTAGGATTTCCTGCTCTTGAAAACTCTGTTAGAATTCCACACCAGGGAACATGCCTCTCTCTCGTGGTCTGACTCTCAGGAGCCAGCCCTGGTGGTTCTTCCTATCTGCTCCCTGGCAGCTACTTCCATGGGTTGGACTAAGGTGGTTTGTTAGACCAATCATGCTGCAAAGCAACAGAGAGCCTGGTGTAACCTCTTGGGGATGCTGAGCCTGCACTTTCCACATTGAATGAGCAGAGAGGAAGTACAGGAAGTCCCCTGCCCGCTCAGGGCATTGAAGGACCATAGCAAGGTATGGAGAATCCCTGAAGCTGCTGGCACTACCAGAAGGAAGACCCACCATTTTTCTATCAACCCAGGGTATGGATGCCATTCTTCCTTTAGAACAACCAGGCCGGAGCTCGCATCCAGGGTGTCTGTTCCCTGCAACTTAAGAACCTAAGTAATGTGAAATGATGTGGTTCAGCCACTAGGAATGGAGTGTAGAGCTGAGCAGGCGTGGGATCAAGTTCTGGCTCTGTCCTCTACCACCTCCAGCCGCCCACCCCACAGCTGGGCTGGAAACTATTGGTATCCCCAGGCCCCCCAAAAACATTTCCTTAAAAGAATAGATTATGTAACCTAACATTCATCTTAATGATCCAAAGGTACGGGAAGCTTTCTATTTAAATATTTCATCACAAGCTTTTCATTTAGAATGACAAGGCCAAAAATAAATTAGAAAGCTGTCGTAATTGTTTCCTATGGTGGAACATATGCTTCAACTTGCACAGGCCACAAGGAAAGGAGGCTCTGTGAACACAGGTGGCATCTTAGATGACACAAGGCCTGCTTTCTGCTCTATATGGTGAGCTCTCAGTCATTTATTTTCACAACATAGTACTAAATAATAGGCTACTTAGTAGAAATCAAGTTAATATCTATCACAACATTAAATTTGATTGTTTGGCTACATATTCAAATCTACACTACCTGAAAATCTCTATCTCCAAAAAAATTTCAATCTTGAATTTTTTCCCCTTCATGTTGTATCTCCTTCTGGGATTAGACAAAGAAGCAAAATTAAAATAACATCATATCCTGAGCATTTTCATCAGTGGCTCCCCAGTTCTGTCCAGGACTGTGCTGATGACCTTGGTAATAAACCTGTGCTTGGGAGTGTTTTTCTTGGCTGCAATCTATACATGAAGTCCAAGGATGCCACTTTTTCAAGGAGTTCGTCTGTGTGGACACTTCATTCTCTGACATCTCTTCCTTTTTAACAGACAGGACTTCTTGCCTGAGGTGAAAAGTTAGCACAGAGCCTGTGTTTTTATGTATAATTATGAAGAAACTTTGTACACTTCCTCTTGTATTTTTGGAGTAGATACAATTTTAAAAATTCAGGAGAAAATGGCATAGCTTTCATGCGGGTGTGTGGCTTCCTCCCTGATTCTGCAGTTGAACCAGACAAACCCTTGCACCCTGAGAGGCTGGATCCCTGAGGGGATCATCTCATTCCCTGCTGAAAACCAGAGGGGAAGCCGGCTCACTGCCAAAGCCATTCTTATTTATTTATTTTTGCTGGGATAGTCTGGACTCCATAGACAGCCTTTGAAAGAGAAGGCCATTCAGCACTTCATGTTCCATCTGCAAAATTGTTTCTCTCACATACTCATTTTTCTTATTATCTGATCAGCTTAATCAATTACTAACATTATTAGAACAAAGAAGACCTGGAACAAGAAAATAAAATGAAACTATGGATTGGATGAGCTTTTGATTCGGATTTTTCAGGGACTTTTCCAAAGGCCTCAGAGATGTCCTTCCACCTCTCAAGAGTCAGTGAGGTGCCCCATGAAAAGCAAGCAGATGCACGTGTGTGACTTTGAACACGCCAGTCAACTTCCTCTGACCCCCCTTTGCCCCACCCCCACCCCAACCCCCGTCCCGTGGACAATTTTGAGGCCCTATGGGATCCTGCGTGAGCTGACCTTGCCCCTTTCCAGCCCCGGTTCGACCCCTGCACCGCCACTGCACTCCATGCCTTGGTCCTCTCTCACTGATCATGTGTCTACTCAGCTCATACTCTGCTCCCACTGTTTCCTCTCCCGGGAATGTTATCCTTCCCATCTCAAATCCATCACCACTTCCTGGGAGAATCTTTCCTGAGGCCCCGTAGGTCAATCCCCCATTATAGACTGTCCCTCATGCACGATTCTGCTCATTTTTTTTTTTCTAATTTTTTGAGAATGTAAAAGTGACACATATTTAGTAAAATCTGTACAGATACTTTTGAATTTGGATCTTCTCCCAGGAGAGAAGTAGGCGCACTACCTTGCTGACCGTCAGCAGTGAGCTCAGCTCCCAGCCATCCAGGCAGTAACAAGGGGAATCTACTGTTGAGGTCATGGTTGGTAGGCTGGGGGTGTTAAATGCATTCTTGATCTTCGATATTTTCAACTTACGATGGGGTTGGCAAATACCCAGAACCACCGGTACAGGTTCTTGCTGTGCCGGAACACTTGCCTTCAAGGCTTTCTGCCATGGTCATTATGCGTTTATTTGGTTACCAAACTAACAGTTCTCTTCTCCTTTATAAGCTCCATAGCTTGTTCTTGTATAACACAGAACCCCAGAGGACTTGCTCATGGATTAACACACTCAGAAGAATACCACTGAATGTTGTTAGAAATAGACACTACTGCTAGAAAAAAATCAACTTCCTCATATTTAATTTCAGTTCCCCTACTAAGTGGCTCATGCAATATTGAAGGTCACATTTCTTTGGTCTTTAATTTTCTTCCTCTCAGAATGTAAACAATAGAATCATCCTTAAAGGACATTATAAGCATAAAACAGTAGATATGATCATAACTGGTAGGCATTCACTTAAAGGGTATTGAAATGCTTTGTATTTCTCTGGAAAACCACGCTGCTGTATTTGACACCAAGAATTTCAGTTACACCTACTCACTCACTTCTCAATACCCCTGCCCTGTTGCTACTCCGGTATTTAGAAATTAATAGTGAATAAGGGAAGCATATTTATAATAATTTTTACTTTTTAAAGCCTTATATACTTTCATATTGCGCTTGCTGCTAAAGGCTGGAGTGTGGGTATTCATGCATTTTATTAAAAATGATGTTTTGGTAATACTTTAGTACTTGCAGAGAAATTTAATAGACATTATGATAAACCCATTTTAGGAATGAGCCAGACTCATTTATGTGATTAGCGAATTGTCTAAGGCCACATACCTAGAGAACCAGCTAACAGCAGAACAGAGACCTCTGGTTGGAGTTCTGTGTTCAGCTCAGGCTCCTGAGTGATTCCCAGCACCCACCACCTCCTTGGTAGCTCTCTTCCCATTGTGGCTGCACACAGTTTAGAGAACGGGGCTCCCTCTCAAACAGCTGAGAGAGCCCAGACTCTCTGGGCTGCACTTGTCTGCCTTTGCATCATTCCAGGTTAGGTTTCGAGTGTCCCTGAAGGAGGGACAGGTCACCTCCCACAGAGTTCTGACCGGATTCTGTCTGCGATAGCAACCGCAAACACAGTGGTGCTACCTCCCTGACTTCTTTCTTACCTATTCGGTGTAGTTTTTATAATGGTCCTGCAAAGTAGACCTATGATCTCCATGGTAGATACAGGAATGAACTTGCCAAGGTCAGACTTGGTGCTGGAAGCAAGAACCCAAACCCAAGTCTCTCTGGGTCTCAGTTCTTCCCAGCAAACTCCTCCTCTTTAATGTGTACCAGAAGATGTGAGTACAGAAGAAAAAGGGTATCTCTCTAGTTGGCAAACATTGTCATGGACACCATTCAAGGCCAGAATACGTTCTGTGGGTTAGGACCTAAGGCACGTGTAGTTACTTTTACTCAAACCCCAGATACCAGGTGCTTACTTGGGAACTTATCAACTGAATTGGACATTTCTGAAAATGGGTCACGTTAGTTTTTTGAAAGGTCTCAAGTGGCAAGGCCTGCATTTCTGGCTATTATAAATGGGCGGTGATATATGCTTGTTCTTTGATTTTCTCATCTAATTCACATTTATGATTTGCAAAATATTGTTCTAAATGCATAGAACAATACTATGTGTATTGTGAGATTAAACAATCTGAGATCACTGATCTATCTACATAACTGAGAACTTATTAGAATAACCACTGACATGTGGTAGGCACTCCATGAATATTGCTTATTTTTTGGTCATTTGATTGATATTAACCAAGTACCATAAGTCCAACAAGCCCGTGAAAATCTTTAAGTCCTACGCAAATATTACAGAAAATAGTCATATTGCCCCTATTACTCAGCAGTGTGATCGGGAGTAAGAAAAAAGACGCATCCATGTTCCCCACAGCAGTTTCAAGGAGCGGCTGACTTTGATTCACCTCTGGATCCTGCTTGGCTGACAAGTCTATGCTGGTCCTTAAACACACTCAAAAACCGCTGAGGCTGTTTTTCTTGCCCTGGTTCTTCCCTTCTTCTGCTCCTAGACTGGAAAATGCTGAAGGGAAGGGAGAGGGAGGAGGAGAAATCCCTCTGGGAGCAGTGGAATGGGACTCAATGTCACTTCCCAACAAGTTCACAGGTCACCTTGCTAAAACCCTCATTCCGGTCTCTGACCACTACATGCTCCCCTCCCTCCCCCGGTGCTCACCACCACATGGTGCACCAGAGATCCCCCTGCCTTATGGGAAATCGCTATTACAAAGTTCCTACAACAGCACCTGCTTATGAAAAGCACAACACATAGTTGTTGAATGAATGAATGATCAAATGGGCGCAAAAACAGAGCAGAACTTCCTTCAAGTTTAGACACACATATGATCTTAGAGGCAGCTCCAGTCTACCTTAGGATAAAAGCCTCATCGTTGAATCAACGGCAGTGAGGCCACCATCCACCGACAGCACATTGGAGTGACAGAAGGGACAGGGGAACAACTTGGACATCCCGGGGGGTATTCAGTTGTAAATGGAATAAAAATAAAGATGCTTTTGTTTATTGCAAACATTGATTAATGGTATGAACAATAAGAGAGAGACAGTGTTCTTTTTATTCAGTTGTAAATGGAATAAAAATAAAGATGCTTTTGTTTATTGCAAACATTGATTAATGGTATGAACAATAAGAGAGAGACAGTGTTCTTTTCTATGCTTGTTCTTTGATTTTCCCATCTAATTCACACTTATGATTTGCAAAATATTGTTCTTAATGCATAGAACAATACTATGTGTATTTTGAGATTAAACAATCTGAGATTACTGATCTATCTACATAACTGAGAACTTATTAGAATAACGACTGACATGTGGTAGGCATTGCATGAATATAGCTCATTTTTTGGTCATCTGATTGATATTAACAAAGTTCCATAAGTACAACAAGCCCATGAAAAGATGCTCAGTCTCTCTTGTTATTCAGGAAACATAAATTAAAAGCACAATGAAACACCACTTCATGACCACATGGTTGGCCATAAGACACAGAATAAGAAAATAAAAACATTGGTGGTGAGCTGAAGAAATCTGACCCTCAGATGCTGCTGTTGGGATGTAAAGTGGTACAGGCACTTTGGAAAAATCTAGACATTCTTCAAATCATTACACACAGAATTATTATAGACACAGGGATTTCACTCTTAGGTATATTCCCGAGAGAAAAGAAAACATGTCTACATAAAGCTTGTACCTAAATGTTCCTAGCAGCATTATTTTGTAATAGCCAAAAGGTAGAAGCAACTAAAATGTCTATCAACTGAAAAGTGGATAATCCTGAAATAATCTTTCCAGGAAACTGCCAGAAAACATACATAAAGATAAAAAATTTGTTACAGTGATAGACTGTTGAAGTCTTTAGGGGGAAACATAAAGATGTCTGTAGTTAACTCTGAAATGCCTCAGATGAACATGACGGATTAGTAGATGATAGATAGAGAGATACCTGAAAAGTTTATCCCAGTGCTAATTATTGACTCCAAGAGATGGGCTTCTGATGTTCTTGGACTATTCTTCCAACTTTTCAGGGTCTTAAAAACATTTATAATCAAAGCTAGAGGCAAATGCTGGTTATATTGTAAACGGTCAATAAAATGAGATGTTCCACTGGTCAAACAGATTGTCATCTGTCAATAAAGCTGTGTGTGTGTGTGTGTGTGTGTGTGTGTGTGTGTGAGAGAGAGAGAGAGAGAGAGAGAGAGACAGAGAGAGAGAGAGCGAAAGACTGGAGACCGGAAAAAGTATACTCATTAGTGTTGACTACAAATCAAAGGATATAGTGCTGTTTCAGACAAATATGCATTTGTATGTCTCGTACTCTTCCTTGTGCATGAATAGTGAAGAAAATTATTATTTAATTGAAAGGGGTAGTTTTGGGAATAATCAATGATGCTTAAATGAAAATACATATAAATAAAAATATGTATAAATATATATAAAATTGAGAATGTAGTGTCTGAATGGATTTCACAATGAAGCTTTTAATAAAAAAAAATGGTCAACCTCAAGCCAGAAAACTCCTTGGTAGGGCTTTTGCTCTAATTCTGAGAAATGCATGCTAAGAATGTATGACAACTCATGATTATTTTGACAATTATGAAGCCCTTATTGGAAGGCAAGCATTTATTCTGGAGACACTCATCATTTATGTTCAAATAGGGAGTACCTTTCAAGGTAGGAGAGGCTGAGGGTTGTCTGAAACACTTAGTGCATCTGGATCTTAAGCCATGTCTCCATTTGCAGAGTCAAGAGTGAAGGGCATTACCAGAAACAGCTGCGTCACAAGGCTGTTAAATCACTGCAGACTATTGAATGAAGTGACATCTGAGACATGGTGAAAGAAATATGTGACAAAAACTAGGAAGTGGCTTTTAGTTTTCAATCTGAGCAACGCAATTTGTAAAATGAAGCAATTAACTTTAAAATGTCTTCCACTTCTCTGAATTCTTTTGAGTCATACAGCATTAAGCTTTAAAATAATGAAGGGGACGTGGCAGTGCTTACGGTAAATTTTCCATATTTTCACAGAGGAAAATATTTGGGACATTTTCCTAATAGCCATAGTGATTTAGGATGAAGAGACTGGTAAGACTTTTGGAAGTATAGTTCTTCCTTCAAATTACAATGGCAGAAAACCTACATTTCATGCTGGATATTATGCTTTAGGCATGAAAGACAAGGTTATAGATATTTTTTAAAAACTCATAATTTGGCCTAATTTTGAACCTGGGTGGCCTATGAGTCGTTTCTTCCATAAACCAATCACCTGCAGGTTAAACAGAGCCCAGAAAAGGTGAGCACTTGGTATTAGTCTCATTACTCTTTAAAATAAAAAATAATGTGCCCAGTAGAAACTTTTGCACACAGGCAAAGAACAAACGCAGGCATTAATTAAATGCGACTGTGGTCTAAGTGTATCTTGCCAAATCCCCTTATCATGGGGACATGACCCCTGTGGCAGATGAGTTCCATGTGCTCACACCATAGAGACATCAGAGGTTGTTGAAGAAGAGACCAGATGATTTTTACAGACAAAAGTTTTCAAACACAATGACTATTCCTTTTGTTTCTTTATATTTGGTGCTTCGGGTTATGACCAAGAATTTTCCAGCTGTTATCAACAAAGAGATTCCTACACAGAAGAAAATGAAATCTCGAGGGCAATAAGGAAGCAATTCACCTAAGCCTCCTAAACCACTGACAGCTCAGTGCAGGCATCCCACGCACCTCAAATGATCAATCAAGTGGATATTCGGGGCTGAGTTGGCCCAGTGCTATGGTGAGATGGAAGAGAAGTAAAATGCACATGGATTTGGCCTCACAGGAGCATGCAATCTGCTTGGAAACAACTGATGAACCACAGAAGATCCAACATAAGAGAATATTCCAAGGGTAGCACAGACTTCAGAAGTTTATAATTGGTGAGATGTAGCAAGTATATAGAGTGATATATTTACTTTAAACTGCTACCAGTTATCAATGCATTGCTGACCTTGGTAAAGTTTCAACCTCTACATCTTTGGGAGGATTTGAAAGCTCATGGGAAGAGAGACTAAACTGGGCAAATTAAATTCATTATATGTATTAAAATATATGAATAGGAATTGGATTTTCATGTTTCCCTTTTGAGAAATATTTCTAGTCTTAGATACATGAGAGAAAAAGGGGGGGGAGGGATTAATTTTCAAATCATCTTTGTAAACTTATCATTATTTGGCTTTATCTTTGACATTAATTGAAAAACAATGGCACAAGAATGATTTTGCATTTGCAAATTTTATTTAACTGTATTTCAGAACATTTACCATATGTAGGAGGGTCTCCATGTATATCTGTCTTTCTTGCAAACCTGACCCCTTAATGAATTTATAAGATGACTTCTACCATTACACATTATGGTCTGCAATAACTTTCAACTTAAGAAATTTTGAAGTACATTTTGTAATAAAGATTTAAATCTTTCCTTGATCCTTATTAAAAAAAAATAATTCAGATCCTTTCCCACATTTTACCCTTCTCCATTCTACATGTACATTGGTTCATTTACAGTGGTGTGAATTTTCCAGTCTTCTAAAAATGCTATTAAGATTAACTGCATTTGGGGCTGGGGATGTGGCTCAAGCGGTAGTGTGCTCGCCTGGCATGCGTGCGGCCCGGGTTCGATCCTCAGCACCACATACAAACAAAGATGTTGTGTCCGCCGATAACTAAAAAATAAATATTAAAATTCTCTCTCTCTCTCTCTCCCTTTCTCACTCTCTCTTAAAAAAAAAAAAAGATTAACTGCATTTAAAAAAAATTCTTGATGCAACAGATATTCTTGAAATATTTTGAAAGTGATCTACTTCAGTGATTCTATTTGTGATTCAAATGTCCTACATTGCCTTTATAGTAGTTTATATTGATATTTTACATTATTCTCCCTCTGTTGATGTAAACCTATATGACATTTCTCTGTATGCACATATACACATTACCTGTATTGTTCAATTTATTTCAGACCTTTATCCTTAGACATCATCCCTTGGAAAGTAACTTTCTTGGTTGATCTCCTATGCTGTATTTTAAAATCCCACATTTTGTTCTCCAGGATCCAGTAGGTGCTTTTCACTTTATCCATCTTCAGATATATTGTTGCTACGATAATTGAGACTGTCCTTATGAACCTCCAAATCTGACAACGCTCTGGGAATGAGAAGCAACTCATTTTCCTTTTCTTCTTTCTCCTGTTGTTCTCTGCAGGCTCTGTTTGGCCTCCATACTGCTTTCTGGGCAGAATTTGTCGATCACACCTTACGAGTGATTAGTGCTCAGTCTTCCTTTGTTTTCTTGTTTCTCAGGTTACTTTCAGGGTTGATGCACTCATGGTGTTGGGTGGTCCTATGCACTGTCATTTCTTCCTCCTCATTTCTAAGTTCCATTGCTGCATGACCCGTGCTGAGAACAGTCTGTCCCTGGCACACAGTAGGAGCTTAATAAGCATCTGAGGAGTGAATGACTACATGATGAAAGAATCTTACAAGTGAATCTGTGAGAGTAAAAAAGCGTGGCCATTTTCTGTGATATAATCCTGACAGTCTCCATTTATGTTGACTATGGCAGCTGATGTTTTTATGTAAGTTTCAAAATTCTAAAGAAGAGAGAATTTACCTCAATCAGGTATATTTTATATTTTGCATCATGACTCATCCCTTCAATAAAATATCACAATCATGCCCTCACTAGCTATGGAGGCTTTAAAATGACTGAAATGCAGGCCAATTACAGCTTCACCCAGGTGGGTGAATAGCAAAACTTCAAGCAAATCAGATCATAATAGCCTCTCCATTCTTTTAAAAAACTCTTTCAAGATTAGTTTTAGTGCTTTAGACTATGAAAAGGATAGAAACAAAGGTCAATTGGGTGAGTTCAAAAAGTAAGTTTTTTTTTTTTTATGGTTTGGAGGCTAGATGTAATTCCTTCCATTATCCCTACTTCTTTCAACTTAATCTAATTTAATAAATGTTGATTTTTAAATGAACTTTTGTGTAGAGCAGGGGGAAAAGAAAACGCAGGTGAATCAGACATGTTTCTGAAGATAAAGAGTTTGTAATCCAGACAGAGAGAAGAGCGGGCCAGGTTTTTAACAAATAGAAGAGGAAAAATGAGAGGTCATTGTTTTCCTTCTATGGAATTAAAAAATGTTAGATTCCACAGAAAAGGCAATGTTTTATGTTGGAACTCAGAGAAGCACTTAATGGAAAAATATTTTCATTTAACAACAAAAATAGTTGTTACCTACACTTAGCCACAAATCACCTTTTTCAAGTTGGTGAAACACTGTTGGTCTTGAAAAAAAGAAAACCCATCGCCACATGTTGGATTTACTTTATAAAATTTAGGAGAACTTTGAATTGAAAAAAGATACATTTTACAACAGAATCTGCCATTAAATTTGCTCTTATAAAACCAGAAATGTACAATAAAATGAATTTTAAAATTCCTACTCTTCAGTTGATTATGAAAACGATATCTGAAATAAGAATAAAAATATACAAATAATAATAAAAAATATATAAATACTCATAGGATGAGACCAAAGTTTTGAGAAATTGATTTTTAGTCCCACACTAAGAGAAACAAAAAGGTTACAAAGATGAAAAACTCAAGGAGAGAAAGAAAAATACACAATAGTATAATGAAAACTCATTTGAACACAAGAAAAACAAAACCCAAGAATAACAATAACTTCAAAACCTCTGACTGAATATATTATTTTTTAAAATGAGAGATTAAGAGAAAACAGACACAGGTACCAGTTACTACGTAACACCTGCCAGCATGTAAATTAAAATGCGCACAGTGATGGACGAGTTTTCTTAGAAAAAGTATGAACTTTTTTCATTTTAAGTTAAGTGTTTTTCTTGACAATATCGTACGTCAGGAATCGAAAAGCATTTGCTCAGCCCTTCTGCGGTGTTGGGAATATTAACGAAATTTGGCCACCGCAAGGATTTGGGTTGGGTGCCAGGGTCCAGGCTGTGAGCGCAGTTTTCACAGATCACTTCTGTAGGGCTTCTATGTAGGTCTCAATGCTGAGTCTGGACCCGAGTTCTAATCTCGCCGGTTATGACTTGGTCTGTGTCTCAGAGGAAGAGTGGTGCCCTCTTGGGAGGAGGTGCTGCTGCTTGTGTATGAAGTTTAGAGGAAAAAAAAAAATCAAGGACCTGGCAGAAAATAGCTGATAGTCACAGGTGTACCAATGCATCGTCATGAACACTACGGTGGAAGGAACTGTGGAAGTTTCTAGAGGGGTCAACAGGCCCAGGGTTAGAAGGACAGTTTAGGGCACGGCCTAATTCCCTGCTTTTTCAAAATTGAAAGGTTGCTCTTTTTCCTCCACTCCACTTTTATGCAATAAGCATAGGATAATTTTTTTTTTCCCTTTACACCCCTTCCACAAATTAAACGTAAATAGGAATAGGAGTGAGGAGTTGAAAGTTTGCAGGAGTTGAAAGCGGGCTGGAGTCTCATGCTTCTGCTGGTAAGTTAAAGGACAGTAAGGAAGAGCGTGAAGAAGTCTCTAAATCAGCACTTCTCAGACTTGTCAAAAGGCAGACTTGGGGTGTTGGGTGGACCTTTACTCTAGAACCCTGCTGCTCTTGTTGGGCTCTTTGAGAACATGATGTCCACCCGACAGGGGTAAGACACTGGGAGGAAGTTTTCGTTTAGATACTAATTCTTACAGTCATCCTGCAGGGTAAGGGAAGTGTGCCTTTCCTGTGCTCGCTTTACAGAGAGGAAGCACAGAGTCAGCAGGCAGCGCCACCTTCTATAAATTAAGTTCCAGGCCACTGCTGAGAGCAGCACCTGTGGCTTCCATAACTCTATTACAGCCTGCTGGGTCCCTGAGAAAGTGTCAGTGTTGTTATTTATTTCCTACTTGAGAACGTCTGTGGGTGTTTCAAATGTTTCAGGAAGGCTTTGAACAAACTTGGGCAAATCGGAGTCTTATAGTCCTTAAATGCATTTGTTAGCATCATAAGGAATAACTTTGCAGTGAGTCAGGGGTCAGTAAGAGATCTAAACCTCTCTTTCTAGGGTTTTGCCTGTTCCTGCCAGGTCACACTGAAGACAGGGTAAAAACACTGCTGTGGCTGGGTGTGGGAGACTCAGTCCCCAGGGTGGCACTATTGGGGGACAGGATCCTGTAAGAGGTGGGTTCTGGCAGGAGGTCTTTCAGATGCTAGGAGTCTGCCTTCATAGGGGTAGTGGGACCCAGGTCTGCTCCTCACTCTTTCCCTTCTTACCCATGACACGAATGGTTTTGCTCCTGCCACAGCCCCAAACAATAGAGCCACCCATCATGGCCAGGAGCTTCCAGAACTGTGCACCAGGGTGAAGCTTTTCTCTATGTAAGTGGCTCATCTCAGGTGTTATGCACACACATTTAAATTTGAAATAATTTAAAAACTATATGATTCTTCCTGAATGAAAAGATGGATATTATTTTTTCTTGGGATTTCTAGGATCTTTCAGAGTGATGGAAATTCCAAATAAAATGGCTTCTTTTTCCATAACGAAGAACCTAAAAATTACCAGATTGCTTTCTTTTTTTAAAAAATTGTTTTTAGTTGTAGATGGACACAATATCTTTTATTTATTTATTTATTTAATGTGGTGCTGAGGATGGAGCCCAGTTCCTCACACATGCAGGCAAGCGCTCAACCACTGAGCTACAACCCCAGCCCCTGTATTGCTTTTTTTTAAGCGTGTAATTCCCGAGATCAATGATTAAACTTGTTAGGTTACCAAAATGTTAGGTCTTCAAAATGAAATGCAATTTTTAGTCCATTCACCTTATTTTATGTACTTCACTAGAATGTAGTAATGGTGAGTTTTTCTTATCAGTATCATTTTCCCTAAGCTATGCCATTGCTCACTTTTCCTGGATCTTACTGTTCCTTGGGAGATAAAGCCTAAATTTTAGGGTTTATAACATAGAACAATGGCACAGGTGACATGAACATCCTTGGTCTGGAAATCAGAGAAGTTATCTTTCTCCTGCTGGTAACATTATTTGGGATGGTAGAGCTGCTTGACGTTATAACATTGAATGGATACCTTTTTGTTTCTTGAGAGTGAAAACATGGAGCTAGAAACTGGCATATCCCATAATTGGAACTTATTCTCTATGGGTAGGGCCTATAACAGGCTCCAGAAAAAGGCATGACATCTTTGAAAGGACTATATATTTATTAGGTATTTTTCCAGGAATTTAAACATATTCATATTGAAAAGGGACTCCAAGAATATAAAAGAGAGTAAACACATTTCAATAGGAAAACCTGTGTTTATGAGTTGAAGATACCAGTTTCACCTATTACTAACATTAGCAAGAACTGCTAACATTTTTTTTGAGATTTACTTAAAACATCCTCTGTGTGAACTTTCTATTTCTTGCAAACACACTATGAGATGGGTACCATTACTTTACTTTAAAGATGAAGAAAGAAGAGGGTGCTCAACTGGCCCAAAGCCACACTGTCAGTGCAAGGAGCCTCTTTGATCAAGTGAAGATCAACCTGTGTCACAAACTTGTGCTTTTAACTACTCCCTTGGCATATGCGGAACGTGTCAAAACATTTTAATAAGTTATCTTTGGTCCTTTGCTGCATGATAAATATCAATATGAATATCTGTTTTTGATAATAGTTAATCGACCATCTGGATTTTATCATCTTGTGTCTCAGGACAAATTTTTCAAGTAGCCAGAGATGCAGTCCACAAGCTCCACGTGTGGCCAGGATTCGAGGTCTGGTTTATGGTTTCCATCCTGAGCCTGTGCTGTACCTATAACAGGAACTGTCTGTGGTTGAAAGAATGTGGCTGCTGCTCTGCTCTTTGTGCTACAGTGATATTTGAGTCATCCCCGGGAATAAAGAATACTGGCTCAGTGAAGTAAATATGCAAAATCAGAATGGTATTCAGCGTCTTCCTCCATTGATGTGTCGGCTTTGCTAAAAACAGCTTGGATTTTGCCTGGATTGTCAACTAAGCAAATATGACTAGAAGATACATAGGGAACAGATGTTGATTTTTTAAAAGACCACTTATCCATCATCACTTTTTTCATATAATCAGCTGAAACTAGCATCAATCCCTTTCCTTAAAATTGTTTAAAGTTTATCTGTAAGAACTAAGCCTTGAAGATTCCAAGGTGAAAATGGAGTAATTTATTTTGAAAATGCTAACTATACTGTAGCCACAGTTTGGTAAAGTGATGTAGAGATGATCAGATTATTTTTAATCTTACAGGACCAGGAATGTGCACAACTGCACTCCTGTACGTGCAGAGGAAACTCCACGGCACATCTGATCACAGTTGCTGTATGATGCAAGCAGTGCGTTGTGTATTCTTGATTAGAAACAGTGACATCCTGTGCTCTGTTACACATGAACATGGAATATTAAGACTTATGCAGAAATAAATTCAGACAGTTGTAAGTGCTTTTGAATAGATGAATAGTTTCCTTCCAAGTTGGAGAAATACAGCAGAAGGATTCAGAAACTAAGGAAAGCATACACCTGCCACTTCCTAGATGAGAGCAATAGGCAAGTTACTTAATTCTCTGTGTCTCAGTTTCCTTTTGAAGGGGAGGACAAAGTGATATAGTGTATGGAGACCATCTAACATATCACCTTGCAGTCAGAGATATGTAACTGTTTTCTATAAATTTTTTTGGATCACTGAAACCATATAGCATCAACTACAGTAACAGATGCTTAGAAATGATTGAAAAGTAAAGCGTATTGTAATTTGCTATGGGTTAGAACTGAGCAGAACCAATAATTGAGCCAAATAGGAGAAAAATGTGAGGTTTTTAGCAAATTTACAGAATCATTTTGAATGGCGTAAGATATACTTCACCATTTCTCCTTTATTGTTTAAAGGCAATTAGGTGGTGATTTACTTATTAGGTAAGTCAGAGATAATTTTATTATTGAATGGTATGAAAATTCTGAGTTTGAACAATGTCTTATTAGTCATGGGTGGATGGGTATATCTTTTATAATTAGGCAAGTATATGTACAAAAGTCTTAACAAAATGACATTTTAATATGACTGCTAAACGGTGGTTTTCTCCCGTGTGCTTCAATGAGATCAGTTCTTGCTGCTATGAATCTAGGTAGATATTTTTCCTTTACTTAATTTTCCCAATGTGGTTCAACCCCACATTTGGTCCCTTCTATTTTATATTTGGCTATGAGTTCAAGAAATAATTGAAGTAAAATAAATTAACAATACAGGTCAAATTCTGTGATGAGAAGGAGCTTGAGTCCCCTAAGCACCAGGAGATCACATGTGGCTCTGAACTTGTTTCTAATCTTTTTGACATGTAAGAGAAAAGATCACTATACCTACAGCTTCATGTTCTGCTTCCTGCCGTTGAACTTAATCCTAATCCATACAGGAGATATTCTATAGATAGTGCTTCTCCCAATGGATGTTCTAGCCAGAATGCATGACTCCTAAGTATTGCTGTATGCCACCTCTCATTCCTGGAGTTGGCCATTCACATTAGCATAATAACAATAAAAACTCAGAGGATCCCTGTGATAAAGGAAAACGTTTGGCTCAATTAATTCAGTGTTTCCAAGACTCATGTGACCACAGGCTTTTCTTTTCATTACTGGACTAACATCTGCTTTATATCTTTGGTTATTCCTTCCATGCAGTTCACTTTGGGGAATGCTGATCTACATTGCTGTTCCTCTAAATTAGCATCTGTCATATTGAATTGTCATCGCTCTCACTGCCTTTTGCTCATTTGGTGCTTGGGGAAGGCTGTCTCCTAGTGTTTTTCTTTGATCTTGGCAGAGCTGGAGGGCTCTACAGTATTTTTGTTGACTTGTCCACTGATACTTGAGACAGAGAATCCTGTCCCCCTATGACACGGAGTCAATTAGTTTGGATTTAGATAAATGCTGTTGGGTTTTGGAGGTTTATAACAACACCACCACCACCAACAACAAATCACTAGCTATCTACCAGGAGCAGTAATTCTTCCTTTGTGTCTAGATAAATGTTCGAGTCTCACATAGCTAGTAACTGTAGTAGTCCCAAGAATATAATTTTTGTTATAGACCTTTCAAGAAAAAGCATTTTCTGGAATTTATTTTAAAAATGACTTTGGCACTACCATCTGTGTCAGAAAGGAAATTCATAAGGAAACAAGGGTCAGATTTATAGTATTAACAGAAGCCCTGGCCCAGAAAACATCTATTAAATCATGCCTTAAAAAAAAGTCACTGGCCTGAGATAAGCCTATCAAGAAACATTTTCTTCTCCAACAGATAAAATTT
Source organism: Callospermophilus lateralis (assembly GCF_048772815.1). Classification (NCBI taxonomy): domain Eukaryota; kingdom Metazoa; phylum Chordata; class Mammalia; order Rodentia; family Sciuridae; genus Callospermophilus; species Callospermophilus lateralis. The sequence goes on along the minus strand of NC_135317.1, from coordinate 17,748,728 downwards.
TACTAGGGTGCATTAAAAAATTTCCCCACCTATCCCTCTATTGACAAGTTACTTATATCAGCTTCTGTACGCTGTCGCTATGTGGAGTGTAAGGAAGACGGAGCTATGAGCCGATTACCATCTCTTATCTGTAAACATGCCATTCAGCCCATCTCTGATCCCTGCTGTTGTTAAAGAAGCCAGGCCTTTAGAGGCAGATTAAGTCTTGCCTGGATCTGGAGGGTGGAAAAACATTTTAAGACCTCTCTGTACACCCTATCCCCACGTTGAATTCCTCCATCTACAAAGATCTCTGGCTATCTTATTCTCCCCTTCCCCTCTTCCACCTACAATTACCAAAATGGGCACCAATGTTTCCAAAAATAGCCTTGGATTTTGAATCAGATTCATGACAGGGTCTACCTGCTCTGTCACTTTTTCACCAAGTCCCCTATAGCGGCAGGTAAGTTAATTAGTTTCTCTTCGTTTCAGTATGCCTATCTATTGTTTTAGTCAGTAAATTTGGGCAGTGATCAAAAGACCTGACAAGAATAATGTAGAGGAGGAAAAGTTTATTTGGGCTCATGGTTTCAGAGGTTCAGTCCATGGCCTGCCAACTCCATAGCTCTGGGCCCAAGGTGAGGCAGAACAACATGGCGGAAGGATGTGGAGGAGGAAAGCAGCTCAGCACATGGCAAGCAGGAAGCAGAAATAGCTCTGCTCACTAGGGACAAAATATAAACCCCAAAGCCGCATCCCCAGTGACCTACTTCCTCCAGCCACACTCTACCTGCCTATACTTAAGGCCTAGTTGATCCTATTAGTGGATCAATCCACTGATTAGGTTATAGGTCTCACAATCTAATCATTTCACCTCTGATAATTCTTTCATTGTCTCACACATGGGCTTTTAGGGCACACCTCATATCTAAACCAGAGCACCCATGAAATAGGCTTGATAATAATACAATCTGCTTATTGGCAACATTAAATGAATAAAAAATCTAAGTCTGCTCTATCATAAACACTCAGAACATATCAGCAAGAGACACCTATTTCATCATCACACAGCTCTAATTCTCAGGGAATTCCTCCTGAAATTAAGCTAACATCTCATCCATCGGTCCCAGTGCTACTTCTTAGGGCTTATTCCACTAAGCATTATCTTAAGTGTAATTTCAGAGAATAAGTGTGGTTGGATCCATGTGGGGAGGGGGTTCTCTTCTTTATTTTAGATTTTGTATTTCTTTTCCTATGGTCAGGAATCACATCTGCCATAAAAATAAAGAGGGCACCCTATGAGTTATCTAAATACATTGAATCCCCAAGCCTTGAGTTTTACATCCATGTATAGAAACTCACATTTTATCTTTTCTAAGCTTCAGACACACACAGGGGATGGGGGGGTTATAGAGCTGTCCTTCAAAGGATGCACAATTTCAGTTAGATAGGTGTTCAAAAGATATATTGTGCAACATGATGACTACAGTTAATAATAATGCTTTATATACTTGAAAATTGCCTATAAGTAGATTTTATATTCTCGTTATAGAAAAATGATTAGTATGTGAAGTAATGTCATAATGAAAAGGTGAATTAACTTGATTTAGCTATTCCACATGTACATGTATTTAAAAATCACCCCAAACTTGTCAGATCTATGTATATGTTTTGTATCAGTATACATGGATCACTTATAATAAGCTCTGGAAAGCATGTGGCCATTATAGTACTGTCTTCAACATATAAACCACCTGTCCAGGATCTGCTGATAAGAATCTAAAACTAGCATCTTTAGGTCCTTGCTTTTAACATTTTGCCTGCATCTTCCTCTTTTTAGTGGGGGAAGGGCTGGCTACTTCTATCTATGTGGACAACTGAAGAATTTTTTTTTTAGCTGGAAACATGGAATTGCCACTTCTGTCTTAAGGTCTTTTGTTTTCCATCAGAGCAAGGGTTCTGGGCTAGTCTAACTTTCAGTGTGGGGCACACTTTCTCTTTTATTGATAACCAGGTCCTCTGCAGGATCTCCTCCTCTGCCTCTATAAGCCCGTTGCTTAGTAGTTCATACCTCCCAATAGTCTGCTATGTCCAAGAAATCGTGAAGTCTTCAGCGCAATTCCAAGAGAAACAAGAATCTAACAGCGTTAACGATTTAGTAGGCTAGAAGAAATCTCCACAAACAATTGTAATGTAATCCTTCCTGGGCCCCCGGGTCTGCAAAGGCATGGTTAATGAATGATTAGAGGACGCACCACATTCTACATTTGTGGCAAGTTTTGTTTGGTGAATGGAAGTGAGGTGCACCATCGTCATTTTGTGGGCAGGAAGATTAATATGAGCAAAGCCACCAAGCATCCTGGGATGCGGGGAGCAAGTTCATATTATCCAGAAAGCAAGAAGGAGAAAGACCTAGAAAGCAACTCGGGGGCAAGAAAGCCACACAGGGGGTTCTGTCTTCATTCTGTGTGTGGTGGGATCAGATCCACTGACGTCTACAGACAAAGTGCTAGCCTGTGATGAGATGGACTTTTGGGGCAATGGAGAGTATAGAGGTGGGTGGGCCATCTGGGGGCCTAGTGACACTGTCCAGGTGAGGGGTGATTGAGATGGGACCGTGGATGGCAAGAACCCGCAATTTTGAGATTTGGTGAAATCATTTTGCAATTTTTTAAGAGCCATTGTGTTGTACATGTGCCTACTCTGAGTGTGTGTGTGTGTGTGTGTGTGTGTGTGTGTGTGTGTGTTGGTGATCTAAATGATCCATTGGAGATTTTATGAAGATACTCAGATACCTGATATTTCAAAATGATCAAAATTTGGGGAAAAAAGAAGATACCTACATGATCCTTTCCTTTCCTCACATGTATATTAGCCCTTTTCAGCTTTCCCCACCCACCACTGACAGGGAAGAAGGATATGGGCTATAAAGGTAAAATAGGCTAATTTCATGGTATGCAGCAATCACAGGACTTAGCCACAGGTGCGTAGATTTAAATTCTAGCTTTGCTGTATGATATTAAATAAACCTGGCAATGTCTCTGAACCTCACTACTGAGGAAGGGGCAGCCCCTTTCAGTACCAACTTTTAAGGCTGGAGGGGACTTTTAAACTCTCCAGGCCCAAGATTTTGATATAAGTGTACCCCCCACCAGCTGAGAATCACTTGGAATGAATGAACCCCAAGTTTCTTTCCAGAGGAAAAGCTCCGTTATGCTATCATTTTATTTTACATGATTCCTCTTCAAGTCACTTCCTGACTCTACCCCAGTTTCCAGCCCCTAGAGATGAAGACAACTTTCTGGGCTTTTGAGGCTACCACTTGGAGCCATCGTCCCTTTGAAAGGGAAAGTGAGAAGCTATTCACACACATGGTTGGGAAGCTGCTGGTGCCATCACTTACTTCCCTGGGGGAGTGAGATAAGCCCTGTCAGCCGCAGGGTTGTGGCACCAGAATCATGGAACCCAATTTCTACTTCAGTCATCAATGGATTTAGGATGCCAAGTTATATGGCCTTTCAGTTTTCTAACCACATTTTTTTTTTTTTTTTTTTTTTTGTGGCAGGAAAATAATTTAGGCCCTGTGGGCCTAATGAAAAAATGGCAAGTCAACAAATAATAGAGTTTTACTCTCTGTTTTTCTCCTTGGAGACTGCTGCAAGTTTGTGAGTCTGTACATAGTGATTCCCTCTAGATCTTCAGAAGTGAACATAATTCTGTTTTACCAAAATGCAACATCAGGTTCAGACATGCCCTACCAAATCCCACGTTTCTTCTAAACTCATCTCCAGAGCAAACTAGCTCATGGTTCATTTTGAAAGTTCTAGCAAATCGCCCCCCAAATGCCAATATCTAACACAAACGACACTGCGATTATTCTGAGAGGGGCTGATACCAGGACAAAACTCAGAGGGAAGGAGATGAACCCTCTATCATATTCAAAGTCATTCTTGACTCCCGAGGATCAGCAAAAAGACCCAAGACACACTCACGCTTAATCTTTGCTCATTTCAGAAGAGACAGTGCGGGTCCGTTTCTCAGCAGACTGCTAGGATGTCTTGAAACACCATGTGGGTGGGTGGCCTCTGGGCAATCTGCTCAGCTAGCTGGGCCTTTTTAATGGCCTAAAATTATGATGCTCTCTCAGTGTCTGCTACTGCCCACACATGGACCGTGAATCAAGGGACAATCAGTTCATGTGCCAGGGTGACAGCAATGAATATTAATCACAAAGAAGTGGAACAAACAGTGACTGTGGTCAATTTTCTGAATGCTGGATGAGGAACTGAAGCAATCTCAGGCATTTTAAAGAGAAAAACATCATCTTGATTCCTTTTTTCTCATTTTGACAATATTTATGTCATGGGAAGTGTGTGTGTGTGTGTGTGTGTGTGAGAGAGAGAGAGAGAGAGAGAGAGAGAGAGAGAGAGAGAGAGAGAGAGAATGAGATCTCTGAGGTCCTAAAGATTTTGTTTAGTTTGGCTTTTAAAATCATATCTTTAAAGCCTTTTACACTTATCCTAAAATAAGGGCCAGTTTTGGTCAGTAGCAATTTTAAATCTAATATCCTGGCACAAATCAGGGACGCCCACCACCACTGCCCAAGCTCTCCTTCAGGCCAGTAGACTGCATTGTGACACAAACAGGGTTTTTCCTTTCTCATAGGATCAGACTATTCTTTTGTACCTTATCTCTCACTTCCCTCCAAATATCATTTTATTAAGAGTTAAACTGGAATTGCAAATCCAGACTGCTTCTCTGGGCATGATCAAGAATACGAAATCAATGCAGTGTGAAGCATATAAGGACTGCAGGCCAGTGACTGGCTCTTAAATGAGTCATGGTGCATAAAAATCAGGTTAATGGGGGTGATCTCTCTGATTTACACAGTGTCCTAAGGTAATTGACTTCTTAACATCTTTAATGGGATGTAAAAATGTCCATGACCAAAGCAAACCTATGTATCCCTGAATGCACACATGACATATGTGTAGGGAAATTTACAGACAGCTTTCTGGATGGATATTCCCCAAATGGTGATGGTGAGTACTTCTGGGGCGGAGAGGGAGACTGATGCTGGTGGAGGGACTCTTCAGTTCCATCTTGTTTGTCTGAAGTTTTTGGAATAAGAATGTATTCATGCATTATTGTTGAAATGAAAGATAAATAAAAATTATAAAAATTTCATCAATCACTTAAAAATAGAGGCCTTGACTGGATTGCATGTTGCACCAGGGAATGGCTTTCCTTCTTGTGTGCAGGGACATCTGTCAAGCCTATCTCCTTCCCTCTCCCTTCATTTCGACTCCAGCTTAGTTGCTTAATGCAAAGCGACTGTTTCCCCCCTCGCCCCGCTATGGAGTGAAAAATCAAGCTTCTGAGCATGTAGGGTACTGCTCAGCTTCTTTGGATGCCATTCCACCCTGGCCTGTTTGAAGGATGGCTATGTATAAGTGGACCCTAAGAGTTTCTCATCATTGACCCTGAACTTGTTACAGCATTTAAACAGGGAGCTAAATGGTAATGTTGCTCCTAGGTATCATATTCTGACACAGATGGTGCTTCCCAAAAGCCAAACAGAAATCTGTCCCTGTAAAACGTAAAAGATGGGGTTGACCAATGTGCAGAAGCACTGGATGAATTATCTGCTCTACAGTAACAGCACATTATTTAATCCTGTTAAACATCATCAGTGGTGAGGGAGGCCTAAGGGCAAAAAAATTGGCTCTGACCTTCCTGAGTTTTAGTTTCAGCATGATTTAGATTAATTAGTCTTGATATGGTTGTTTGCCACAGGGGGAGTATTAGTATCTACCTTGTCTACCTTGTGGGGCTCTTTGGAGGAGTAAAGGTCATAAAAATGCCTCAAAAGGCCAATTGAATGCTCATTTTGCATCTTGTATATTTGAGGATGAGTCTGATGGTCTCTTTTTCTTTGTCCTCTTGGAAAAATCTGTCGCCACACAAGCTTTAATTTTTTAAATGAGATACATGTTCACTGACTGCCTCCTCAATGTAATTTGAATTTTCTTAAGTCTTCCCTGAAAATAGAAAAGAATATCTATCTACCTTTATATTTCTGAAGTGTCAGTTTTCTAGAAAAGTTTTATATTTCTGCAGTAAGGCACTCTCTTCTTTAGTATGCTATTTTATACATAAGAGTCCTGCCATATTTTATAAGACTCATGGTTAATAGTAAAATAAAAACTATATGCTGTGGACCCTATCATTTTGGAGGAAATTCCTTGGATCTTGAGGGAGAAGATACCAAGTCTAGTTTTCAGTGCATGGCCAGGTGACAAATGGAACCCCTTGAGAATGGTCTCATTGCCTGTTCAGTGGCATAAACTCATGAGCTTGTGGTGGAACAAACAGATCATTTACATAGAAAATGTGCATGCCAGTTTTAAAGAGTTTTTGCAAATGTTGAGAGGAACAGTGAGAGAAGGAATATGTTCCCCTGTGTTTGCCAACTGTAGCCAGCAGGATACCTGTGTATTGTAGAGCTGTCCAAAACTGCACGAGAGCAGTAACATTGGAATCTTTTACCCACAAACCTTTGCCTCTGATCAAATCACTCCTTTCTACCCCATCACCTTCCATTCATCCCCATGCTCTCGAGTAAATTAAAGCCCCATTGCCTGATGGGTGTTTGGCTCAAAGCTACCTCCTAACCTCATGTCCCATACTGCCATTTATAGACCCCCTTCTTGAGTCATGATAAACTGCTTCTCAGTCAACATTCCTTGAAATTGCTACCTTGCTGTTTATCCATTGCTGGGAATGTGGTCTCCCATTTTTATGTCTTGACCTTTAAGATTCAGTCCGAATTTCATTTCCTCCATGATCTTTCTATGAGTCCTACAATCTGAAGCAGTCTCTCTCTTTAAAATTCCACAAAGCCTTGCCATGTTATTATTTCCACCATTCAGAGTAGCTACCTGTACACATAACATGTCTTCCCAATCACCACAGACTCTTGAGAATACAACTCTGGTTCACCTTCTAGAGCCTACATGGTTGACCAGATACGTTCCACTTAGCAGGACTCAGTGACTGTGTGATGAGTGATGGGTGAGAGACACTATGCTCAGGGGACAGACACCAGAACATCAGACGGAGACCCCAGTCCAATTCTCTTTAGGATATTGGGCGTTTGAGATAAGTAAGATCAGCAACACAGGGAACTATGAAGGAAAACCTTCAAGTGGCGATCGTTAAGTCTAAGTCGTTAAGTCTCAAACACTAACCTGTTTAGCTGGAACTCAGGGTCACTGCCATCACACCCTTCTCACTACTGGGACACCAGACTTAAAACTTATACAACATAGCGCAGCCATTACGTTTATGGACTTGATGGGTGGTAAATGTCAGAGTTTGCAGTTTATCAAGGACATCAGGGCTGAGAGGGAAAAACAGAGAGAATGTTCCAGATCCTCACTCCAGGATCCTGCCCAGCTCAAAACTCATCGGTGTGGAGAGATCTGGAGAGAAAGGCTGGGTTTTGAGACCTCCACAACTTCACTTTAATTTTGTAATTCTAGATGCTTGGATATTTCTCTGGATCTCCTGATGTATCAATGAGAATGTGTCAAATTATCATTTAATTGGCTCGAAAGAGACTCTTCAAAGGACAAGCATGGAAATGAAAGAAAAGCCAGGGGTGCTCTCTCTGTCACGGAGTTGTCAGAGATGGCAGGTTCTCAAGGCAGGGCTTAACTGGCATCCCAGATGCTCATCCCATGACCCTGTTTCTTACAGCAGGGAATCACGTTGACTGTGGGGTCAGAAGTTTCCCTGCACCGGCTCCCCCTCACCCATCTCGAAGGAGGCTTCCATGGCTAACTGCTTCTTGCACACTACAGTGTCTGGGCATCCTCCCAGGGACTGCTCTCATGTGAAAACGAGGTTGAAGTGTTTACAAATATGGAGAGGTGGGAATGAATGTGGACCCTGTGCTTCTAGTGGAGCAGGATGGTAAGGACAGAATGGTTCTTAATGCATCTTCCAGCAAAGAAAAAAAAAAAAAAACAGATTACAAATAACATGGGATTTCTTAGATTTTTAATCGATCAAAATATATTTATATTCTGTCTATTTAAAAAAGAGAGAGAGAAGACTCCATATGACTTCATTCAGTAAACACAGAGCCAGGCTCAGATGCTTTGTTGTGCAACAGAGTGAAAAAAGACACACTTCCTCCACTGTGACACCCTTTCTTGAACTGAGGATAAGACTTTGGTTTTGAAAGAGCTTTGAGAGATGGGATTAAAGCAGCACGCACCCTTAGCCTCTCAGTAAGTATTCCCATTCCTCACTTGTAGACTTGCCGGTTGGGGAGCCGGTCACCAGTAAACCCCTAACTTGAAACATGAGGTCACCCCAGGTGACTGGCTGGTGTCTGTAGCTGTCTCCATCCACACAGTGCTGTCTGTGACTGTACACACATGGCGTTAACATCCATATTTTTTCAAATATATCTTCAGCAATTCAAAAAATGTGATGCAGATAGGATACAGTTTAGGTCTCATGGATCTTTAAACTACACTAGGTTGACATCACATCAGCTTGCCATGCCTGCTCCCTTTTAATTTCTTACAACTTAAACTGTAGTAATTTAGGTTCATGTTCACTGATGCTTCAGAATCAGTGGGCTTCTACATTTTTGAGTTATGCCCCTATGGAAGGAAATACATTCTACATTGTAACCCAGTGCACACACATACATGTTCAACTAAGGATAAATTTCATGGGCTAATATCCCCACTCCATGGGAGGTAGGCTGATGCTTTCCATACTCTTTTACCTAAATATAAATGCTCTTCCCTAGTTGATTTCATGATTTGCAATTGGAAAACCATTGTTTGAAATTCTAAAGGCTTGGAGATTCAGAACCAGGCTTTATTCATCTCTGTCTCTCAGGGCGCACATAGATGAGCTAGTTAAGTAATGTTAAGAACATCTTTTTCTAAGTTAAGAGAATAGCCTCCCTGACTCTGCCTGAACAGTCTTCTGCTTTCCCCCACTGTGTTTCACCTGGCTTAGAGGGCATAGTGGACACTCATCAGCTGCTTGTCAAAGGACTAGAGAAAGAGAGAAAAGATTCATGCTTCAATATCTTCAATGGAGGAGGAACAAGAAAAGGACAAAAAATTTAAAAAGGAAGAAAGATGAGGAGAGCCAACTCTGTTTATCTTCAAAGAAAAGGTATAAGAATGAGCTGGTGAGGAGGATTCAGAAAGCCGGAGGATTTGCTGATTCTCTTGCTGGCCCGCAAGGGCTCTGCGTGATTTGTATTTCATCCTTATGAGAGAAAACAGTGCTAAAGGGGAAAACACATTTCAATGGCAGTAGAAGGCAGAGCATTCCTTCTCTCTTGACCTCCACCCCTTCCTTGAATCTTCAGCAAATTTGCTCCCTGACATCTTCAAGTAACTCAAACAAACTAATTAGCCCAGAATCGAAGCTTGCCCGTGTGTTCATTTGCTTTTCTTGTTGCATTAACTTTAGACATACAACTGGGTATGTGTATTGAACTTAAGCCTAAATGCATTTAGTTTAAGAATGTTTTCCTAATGGAATGTGTTCGAGCTCTGCTCCATGTCATTGAGAGCTTGGTCCGTGTCAGGTGTGGTGCTAGATCCTGGGGGCAGAAAGAGAAACCTGAACTGCTCTCAGTTGGGTTGGTGGCATGGCTATGTGCATGGAGGCTGTGCTACTGTATTTCAAGTGTTGTGCAACAGGTCTGAGCAGAGAGCCCTGGACACTCAGAGACAGCCCACAGGGAGGTGACATTTGAATAGGGCTTTGAAGATGAGTGGGGAACATCAAAAGTCAATTGGATGGATAAAAGTCAATTGGATAGTGAGGCCTATACGAACTTGGCAGGTGAGCACAGGATACTTTAGGATTACTTAGAGGGCAGGTGTTGTTGCTTACAGGTTTACGGCTCAAGTGGAGCAGGAATAAGCTGATATGAAGTTGAGAAGAAACTTGGGTATCAGGGTAGGAGTCGAGTATTTATTGGGCACTTAAACATGTACCAGTTTGTTTATTCTTTAATTGTTGAGAAATCGTGTGCAAATCTTGTCCTCCCCAGTGTGTGTGATGTGGAATTATAGTGCCGGAAGGGGACAAGGCTATTTATTCTCAAACCGCTGATTTTATACATGAAGAAACAAAAGTCATTTTGTCATTTGGTTAAAAGGGTCTTTTCCCAGGGATTTGAGAGAGCTCAGCCTATTTGCATATAGATAGAAAGCAATCTTCCTGCTGCTGTTGTATAGACTGGCTGTTAGTCAAAAAGAAAAACAGCTCACTGTTTACTTAAACCGAGCAGGAAGGAAGCACAGGAGCAGGTGGGTGGACCCATGATCTCTGTGTCAGGGCACACAGAGGGCCATGGTGTGAAGGTGGCTCTGGTGGCACACTTCCCTAGGGCACTGAGCTGCCAGAAGGAGTCAGTAATGAGGTCCCTGCATGCTGAAAATGAAGACAGGCAGGAGCCTCCTAACCCACCTCAGCACTGGTCTGTCCCTCTGTCAGGAACAGCACACGTGGAAAGTCGTCTCTCCATTGGGGCATCTAAGAGCATGGGGCTCAGTGCCAGGATTCCTGTTTGGGCAAGAGCAAAGTTTGGGCCGGGGGCCGAATCCCATGAATACCCAGAGTCTGAGATTACCCGTGGCTTTTCTAGGTCCTGTTGAATGCCCCAGGAAGAGGCTCTAAGTCACGCCAAGAACATGCAAAATTCTTCCTGCCACTGGGCTTCCTTCAGGTGGGCTGCTCCTGATTTCATGGGCATTGAAATCTGGGTGGTAGGCCCCCATCTGGAACTGAATCTGTGTTTGTCCCAGGCCTAGGACAAAGCCAGGAGCTCTGCAAGAGCAGGCAACAGCTTTCTGAGAGAGACCCCTTCCCCAGGGAGCAAGAGTTGAGGTACATGAGCAGGTTCTAAGGCCAAAGCTCATTCCTGGGTCGGGGGGGGGGGTACTGAACATGTGAGTGGGGCTTCTGCTCCAGTCCTAACCCACTCCCTCCAGATCCCAAATCAAGTCAAAACACATCAGTGCTATTCCACTAACACCTCCCCGAGGAAGCTTTAGTGGCTCAGGGGGTTGGCACAGCACCCCCACCCCAGGGCCTCCTCCACATGTTCACATAAGAACACAGTGGTGGGGCCTCCATCTCCCAGCAGCAAGTGAGGACACAAGGCGTTCTGCACAAGAACAGAGCTGAATGGTCAGTCATGGAAAGCTAGACAGATGTGCTCACTGGCAGGGAAGGACTCCAATTTCCAGACAACGTGGGAGCTTTTTTGCTCAGTTTGATACAATTATAAATAAAGAATGGGAATATGGCAGGAGGCAAGGGGATTGCAGCTAAGTCGGGGAGAGGCACCGACCTTCCTAGAACCTGGGGGGTCCTGGCATAGTCAGATGCCACCCAGGCTCCCTGTCCTCTCAAGTGGTTTTGCCATCATATGCTCAGTGACAGATTCTCATCCCAACCACAGCAGGTAGCTGTGTTCTCTCAATCCAATCTTTCCCTCATTTCCTTACAGGTCACGAGCAACAAGCGAACACGGGAGCTGAGGCCAGAGTGTCATGGTCCTTCAGGGAACTGAGGGAGAAGACAGATGCCAGGATGTTTCTGGGAGGAAAAATATATTTCTAATGGCTTAACAAGGCTGTCTAATTCCCGACAAAATACAAAAAATATGGCCATTAGTCTAAATAACACCAGATTCACTTCATGAGTGTCCAAGGACACTCTCCCATGTGTGAGCTTTAGGTCTGGGTCAGGCACCTCCAGGCTTCACTTTTGCAGCTGAATTTCTTGCTTAATTTGCAGAGAATGTCTACTTGCCAGGCTAGATTTGAAATTCTAAAAGATCCCTCTCCTTAGGACTCTCACCACTTCCACCCTCTCTTTGATATTCTTTGTATGACCAGAGACCTAACTGGAGGCTGAATTCTCTTCTTTCTGTTTACATCTGTTAAAATGGCCAGAACACTTACTAGTTTAGGGTGGGAAGAGAAATATATTTTAAAAATTCATGTACAAAGAAAAGTGGTTCTCTCCAGCATTCAGAAAGTAAGTTCTCTCAATCCATCAAGAGGTACTGATGTAGTACTTGGTGGAGAAGGTTTTGAGAAAGGCGTGGATGGCAGAGATCCCTAGCCTGACATCCCTCTTCTGTTCCCTGCAGGCCCTGAAGAGTGACCATAGAGAGCTCATGTGATCATAGGTGACAGCAGGACTGTACATAGAGTGAAGATCTTAGAAAGAGGCTCATTTGATATATTCCATTTAGAATTGAGCAAAAGCAGAGGTGGGCTGCCTTGCAAGGGTCCCCTGGGGAGGAGGGCTGGATTAGAGTTGGCCCCATCCAAAGCCCTGGCCAGTGCTCTTATGTTTAAACAATACTGCTTTACCTCCAGGACAAGTGAGAAAGCACCAAGTAAGGAAATGTTGACTGGTATTGCCATTTCTTATCTGCGTCTTAAAAATATAAAGCCCACGTTAAAAAAAAAAATCCTAAACTTAAAGACAATTTTGAAAATCTCCTTATAAAATGAATAGGGGCATTTACCACCTCCTCAGCCAATTGGTACTAAGCGTACTGTAATTAGTACCGAGGAAACACCAGGCAAGAATCTGGTTGTTCAAGGCAGGAGGGGCTGTGGGTACCCCGCAGGGTCTCGTGTGGGAGTCTGGGGTGTGCGTAGTTCACACGGGCGGTGTCACCTCACATGGCCTGGTTTCTCCTGAGCAACCCTGATGCACGCCTGTATTGCAGAGACACCTCATTTCCGAATCTGGGGACGTCATGTGAGGCTCCACATACGCTGCTTTCAGTCACACACATTCCGCTTGGGGTGGGGTCGGGGAGGAAGGCAATAGTTTCCCAGCACTCTGCATACATTATCTCTTTTGATCCCGACAATAACCTTCAGAAGAACATATTTTAATCTGTATTCGACAGATGTACAACTACAAGCTCCGAAAGAATTTCCCCAAATACATAGAGCCAACAAATGAGCAGGGCTTGATTAACTGAGATTCTTCCGATTTGAAGATCCATGGTGCTTACAAAGGCACATTTCTCAAATAGTCCTTCTTAAATCATAGTTCCATGACACGGGGTATCACTTTACCATTAAATAGAATTCTTTGAAAGAGACAGAATTTTAATGCTCAAGCATTTTCCGAGTTCTTTAAAAGCAGAGATGGATGGGTACAGTATTTGATGAGGGACGGGGAATAATAATCATGAGGAACTGCTATGCAGCATCTCCAGCCGTCTAGCATGTTCCAGGAGCGTATCTGACAGGGAATCATTTTATCCTCACAGGAACTCTGGATTGGAGGTATCTTCTCATCCCCATTTCAGAGACATGGAACTGAGGACAGAGAGGTGATAATGTGCCTGCGGTTACACAGTAAGGGGCAGAGCTGGGTTTCCCAGCCAGGCGGTTTCCAGAGAGTGCTTTGGCCATTCTGCAGTGCTATTCTTCCATCCTTCCCCAGCGCAGACCATGTGAGTCAAATGGTTGTCAGCAAGGGTGGTACAAGAAGAGACACTGAAGACTGGTATAATGAGATTAATCTGAAATATATGATTTTTAAATATAAAAAGTAAAACACACTAATGGACAGCAGATGTTTCTGAATGCTAATGTTTCTGAATAAATTCTTGGTCCCAGTGGAAATTTTAAAATGCTGAAATCACTGAGACCTTGCAGCCGGTTAAAAAGTGGGCTGTACTATTGAGAAGGCCTTATGCCAAACTGACGGCGATACTGAATCTCTTGGAGGAGAAGCCCATGATGGCAGAGCTAGCTTTGTAACTGAGGGGACGGAGACTCTGAGAGGCCAAGATTCCTCTGTTGGAGTTAGCTGTCAAACTGCTGTTTCTACACACAGCTACACAATCTACTCATCACACAGCTTCATTGACCTCACTCTGCCTTAACCACAAAGAGATGAAAAGAAATTAAAACAAAGTAACAAAAACAAAAGCAAGTTGACATAAAGGGCATTTTAAGAAGGCAGGTTCTGTGCAGCCTCTGCAGCAGATCACAGACTCTTTCATAGAATTTACTCTGGTACTCAGCACCCTCCACACATTCCACCCATCAGCGGATCACTTTGGCTTTACTTCCAATACATCCAGAATCTCAGTCCAAGCAGGGATTATTTCCTGCAACAACTTTCGGTGTGGTCTCCATCCATCATGGACCTCCCGCCACCTGCTGTTCACAGCAGCCAGAGGGCACTTCTAAAACTTGTATCCGATCTACTGCTCCTCAGCATGAAGTCCCCCCTGGCATCTCCCCATTTACTCAGCAAAATCCGAGTGCAAATTACAGTACCCAGCTGCCTTCCCGGGCTTCCCTCACATCCTCCCTGTGCCCGCTGCACTGTGGCCCTGGGGTCTCCATGCTTCTGTAAACAATCCGAGTGAGCTCTTGCATCTCCTCCCTCACTTCCTCCAGCTGCTCTCTTCCCAGACAGCACCATCACCATAAGCAGTTCTTGGTCTAAATGTTGTGCACCAGGCTGTCTCTCCCTGCATATGCACTCAGCCACCCTACCAGGCTCACCTCTGTAACCATTTATCCTCAAGGCAGTTATTGTCATGTTACATTTTGTGTGTGTGTGTATCTATGAGTGTTTTAATCTTTGTGTGTATACATACATGTGTTTATCAAGGTATGTGTCTTTGCATTGCATGTATCTATGTGCACATGTGTTGTCTATGTATCAAAACAGGTGTATTTTATACATGTATATGTCTATGTGGGATATATGTGTGTATATAGGTGTGTCTATGTGTGTATCTATGTAAGTGAATATCTGTGTGTGTGTGTGCGGTGTATAAACCCATCTTCTTCCTCTGTGCACAGTACCAACAGGAATATGAACAGAGACTGTGTTCAATCTACCATTCCATCCCTTAGGTCTAAAACATCATAAAATTGATGTTTAATAAAAATGTTTTGAATGAGGAATGAATAACTTATGATCAAAACAGTGAATGTGAAACTCAAGAAAGTTAAATTACTTCTGACTTATTGTGAAAAAAAAATGTAAAGAACTGTGTGGTGCATTTCATGTTTTTTTATGTAAAGCACATTATAATTATTCTAGTATCTACTTCAGATACTGCAAACATCTTTGTAGTTCAGTATGACTTACTGTCTTAAGTTTATGAGCAGTGGAGTTTTTACTGTTAGATGGCAATTATGTTGATTTTTTTTTGTTTTTAGTGGATTGGATTTATGTTTTCAAGAATATTTTATTCTCTCTGTGTTGTGAAATATAGGCTAGTGTCTAGGTTTATCCAATCAGCCAAATGCTAGTAAGAGGTGATGTCTACTGAGATACGCTGTTTCCAGGAGCTGGTCAAAACTTGTTCCCCATCCTAAATCATTTATTCCTCAGAGAAGTCTCTGAGGTAGGAATTATTATCACCACCAATTTGCTGATGGGAAAACTGAGATAGGTAGAGTTAAATGATCCCGATCAAGAAAACGCAGCCCACTGGCAGTGAGGCCACGATACAAACGCAGACCTGTCTACTCTTCCGTCATCCATTATAAAAACACCTTTTGTGTTTCTACAATGTGTCAGGAACTGAGTTGAGTAACCAGGATACGAAAAAGTGACTTTATCTCTATCATCATGGTGGTCAAAGCATGGGACAGAAGAGGCGACCAGATGCCAGGCTGCTAAAGAGACCTGCTCAGCCCAGGGAGACGCAAACCAGGATTATCTAAGCGGGTGAGAAGTGGTCCCTCCCCACCCTTCATTCCTGTTTTGATGGTGGAGTCAGTGTTCCCCACGGGGTGATCCAAGGGCTCCCTCTTCATCCCCTAGGGTCCTCCACTGAAGCCAAAAAACAAACAGACTATTTCAGTGATAAGTTGCCTGAGCCTCACTGTTGGGCTCTGTGGGTGGCCTTGAATCTGTAACTCTGCAGCATGCCATCTTGCTGCACTTCATCCAGGTTTTTCTTGACATCTGAAGAGGCAGCCTCTGGGGAGTATATTTTTGTATTTCCCCATATGTTGCTTCTTGTCTCCTCACATATATTGCCAATAAGACATGTGAGTTCCACCACAGGCCAGCTCTGCAGCTTATGCTTTGTGTTAGCCTTGAGGGAAATATATTATTATTATTTTTTCCTGGTTTTGTGTCTTTCCTTCTGTTGTGGAAATGATATTTCCCCCCATTTCCTCTCAATAGATTGAGGTACTTTCTTCCATCTTATTTCCTTCCAATTTTGTATATTGCTCATAGCTTCTTTCATGCATGATCATGCCTTCTTCTACCCTTTATCAAAAATCTATTCAATAAAGTGCTCTACTTCTATATTTATTTAGTCTTATTGATTACTTTTTTGAATTCTTTTCATTTCTTCCAGTCCTGTTGACTAAGGTAATTTTTGCTTTATTTGTTCCTGGCCACAGTCCTCTCCTTAAAATATGGGCTACTTTGACCTTGGTTAATTCACAAAGTACTGAAACCAGAAACTGGTACTTTCAGGGTGGTAAGAGGTGAGATGTGAGTGAGTGTGAAGAGAGAGGGAGGGCACTCAGCACATTGGTACTGTGCACAGAGGAAGAAGATGGGCATCGACGGGCAGGCTCCCTCAAATTCCTTATAACTGAATAGGGTGAGACAATTCAGTATGTGTAATTTTTAAAAAGACTTAAATAGTGGCAAATCCACAGGTATGAAACTTCCCGTGTTAACGGCACTTAAGTGCACAGTTCCAAGACACCGAGCGTATTCACATCACTGTGTAGCATCACCACCTCCCAGCCTTAGGGCACTTCATCTTGTACAATGGAAACTCTGTCCCCATTAAACAGTCACTCCCCACTCTCTACCTCCAGTTTGGGGCAGCCACTACTCTGCTGTCTCTAGGATTGGACTACTCTAGAGATCTTGTGTGTGTGGACTCACACAGGATTTCATGGCTCACTGCCCCTAACTCAATGTCCTCAAGCTTCGCCAACCTGTAGCATGAGCCAGAATTTCTTTTCTTTTTAAGGCTGAAGGATATTCCAGTGTATAAGCACCACGTTTGTTTTACCCATTTGATTGTTACACGAGTGGACACTTGGGTTTCTTCCACTGTTTGGCTACTGTGAATAATACTACTGTGAACATGAATGTACAAATATCTCTTCAGAGGATGAATAATTTTAAAGGCTCAAACCAACACAGTGACAATCACGTATACGTCGTGAGAATTCATGGTTGTACACCCGTGCTGAGCATCTCATTGGAAGTACTGAAGTCAGACAGGAGCTTTGCTGAGGAGGGGATTGTGGAGTGGCACTTTCAGGGTGGCAAGAGGTGAGATGTGAACGCGAAGACAGAGGGAGGGCACTCGGCACGTTGGTCCCATGAACAGTGATCACAGAAGCTCAGCAATGAACTGGGTGAGAAGGGGGCAGGATGGGACCTTCTCTACGTTAGAGAGATAGAGCTGGCCAGAGTAAATGGGGATGGTGCTCCTTGATTGATGGCAAACACTGAAGCCTGAGTTTAAAGTATTTGCAACACAATCACAACAATGAAGAAAGAAGGAGTGTGACTCAGAACAACAGAGGCCTCCATTGGCCCATATGTGCTAAGATTGCAGGTTGGGTGGGTTCTCTTAGCAACCCTGTTGGACTCCCTGGCTCTTCTCAGAGTTTGCTCTCATGAGTGCCGGTCAGGTGTGCAACATGCATGGATGAATAAGCAAGCTGCAAAGGATGCTGGGCACTCATGAAGATGGGCGAACACTGAGAACGCTGGAGCTGCAGGCCTTGTTTGAAGGAATGAGGGCGCTATGAGAAATGAAGGTACTGGCTTGGAATGCTTACATCAAGGAGGATGAATCCGCGGAACCCTGGAGGACTTTGGTTAGGACCCTATTTACAGCCATAGTTAACATCAAAATGTCTTAGCTCCTCCTAAGTTTCTTTACCATTTTATAACTGCTGGGTGATTTAACAGGTGCTAATTTCTTCTTCTCTGGCCTGGATGTGTTCTTAATCAGTATGTTTTTTCTAGAGGGCTCACTTGAAGTCAATGTTTTTCCATTAAAATACTCATACTTCTCAGGATGCAGAAACACAAGCAAGATCCTAATTAATGAATATGCTAATTGTTTTCTTAGACTGTCTTTATCCCTTCAGGGAAAAAGAATCAATACATTCCTTAATTATCTCCCACTGATTAGCAAACAGAGGCTTTGATTGTTTCCACCTAACTCTGTGATTACCTGCAGTAGATGAAATTCTGCTGGCATTGCATGGTATTGAAGGATGGGAATTGACGGTGCTATGTGTCGAGCCAGGGAAGGAAGCTTAGTCTACACTTCACACCGATCCACCTTCCTGGAAGGCACTGAGTCCTCTGTGTTCGCACTTTGGTCTTAAACAGAAGATGGTGATTACATTTGCTGTCAGTTCTCTGTCTAATCAGCTGCAGGTTGTCTTTGGTGATAAAATTACTAAGTTCTTCTATTCTCAACTCAGGAGGTAAAACAAATGGATATATTTTGGAGGAGAGAACAAAGAAGTGTGAACCAAAGGCAGGCGGGATTGGAGTGAAGGCGGCATCACTGCCAGCGGGGCTGAGGGCACCACCTGCAGCCTGGCATTCTGCATCTGGTGGCAGATGGTCACGCACATGCTCCGCAGTCACGGGGGACCTCACGGGCTACTTTCGCCGGTTATTATCTGGGAGCTGTTTTCTTTAGGTGTTTGTGAAAGGTCAGCGTCTGATCCAATTCCACCCACAGTCACACAGTTATAGTTTCCTTGACTGTGTTTGTCACTGTTTTAGCATCATTTGACATTCTATCTGCTTGCCAGTTTTCTCTTCAATTCCTTTTGGGAAACTATTTTTTCCCCCCAAGTTTGTCATTTTACTTAAAAAAAAAAAATCACAAAAGGGTCCTCTACATTCTTGAGTTGTTCACTTTTTCCATCTCTCCTATTTGAAAATCTCATAAAAAAAAAAAAACTTGCTAAGAGGAAAAATAATGTCTTTGATCCTTACCATCATAAGTATCTGATTGTTTTCTGAACGTTTCTGGAAGACAACCCCAGCTTATTAGTAAATTATCAAATTGGGTGGATTTTAGAGACTTTATTATATTTTTTCCAGAATACTGCCTTGAGGCTGAGGGAGGGAGCAGGATTGGTCATGGCCACCATGCTAGATAAACAAAACCGGCAGAAGTGAGTGAGAGCCAGGCTCAGCTTTGGTCATCACCTTGGTGGCCTCCTTGGACCAAGGATGAAGGAATTTGTTAGCTTGGGCTTGTTGAGCTCTTAGGAGTAACAGATACCATCCTGTGTGAGTCGCATGGCCTAATCACAAGAGGCCTAGAGACTTCTTCCAGCTCTGCAATCCCACAAGGCTGCCGGTCTGAATGTGACCATGTTCACTCCAAGCCTCAGTTTCCTGCCTCTCTTCCTTATCCACCTCCTACATTGAGTTGTTTGGACAATCAGATAAGGTGGTATGGGACACATACACATACACATGCACATTTACAACACACTATGCAAATACTAGAGATGATTACCTTAGGTCTGAGGATAAGTCTCTCACCTTGGCACAAATCTGTGACAACTTTCTACCATTGGTTTGTCAAATTTCAGCTTCAAACTCCTGAGCACCTTGCTGAATCATTCATTCTGTTTTATTCCATTTTTTTTTCTTTTTTTAAAGATTAATGTTCTAGTCTAGTTTTTGTCACCTTATCACGTGAGGAAGCTACGATGTTTGGATTTGTTTCTTCATACATATCCTTTACAGTTTTCCCTGGAACATTACCACTCCAACTACCAATGTGACTTCAGGAATGGTACACACCCTGCAATTGCCCAGCTCCTCAAAAGCACCCTTAGTGGTCACCCTGTCCACGTCTCCTCTGTCAGCAACAGTGTTAGCGTCAATGACACACATTCTGTTTCCACGCACAAATGCATTCTTTGCCTTGCATGTTAAGGTAGATGTGGGTTAGATAATAGGAGTCTCTGTGCTGACTGGGAGATGATGAGTTATTTAAATACAACCAGAAAATTACTTTTCTTGATTGATAACTGCATCTCAGTCTAAAGTTTTTAATCCGTGTCAGTTATTTCTCTAGTTGTAAAAGTTATTGGAAGAAGTATTGATACGGTTTGTGAAGAGTAAGGATTTTCCAATATGCTCACGTTTCATGCTAGACAATTATTATTGGCCCTGCACATCTGCATCTGGATGTGCGCAAAGGGATTATGGTTAAACAAACATACCACCCAGTCAGCAGAGAAGTCTCCTCCTGGAATCCACTGCACTCCATTTAGCTATCTCTTCCCAAGTTCAGCATCCTGGTTTTAGAAGCACTAATCCAAATGACAGGACCCTCTAGGAGTCCCAGCATCAGAATCAAGTTATGGATCCCACCAGATGGTTATGAAAGGGTAAGCGTAAGTGCCATGAGGGACTAACCCAGGGGTGCTCAACCACTGAGCCACATCCTCAGCCCTTTTAATTTTTTAAATTTTGAGACAGGGTCTCACTAAGTTGGTTTAGGTCTTGTCAAGTTGTTAAGGCTGGATTTGTACTTGTGATCCTCCTGCCTCAGCATTTCGAGTCACCAGGATTATAGGCATGTACCGCCACATCAGGCAAGTTGTATGATTTTTGAACAATATTATAACTTAGTGGATTAGATTTCTGCCTAGAAATACTTCTTCTAAGCTCTGTATCAGCTTCCTAATGTCCAAAGTTCAGTTTGAAAGCTGTATTCTGATTCTGGAATTTAAGAATTCAGTTCTAGATGAATTTAAACTTCAATGATGTAGTTTCCAACTTCACGCCTTTGCATTTGACATCGTATTGGGTGGTGGTGGTGGCATGCACCTTGCTATTCCAGAAAGAGATGAAAACTGAAAACCTGAAGTTCGTTTTCTACTGAATGCATATTAATTTTGCACCATCCTAAAGTCAGAAGCTTGTGAGTCAAGCTATAGCAAGTTGGACGTCACCTATGCAGCATCCACAAGTGTCAGCAACTTTGTCCTGGAGGAAGGTAACCAGGGGCTTTGAATTTTAAAAACTACTGAAACACACATGCTTCCTTCTGCCTTAGGATGGCTATGCCACCCATCAAGTCAGCATGACTGAACCTTTTTGCTGTCCTCTCTGGTTGGTCTTAATGTACATGTTGAGATGGAAGTTAACTGGTACACGTCATCATAGGTTATGACTTGTGGGTTGCCTTGTTTGTCAACGCAAGAGAAAGGTAAGTAGGGAGCTGGAAGAAGTTTCAGTCAATGCACCCACTGTGGGAGTACCCGATGAACAACCCATAAATCCAGTTTTATTTGGCCATTTTCTGGATAGTATTACATTGTCTAAAGAAATGGGTTTCCTCTGGAATGCAGGACGGCAGGGTGCAATTTTTGGCCCCTTGTTCTGTTGTCTTAGAGACCAAAGTGGCATTTTCCTGCCAAGGGTTTTTTTGAGCTCGGGGATTCAGAAAGGAGTTGTACCCTGAGGCCCTCCCATGTACTAGAGGGAGGGCTTGGCCTCATCCACATCCTAAACTGCCCAATGAGCACAGGGCCAGCTGGCGGTCAGCAGGAACTCCTAAGAGAGGCCACATCTGGAAACCGTAGTCAGAGAATCGAGCCACAAGCAGGGCCAGGCCAGGAGGAGGGCCTTGGCCAGGTGAGAGCAGAGTGGAATCCCAGGTCAATCACCCAGCCCATTCCCCTCTGCAGACCAAAAGGGAAAAAGCTCCCACCACCTTTAGCCCACTCTGTTCCTTCAGCCTCACTACCAGTGACACCCACCCCATTCTGACTTAGCAGGGCTGCGCGTATCTAAGCTCATACAACCGGCATTTGTGTGACCTGAGCTGCTTCAATGAACATTTCAACACAAAATACCTCACATGGCCATCTCATGGCATTCCCTGATCTTTCCACCCATCTTTCACGTGGGCTTTTATACATTATTGACCTTTCTAGTCGACTTCTGCCTGATTGTTTAACTGTATGCAGTTCAGTGCATTCAGCTATTTTTCTCAACATTGACAGGTAATCATAGAAAACTGGGTTTCAATATGGGCTGAGTGGGAAGGAACTATGGACTCCTATGTATCTCACTTTGAATGGGGACAGGCTCCAAGATGATACCCGATCTCTAGAAATATCAGGCACATTGAAATGTGGAGAATGCTGATCCACCCTTCTTCTGCATGGTTGAATGTTCATCAGCTTCACTAGGGATCTCCTGGAGGGAAACCTAAGATACCCTTCTGTGACTGACAGTGTATTTGCGGGTGACACTGGCTGGAGGGAGCACCGGGGACCAGAAAGGCAAGGCAGAGTCTCTGGGGAGCACATCTTCATATCCTAGGCTTGGGCTCCAGCTAGACAGGTGTAGCCAAAGGTTATGATGATGGACACACAATACTAAGGTGATGATGGACACACAAGAGAGTAGATTTGTGGGAAGCACTGTTGTGACTGAGCTCTTCTTCTGTTTCCAGAAGACCAAACCAAACCCGAATGGAGTCACTCATGCCAAGTGCCTTGAAATCAAACCATTTTCAAATGGGTCAGTTTTCAGAAAATCGGGAGATTCACAGCAATCTGAGAGAGGGGCCAATTTATCTGCGCCAACATGGTAAAGATGTCCCCTCTGTTTTAACCCTGTAGGAAGTGACTTTGGAAGGCCAATTCACTTGTTGTTCTCTGATTCTGCCTTCTCAGTCTTCTCTACCTGCAAAGCCAACCCCCTGCCCAGAGCAGCCGAACACTCAGGGCTGGGCACGCTCTTGGGGATAGACAGGACTCCCTTGGTGGGGGCTGGCTACAGGTGTGGAGTTGGCTGAGGTGCCCTCAGTCAATGGGTGTATTGGAGGAAGCAGAAAGATCCATGGCACAAGGCAGACACATGCCTGTGGTTCCACCAAAGAGCAGCCAGGGAGTGGAGGGGGCACAGGAAGGACAAAAGTAAATGTCACTTCTGAGCCCCTTTGATGTGCATTATGGACTGAATAGTGTCCCCCTCAAATTCAGAGGTTGAAACCCTAACCTCCCACCATGCATTTGGAGATACACTATGTAGGGTAATTAAGGTTAAATAAGATCCCAAAGGTAGGTTCCTAATCCAGTAGGATTAGTGTCCTTATAAGAAGAGGAAGAGGCACCAGGGATCACATACAAGGGAAGGCCAAGTGAGGATACAGCAAGGCAAGGAGTGGCTGTCTACGTGCCAGGAAGAGGGTCCTCACAAGAGGCCAAATCTGCTGGCGCCTCGATCCTGGACTTCCAGCCTCTAAGACTGCTAGAAATAAATGTCTCTGGCTGAAGTCACCCAGTCTGTGGTATTTTGTGGTGGCATCCCAAATAGACTAAGAAAATGTGCTAAATACCACGCACACTATTAGTTCTTGCCATCGCCAAACCTTGAAATATAGCTGGTTTATTATCTCTGTGTGGTAGATGCAGAAATAGGCTCAGGAAAAAAAGTCACTTCTCTGAAGTTGCATGTCTAGTAAGTAATGATGGGGAGGGGGTCTGGAACCAGCAGGCAGCTATGTAGGGTTCACAATAGGAGAGCATCACAGTTCCAGGTCAGGAAAGGAAGATTTCTTTCTAAAGATTTGAGTTGAAGGATCTGTGTGTGTTGTGTGGTGTATGTGTGGTGTATGTGTGGTATGTGATGTGTGGTGTGTTGTGTGGCATATGTGTATGTGTGTTCATGGTGTGTGTGTTGTGGTGTATGTGTGTGTATGATTCGTGAAGTGTGGTGTATGTGTGTGTGGTGTGGTGTGGTGTAGTGTGTGTGTGGTGTAGTGTGTGTGGTGTGTGGTGTGGTGTGCATATATGTGTGTGGTATATGTATGGTGTGTATGTGGTGTTATATAGTATGTGTGGTGTGTGGTGTAGTATGTGTGGTGTGGTGTATATGTGTGTGTTGTGTGCATATATGTGTGTATGGTGTGTGTGATGTATGTATGGTATGTATGTGATGTGGTATAGTATGTGTGGTGTGTGGTGTAGTGTGGCATGTGTGGTGTTTGTGGTATATGTATGATGTGTAGTGTGGTGTGATGCATGTGGCATATGTGTATGTATAACGTGTGTGTGGTGTGGTGTGCATGTGTGTGTATGTGTGTAGTGTTTGTGGCATATGTATGTGTGGTGTGTGGTGTGGTGTGGTGTATGTGTGTGTGTTGTGTGAGTATGTGTGTGTGGGTGTGTGTGGTGTGGTGTGAGTATGTGTGTGTGGGTGTGTGTGGTGTGGTATGGTATGTGTGTTGTGTAGCTTCAGGGGACCTTGGGAACAGCTGTGTGGGTGTGCTGGGCTCCAGGACAGCCCAGGGCCTCCAGGATGGCCTGCTTTGGCAGGGTTTGGCCTTGGCAGTCCCACTGGCCGGCTCCTGACCACTAGGTCATACTGCCGGGAGAAGGCCTGAGGAAATCCACTCGCTTGGGACCCCTTGGATCAGGGGTAGGGCCGGTGGTCTGGGAGCAGTGTTCTGAGCTTGGCCTCTGGAGGTCTAGGGTTGAGTCCCTTCTCGGCCACCTGTTCCTCAGTTGCCTCATTTTAAACAAGGCTATTGGACATGGACCGATTCATGGACTCCATGGGGTCAGCCAACCAATGTACAGATGTTATTAACAGGGCTCCGGAGGAAAACAGATGACATGGATCCAAATAAAGAAAACAGGAGGGCCGAGTACGGCTGGGGCAGGAGGCAAAGCTGAGTCGGGGAGACCATTGCCGTGGGGTGGGGCCGCCCTAGCCACAGAGCCTCTTCTCAGCCTGAGCCCAGGGGGTGTTGGTCTGGCATTGTGCGGTCTTGTGGCCCTTCCAACTGGATGGATTGCACCATGCCCGTGGCCTTCACCTTCTCTCGGACAAGAAGTCTGCTTTCTCAGGGCTCCGGACCTGGGTGTCACCCACTGGGGCTTGAACAGTCCACCCCTGACTTACTTGGTGAAGAACATTTTACCAAAAATCTTTTGTTAATCCCCCATAAAGAAAGGCCACATGGGTCCTTGGGCTCTTCCTCCCAGCGTGGACGCTTGGCCATAAGGTAGAAGAACCGTGCTAATCCTGCCTTGTAAAAAAGTTACTTCCCTGTCATGTGGTCTTTTCGCGGCCAGCCTAAACCATGCAGAGGGACCCAGTTTCCACCACCTGTGATGGACGTGGACAGCACTTTGA
The DNA here is from genome assembly GCF_048772815.1 of Callospermophilus lateralis. Lineage (NCBI taxonomy): Eukaryota > Metazoa > Chordata > Mammalia > Rodentia > Sciuridae > Callospermophilus > Callospermophilus lateralis. The sequence continues at coordinate 17,723,495 of NC_135317.1, read as the reverse complement.
AGCAGGTCAAACACATCCCCTTGGCCTGGGTCAGCCTCGTTGGAAGGGCAGCAGCAGATGTGGGTCGCATGAAGCTGCCGTCTCTGCACTCTGGATGCTTCTTTGAGCTCTGCACTCTGTCTGCTGCAGGGCCAACTAGAGGGCAGCCCCGGGATGCATCCTCAGGGCGCCAGACCCAGGAAGAGGGAGAGGTGGACACTGACAGGCAGCCTCTCCCCACCCCTTCTCTCCTGAATGAGGAGGTTTTACCAAAAATACTCCCTGCCAATGAACCAATCAACTACTAAATTAAAAAGACAAACCAGACTGAAATTTATTGATATTGGATGAACCACAATGACCCAGAGAGAACATTTAATGTGTCATTAAGATAAAAGTGCTGCCAGATGGTGCCATCCTGCTGTGACTTTGGGTACTCATTTGGAGAAGACCCCACTCAGAGTGTGACTAAAGAGACCCAGATCCAGACCTATAGTGCCCAGTAGACCAGAAACCATGTGCCCATGAGAGCGGTTTCCCATGTGATATGACTGCCTGCAGGCCTCCTGACACGTGCCCTCAGGTGACTGAGCTGGAATTCTCTTTATACTTGGGACTACGAGCTCACTCCTTTAATTTTTCAAAATTAGGTTTTTGTAAGATGTAAGCTTTCAGAAGGATTATGCCATATTTTTGGTTTCAATTACTCTGACTTCCAAAATGCATGTAATGTCAAAGTAAGATATAAATATACACACAGGGCATGGAATCAGGCGAAAGACAGAAGGGGTCTCAGAAAGTATTAGACCAACCTCTTCATTGTACAAATAAAGAAACTGGATTAAAAATGAGAGAAAGACACACAGAAAGTTTAAATGCCTAGTTCAAAGTCACATGTTTCCTTTAGCGGGCAAAACACAAGAATGGGTACAATCTGATTTGCTGTGACAGAACCCAGGAAAACAGACAAAATGGCATAGAAAACTTAATAAAAACTTTCAATTTTATTCATAAATCCCTTTCAGTTGGTTTTGATTGTCCAAAAGGACTTTGTCTCTACATTCTGTGAATGTGACCAAGTACTTAAATGCATGAAAAAGATCAACGGGTAGTTTGCCAAGACACAGAGGAAGAACAGTATCACAGACACAGGAAAATCAAGAAACCTCAAATCCTGCTCCCACCTCTGAGCATGACTGTAAGTCACCACAGAAACCACTTGCTGGGCTGAAACACAAGATACCATTCATTGGACTTTTGTGTGCTGCCCCCGGTGTTCGTCTTTCTCAGGAGCACAGTGGCCAGTCCCTGACTTCATCAGAGGGAGAGTGCATCTGAATCCAAAGCAAGCTCAATGGCCTGGCAGAGTCCAAGGTACCAACCGGAAGTGTGGTAGTTACTGCAGATAAAAGGAAAACAGGTGTGTTCCTCCTTGGGCAGGGGCCGGGAGGGAGAGGAAGATCTGGGTGTCTCTGAAATGCACATCACAGTCATCTCCAGCTCCAGGCAGCTTTGATGTGACTCAGATCATTATTCTTGCATGTGACAAAGGGTAAAAGCAGCCAAGAATGTAAGCAGAGAAAGCTGCATTGGCTAGGAGATGCTGCCCTTCTTAAAAACCAAACTTCCCTCTCATAAGCTAGACTTAGCTGAGAGAGAGAGAGAGAGAGAGAGAGAGGGAGGAGAGAGGAGAGACTCACTCTTAACTTCTCACTTAGCAATTTATTATCCAACTTATAGGTCCAGGTACACCTAAAATGATTTCAATCCCTCATTTATGTTTGCAAGTAGCCAAAAATATTAGAAATTCATCTTCTGGGACTGTTTCCTTATCAGTTTTTCCTAAAAGCAACTTTCCCAGGATTATTGTGAAAGTTGGGTGTAAATAAAAGTAGAGTACTTTGTCCACAATAAGGACAGTTGCTGTTCCTTCATTCTTCCGGGACTTCCTAAGCCTTCTTCAATTTGGACAGGATTTGGGAGTAGAAGATAGCTATTTGGTGAGGCAGCTGACAATGATGAATACTTGCCAAACTTATTTCATGTAAAAACAAGTGTTTTGGTCAAATAAGTATTTGACATGAGAGTTAATCCAAATGAGTTTTTTTTTTTCTTTTTTTAAGAATAAGTTTTATTTTGGGGGACTGTTAACATACTGATGTATGCTTTCTGAATAGGAAGAAGGAATAGGCACTCTACCAAGTTTGTTATTTTGCAGGAAGTTTCCTGGGATCAGCTTTCTGCAGAAGACTCTTCTGGAGGGAGATATACCTGACCATAGACCATGGCTCTGCTCTTTCATACCTATGTGACTTCTGGCACTTAACCCCGTCATCCTTATGCTTCACTTGGAAGATGAAAACCCTCCTGTCTCAGGGCGGTTGGATTGGAAAGTGAGCAGTGTGCTTGGTGCAGTGCTAGAGCAGGTAGGCACGTGACCTGTGGTGGCTAGATAATTAATATTTTAGTTGACATGATAGATTAATGCTGCAATCATGTAGTTGAAGACAGATTTTTTCTTAAAATCGTAGAAAAATGCAATTAGTGGCAACCTAACCCAGTCTTTCCCAGACCTGAATACAAAATCATTCTACATGGAATCTTAGAAACCGATGCCATCCTAGGTGGCACTCCTACTTAAAACTTAGCAATGCAGAAAATGCCTCAGAAATGTTATCCCCAGGGCTTGTTCTTATCTTTACCTATTGGCACCGTTGTGTGCCTGGTCTTGGGCATCTCATTCAGCCCACACCAAAACCTCTACAAAAAGGACTGAAGTATTATCTCTTTTTCCCCATTAAATGTTTTACAATGCACACTCTTGATAATTTCCAGGAAGCCCTACAAAATAAATTGATGTCATAGGAATATTCTTTCTCTAGTAGAAGAGGTTCAGAAAAATATGGCTAAGGTTCAGGGATTTTCCCAAGTGTCACCATCAGCTCTGGGTGGGCCTCAAGGGGATACGACTCCCCCCGCTCAGCAGTCACCTCCTCTAGACTGCCCTTCCCATTGCTGGCCGCTCATCCTGATGGCAGGATCAGATCTTCTTCCCTCTCTGAGATGTGATCACTTCCATGTAATGAGATACTAGATTATAGCAAGACTCCACTGCAGGAGACAGAGCCCCTTGCCCTGGTGGGTGGAAGTCAGCCTGCTCACTCATGCTTGGAGGAAATCCAGCTCTGCTCCTCCTGTTGAGCCTGAGCTTTGTATGCAGGAGTGACAAGATCAAAGTGGCTGGCAAGGAGGTAATTTTCACAGTGGTCTTGGATGGGCTGAATGGAGACAATGGGCCTGCGGTCAGCATGTCAGCATGCTGTCTTGGTCAACTGAGCTGCTACATCCTAAATGCTAAAATAAACTAAATCACAGACTACCTAGGACATAAACGGCAGAGCTCATGGTGGGGTGGTTTGCTCCCGGTCTGCGGTCAAGGCATTCTCTGTGATACCTCAAGTCCTATCCAAACCGAATCAGGCTGCTTTTACCAACTCAGGGGCAAGTTCAAACTCACAAATGCTGCAAAAGGAAGTCTTTTCATAGAGGTACGTATACTTATCTTGGTCACAAATTCACACAACAGGAAGGGGCTCTATGCTTTTAGAGGCAAAACTTATGGTGATTCTGAGGATTTCTTTGGACACTAGAACCACACAGGGGTACAGGTGGTTGGCAGTGAATCTCACACTTACAGATGGCCACTTTCAGAAGTGTTACCAGGGCGTAAGGTAGCATGTGAATGGTCAGATGAGGACAAGCACTTCCCTAAGACTCAAAGGGCTGATAAGCAGTGGGCAGAGTTCAATGACAACTCAGTAGCCCAGCTCCATTTGCTAGTTCTAACACATAATCAAGTGTCTTTGAACAAGGACACACTGATAATAATTGTAATCGCTCTGAAGTTGAACATTTGTCTCTCAGCCTCCCATGACAGCTAATGGGAAACAAAATCCAGTAAACTCCAGGAAAATAACACTTGGAATAAGTGCAATGGGTGCAGCTTCTGGAATCCTGAGCATATGGATTATGGATTCGAAATCCTATCCTTCCCAGTCCTCCAGCCTTAGTCCCCTTGAAGACCTTGGAATGTATGTGTCTCTGGAAGAGCTTTTTCTTTCATCTCACTATGGGAAGTAAGGACCCCCTGGCTGGACCTGTTCTCCATATCCTCCAGAAGACAAGCAGTGCGTGCTCCTCAGCCTCAGGGAAGCTGCAGGCTGGGGTCTCAGCCTGCATGGGTGTGGGCTCCTTCCAATAGCAGAGCTTCTTCTGCAGGACCCAAAGCAGCCCTTCCGTGCTCCGGCATCCCTCTAATCGCCTGGGAATCCAAAGCAGCACTCATCCCTTTTTGGGGAGGCTTAACCTCCCAGCTGGCATCCCTCCACAGCCCCAGGGAATGCGGAAGGATTCCTGGGAGAGCAGTCATTCCATGCTGACAGCTGCAGCACACGGGGCAGCCATGGGCCCCAAGCTGTGGCTTGGCAGAGGCTGATCAACACAAGAACAACAGCAGCCACACAACGCACGCCACACGTGGGTCTCCTGCAAGCCCAACGGATCCCAGGGCCCACAAGGAAGCTGGCCAGACCCAAGAGAAAAACTGTAGTGGCTGCGAATACTGCAGCAGACCCTCCCTGCACCTCACTTGTGCTGCACAGTGGCACATCCCTGGTGCAGGGTGTGGGTCTTCCTTACCTTCTCAGGTGGCCAGCCAATGAATGAAAGGGCAAAGGAACCTTTGGTGAAGCAAACAGGAAAACAGCAACAGTGATAAGTGGGCAGAAGGGACCCAGGGTAGGTCTGGAGGCGAGAAAGGGGCAGGGGCCACTCATGCTGGCTTCAGAGCTGGAATCCTAGGGGTCTGAAAGTTGCTACTCTTAAGACACTTGAAGAAACAAAAGAAGCTTTCAAGTCCCAGACCTTAGCACACATGGTGGGTAAGGGGAACATCAACTCATCGATTCCTTCTTTCCCCTTTGTGTAAAGAACCACCTGGAATACTTAACTGGGGCTTGACAAGATGTCACTGATAGGAAAAGGCAACATTCTAACTAAATATTTTAACAAGTGCTTGTCCACATCCTCAACACAAGCAGTGAGTATTATAAAGAATGCTGACTAAATTCTTAGTAGCAGTGCGTTTTTAGGGAATGCACAAATTCGGGGCAATTGTCAGGAAAGCCATTATCTAGGTCTGAGGTGTTGTCAAAGGGGAAGAATGCAATCCACAGTTCACCTTGTGTTTCTCCATAACCTATTTTTAGTTACATGGAACCAAAGGGGTGGCAGTCTGGCCACATGCAACTAATTAGTCTTACAGATATGGCAAAAACTATCACTAGGCACTTATTTGTGAGGTGACCAATAAGAGACCCTCTCCTTTATTTCTTTAACTCTGATCCATAATAACTATCAGAGATGACTTGTACAAGAGGGAACAGAGTAGCTGTGGCATGTAATTAAGGCAGCATGAGCCTGTCCCCTGGGGTACAGCATCATTCTAGGGCAAATTCTCTTTGTCTCTCTGTGTTCAAATGCCAGCCATGAATCTCCACCTTCTCTGCTGCAGATTAATCCTGCCCACAAAATAACCTAGCATTTTAGTGTGTGATATAGGGGCTGTGCTGATCACCTCACCTGAGGGTCACATGGGAGGAGAAATCAGAGAGCTCCAGCTCATTTCTGCTCACCTACCCTCAGCTACAGCCTGACATGGAGGCAGGCGTGCATGAGAGCTTGCTGGAAGAATTTTCTCACACAGAATGAACCCCTCATAGGCACCAGGTTGCAACTGGTCATTGGGACTAGTCAGATGTGGGTTAAAACCACCTGTTTTTCAAAATGGGCAAAGGTGGATGAACACTGATAAAGAATTCAAAGGAATTCTTGAATACATTTCTTTAAAAAAACTCTTCATTTTTAATATACATAATGCGTATTCATGGCAGAACAGCTTGGAGAAAAGAACAATGAGATAATCCTAATCAGTTATGAAGCAGCCACCAAGCAGCAACTGCTTTTATTATTCTAGTATATTTCAGTATTTTGGGACATGTGTGTATTTGGAGAGCAAAATAATTGATTGCATGCACTCCCAATGTCTTATGGCAAAGTTGCTTCCCTACATGTACTAAAAGGTATAAATTAGATTTTTTATTCGATGAAGCTGATGAGATGAAATCCAACAGAGCACATAAAGATCAAAGATGAGGTGAGGAAAGCCAGAGGACATTTCACTTAAATATTTGAGTGTGGTGCATGATTACTAAGCCAAGGAAAAATTATTTATCTGGCCTGAGAATGTTATTTAAATCCCAGCTCATTCATGCTAAACAGAGGCAAGTTTTTCCATTCACTTCTCCAAGCCTTCTCTCTTGGTGGAAGCAGCCCCACCCCACATTCCCAGCAGCATCCCTATTTATGGGCGTAATGCCCACACTCCAAGAGGGCGGTGCAGAGGTGTTAATTGCCAAAATGATGTTGTTTAAAAGTGGGTCACTTTTAAACAAGGTGATTGTTTTAGGTTGTGGCAATCTATAAACATTATTCTTTCCATAAACTCCTAAACTAAAATCCTCTAATAAAAAGGCCAGAAGAATTATTTACAGTGATGTATTAACATCTTTGAGCTACTTGTCCTTCTCTAAAGACATGAAAAGGAACTGCATTCTTAAAGATTAGAAAATCACGTAATCTACACAAATAGGAGTTTTGTTTCCTATTTTATGAGTTCTCACTATGTTAACAACTAAAACTTGCAAAATATTTTTGTTAAATCCTAATGCTCTGCTTTTGGGTGTAATCATCCAATGCTAATCTCGAAAAAGAAGTTATATAAATGAGGATTTTTATTACCATCATCATCAGAACTCAAGAGGAGCCACCAACCCCATGGAATATTCTCTGAACGGGGAGCAGGCCATGGAGCCATGGCAAGTGCTGTTCTCAGAACAGAACATGTGCTTCTTCGGAGTCTGCTGTGAGCAGTTTATTATTTTCCTGTCTTGAAGATAATGGAAATGCATTTAATATTGCCAAATGCTTTGTATTTTTTTTCCTGGCTGAGCTGCCTATTCTGAGCAACCAGGGGAAATAAAAAAGTTAAAATTCATCTGTTTTTTAGGAGATTGCATGTGCATTTCTAAAAGTGACCACAATAATGTCCCCTTTCTCAGTTCAAGCTCTGCTGTGTGGTTTGTCCCTCTGGGCACTCACAGCCACACGGCTTGCCACGATGATGTAGAGGGCCATGACTCCTCAGGCCTGATGCGTGGGGCTCACTTGCTGCTCTGGGTTTAATTCCTGCAGTCAATCCTATTCTCTTGCTAAGCGGGTCTGTCTGCTCTGCTGGGCTCAGCCCTTCTAATCTCTGCCGCACAGCCACGGATGTGAGTGTGCTGTGTAACTGAAGCCCATCACTAGACAGGTCCACTTAACACCTGGAGTACAAGGGGTTTTATAAGTGAATGGGCCAACATGATATCAGGAAGGCAGTCCCGACAAGGGGAGATCAGGATTTCCAAGGCTGATCAAAGCTTAACGAAGGCTGCCACTGAAGGTGAGCCTGGTGGGAGCCCCAGAGGCTCTCTCTGGATTTGCAGCCATGAGCAGGGTGGGGGTTCTATGTGGGCCAAGGCAAAGGTGTCTGAGCAACTTGGCTTCCCCACAGCTTGGGAATCAAAGCTTTTAAAGCATAGAATCCAGCTCCTGGAGAGACCCCCCACTCCCCTTCTTTTAAAAAGAACGTGGTAGTGAAATAGCAATTATGAAGATGCTAGGAAGAAATGGAGTGGAAGCAAACCTCTTTAGAATTAGCCCAAAAGGGAAATCAAGTGCTTTGAAGTTAGTACAGTTAATAATAATAAGAGTGATGATGCTGGGGCTGGGGCGGTGGCTCAGCAGTAGAACACTCATCTACCATGTGCGAGGCCCTGGGTTCGATCCTCAGCACCACATAAAAATAAATAAATAAACGAATGTCTAACTACAACTAAAAAAATATGTATGTATATATATATGTGTATATATATGCAAAAATATATGTATATATATGTATTAAAAAAAGAGTCACTGTTTTATAGAAAGAAAAGAATGATGATGCTAATTAAAATCTTCCTTGGAGTGTGTTTTACACTTCATGAAGCATTTTAAAGTACCCTAGTGCATTTAGTTACTACAATACTATGATGAGATACATGACACTCATTCTTCCATTATTCAGAAAATGCCACCACTCCATCTCCCTCCTGTCATAGTTCCAGACTTCGGGGGGGATTCAGCAATAGCAGAGACAAAAACCGTGGGGACGCTCCTTCTTCCCAAGCTTTATTCTGTCCTAGCTGCTCTGTTGTCCCCTCCTTTCCTCTTCCTCCTCCTAATCTTTCATGTATTTACCTGTAAATCCAAGTTTATGAGCTTCTTTGGATAAATACTTGACAGACACATACTGAGGGATGTGCTGTGCGAGGAATTTATCCACTCAGTGAATATGGGGGAGTGGCCCGGAGCAAACTGGATAAAGAATTGTCAGATTTTGCTTGGGGTCTGAGTTGTAGCTTGTAATGAAGAAAGCCATGTCCTTGTTCTGCACACTGAGTCAGAAAGACAGCTGGCCAGTGGCTGTGCCAGCTATGACTGCAGGCCACGCCCTGGGCTCCATCTGCTGAGGGCGCATCACCATCTTTCATTCACAAGTTTTAAACGAGATGCCAGATGTAAATGCATGGCCCAAGGTAACCAGCTCCCTCACTGTGACCTGCTTTAGGTCCAGAAGGGAAATGACATGAGCCAAGGAATCAGGCAGAAGGCAATTTCAGAATTGAGGGAGAATAGGAGGCAGAAACGAGTTAATAACCATTTTGGGGAAGACTTGGAGACCACCTAGTAGAGATAGTAACTCAGGGACATGATAAAGAAGAATTTTCAGAGAGGAGATTATACAAGCCATACCCAAGAAGAGAGAGATGAAGGGGTACTGTATGAGTATCAAGTGACAAGACAGAAAGGAATTAATGTGAGAGGCAAGGGAAGAAGAGATGAAGAATGACATCTCTATCTGCTGCTGCTTCCTCGGCACCAGTTAGGGAGAAGAACTGCATTGAACCCATTCCGAGTGGCGGGATTCAAGAATGAACTTGCACACTATGTAGGGAAGGTTCCGTCAGGATCAGTCACCCTCAGCTAGTTTCCCTGAAAAATCCAATTGCGAAGTAAACTCCAGTGAAAACAAAAAGCAGCTCAGATCCAAACGCAGACAAGACTCTCAGCCATAACAAGAGGTAGGTGGGTCCTCCGTCTATGCAGGGTAGGAACAACACACTTTTACGGCCCCCAGCTTTGAGGAATTCCCAGGAAAGAATGGCAAACAGAAGCCACACAGCTTTTTACTACATAAAGAGCAACTTCCAGACTACAGCCTTTGTAAATGAAAAAATACAATGACTGACATTGGAGGAGAAATGAATTGAATAGAGGACAGAAGTCAACTTCCCAGCAAGGTGATGGCATCTCATTTCTCACTTTTTGAATTTTATTCAGCTTCTACTTCATGATATGTTTCCTGTTTCCTATGCCATTGCCCTTGGAAATCTCTCTAAAGACCGCCAATTTTGCAGAAACACCTTCTGTGATTTTTCACAGTAAATAATAAAGCTGTCATCAGTAGAGAGAGATTGAAGTTCCTGGAGAGGGGGACCCTCTGGTCTATTGCCTCCTATTCTTGGAGGCTGGAAATCCTCGGAAAGCCATAGTTGAAAAGGTAAATTGGTTTGTGTGGCAATTTTTGCAAGTTTTAGGAAGGCAAGATACCTGTCTGCTGCTGGACTGTGGGTCACCTGTGCAGACTTGGATTCATGCAAATGTCACTGTGTCTTAGAGCCATTACTGGGGTCTCCAGTAGGCAGTTTCAAAGTGTGGGTTGGTGTCCTTCTCTTCAGCTTTGATCACTGAAGCCCTGTTCCGCTTGGCAATGTGCTACATACTCAGACTGCTTGCCGTGGAACTGTTAGCCCTCATCACCTCCCTTATGCCTTCCCGTCTTGATTTTAGTAGTGAAGACTTAAAAAAACTAATAAGAGAAACTGAGTTGATCTTCAAGAATTTAATCTTTGATTAAACTTGACACTGAAATCAACAGGTCATGGATGAATAGTGAGGATGGAAAGAGAGATTAGACCTCTCCTCATGAAATTCAAGGCTCCTTGTATTCACTCCATCTGAGAACATGGAAGATGTTCCCTGGAACGTTTGCCTAAACAATGATATGCCCTCCAGAGGCATGCACATCTTTTAAATGGGACTCGGTAAGCCACTTCATGGTGTTGAAGGGAGTATGATGTTGGAGCTGCTTGCCCTGTGTTTTTAGACTTATTTTTTTTTCAATTTTCCCCAACCTTAGCTAAGCAAGTAAGTGATATGAAAATATTCATCTGCAGAATGTCCTCTAATAACATGGTCCCTGAATGTGCTGCTATCTGTTAGGGGTTTGTGTTGTAATTAGAAACCATTAAATGTACCGGCACAGTGGAATGTTGTTGTACCCAAATCTCAAACGAAGGTAAGACATACAGATGTTCATTAGGAAAAGAAGAGCCTTCCACCTGCCACCAAGGAAGAGTCTGAAAGTGGGTCTTGCTGCTGGGTGAGGAATCCAATGTGTTATCATCTCAGTATCTTAAAACAATGTAAAGAGTACATCCAGCGCAGCCTAGCTTGCCGACGGCAGATTACGGGCTTTGCTAGAAGAGACCTGCTCCTCCCTTGCTCTCCATGAAACCACAGATAAAGACTTGAAAATGACTACTCCTGCATTTACTAATCATTGACAAGTGAAGGGGTCCTGTGAGCACTGGCATTTCTTCGCAGATGCTACGGATGTGTATCATGTGTCAGCTGCTGCTGGACGGCAGAGGGCACCGAGAAGCTTCCATTGGATCTTCAGCATAGGACTGACAAGGGCAGGGGCTCTTGAACTGCCTTTCAGAGGTGACTTCAGCTCCTGCTGTGTCTCTTGATTAATGAGCCGTGTTACATTTTTAACATATTCTCAGCTATGGGTTTGAAATACTGTACAAAGTGATGCTGTGTGGCTCAGAATGATACACTTTGTATAAGAATAGCTGTTATTGTCTAGAAGGAGAAAGAACTTTAGGGTTTTTGCCTGTCCTGTGCTCTACCCACAGTACCAGCAATATCAGCTTATATAGTTGCAAAGACTTGGCTCTGTTCAAACCCTAAGCTTTAACAGAAACAATCCAGAATTCCTCATTTTTGGAAATGTTAGATATTTGTTATAGGGAACAGGAAAGAAGTCTACTTTTATATAGAGAGGGCCGTAACGAAAAAGAGAAATTAGCCTGCTACCGGGGCTGTGGCTATGATCTTGGTCACCAAGTAAAATATCCAGGTGGGCATGTGGGCTTTAGGCATGTCTGTCCTTGACCCTGGGTGAGCTGGGTGCATGTGAGGCATCACAAATGTGGAAGTATCCATAGTAGTATTGCAAGCCTGGAAAAATATTACAAAAATTTGTCTGGATAGCTTCTAGGATGCTAAGATGAAATTCATAGAGGAGAATTCATTCATTCCAACACTCCTGGTGCTACCATTGAATTCCTTTTATGTAAGGAGTGGAACTCATTAACTATTTACATAATAATACAATTTATAAAGGCTTATCATAGACATCTTAAACAAAACAACAATTGATGACCAGTTGGCAGAAAAATATACATTAGTTAGGAAGCCAAGAACCATGACTCAGTTACTAAAGAGAAGCACAGTTAATCTGCTTATTGCTATCATGAATGAAACAAGGAGAAGTAACTACCCAGGTTTATAGGGGGCACATTTCTATGATTCTCCAAGGCTCTCTCTGGAAACATTAGGTGCTGCCAAATTGCATCCATGTATTTGATCTCATCTTCTCTATCATAAGCAGAGTCCTGGACAGGGGTGAGAGGATCTGGTTCCAGCACTGGCTAAGCCCACTTTGGATGCCCTAAAACACCATGGTTGACAGCAGATGCCATATAGGTGTGTGTTCTGTGGCAAAATGTCTAGCTTCCTTGAATCCAAAGTGGGAACAACAGTACTATGTACTCCAGAAAACTTCCATGAATATCTAGTACAATAGTCTATGCATGCCGGGCTCATAGTAAGTGCTCGATAAATGCTAGGTGTTGTCATCAATATTATTTATAGGCTAATTAGCTATTTGAACCTAACTGAATCCAAATTCTGGATCCCTAGGACTAGATAGTGCTTCTGAAATTTTTCCTCTAAAGTACCCCTAACAACAGATGATAAAGAAGGCAACCTCTGAGGCCACTGGGGTGGGAGAACTCAACCATTTAAAAAAGTGTCATGCTGTACTTATATTTCTTGCATTTTCTTTTTAACAGTTTATATTTTCTTTACTTTTTTTAGTCAAAATTCATACTGTTTTCCATAATAATTTTGTTTTGATATTAAAAATATTCATAGTTAAGTGATCTTCAAACCTACTTGTTATTGGAAGAAGTTAAATTGTGATCATCCTGTAGCTCTGGGTCCCTGCAGGCAAGCCATAGTGGTAGGCAGATCCTGTAGGAGGTACACACCCCCAGACCCCAGCTACTTCAAGGGCTGTCTGTGAATAAGCAAGCCCTTGAAATTTGTAAGGAACACAGATAGTCAGACCTCACTACACACACCCACAGGATCAGAACTGCTCTGGGGTGACTGAACCACCCCCTGGTGGTCTGTATACAGTTTAAAGTTGAGAAGCATTGAAGAGATGATCTCTCAGAATTGTCTGGGACCAGCCTGCTTTGATACAGCAAGAAGGGAAATGGCCATGCATGGAGCGCCTGTGGGAGACTGGCACCATACTAGCTAATGTGAGGCAGACAGAGATGAAGAGGGTATTTATTGTCCCTTCTCTTCTGGTTTCTACTGCGGGCAGGTGAGAAGCAGTGACCTGGCTCCATGGAAACCTGCCATCAGCTCCATCAGCAATGTGCTCAGCCCTCCACACTGTGATTGTCCACCTTCACAGTGAAGTGAGCACAGAGGAGACCCCATTGTCTTAATCTGAAGAGCGTAGAGCAGTGGCTACCATCCTCTTGCCCTTACGTCCCCTGCCAACGCCACTGCCTACCCCAGGTCCATTGATGAATGCTTCAGGATTCTAGTCTATCTTTCTTACATTCCAACATAGACCACAAGTGCTGGGAAAAACCAAAACACAAACAAGGCAGAGACCTGGTATGAAGAAGAAGCAAAACTCCATCTTAACAAGACCAGCGGAAGTCAGTTTTCCTGCAGCCCTCAGGGGCACACAGTGAGTTAAGTCTGCAGGTGAGGACGTCTGCTCTCTTTTGCTCTGTGGCTGTGTAATGCATGGGTTCATTGAGAGCTGCAAGGAAAAGAGCCCAACATTTTTCTCCAAGACAGAGCTGTCTTGAGAGGTTAAAGTTTGATGCTGTGCAGAGTGAAGCTTTCCCCCTGAAGGCAGTGGGAACCACACTGTTTTGAAAGACTGTCAAGGCAGAAAACACAAAAGGTCAGTGGCAGCCCCATCTAACTGTCTCTCCTGTTGTCAAAGGGTGGAGCTGTGTCACCAAAAGTGACAACCGCACAGAGAATGATCTGCAGATTCAAGCATGATGGAGATGAGGACAGGAATAGTGGGATGGGAGAGGGTGGTTGGGAGAGGGCTCGAGGAAGCTGCCTGTTCTCTGGGCTCAGCACCAGCAGGGACAGGAGAGTGTCCTGCCTATTAGAAGTGAAGGTCCCGCAACTCTGGCTCTGCTCCTGGATGACTCTGATGATGCCTTGGTCCTTTCCCTGGCCAATGTTGTGGGCATATTGTCTGTGCACCTACCCTGCTGTCCCACATGCTCATTGTCAAGGCCACTGCCACGGCTGACCCCACTTCTGGTACTCAGGTCTATCAATGACCTCTCAAGTCCCCAGATCAAAGGCCTTCAGGAAGGTCTTCTACTAGACTTGATTTCAGTGTTTGAAATAGCTTTGTCTTTGAATGTTCTCTCATCCACCGGCACCTCATTATTCTGTAGCTTTTCAACCCATCGGCTCTCCTCTTTGCTGCTTCCTTTAATGGCTTGGCTCCTCACCCCGTCTCTGAAGTCCACCCGCTTACCGAGGTCCAGTCCCTGCCTCCCACTAGTTACATTCCCATTTTTAGATACTTGTCAACTCCGGCAGCTCCTAAAAACACTTCACTGCAAATGCCTCCAAAATCCACTTTACAAAACCTTGAGTTTTCTCCCAGGATCAAATAATACACCTCCCACTGCCTGCTTGGTATTTGCATATGATTGATGATCTTTCCAGCTACCTGCATGTAGCTCTAATGAGAACCCATCACCCCATGCTGAGCGCCGATCTTAGATCTTATCTCTACCAGGAAGCCTTGGACAACTTCTATGTTGGGAGCAGCCCCCTCCCACCCTCAGATGCCCATTGAGAATGGCCAAGGAATCCTTGCTCTTCTGTATTTCACAGAGATGATTTTCCTCCTCAGGACGGTGCTGCGCTGCGCAGTGTGATGTACAGAGTGACATTTCTACCTCTCATTATCCACTCATTTAACACATATTTATCATGCCTACTGTGTGCCATGCACTCTTCTATGTGCTAAGAATACAGGAATCAACCAAAAGGGATTTCCATTAAGCCCTTGATATTCTGGAAGGGGAGGGGGACCTTCTTGCCGTCTCTCTGTGTGTTATCAAGTGATAAGAAAAATAAAGTGAGGGGGAAGAAATGATGGGTTGTGGAGGAGGGCTCCTTACTAGGGTTGTCAAGGAGAGCCTCTCAGATAGCCTGACCTTGAGCAGAGACTTAGAGCACACGAGAGCAACCCTGAAGACAGGTGCAGGAAGAGGGCCCCAGCTCTGAGGAAGGAGCTTTTCTGCTGTGCATGGGACACAGTGATGAAGGCGGGTGGGCAAGGATGGAGGGAGGGGATGGTGGCAGGAGGTGACCACGGAGAAGCTGCAGGGAACAAGTCACCGATGACCTCAGGTCCCAACAGTGACTGTAAATTTCACTCTGGTTGATCAGCCTTGATTACCTGCGTCTGAGAACAGTTTCCTAAGAATCCCTCAGGCTGCCCTGTTGCAGGCTGGTGTGGCCTGGGCAGCCAAGGGAGCAGCCAGGAGATTAAAATAGTTCAGGTGAGGGGTGACAGGGAGCTGGATGGGAGGCAGGTGCAGGTTGCTAAGAATTAGTCTGATATATGTTTTTTTAGAGAGAGAGGCACCAGCAGCAGAAGTCAAAGTCAGAGACAAGAATGAGCTCAAAAGTTTAGGCCTGAGCAACTGGAAAAAAAGAGGAGGTGTCAAAAGACAGATGGTGGAGTCACTTGGGGGCCGTGTCAATGTGGAATTTGGTTTGGAGACTGTTCGTTTGAGGTGTGTATTGGGCAGCTAGGTGAGGGACCCTGGCAGGGGGGTTGTTAAATGTGCCTGGTTGCCTCACTCTTAGATAAGCACTGCCCTGAAAATACAGCTGTCAAAGGCTCCCACCAAGGCAGTGGGCCCCTGGGGAATGCAGAGGCAGATGCCACACACTGCCACCATTCTACATGCCAGGAAACAGCCTTCTACCACACAAAGGGATTGCGATTATGTAATCAAAATCCCTCCTATAAATAGGCTTAGCCATTTTCATATTTTTAAATCAGTCAATTTTGGAGCGATTGAGACAACCGGCCTCACTCTTGGTGGGAGAATGATCAATGTAGCATCAAGTTAAAGGAAGTCAGTAGTTGACTAATTCATTCATTTTGTTTACAAACAGTGGTGGTGTGACCTGTGGATGCTGGGTGCAGACCTCCTTACAATCCCAGGAGCAAGATTCCAAGAGGAGGATGGGCCATGCACTCCCACCGCAGGCATCGAGCCTGGCACACAGCCAGAGACTGAGATGAATACAGACTCTACAGCACTGACTCCCAGTTTCCATTTGTTATCCCGAAAATACCAGGTGGGGTGCCAAAGCTGGGCTCACCCAATTGGTCATTTTGTGGTGTGTGTTTGTTTTATAGGACCTGAACAGCTTAAAAAGCCTTGTGATTTTCTTTCCCTGTGACACACACCTGTTGCCCACTTCCCTGACTCCTTTGTGATTTCCCTCTATTTCACTTCACTATGATTCTATTTGCTGGGAAGGATGGAATGCCGAGGACCTAGAAAGACATCAAAACTCCAGCTCCTGTCTATAAAGTCAGCCCTGGATGAGCTTTCAGAAAGATGGGCTTCCACCAGGTACCTATCCACTGCATATTTGTTCAAGGCAGGAATAGCAACAAATGTTCTAGAATGGACTATCATACCAACAGGATTGTCAATACTTGGCGTTTCTTTGATGAACTTTAAAAATTCTTAGTCAAAAGACTCCAAGAAATTTGCCAGAATGTCAAAGCCATTAAACACAACCCATGTAAAAATATCAGCATAAACTCCCTGCACCTTAGGCTTGAGGAGATCAAGGTTGACTTACACTCAGACTAGAATTAACTGGTCAGATCCAATATGCCGCCAGCAGGTGACTGAGAAAACTCTGTTATTTCAAGACATGATACCCCCAAATATGTGTTCGTGTGAACACAGGATGGCCAATTTTCAACAAAAACTATAAATTGTTATCATGTTTTTCAGTTTTGAGCTATCAGCAATCCATCAAGAATGACATTATCATCACAGGTTTATAAAGTGCTTCATGGGAAGATGGAAACAAATGCAGAAATTAACAGAAAGGCTTTCCTCTCCATTCTAAAATAGGGAATTGTTTCTGCCCATCTCCAGTCAGCATGTATCTGCACGGCTCACAAGGACTAAATGACAGCCAGCTCATGCCATGGAGGAAATCTGCTTCACAAAGATTAATCACGAAACCTCCCTTGAGACGCAGTGGTGCTAACTCACAGCATAATGGGTTGAAATGGTGAGTAATTGTACAAGTGGATTTCGATGCAAATGGTCAACAAAATTTAAAGCCACATTCATTAAAGGTACAGTGTTATCATTTGGATCTCAATGTCCCCCCAAGGCCCCAGTGTTAAGCTTGGTGCTCAGCATGCTACTATTGGGAGCTGGCGGGACATTTAGGAGGTGGCACCCCATGGAAGGAAGTTAGGTCATTGGGTGTGTGCCCTTGAAGGGTTACTGGGATCCTCATCCCTTCCTGTCTCCCATATTTTTGCTTCCTGGCTGTCCCGAGGTAAACAGTCTCCTTTGCCATGTGTAGTCCTCCCATCATGACACTGTGACGCTAGAGGCCTAGAGCAACAGGGTTCAGTAGTGCAGACTAAAAT
The DNA here is from genome assembly GCF_048772815.1 of Callospermophilus lateralis. NCBI lineage: Eukaryota > Metazoa > Chordata > Mammalia > Rodentia > Sciuridae > Callospermophilus > Callospermophilus lateralis. The sequence goes on along the minus strand of NC_135317.1, from coordinate 17,706,190 downwards.
ATCTCAAACCAGAGGCCAAAATTTCAAACAATTTATCCCCCTCACAAATTGTTTATCTCAGGTACTTTGTCTTGTTGATGCAAAGTGGAATAATGCACATACATTTTCTTGGATAATCTTGAGAAAAATTACTCTAAGGGTCATCAATGAAAAAGATCCTTTAAATCCACCTGCTTTAAGTAAAAGTGCTTTTAAAGATCATTAATAAAAGGGCTGGGGCTATAACTCAGTGGCACAGCGCTTGCCTAGCATGTGTGAAGCACTGGATTCGATCCTTAGCACCACATAAAAATAAACAAACAGAATAAAGACATTCTGTCCATCTACAACTACAAAAAACATTGAAAAAGGTCATAAATAAAATTTTTCATTATTCCCATCTACCCTTTATGCCAATTCATTTTAAAAATATCACTGAATACATCAATCTAAAGATATTGGGTAATTTAACACCAGAGAAGCTACATTTTCTTACCTTCAGTTAAAAAAGAAAGGTGGGGGGGAAGGGGAGGAGGAGGGACTGCTATGGAAAACATAGTAATCTGGCTTTATATAAAAAGACAAACTATTAAAAGAAATTTTATTCTCTTAAGGGTAATATAATAATACTGTAAGTAGTTTTTAGTTAATTCACAAGTATGAGTTAATTAATGGATTAGTGATCTAGTCTCATATATGGATCCTGATGTAAGCATTTTTGAAATTATCTAATACCAAAGAGTTACAGAGATGTGATTATAAATAATAATGCTGCTGTGGTTTGGGTATGGTTTGATCATGTCCCAATGTTGGATGCTTGGTCCTCAGTCCAATAATGTTAAAAGGTAGTGGGACTGTAAGGGAAGGGCTTAATGCAAGATAAATTAGGTCCTACCACACAGACTTTGCTCTCTCTGATCCCCCTCTCCTGAATGTGCTCTGGCTATGATGTTATTCACATAGTGTGATGGGGTTGGAACAGGAGGCCTTGATGTTTATCCTATATATCTTTGAGCTAAATAAACCTCTTTTATTTTTAAATTACCCAGCCTCAGGGATTTTATTATTGCAAAATAAAATAGATGAATATAAGGATTTTGGGCCAACATGTAGGCAATTCTGTTGTTTAAAAGAACTATTAAGTTTACTGATATGACCAGAAGCATCTTAAATTTATATAATGGAAGAGAAAAAGGAGGGGCTGAAGATATACAGATGTAAAACAAATCACTTAACATTTGAAGGCATTTAATATAAGACTTGCAAATTAATAAACAGAAATACTACTGCTTCTTGTTCAGATGGTAGTAATTAAAAGCACAGAGTTAGAGCTGAAATAAATACCTGAAATCCTATATCTCAACTCCCGTATCTTGAGAAAATAAAAACACAGAAAGATTATGTAACAAGTGCTCAATTGACACTATTAAAACAAAATACAAGATGCATGGGAAGAGATTCTTGGTTACTCCTCCTCTTGCTCTAACATCTGAAAACTTGCATGATATTGACTCATTCATTTGAGATACAGGATAGTCCTGTAATAAGCGTAAATCTAAATTGAAGTTATACAATGAAATAAATTATAGGTCAGCCCAAGGGAAAAATAAAAGAGCAAGCTGATAAGTGGAAGAGATGCATGGATTAATTCTAAGGTACATGCTCTACTTGCAAGGGTTTCCTTACCCATTACAGTGGCTGTCCTGCCATTCTTAGAGCACCTAGTAGCACCTTGTTATTGCATTGTGAGCTTGGTACCATCTGCAGTCAGACATGCTTGTGCCAATAGCTGGTATATCATGTATTTTACTGTAATCACTAACTCTCCTTTCAGAAATACCTACTGTGCAGTAAAGGAAATGCCTCTGTCCTAAATAATTCGAAGTGGGTAAGGTGAGGAGGGAGTGTGTTTCACTCTCTGCAGGTTCATGTCTGTTCATTCTGACCTGGGAGACAGTGATAGAGTCAATCTGTAAACTCCTCAAAACCCAGAGGAGATGCTCATTTCCTGTTGTAATTGACATCCTGATTAATTTTGTCAGCAGACAAGATGTGCTCATGCCTAAAAGCTCAAAAGAAAAGAACATCTCTTGTAGATTCCATGCCACAACTCCTAGTCTGATATGTTTGATTCCTCTGCCTGAGCAGTTAGGTAAACTTTGAATGTTTCTAGGAATCATTTCCTTCAAATTTCAAAGGGCACAGGATGTTTTCTCCACTGGTCTTATTGCTTACCACTAGTTTTCAAAGAGTCCCTAATGCAGACATGCTCCTCCCCATTCTTTTCTAGAATTATGACAACTCTGTAGAAAATCAGAGTGGTGGATTCCCATTTCAGGGAAGCCCAGGGGGCCTGCCAGGACCCATCCTGACAACTGGATCCCAGGGAATGACAGTGAGATCATTGTGACTTCATTTCATTACACTTCCAGGAGTACACTACATCTTCACTTCTTGAAAGGAAACATAGAGCTACGTTCAACAAACAACCCTAAAATAATCCCTGCAGAATTAAGAAAGCAGTGTTACATTACAACGCATGTTAGAATGGCTACTCACTTGAAAAGGCAAAAGAGAATGCAATGTTTTACCGAAACTCAAAAATGCATATCATGTGCATCCTGCGGAAAGTCCAAGCATGGAATAAATGTTTGAAGGATGTTTGTAGTGTTTCTGAAAAGTAACTGTTAGGCAGGTCGAAGTCTTCATCTAGCAGTGAAGAAGAGCCATTCAACTCAGGATCTGGCTTTTGTTGATACTTATATTATAAAAGACAATCACTGCATATTCCATGGTATCCAGAGGTAGGCCATTCACAAACAAAGACTAAGTCCTTCATGTAAAATGCGAACCACAGATGTGTCATTCAGGAATGTATAACTCATCAAAGACACAAGCGAACACCAGAATTGGATAAACTCACCGGATGCCAGCAGCCCAAGTGGACAAGTTAGCCTCCTGGAGCCTTGGACTTTAAAACTTCATTCAAGTCCGGATGCCCCACGGCTTTGTGTGAACACAGTTTGATTTGAACAAATTGCTATAAATGAGCAGAGAACAATGTATTTGGAACTAATTCTATAGTTGTTAAATAGGAGACAAAATTAAAAATGAGCTCATCAGTTTGTCAACATTAAATTGCACATTGATACAGAAAGTTGCTCAGGGTTTGTTTTGACTTGGACCTCTAGGAAAGCAAGAAGTGATATCTCTGTCGATCCCAAGTCCTCACTCAGAGCTTGGCAGAGCTGACATTACTTCAGCATCTCAGGGGGTTTTTGATGAACAAGCTACAGGCTCTCAGTGGGCTGGAACTCTAGTCCTGTTCATTGCTATTCCCTGTGTCCAGTACCATGACCCCCTGTGTGGAATGGCATGCTGTAGGTGCTCAACATGACCTGGTAGCTCCCTCTCCATGACCCTTGCAGTGAAAGACAGGGAAGGAGAAAGGGCACAGGAAGTTTTCTCCATTGGTCTTGATGCTCCAGGGGGCATGGAGCTAGGAGACTGGCCGATAGCCAGCCGTGGCTGGGACCACAGTCAGGGAGCCTCATACGCCAGTGCCTCTCCTCCTCACTAGTATTTGCCGTGGGTTTGCAGACGGAATACACATATTTATAGACACACAGACGTTATTAAAGGTCTCCGTTGGCTGCCAAACTGCCCACTATAGTTCTGGTAGCCACGTGCCCCACCACTGTCACATCTTTACAGTTGACCACATGCTTTCCATCCTGCCTTTTTCTACAACTGAGAGTCTGTTCTTCCTGTCTTACATCTTAGTGTCTGTCTTGATGAAATCTCTCTCTCCCTCTTTCTTCCTTTTTTTTTTTTTTTTTTTTTTGCCTTTTTGGCTAGGCTGTCTGATCTGCTAGAGAAGGTAGTGGGCCCTCTGGTTTGTGATCTCCCAGGGTGAAGCCAGCCTTGGGATGACAGGGAACAAACATCATTGCCTCGTACGCCAGAAAAGAAAATGTGCTAGAAACACTGGATTGCCCTCTGGCATTTCTGAGGCCACTGCAGATGGAGAGCCATCTGGGTCTATTCACCCCTCCCGATTCTCCCTGGTCAGCAGAGCCTCTAACCATATCCCCCAAAGCACGCAATACGCCCCCTTTCAAGAAATTGCTATTGATCTTGACAAGCTGTGGGACGTGCTGTTCTTTTTCTTTGGAAAAGATTCCTGCAGATATTTTTTCTGTGTTTTTTTTTGTGTGTGTGTGTATTGTGTGATATTTTACTAGTAAAAAAAATACAAAGCAAAATATCTTTCCCTTTATGTAATTTTATTGTACATTTTCCTTTTAGCAGTTCTTTACAGAAACTTATTCATTATCAGCTAGACAAGACTACACTGCCATTGACTCCGATGTCAATAATACTGCATTTCAAGACAGCCCTTGCTTTTTGTGTCTGTGCCCTAGGAGGCTAATGTGATTCAGGAACTCATATTCCTAACTCATGTGCAAAAGGTCAGGGAACTTATCTTCCACTTTAAGGTCTGCTAAGAGCTTTGTGGTTGTCTCTGTTTAGGTTTCCACAATTTCTGGGCAAGAGAAAGGATACTGATTTTACACAGTCCTCAGAAGACTAATAAGGAATTTGCAAAATGGAACTAACTCTGCATGGTTAGTTCCAGTGTGGTTGGAAAGGTAAAAGTATGCGCTTATTCCACCTGACTTACACACTGTGCAAAGACTTCACTAAGCTAGTTTTTTCTTCCTCCTGAGTGTACAAATTGATGACCGGCCATCTCAAGCCTGGCCGATAGCACCCTCTCATATCCCATTTACTCTGCATCTACTTTTTCCTCTTCTAAATGGCTGCAATGGAGATACACTTTGGTGGCCTTGGGAACAATTTAGAATAAATATGGAGTAGAGGATGAACTTCAACTCACTGCTCAGAGAAGAAATGCCTGACCAGGAAGATCCAAAGTGGATTCCTACATAAGCAAAACACAAGCTAAAGTTGTTTTAATCCACTGCTTTTGGAGTTTATTAAAAATCAGTTATATCAGCTGGAATTATTTTAAACAGTAAACAGTCTATATCCTTCTAAAGAATTAAAATAACATAAAATTTAAAAATTGAATGAAATTTCATACTCCGTTGTTGATTTAACACATATACGTGGTACAGTCTCTCTTTCAGGGTTGTCATTTGAAGCACGAGTTCCCTCAAAAGGACTGTCAAAGCAGGCCCCCGGGGAGAGTTGCAACCCCTGGACCAGATGGACAACAGAGCACAATGCAAGACGTAAAGCCAGTCTAGCTGCTGGAGTTGCCTAATGGCCCAATATTAAACTATTTGTCCTACATGGTGTTCAGGGAAAGAGAAACACTTGAGGATTTAAATTACAGAGAAAAAAACTGTTCACTCTAACAATATATATATATTGTGTGTGTGTGAAGTAAAAATCTCCTTACATATTTTGTCACACTTAAACCCACAAATATGCATTGAGATACACGCTATGAACTTTAGATGTGAGAAAATTGTGGGTACGATGTGTGAAGATCAGAAGACTCGTGAGCGGCAGAGCTGTGATCTGAACCTGGCTGGCTGATGATCCTGTTCACTGTCACTCAGAGCCTTCGATACAGCTGCTCCTGCCTCCACTTACCATAGCGGACGCGGTCAACCTAGGGTCTGGGCCTCTCTGCTCTCTCCACTGCACTATCCTAAGGTCACAGAACTTCCACCAGGACTCCTTATTTTACCTCTGGGAGGAATCTAGATCATTGTTTTTTTCTTGCCTCTGGAAATTGTTTTGGCTGGTAAGATGGATCCTCTCTGGGCTCCTTCCCTCCTTGCCTTCACACAGCTGCTGCTTTATCCCACTGCCAACCCTCCACCCTCAGCCGCCTGGGTTCCTTGTTCCACCCTGGGGTGGGTTTGTCTAAACTGTCTGGATCCACAGCCCTCCCAGACACTCGGATGTCCTCCAAGTTGCAGACCTGGCTCTTCTGCCATGATTTGGTGACTCTGGCATTTCCAATGCAGAAATCCAAAATCAGACTCCCTGCCTGTCTTCCTTCACAACCCTGTCTCCCTGCACGCTGCGCTGCTATCATTCACCTACGCATGAAAACCGAAACTATAGGCAGGGCCTGAGGTTTTAATCTTCTCACACTCTTCCAGGTAATTGCAATTACCCATTAATCGCTCTTCCTCATTCCCGCCTGACCCCTCTGCCAACCACTTCTACAAAGACACCAAGTGTCTTTCTACAGTATGAATCTTACCAGTGAATCTGTGTGCAGGGTGTCCTTCAGGGGCGCCCTGTAACCTCAGGCTCCCTGGTTTAGCTACAAGGCTTCCTGTGACCAGGTGTCCTCTCCACGCCTCTCTCCCCACTCTGCTCACTTGGTTCTGCTCTCTTTTGCCTTAAAAGCCCTGTTCCTTTCGTAGTGCCTGGGACGCTCTTTACCAGCTTTCTCTGCCCTCTGTACCCTACAGCCCATGATGGAGCATCCTCAGGTCCCATGGCCACCTGGGCACACCTCCATTCTGACAACTGCAATGAGGCACTGTCCACCTTCTTGGGCTGCTTTGATGAGGCTCATTTCCAACCATCTCAGTAGCAGCTTAGCTTAGAGGGACGAACACTGAGATTTGCAAGCCAGATCACCTAAATTCTTCTTTGACTACTTATTAGCTATGTGGCCTGAAAATCACTTACCCTCTCTGAGTCCCAGTTTCCTTATCTACGGGATAAGTATAAGAACAGTATCTATCGAATAGGAATATTGTGAGGATTAAACAAAGAAATATGTGTAAACTGCTTAGAATGGTGCTTGGCATATAGTGTTTATTTTAATGGTGGGGAATCCTTATAATTTGCCTTTGTCTCACCACAGCCTTGCACAGATGATAAAAAATATTAATATATTGATTGTGGCTAGGGCTGTGGCTCAGTGGTAGAGTGCTTGCCTAGCATGTGTGAGGCACTGGGTTTGATCCTCAGCACCACATAAGATAAACAAATAAAATAAAGGTATTTTGTCCATCTACAACTAAAAACAATTAATATGTTGAATAATACACAACTAAAGAAGAGAATGACATTATAATTTGTTTTTCAAATAAAATTCAACCAGACTGTATCTTTAATCTTAAAGTAGCACCCAGTCCTCCTAAAATTAAAGGGAGATCAGGAGAACCACAGGCTAATAGAAAAACATGGTTCATAAGTGGAGCTGATTAACCCTTCAATGTATAGTGTATTCAAGCAAATAACCTGAGGTAATGTGTAATATCAGGCTGTCAATACTGTGAAAGCACTTCAACTTACTAAGACCAGTGACACACACACACAGACACACACACGAAACTACTTCCACCATTTCTCTTTAGGAAAGGGTCCCAAATTTCCTAAGGATTTTTTTTTTTTGGTACTGAGCATTAAACCTAGGGGCACTTAGCCACTGAGCCACATCCCCAGTTCCCCCAACCTTTTTATTTATTTTTTATATTTTATTCAGAGACAGGGGCTCACTGAGTTGCTTAGGGCCTCACTAAGTTGCTGAGGCTGGCTTTGAATTCGCAGTCCTCCTGCCTCAGCCTCCTCAGCTGCTGGGATTACAGGCATGCACCACTGCACCCAGCTCTCCTAAGGATTTTGAATCACCTCTTTCCATGAAAATGAAAACAAAACCAAGCCTCTCGTGGCAGCTGCTTCCTTCATTGTATTTAGTCCCCATTTTTTTTTTTCCCATGAAGGAATTCACCCTTGTCATTTTCAGAATACCTATGGGATTAGGAGAAGATGCTCAGGCCAAAAAAAAAAAAAAAAAAAAAAATAATAATAAATAAGTAAAAAAATAAGCAAAAACATCTAAAAGTAATTAAAATGATAATAATAGAAAACCTAGATAGATATGAAAAAAAAATGAAGGAGAGAGGTGGGAAAGAAAGAAATTCCACACTGTAAGGAGAGAGATATGTAGCGAAAACAGAAAGACAGTTCAAGAGTTGAGAAGTCAGTGAGGCTATAGCAGGGAAAAAAAAAAAAAAAAAAAAAAAAGCTATCTATGTGGCCTCTGCAAGGGTAAAGGAAAAGCTAGGGGTTTAAGTGATTTATTTTTCTATTTTTCAATTCTCAAGTGCTTATCTCAGCTAAATTTCAAAATCCATTTTAAATAGTGCAGCCTCTGTAACTCAGAATTCAACTTCAAGAAGTGACATAACTAGGTTTTTTCGTATTTCCCATCTCCATTAATTTCAACTGATCTATACAAATAAGATACTTCTAAATCGAGTCACTGAGAGTTCAACTATAATCATAGGCCAAAATGGTGCTGGCCTGGAGATGCTTGCCTTTACAGGGGAGCAGCCACACTGCAGAGGTTGGAAGGCTTCCCTGGATCTATTTATGCCAAGACCCCAAAATCATGCAGAAGGAGCTGTAAGCCTGGCTGCAAGTCTGCGAAACTGGCACATGGGGAGTGGAAATATTGCCAAGTCAGCAAACTGGCAGATGGCAGATTGGAGAGAGCGAGGGGAACTGAGCAGACAAGGGAAATGCTAGACAACGGTAGGATGCAGCGTGGATTGGTTTTAATTAACAATTCCGCATGCAACTCTTGCAAGCAATAAAAGAGGAAAAAGATGAAACTGAAATAGCTAAAAACACAGAACTGGAAGGGACATTAATAATTACATTCCCCACTCCCATACATTTATCAAGGAAGGATAAAGACTCAGAAAGACCCAAGTGGTTTCCATTAGCCTTCTTGTTAATAAGTTAACTTAGTCACTAAAAATATAAATAAATAAAAACCCATGAGGAAAAGAATGAAGAGCTTTAGAGAAATAATAAATGAAGGTAAAAGAAAAACTTACTGGTCTAATTCTTAAATAATCAAACAGACAGCATTTTGTTCAAAATAATAATAACAATAATGTATTGATGCATATGGACTATATAAGTGAATAAATGACAGCAATGATACAGGGACAAGAGGAAGGAATTTGGAATGCTTTGGTGTCATAAGGTACTCATACCATCTATGACACGGTACAGTGGCATTGTGTTATTTCAGAGTGGACTTGATTAGTTGTAAATGTATTGCAAACTCTACAGCAACTACTAAAAACAAGAAAAAGGAAAAAGAGAGAAGTATAACTGATTTGCTAAAAAAGGAGAAGAAACAACTAGTTGATTAAATATTCAGTTTTAACCACAGAAGGTAGAAAACAAGTGGAAGACAAGAATAGGAACACAAAACTAAGGCAACAAATAGTGGATACCATGCTAACACTAAGAGAGAGCAAGAATTCCCATAGTTTTTTTAAAATTTTTTTTCTTTGTATGGGGATTGAACCTAGGGACACTCAACCACTGAGCCTCATCCCCAGCCCAGGAGTTCCCATATTAATTTAAGATAGAGGAGACTTCATAGCAAAAGAAGTTATCAGAGATAAAGAATGACATTGCCCAATAATGAAGGGGTTAGTTCTCTGAAAAAGACTTAAAAATGCACCAGTAACAGAGCATCAAGACGAGGCTAAACTTGTAGAAATTCAAGAAGAAATAGATAAATTAAGTATTATAGTTGGAGACTTTGACATCCCTCTTTCAAAACAGATTCAACAGGCAGAGAATGAGCAAGGCCATAGTTGAACTAAGAAATACCATAAGTCATTTGGATGTAATGGACATTTGTAGACCACCCCATACAGCATATCAGAATACACATTCTTCTCAAGTTCATATAAAACAATCACCAAAATGGAGCACATGATGGGCCATAAAACACACCTTTACAAACTTAGATAAATGTAAATCAAACAATGGTTACCTTCTGGCCATGCAGAAAACAGCAACAGATATATAGCTGGAAAATCCCCCAATACTTGGAGATTTAGCAAGACATTTTTAAATAACACATGGGTCAAAGAATAAATCTTAAAAGAAAATTTAAAATATTTGGAACTAAATAAAAAATATTACTTTATCAACAAAAGTGGGAAGCAATGAAAGCAATGCTTAAAGGAAACCTGGATCATTAATTGCATATGTTAGCAAAGAAAGATGTAAAATCAAAAATCTATGCTTCCACCTGAGGAAAGTAGAAAGACATCCAAAATAAGCATAAGAAAGGAATAATGCAAATAGAGCAGAAATTCACAATATCAAAACAGGAAATCAATGGAGAAAACCAACAAAAACCAAATCTCATTTTTAAGAAAAGATAATAAAATCAATAGAATTCTAGTCAGGATAACTGGAAAAAAAATGGGGAACTTAAATTATTAGCATCAGAAATACAGAGGAGATATAATTATAGACATCAAAAGGATAATAAAGGAATATTATGAGCCATTCTATGCCTACATGTTTGATAACCTAGATGAACTGAACCAATTCTCTAAAAATTAGGAATCTGCCCAAACTCACACTGGAAGAAATAGATGAACTGAACAAATCTTTATCTGTGAAAAAAATTGAATCAATAATTAATAGTTTTTCAAAGCAGCACCAGTCCCAAATGGATTCACTGGTGAATTCTATCTAGCATTTAATGAAGAAATAACATAAATTCTCCCCAATATTTTTCACAAAAAGCTAGTATCAAAAGGAATACCAACTCATTCTATGAGACCAACATTACCCTAATAACAAAACCAAACAAAAACATTATAAAAAGAGAAAACTGCAAATCAGTATCTCTCATGAACATAGAGAAATCCTTAACAAAATATTAGCAAACCAAATATTCATCTAACAATGTATAAAAAGAATGCACACCATGACCAAGTGGGATTTATACCAAGTATGCAGGGCTGTTCGAGCATTTGAAAATGAATTAATGCCATGCATCAACTCAATAAGCTTAGATGAAAAATGACATGCCTCCATAAATATGGGCAGAAGAAGCACTGGACAAAGTCCAACATCCCTTCATGATTAAAAACCTCTCAGTGAACTAGGAAGAGATGGGAGTTTCTTCAATTTGGTAAATAATATTTAAAAAACATTCTACAACTAATATCATTGTTAATAATAAGAAACTAGAAATTTTTCTAAGATCAGAAACAAGGCAAGGATATTTCCTCTTCCTTCTGCTTTTCAATGTTGTACAGGAAGCCCTATCTAATACAATAAGACCAGAAAAAGAAATAAAAGGTCCACAGAAGATGCAGGAAGACATATGCTGTATCTGTTCACAGATGCCATAGTCATCTATGTAGAAAATCCAAAAGAACAAATACCCTCCCCGCAAAACAAAACCAAACAACAAAAACTAAAAATTCCAGTTACTAATAAGTCATTATATCATGGTTGCAGGATATAAGTGTAGTAAACAAAAGTCAGTTGTTTTTCTATATTAACAATGGAGAAGTGAAATTTGAAATTAAAAAAACAGTATCATTCATATTAACATCTCCCCAAAGTGATGTGTAAATGTAACAAAATGTGTATAAGGTCCATATGAAAAAAACTACAAATCTCTGATGAAAGTCCCAAGAAGAACTAAATAAATGGAGAGATATTCTATGTTCATGGATAGGAAGACTCCGTATTGTCAAGGTGAAAGTTCTTAACTTGATCTATAGATTTAGTGCAGTCAAAGTGAAAATTCCAGAAAGTAATTTTACATGTATGGAGAAACTGATTCCACATTTTATATGAAGAGGAAAAGACCAAGAAAAGCCCACATAATATTGAAGGAGAAGTACAAAGTCAAAGTACAGACACTATCTGACCTCAAGACTTCTTAAAAGTCACAAAAATAAAGACAATTTGTCTCAGTGAGAGAACAGGCAGATTGATCAATGCAACAGAATAGAGAACCCAGGAATAGATGCGTGTAAATACAGTTAACTGACATTTGACAATGAAACAAAGGTAATAAAAAGGAGTAATGATAGTCTTTTTCATAAGGTGCTGGTTTGTGAAACAGGGCATTCACATAAAAAATGAATTTAGCTTCAAATCTCACATTCCTCACAAAAATTAATACAAAGTGGATCACAGACTAAATGGTAAAACGTAAAATTGTGACATTCCTAGAAGACAATGATGGAGCAAATGTAGATGATCTTGGGTTTTGTGATGACTTTTAAATACAACATTTTCATCAAAGTAACCATTCATAGAAGAAAGAATTGATAATCTGGAATCCATTTAAATAAACACTTCTTCTCAGTGAAAGATACTGTCAAGAGAATGAGAAAAAACAAGCCAATACAAAGAACTCTGAAAATGTAACAAATAGTAACACCAACAAAATGAGCAAAAGACATGAGCAGATCTCTACCAAAGGAGAGACACAGATGGAAAATAAGCATATGATAAAACATGCTAAACACCATATATCACTAGGGAATTGCAAATTTAAAACAACAACAAGATACCACCATACACCTATTAAAGTGGCAACAGTTCAAAACATTGGGAATAACAAATGCTGATGAAGATATGGAACAAGAGGAACTCTCACTTATTGCTGGTAGGAATGCAAAGATGTGAATGCCGCTTTGGAAAGCTGTTTGGCAGTTTCTTACAAAACTAAACATATTCTTACCATACAACCCGGCGATCACACTACTTGATATTTACTCAAAGGAACTGCAAACTTATGTCCACATAAAAACCTACACATGGATATCTATAGCAGCTTTATTCATAATTGCCAAAACTTGAAAGCTACCAAGATGTCCTTCAGTAGGTAAGTGGGTAAATAAACTGTGGCACATCCAGACAATGGAGTATCATTCACAGCTAAAAGAAAAGGAGCTATCAAGCCTTAAAAAAGACATGGAGGACCTTGAAGAAGCCAAACTGAAGAGGCTACATATTGTCAACTCTATGACATTCTGGAAAAGGCAAAACTACAGAGACAGGAAAAGATCAGTGAGGGAGGGATGAACAGGCAAAGCACAGGATTTTTAGGGCAGTGTGAAAAATCCTCTGTATGATGTTACAATATGGTACGTGTGATTACACATTTGTCCAAACTCATAGAAGGTACAACACCAAGAATGAACCCAAGTGCATCCTGGGAACTCTGGGTGATAATGGTGTGTCAGTGCAGATGCATCATTTGTAACAGATGAACCTGTCTGGAGGGGGCGTGGAACATGGGGGAGGTTGTGCACAAGTGGGATATTGTATATATTGAAAATCTCTGTACCTTCCTCTCAATTTTGGTGTGAACTTGAGACTGCTCTAAAATAAAATCTACTGAAGAAGCAAACAATAAAAACCTATATACATGAATATTCCTTAGTAAGGACTCCCTGTAAATATAAAGATGGAATGCTGTCTTCTTAGCCTGCAGACCAGGGGCAGGAAACACTGCTAGACTACCCTTTGTGAAGGAATCAGGATGGAATGGAGCCAGGTTCAGAGACATCACCTTCCTGAAACTAAGTGATGTCTATTAAGGACAGGACTTTATATGGCCATGGCAAGTGTTTACAATCAGAGACGGGAAAGTTGGACAAAAAAGGCCAAAATGAACAAGACCTGGCATCCCCTGTAATTGTGGCTCTAAGGAGAGGAATTACAGGATTGCGTGTGGGTAGTGTCCAAGTCGTTTCTGAATCCAATCCAAATCCCCCAGCACTACCAGAAAAACACTGCATGTGAACCAACAGATTCAGTCACCCACCTCACAATGAAGGATGCGACTCCGTGTTCCTTCCCTCCCAGAATCCTGTATTGTTGCTGGAGAAGGGCCAGAGAAAGGCAGTGGAGATGGTCAAGGTGGGGAGGGGGCATTGGTGTAACAGCCTCTGTCAGGAGGAAAGCTGGTAGGGAGCCAAGGAAACCCAGGCTGCTAGAGGGCTTAGGTAGGGTGGGCCTGGGGCTGCCAGCCAGAGGCTGCGACAACTAGGATTTGGGGAGAGGGCTGTGCCCAGGACACCTTGGGGATTTCAGAAGTACACTTAGGACAAACGACCGCGCAGTCTGTCCCACAGTCTCGGCAGCAGGAAGTAAACTTGGTTCATTCATTACTTCAGCATTAGCAAAGGCTGAAAATATAAAGAATTCTAAAAGACCATTGCATCCTTTTAAGTCTGATAGTTTAATTTTAAGTTTTAAGATTAATCCCTTACATTTTTGATTTTAGGCAAATGACCTCATTTGACTTGCCGCTAGCAAGCCTGGTGACACTGAGACAGATGGTCAGAGGTCAAACCCATAGCCCTGCTTCGTAGAAACTGGCCAGAGTTCTCAAGAAATAAGACTCTTCAACTTCGTGAGTGATCTGAATGTTTTGACTAATGTCTCCTAAAGAACCTGGGATCCTGTGGGGTCTCCATGCAGGGCCATGCCTTTGCTCTTTCTGCCCTTCATTTTCATCTGAATACCGTCAGCCTTGTCGACTGACAAGAATATGTTCAGAGAACAGGGAAGTTTTGTTTTCATACCTTGGTGATTCCCTCAATGGAAACTTTGTGTCTCACCCCGATTTGGGGCTTAATGTTTGTTTACCAAACTGTGGTGGATTTAATGTTTTCTCTCCCGGAGGTTTTCATTGCAATTCAGTCAATGATTATTATCTCACTTAAGTGGCACAGTTTCCAGAAGAAATGCTTCGGAATAATGCTAGTTGTCTTTTTTTTTTTTTTTTTTTTTTTTTTGGGGGGGGGGGGTTGCCAGGGATTGAACCCAGGACCTTGTGCATGTGAGGCAGGCATTCCACCAAGTGAACTACAACCTCAGCCCTAGGTGTCTTTTTGTATAGTTATTGAGCAGCTAATTAAACATTATGTGGTGTTCCCTTAAGTAATTTTTATGTTTTCACCTTGAGAAATGTGATTAAATATCCTCTCAGCCAGGCGGCACCAACCTATCAGGAAGCTCTGTTCTTCCAGCCTATTCCATCATTGATGATGGGGTTGGTGTGGCTTGACTTTCTTTCAGTGGGCTCCTGCTCATTCCTAGGGACATCTTCTACATTTCTTACTGTTTACAACCATAGGCATCACAGCCCTTTCTAGAATACAATGTTTTGCAGAAAAGCATAGCATAGTGTGCAGGACAGAGCGGACAGTCAAAAACGTGCTGATTTGGAGAGTTACCATTATCTTCCACTACCTGGTCAGCTCCGAGGCATGGTCCTCAGTTAGCAGATCCTTCCTCAGGGATGGGTTCTGTGTTTCCTTTCCTTCCCTTTGTCCCTCTTTCCTCCCTTCCACTAACTTTGTGAAGGTCTTCCTATCTGCCTGAGGATAATGAAGACATGAAGACATAGTACTGGCCAGTCACACCAAGAGAATGAGGAGGTACCGAAGAGTCCACCATGTCAGTACCCTCTTTAATAATTAGTGCTATATTTTAGACATTTAGTGAAGATATTTACTAGGTATTAAGCATTGTTTTAAGGACTTTGTGATCATAGCTCATGAAATCCTTACCACAACCATTTATTATCTCATTTTATGGATGAAAAAAAATGAAATACAAGGTTGGTGACTGATAGAGAAGCCAACCCAGAGAGTCCTTGCTTTCAGCTCCTGTACTGTGCTTTCACAGAAGCAACTGAAGAAATGTCTCTAGAGCCCAAATCAGCATTCGATGCCCCTTCCAACAGAGAAAACAGGACCCAGGAAACACTGAGAGATAACAAACATGAATGAATTCAAGGATGCACAAAACATGTCTAGTCTCTCTTATGAAAACATACAGGATTTCAGGTCAGGAAATACCTGCAATAATTAAACTCTGGTAATCAGGATGCTGCGATATTTGCTCATACTCAAATCAGTATTTTCTAGAAATTTCTCTGCTCACCCTGTAGATCAGAACTGGTAGCAGCCTTAAGCCTCGAACACTCCTCAGATGCTGTGCTAGGTTGCAACCCGCTTCTGCACAGCCCTTGACAGGGTGACCATGAGTGCGACCTGCCACACGTTGGTCTGTCTCATAACATGGTGCTGTTCCACAACTTACTTCTCACGGTGCCCTGTGTTTTCTTCCACCAAGCAGCCTGGAGTGGAATCCTGATCAAACCTCAAGGGTATTCCACAGGTACACACTTGCTTAGGGAAAAGAGCACCTGCCCTTGTCTGAGAACTTGGAAGTTCTGACAGCACTAGCTCATGCTGAACTGTACTTCTAAGGAGACCCCAGAACACATCTCTATTCATGTTACAAAGATAATACATGTTCATAAACTTTTTTTTTTTGCCGCAGAATTTTTAAGATAACGTTTTGAAAACTGAATAATCCCTCCATCTGAGTAGAAACTTGAACATTTTCAAGGACAATCTTGTGCCTCTTTAAGAGCCAAATATATTAAATATAAAAAGAGAACCCAGAGATTCCCAAATAAGTACTTTTCAGGGCAGGAGACCTAATTGTTCAAGGATGCAGTGCAAATATTCCTGAAGTGGGTAAACATTCACGCTTCAAACTACTGCTTCAGCAATAAGTACAAAAGTATTTAAGATTATTCATGTAGATGCCAAAGGAAAAAAATATTGTTTGATATTTCAGCAATTCTCAAAAAGTGTTATGAATTTTATTTTTAAAACATTTACCTAAGAAGTACAATGAACTTTTGTTTTGACTAAGACTTCATTAGTTCAGATTAAAGACGCCATCAGATATGAGAATATGGAATGGCACTTGTTAAAGTTTTAATTCGATAGAATTCCCCAAAATTGAATAGATACAAAAAACATGTGGTAGTCTTTTTGCTTTTTTGTTTTTTCTGGTTCTTTATTCACCACTGAGCTTGATTTTCTCCCATGTCAGGAAGGACTCCCAAAGGACAGCACATGGAGATTTAAAGAAAGTCTTTCCTCTTCTCTAAATTCTCCCTTCTCTGCATCTCAGGGTGGCTGTTGAGAAATGTCCGATGGTGACACAGACTGCCTTTTCCTCTGTGAAGGGGAAAACTTCCTGATCATTTTATTAGTAGAAATATCTGACAAGGTAGGGGTCACATAAGCCTTGTTTCTGAATGGAGGGCCTTCCCCCAGACCTCTCACGACTGACTGACACCACCCGGCTCCCAGGCTTAGCAGAGAGCTGATGAAAAGACCCGTTGGTTACTAATGGGAAGCACCATGCAGTCCCCTAGACTCTTCCCTTTACTTAATGGAACGTCTGTCATTGCTGATAAACAAAAAGAAACAAAGTAATTGTTTGATGAAAAGTATGTCATCTAAAGTCTCTGGCCTCAAACGAAATTTCATTTTGCACTGGTTCCTAAGTTAAATTTTCCTTTTCTACATCCTGATTGTACAAATCTTTCTTTTCCGCACATTGAAAGGCTGATTGACAAAACAGCATGGGAGCTGCTGGGTGTCCTGAGCACCTCGTCCCTCTCTGAACGAACACATCGCCTAGGTATTTCTACTCGGGACATTTAAAGACGTCACAAGAACCTGATTTATATCTAATTGACTCAGCCACCCCGAACAAAAAGCAGTGATACCAGTGTCCCCTTGAGGACACAGAGGCATCAACCAAGTTGAATCCTGCACCCAGACCAATAAGGAAGAGTCGCGGAAGTATGAGCGGGCTGACCAGGTGACTTAGTCCTCTCAACAATCCCATGGAACAGGGAGGCAAACTGCCCAGAGGAGTTAAGTCATTATCTCAGTTTCCCACAGTTGGTAAAGAGTAGAACACAGTGGAGCTGGTATCATCTTGTCTAACCTCAAATTTCATCCAGATTCTAGATCTGATCTCAATGCTAGACTCATCCAACATCTCTAGGTCTGATCTCTCACCAATCTGACAATGGTCTAGCAAGCTGGAGCAGACCGCCTTGCTTATCACAGGGTCTCCTCCTCCTCCTTCCATTTTAACAAAGTCCTTATGCACCGAGGCACCAGGCAGAGGTTCAGGGAGGCTGTGCTCATTACCCCAAGACCGGGGATGGCCCATTGCTTATTTTAACTACTGGTCTTCATTCCATGTCCCTTGATTGGTGATTGATAGCTGAGTGAACACATGCAGGCGCCCCAGAATGTAACACTGCTAGTGAAGTGAGGACTTCGTTTCTGAATGAAAAGACAGAGAAGAGAAGGTCTTTTGCTCCTTTCCTTCCATTCCTGTTTGGAGTGTGGCTGTGATTCCTGGCAGGGCAGCAGGTGCTGGCAAGCACAAGGACAAAATTCAAGGGCTGTGCTAAGGAGTAAGAGCTTGTGCTCCTGATGCCAGTGTTGAACAGCAATTCAAGACAGCCACTGTCTTCTCAAAGACCCCTTCTACTGAGATAAGCAAACACTTACTTAGGCTGTTATTATTCATAGGATAATTCTCTTACTTGCAGCTGAAAGCATTTATTATGATAAAAGCTTAAATCAACATTTTAGAATAGAATGTACTATTTGACAGACAATGTAAAAAGCTTTTGTTTGCCCTGGTTACTTAAATGATGCTGAAAACACCTTCATCCAGATGTTCAGCAGAGAAAGAGATGCTCTTACAGATCACTAATCAATAAGCCTTTTCTAGATTGGGATGTTAAAAAAAATTGTTGCCAGATGGGTCTATATTGCAGACATCCCTGAACATTTAAAATTTCAGTGTAAAATCTTTTTATCATACCACCAAGAATCTCAAAATATTTCCCTTAACTGGAAGTCTTCATCTCCATACATTGAATACACTATGCGAAGCTCTGAGCCAAGTGCTGGGCTCAGAAAGGACCAGGCCGTGTCCTTGCCTGAAGAAACCGACTAATAGTGCAGATGGAAAATGGAAATATGTTTGTAGAATGCTTCTCAACATAATGATTGATTTATGTTCTGATAAATCCAAGGTAAGTTAAAATAACATTAAGTAAAAAATGTATACATGTATGCATTTAAAAATGCATTTAATACCTTAGCAATACAATACGCTGTAGATGATTGGTCCTTTTCCCTTTGAGTGGGACTTTTGGGCCCCTGCCACTGCCCAGTATTTCAAAAGAGTACAGCGGATTTCTAGCCCAGGAAAAGAGCAAAATTCGACATTCAAAATTCAGAGTGAGGCTTCTACTGAATGTGCATCACTTTTGCACCACTGCCAAGTGCAAAAATCATAAGTGCAACCACAGCAAACTGGGGACTGTTGTCTGCATACGTTAAATAGGATGCTGGGAGTAACTTCTGCCTTTAGAGTCTGGGAAAGATGTGAGACGGGATGGGGTGTCTGGCTGGGGCAGTGGGATGGGAGTGAGGGTTTGTCTAGATGAGAAGGAGCGCAAAAGCCTTTCAGAGGAACAAGGGTACTTGTGAAGAGAGGGATCTTAGAAAGGCCTGGGGTGCCATGGAGAGGGAGAATTTCAGAGTGGGCAGGACACCAGCAGATGGGACAGAGCAGTTGAACAATTTACTCAGATGTTCCAAGAAACCCCTAAGAATTTAGCCTGCAGCTGATGCAGAACACTAGCAGGTCTTTACACAGAAGGACAGAGAATCAGATAAGGGGGGTTTGCTCATTAACACCTCTGTACAATATAAATACAACGCACAACCATGTAAAAATTTAAATGATACAGAACATATAAAGGGAGGGTTTCTTTGCCTTTATATCTATTCTATCTCAGACGTAGTTCCTAATGATATTTGTTGTGTATTCTTTTGGAATTTTCTTTTTCTTGCACATTGTACCATCTATTTTCTCTCTCCCTTTTTTTTGTCTGTCTCTGACCCTTCCTTCCTCCCTCCCTCCCTCCCTCCCTCCCTCCCTTCCTTCCTTTTTGGTACTGGGGATTGAATCCAAGGGTGCTTAACCACAGAGCCACATCCCCAGCCCTTTTTCATATTTTACTTTTTTTGGAGGGTTGATGTTGGGGATTAGAACCCAGGGTCTTGTGCATCATGCAAGGCAAGCACTCTACCAACTGAGCTATATCTCAGCCCATCTGTCTCTATCTTCTTTTGTCTGTCTGCATACTTATCTTTTTAGCAAAGACAGAGCCACAAAAGGAAGAAAGAGTAACCAAGGATGTTTGTAGAGTGTTCTGTTTGACCTGAGAATCTATTCTGCATACCTTTCCCTGCCTCCCCCCAGGGCTTTACCACATTGCTTGCCACATCTGCAGAGCCATCTAGAATACAGCCTGACAACCAGGAGCCTGTGGGCCAAGTCTGACACACTCCTGCTTTGGGGGAAAGCTGTTTTGCTGGAGCACAGCCACACCTATTTGTCTGTGTATGGTCGACAGCTGCTTCCTTGACACAAGAACAAGAGGGATTGTGAGGGAAGCCCATGGTCTGCAAAGCCTGCATGATGACTGGCCCTCTACAGAGCAAGTGGGCCCTGTAATATGGAGGCCCTAGGCTGAATGCCATCATTTCTGTGCAATGAATGTTAGGTCACCCTAAACGGGACCAGAACAATGAACTTGTCGATCAATACATCTTTGTGTTTGCAAGCCAGTGTTTCTAAGGAGGAGTTTGCTGGAAGTGGATTGCTATTATTAAGAGATTTTTTTTTCTCTTTTCTTATTTTGTTTGTCTCTTTCTTTTTTCTTTTTGGTGCCAGGATAGAGAAGAATGCAGAGACTTCTATAGTCTCAGGGCACACAAATCAATCAGATGGTGATTCTCATAATTCGGGCAGCAAGGAGAAAAGCCTAGCTGTGAGACTGGCAAGAGTCAAGAAAATTGAAGAGGTATTTGGGGTAGAGAAAAAAACAAAATAAAACAAAGCAGCAGACGAGTTTTCATTGAGGGTCTTTCCAGCGTAGAGCTAAAGGTGACAAATCTGTTTGTCCTTGAGCATTTGTCATTTATTCTGTCTCTGAAGAGTCACAGTGCAAGCGAGGTGCACTTGTAGATGGAATGGTTCACCCTTAACCCTGACTCTTCTCATTCTGGAAGTGGGAATTCTTAAGGAACAACGGATTCGTTCTGCAGCATGTGAGAGGAGAGCCAGGAGAGGCTTCAGAACCGGCCTCCCACCTCCGTGCTCTGGGCACCAGACCCCAGTGCACTCTTGGCCTGCAGCAACCATGGTGGGGACTAAGGACTGTTTGGTGGAGACCTGGTTCTAAGGGAGATGTAAAACTTCTTAGCAATCAGAAGGATAAACTACTTGCTTTTTACTTTAAATAGGAAATTCCTTTCTGGAACTGAAACACTTGAATTCCAGGTAATAGAACCTGAGCTTCTGTTAGTTTTTGAATGATCTATGGCGGGAGTGTAGCAATCCATGAATTGTGACTAAATGGAAAGTTGACAACAGGAGACATTTGGGAGGCAATGTAGAGAGTGACGTGGTAGCTGAAGTCCAGGTCAAGGTGAGTGGTCAGAATGCTCTGGGGCTGAATGGCTGGATCATGTGCCCACCCAGGGGACAGCTCCAGCTGACAGGGGTCACAAAGGAAGGATACTTAGCCTGAATGTCACTTGCATAACAAGTTGAGGGGCAGCTCATGTGAGTATTTCAGTTGTGAAGGAAGGTTATGAGTCCTTACCAATGTTACCAATGTTGACTACTTTGACTTTAATAGTTCCCTAGAGCCTGTCATCAGCCTGTTGTCCCTCCACTTTATGGGACACTGTGCTGTGGGCCTTCCCTGGTCACCCTGGCAGCTACCATGCATGGGTCCTTTCCCTCATCCCCCACAACTATGGCCTGTGTCCCTCAGACGGGACCCTCGAGTCCTTGGGAGCAAGATGGCTGACGTATGGGCGCAGACTCCTCGCTCTCTTCTGAGTCACCTCTTCCTGGGAAGGCACATGTGGTTCTTGCGGACATCCTTACACCACAAGTTAAGTCAGTTTTCACATTTCACTAAAATTAGTGAGCCTTTTCCCTGAAGAATTAAATGAGCCCTGTCACAGGCATGACATATTAAGCTAAGGTGAGCAGAGGGCCTTAAAGTTACAGCCATCACCCAGGCCCACTCACTCATCTCAGAGTCCATTTGGAGCCAGGCCACCACAAACTTGCATCCATTGAATTCAGGAACAGGAACCCATGGAAAGGAAAGCAAATAAATCCCCCAATGCCACAGGTCAGCTGTTCTCTCCGAGTACCGTGGAACTTTCCACAGTGGGGTGTTTAACATGTATTCACATTGAACTTTGGTGAGGATCAAAGCAGGATGCTCTAAAGTCTAAAAAGCATTTGAAAATAGATGCAATAACATCACATTTATTTTTATTTTATTTTATTTTATTTTTTAGATTTTTAAGAGGTAAAATGGTCCCGTAACAGACAGAATTGGGGAAAAAACCATCCAAGTGTAGCCTTGAGGCCCTGAAAGGAGTAGGTGGGCTATACCCGGAGGACTGTGGGCCCCAAAGGAGACAGCGGTGGGTCTGTTGAGAGACCCAAAAGAGCAGGGCCGCAACAGCTACAAGGCACGCAGGACGTCATGGCCCCTTTCAGAATCCCGGGGCTTATGCAACCGTCCTACATGCTGGATAGGTCGGTCACCACATTACCAAAATTCACATCTGAAATCACAGAACGTCTTGGGGGCTCTCTTGGTGTAGGAAAACCAGCAACTTTGATACTGAAGTTCTTAAATAACTCCGGGGCCTGGTTTGACCTGCTAGGTCTCACATTACAATGGCATCAAGGCCTTTGCTGGGATTGTTGAGATCAGACCCAGGGAGATGCAGGACGGGGCAGATCAAAGCCTGGGGAGGCTGACCACAGGAAGGTGGGCACAGGATGCAAAGTGCCTCAGGCCTTTCCTATGGCCGACCCTGCTCTCCACCCTGCCGCGGACAAGCAAGTGGGTCACAGTCCCCGCCATGTCCCCACACAGCCACTGAACTAAAGAAGAAATTCAAAACAGAGAGAACATATTTTGAAGAAAGAACTCACTGATGTTTCAGCCTGCCCGCATGGAGAAGTAGGGCAAAGAAGAGACTTGTAATATAGGGAGAGGTTAAATATGGAAAATGTCCTCAGCCCTCTCCATCTCCACAGGGGCCACCAGCACAGCATCTCAGGATTCCCACAAAGGAAGAATTGCATGAGGGAAAAAAATTCCAAATTACTAAGAAATGTTGAGAACTAACATTCCTTTGCTCTGTTCCTTACAGTGCGTTTTCTGACCTGCCTTTAAATTTTATGTAATTCCGCCTGCCATGTGTGTTTTTTCGTGTTATTTTTCCAGGTTGAGCTTTCTTTGGAGATGAGACCTGTGCTGCTCCTCCTTGTTTCCTATATTCACTCCACCTCTCCCCAGCTCCGGTGTCTGCCCAGTACACCATAGGCACCATGGCAGATGGAGAATCCCACCCTATTCTGACTACTGTCAAGACTTTATTTTCAGTGTTCTTCCTCCCCAAAGCTCTATTTGTAAGCCACCAACTTGACAGAGTTCTATGCTCCAAAGTGATCACGAATCCTGAGATATACTTTAGCAGAGAAATTTTATACTTCCCTATAGATCTGAAAAATTGGGCATACTCTATTCTTCTTTTGGAAAGTCACAAAGCATATTCACATATTAAAGACACTGAGAAGACCTGCAAGGAAGAGACCAGTTCAGCCCTGTGTAGCATAGTCTTTCCTATGATATTAAGTAAGAGCCCCCCACCCTGCCCCCGGCCCCTTAAATATTATTGCCATAGTCTGGAATTAGCGTCCTTCTGACATTGCTACAGAATGTGGTTCAGGGACTTGAAACACCAGCCTCACCTGGGAGCTCCTGAGGATGCAGGAGCTCAGGTCCCACCCTGGCCCTGTTGAACCAGAGCTTGCCCTTTAATGAGATACTCAGGTGACATGTACAATAGTACATGAAACACACCACTGTGTGGTAGTGGGAAGGTCTTTAGCTCTGGAATCAGGTAGATCTATAAATCTACTATAATCTGACCTACCAATTTTGTGATCTTCTGCAAGAAAATAGCTCACATGGTCGTTATGAAGATTAAATGAGATAATACTGTGCCTAAACCCCCTGGCATATAATAAATACCAACTAAATCACGGCCATTTGTATTGTGATTATCATTCATATTCTACATTTACTTCACTTATAAATATAATTATCATATAATTATATGTACTAATTTTAACTGATCCCCAGTACTGATTTGTTAATGGTACTGGTTCTTGAAGGTTAGTATAGTTAGTATGTATGGCAACTGTAAGGAAAATTTAATCATCCCCAATTCTGTGACTTCCTCTTCTAAGGAGCCATGTTTACTGCAAGGAACTTATACTTTTAGGGCAACAGGAAGGTGTTTTATACAAGACTGAGCAATTTTTCTTCAGATTGCTTCTTCTCTTTTTCTGGAGCAGAAATAGAGGACACCGAATTGGCATTTGGTCTGCTGCCTGAACGCATAGATTCCCAAGGACCACAACTTTTATGCCATTAAGTCAATGCATTTATATTTAATTAGCAATTTGATTTGTCTTAGGAGTGTGTAAACAATATCCACTTAAAAAAATCAGACCAGTCTGACTTTCATATTGCATGTAACAAAGATTTACTGAAAGAAAAATACATGAAAGTCAGTTGGAGATGAGGTTAAAGTTAATGGGAGAAGGAAACATGAGTAGCAAGCAAATATTCTTCTCCCAATTTCTACTTTGACTATGTTATTTCATATACATCCTGTGAACACCATTTGTATTTGGTACCCACAAGTGCTTGCTTTAAAAGTCCACAACATATGTCATTTTTTCTTAGGATGCTAAATAAATAAAGTTCTTAGAAATGATACTTTTCAATTTATTTAGGTTCTCTTTTTCTCTCTCTCTACACACACACACACACACACACACACACACACACACACACACACACAATGACTCCTGCCTTGGCTGACTCCAATTCCCTCTCACCAGGAGGGTGAGAACTACCTGACTTTGGGAATGTGGGTGGGTGCCCAGTAACATAAAGAAAAAGCACATTGGGAGAGGAAGGGCTACAACTTCATGAGGTACCCCACATAAGTTTAATAAATGTCAAGTTAAAACAAAAACAAAACTGAAAAACCATCAAAAGAGCCAGGTATGGTGGCTCATGCCTGTAATCCCAGAGGCTCAGGAGTCTGAGGCAGGAGGGATTGTGAGTTCAAAGCTAGTCTCAGTGATTCAGTGAGGCCCTAAGCAACTCAGTGAGACCCTGTCTCTATATAAAATACAAAAAAAAAAAAATGGAGCTGAGGTTGTGGCTCATGGGTAAGAGCCCCTGAGTTCAATCCTTGGTTCAAAAACAAAAACAAAACAAAACAAAAAAAACTTACAGTAAGACAAAAAACACACCCTGCAGCTGGAGGTACTATTTAAACTTCTCATTTGCAGTTGTGGTCGTCTATATCTACTTGTTAGGTTTCAAGGAGCCTGGCTGGCTATTGTCGCGTGATCCAGCCAGCCTGGAGACACAGAGCACCATGCAGCGTGGCTGGTCTCTTCTCTGGTTTCCACTCCCATTAACCTCCCCAGATGCATCCAGTCCACTTAGGATATCCCTGTGTTTGACGAGAAGCCCTCAGGTTCTCAGTTCTTTGTACATATCGTTTCTCTTACTTGTGTCTCCCATTTCTAGCATGAATTTTGGTTAAGAAAATACTCATTTTATTGAACTTACTTTATTGCCGGTCGGATCCCCACCCACATTCGACCATAAGAATGCATGGAGAATACATGGACGGCTCGAGGGCCTCTCTCACACGGCCACATGTTCTTACATCCAATAAAAGAGGTGAAAGTAAGAAGTCGAGCTCTTTCCCTGTAAAGCTGTTGAGTGTGTGTGTGTGTGTGTGTGTGGTGTGTGTGTGTGTAGAAGCAGGATCTGATTAGCAATTGCCAATCTGACACCAACATCCCAAACCTCAACTACTGATATCTTCTGTCCTAAAAATGTGTGTTTAGTTGATTTCTCTCAAATGTCACTGACTTCAAGATAAAGTCTGCATAGGTTCCTTGTCCGTTGCTATAAACAATCAGCTTTACAAATGCCGTAACTAGGAAATAATGAGGTATTAACCGGACCTGACCCTGGGCAGCCCCTGCTGCCATAGTGACAAGGCTCAGCAGCAGGCAAGGCATGGGGAAGTGATGGCCACGGCCCGGACGTTTCCAGTGAGCAGTGGGGAGCCGCAGCGAGGACAGAAGCCCACTCCCAGGCTCCTGCAGTAGGAAGAGGTCAGCAGAGAGGTCAGGTGGCCTCTCAGTGCAAGGTCCGCACCATCCGAGGATGGGGTAGCGGACAGCAGCACCACTGGGAGAGCAACTTCTGGAACAATCTGCCTAGGACACTCCATGATGGGGACAGGCTCTTCAGCTCTAAAATGAGGGACACAGTAATGAGCTCTGGCGTCCCTTTCCTATCCAGAGTGCTGCAAATCTGTGACTCCAGATGGGCCTACAATTTTGTTTTCTGGAATATTCCGAGTTGCAGTATGCAAAAAGCCCTTCTAGCATCATGCCAGTTCGTGTTGGTGATGGGCAGTCAACTGTGTGGCTAGTTTCCTTTACATGATCACAGTGTTCCCAGCAAGCAGCCATCTAGAACTCCTTTGGTTCCTGAGGTCCCTATTCCTTTTCACCATCTTGCCTACCTCCAAGGCAGTTCACAGCAGTAGGTTTTTTTGTGGGGGGTGCAGGCCGCAGACGGTAACCTCTGCTGCCTCCCACTTCACAGCCCAGGCTGCTTAAAAAGCACTGGTTCATGTATCCGTGCCCAGGGATCCTGTTTACTCTTTACAGCCTCAGTATTCGTCTAGGTCATAATTCTCATTAGCTACCTGCCTTGGAAGAGAGGTCATCTTTCCAGGACCGCTCAGTTGGATCATCTGGGAAATGGAAAGAGTATTTTACAGACCAAGTGAGGTTTCAATGGCTTTACTAATTCCTGGCACCCTGAAGAGTCAGAGGAGCTATTCACATGCAGGTGTTCTTTGAGATGCCCCATAAGCAGTGGGGACAGCCGTGCTGGGAACCCACTGCATCTTAGCCGCAGGTCGTGTTTCCACTCTTGGACTGGACTGTGGCTTTTGTTTCAGCTTAAGGCCCTGGTTGTTCCCTGTTGTCTGCGTGTTTTCTTTGTTACGACATGTTAATTTTCTGTATTTGTCCTTTGTTCTTGCAGAAAAATAACAAAGCCAAAGGGAAAGAAAGAAATGAGGTTTCCTGGTGGACTCCATTTGCAGCATTTGAACAGCTTTCTTCTTAAAACTCTGTATTTTCTAATGCTTTTACAATTAAAATGGACCTCAAAAATGTCGCGGCATTGTATCAGGGTTTTACCATCACGACTCCAAGAGGATAATTATTTTTTGCTACTCCTAGAAAGCATCTTGTCAGAACAAGAAATTTCATTTTTGACTTGCTTTCAACTTGTGATTCATGGTGGCTCCTACGACAGTGCGTGGATCCAACCAATTCTATCATGACATGTGGCTGAGTTCTCTTCTAGAATTTAATACCTTGCAGTTTCATTTAATTTTACTTATATTTGTGATCACTCATCCTACTTGCAGAGGATATAATTAGCTCTAATCTTGTATTTTGAGATTATGATTCCCTTTGGATTTTGGTATCATCTACAAATTTAATGAACGTGTTTATTATTCCCTCCTTCTTGTCGCTGGTTAAGTCATGCAGAGAGACTGAAGGGGGGAAGCAGAGAAAATGCAAATGCATTTGATTTACCTGCGATGTTAAACACAGGCTTCCATTATCAACTTAATTAATGTGGGCATGTTATGACGCCTTTTGAGACACTTTCTTCCCTCGTTCAGCCGACCTGTGTCGAGGGCTCTCTCCACCACACGCTTTGCTCCGTGCATGGAGAATTTAGGAAGTGCATGGCATGGACCTCATTCTCCAGATGCTTATGATTCAGTAAGAGCATCTTATAAACTCCGAGGAAGGATAGAGCATAGAATATTGATGTGCTATCATGTCAGAGGAAGTGACAAATGACACATCTGCAGATGAAGTCCCAGTCAGTTCTGGAGAACCAGGCCCACAGATTTTCACTGGGTGTGTGATGGGGCACTGGCATTAAAGGAGATGGAAAGTATGTTGGGACTCCCTGTCCCTTATACGAAGGGCCTTTGTCCCACTTACATAGCTTAAAAACAAGACTGGAAAAAAACAAACTCTTTCCAACTTGAATGCATCCCAGGACAAAGATAAAGCCCAGAGGGATACAGAAAATTCAGCCACCCCTAAAAATGTATCCAATATTCAAAATACCTGGCATCAAATTAAAAAAAAATTCTTAGACATGTAAACAAGCAGAAACACATAATCTCTAGTGAGAAGAAAATCAACCAATACAAATGGACCCAATCAAGACACAGACAATATCATTAGTAAGTAAGGATATGAGAAGACCTCTTTCTCTCTCACACAAACTCCATGTTCAAGAAAGAAAAAGAAAGCACGAACATGGTTAAAAAAAAAATCATATGAAACATAAAAAGAATCAACTCACAAGCACAGAAGTGAAATATGCAATGTCCCAAATGAAAAACATATTCTGAGATTAATAGCATACTTTAAGCCAGACAGAAAGATAAGAGTAGAAACAAAGCTATTGACTGTCTGAATGAGCTCAGAAGGGGAAGGACTGGGGCTGAGCAAGGGCACCGTGAGCAGCAGAGCACCAGACGCTGACTAACCAGGGACTGAAATTTCGAAGGAGGAGAGAGGGAAGCAGATACCACTCCAAGTCTGATGAGAACAAAAGCCAAGGGTCCCAGGAACATAAAGAAAACGACACCAACGAATGTCAAATGGCTTAAACCAGTGATGGAGGCAAAGTTCTTAAGCCAGCAGCCTGAGACAAAACACAAATTATGTATAAAGGTAAGAACACCAGCTGGCTTCTTGGGTAGATGCTGCAAATCACATGTGAAGTAGACAGACACCTTTATGTTAAGAAAAACAACCATAGACCTTGAACTCAGAGTCAGAGAAAACATCTTGCCAAGATAAAGGCAGAATAAGAGAAGAGGGGGTCTTGGAGAAGCTGGGGTGGGGTAAGAGGTGTGTGAGGCAGGGAAACGCAGGGAGTTTAGGGGACCAATCAGGAAGTGAGGCTTAGCAGGGTGGGCAGGGAGGGGAGGGCAGAAATGGACCCTGGGAGTTAGGCCGGTGGCAGATCAGTGAGGCTCCACTGTCATGCTATAATAAGAAATTATTTTTTAGGCAAAGTAGAGATTTCAGTGACAACTTAAAAATGGGATGATATGACACAGTGTTTTAGAAGTCTCATTTCTGAATAAAGAATGAAAAACCCATTGATGAGGCAAAGTTTGGCTACAGGTATAATTATACAATTATTTTAAATTAAAGTATTTCATATAAATATATCAAAAGACATTAAAGAACACATCTCAGGAGTTGGTAATAAATGATTCAACTAAGCACCTCTCGGTGCTTTAAACGGTGATATGCTGACTGTGGCATTAACTTAGACCTTGGAATTTTATTTTAGTACAAAGAGCAGAGGCCATATCCATTCGCTCCGTCAGTCCCTGGCTGTATAGAAATGTGACCATGTGATGTGATCACACCTGCTTTTTGAGTTTTGAAATCTCTTAATTTTACAGCTTATTTCAAAACACTTTTAAAGTTATGACAATTTTTGCAAACCATTTTTATACACATGCTTAAGAACAAATGCAGACAGCGGAGGCAAGTGTGGTTTCATCTTGGACAATAGGAAGGCGGCAGGTACTGCAGTTTCATGCCCCAGTGCCTTTGCTTTGTGGTTATCGGGCAACCAAAGCCCATTATTTCTATTGCTGTAGCTTTTTCTTGTCTTTCTTTAAAAGTAGCTTGGTCACCCATGGTCATCCTCCCTTCTACTTTGATAACATAAAATAAAATCCTAGGTAAAGTCAAAGAGAAGGCATTAGAGAGCTTGCTACAAAGTGACTTGCTTTTTTATTGAGGTGTTCAGCACCGGCGCATAAGCATGTATTTTAAAGCGTGAATTTCTCCTCGGCTAAATTTGCAGACCTGTTGGGTATGCCCCTCCAGCTAAGTAGTCAGGAGACAACTGCTCACCCTCTGACCTCCTCACCCACCTTTAGGACTTGAGTAGTGTGCCGTTTAGTAAGTCTGAATGCTGGATTCCAAATCCTGGACAAACCTACTAATTTACTTGTGGAGTCTCCATTATGGGAACGTCTGCACTGCGGGTTCCCTGACTGAGGAAAGACAGTGTGGGGCTTGTGCTCCTGGCCAGATGGTGCTGTGCAGCCAGGTGCAGACGGATGAGAATGAGGAGTCACACACCTCAGCTGCATTCCTGGGAGTTTCAAGCTCTCATATGTGAGCATCTATGGAATAAACTTGTAACGCTTCTGACGTTCATCAAGACCCGCAATCAGCCAAAACCCACAAGCTTTTCTCTGTAAAAGAAAGGGTTTTCCAGAAGGTGGAAAAGAAAATCATAGAACTCTTAAGATAAAAATTACTTGCTCCTTTGAAAAAGTGCTTTTAATAGACAAGCCAGTTTTTAAAAACCATGAACATCGAGACATTTAACAATCTCAGTTAACTCAAAAATTATGAAGCATGAAGACAAATCCTAAAATGTAGGATAAATTTGGAACTATTTACATATATGTATTTATATCTTCATATTCCAATAAGCAATTGCCAATGATTTCCATGTAAATGTGCGGCTTCTCCTACAGCAGCATTATGATCATTCCATGCCACTTCTTCTGTAGGGGCGGGGAGGGGACCTATGACCAACCACCCACACTGACTCCCTCAACTCCTATGCTTGCTGAGGTGGCTATACACAGCACAGAACAGGATGTACAAGGAACACAGAGACGAACAGTTCTTCTGCCTGCCTCTTAGCACACAAATATTAAAAAATACTCAAGAGAAAAGACTCTTTCCTAATCAATGTTTTAAAACATTTATTTAAAGTTTCCAGAACTATCATCTTTTGAAATTATTTTATTAGGTCAAGGGAAGCTTTTCCCTATTCCCACCCTCAATGGCAGATGTAAATTGAATCTGGGTATTTGACTCCATAAGAAAAAAACAGAGGGTTTACTAACTTTTGAGGTTCATATTTGATATTTCTATGATGTAGTCAGAGGCGAAATTGATACTAGTGACAGGCAAGATCCAATATTCCTCTAGTACACATTATTCCGAAGTACAGTGGCCAAGGAGTCTAGCAGCCAGTCTGAGGCCTCTGGGCTCTGTGGGAAGGAGGAGGACACTGGGCGTCGTCACCAGCCACTGCCAACAGTATCTACACCACTGCCAGGAGCTACCAGTGCTTTGGCAGAAGGGGCAATATCTGAATTCTACAAAGTAACATGGATTTCTTAACTGCACATAAGGTTTTTGCAATTGAGTGACTGCGTCTGACCTAGAGCCACCGGGGAAAAGTTAGCTGCATTGAAACATCTTCATACCACTAGGATTAAGTGCTCAGGTCACTGCCACCGTGTTAGGGGCTGCTCCTTTTGAGCATTATAGGAGGGGAAGAACGGGATTAAAACAGGTTGCTCACAATGAATTTCTATGTGACATCACCACTGACAAGCACATAAAAATACTTCCATGTCTACCTTTCAAACCTTCTTAGTAAATACATCTTTCCTAGAGTTATCCTAAAATCTATTGCATATAGTGAATGGAGGGGTAATATCCATTCATGAAGAAGATGGCCTAAGAAATACAAACAGTTCACCTTTCAGTATCTGTCTTCTTGCATTAATAACTAAGTGAAGTGTTCAAATATCAATTTGAAACTATTTCATGGATAAGGAAGACAAAAGATCTGCAATGAGACCAGAAACCCTTAGCACTTTTGCCTTGAAATTCTCTAAGTCTTTTACAAATAATATTCACAGCATCATTTCTTGGGTAAGAGGAAAATGGTACTTTTCTTGTCAAGTGATAAACATGAGGCTCTAGCGAGACATGTGGTCTCTTCTGGATTCCATTGAATAGACTATGCATACTTATAAAACTTCAATGTTTACAAGTGACTTGTCTAGTGCTTAAAAACCCAGATGATAACCTACCTCTCAGAATTCCCTCAGACATCAAATAAAACACAGTCTAAAAAATTTCTCTCTGTGTTAAGGTTTTTATGCAGAAAATTAGGTAAAATTTTTTGTGCAAAAACATCATGAAAGAAGTTCAGGAATGAACTAGATGAGAAGGGGCGAACTGAATCAGGAGAAGAGTTTGCCTAGGCGTCCAACTCAGCGTATCCAAATTTCACTACAGCTCAGTTCTTTTGTAACCTAAAACTTCAGGAAAAAACAGGTCAGCCTTTCTGCACACCAGTTCTCGCTCTGATGGAATCTAGCTCCTTCTCTCGGAGCATCCTCCATTGTCCAACATCATGTCAGCTTCCCTATTTCTCTTCCTCAGTAGACACTGGCTGTTAGAACAACAGTGGTTCAGGATGTACAAGCATCTGTACTCTCTGCTATCAACATTGACCGGTCCCTTCCTAAAATAAACCGAGAGGTAAAAGCCCATTCCATAAATACAAATGCAATTACCTAAAACTAAGGGTTATTAATGAAGGATAACAATGTGCCATGTGAGCATTCATCATATTTAAGGGATGACTTCCACGGCGGTGGCATTTGGCTTCTCTCTAACTCCTCAGTCTAGCACAGACTGATAGGAGAATTGGCAAGGTGTTGGGAAATCTCAGTCTTCAACAGGAACGGCCCAATTTAGCACGTTCCTGTGAGTCTGAGCCATCAGATTCAAATGCACTTGAGGAAATCAAGTGAATTACACACAGAATCAAAGTCCACCTCTGGGAAAGACATAGATTACCTGTGGGTAGGGGCTGGGAAACTACAGAATTTGTTGTTTTCTTCTTTGAATGGTTCCAACTTTCCAAAGTGGATTTATGAACTGAATTTCAAGTATAACTGCCTGATCTGTTGGGTTCCATTAGGTAATAAGATAGTCTAAACTAAGTAAGATTTTTTTCATCCCAGACCACTATGAGTCTTCTAATTAACACAGCTTTAAAACCTTCCAATTTTAGAGGGACCTTGTCTCACAACAACTATCAACTTCTCCGGTTCCCTACAGTGAGATGAAGGATTGTGACCAGCTGCCTCTAGCTGGGAACCAACAGTGCTTCAGGAACTACCCACCCTACTGGCCCCTCTGAATATGACCTCTTGTCCCAGACTGTCATGGTATTATTGTTTTCAAGCAAATGTTTTGGTACCTTTTTTTCTGTTCCTTTTCTGTTCTCATGCCTCTGTGGTCAACCAGCAACAAAGAGTCTCTTGTTGTCCCTTCTCTGTGGTGAGCTACAAAACCAGAGAGCTGAGCATATCAGAACTGAATATAAATCAAGAACAAATCAACTTCGAGAAGAGTCTTAAAGTTTTCCATTTTTGGCATAAAACTCAGAAACTTTTTTGCTTGGGACCACTGTGGCCTAGGTAAGTGAGGCTCACAGACAGTCACTTCCTGAAAAGTGAGGCTTGATTGTGTGAATGAAATAAAACACAATGGCTTACAAAATTCATTCGGGGGCTGCCTGACAGACGGAAGGTAACTAAAACCTTTCAAAATGTTCATCACAACCTCCCTGGGAAGATTTTCTTTAAAAAACCAGGACAGCATCCTCTGGAAAATTTGACTGGGGTGATAGAAGAATTGATAGGGCCATGGATCGGATTCTGTGTTAAGAGAACAAAGAAAGGATAAATCTCATTCGCATTAAAAAGAATTCTACCTCAATAAAATAGCAAAGCTCATGTAAGCTTTGATGGAACAGAAAAGTCCCTTAATCCAATGTCTAATCCTTTTAAGATGGGATGGGACAGCCTTGGATCCGTACCTTTAAAATTCATTAATGATCTTTGCATGAGAATTAGGCTGGGCATTTTTTTCTGTGATCAGACAAGATATGAAAAAACATCCTGCGTCCTACCTTCTGCCTCTTTCAGCTGCAGGCAGACCAGCCCATAATGTGTGGATCTGAACTACTTTATTCCTCATTCTCCCTTGGAAGGCTCCCCTTGAACCCAACCCTGGCCCTCCTTCATGCTGGAGGGGTTCTCTGTCCTGTGCTCCACTGTGTGACTGGGCCTTGGCGTATGCTCAAGGTGTCTAAATGTGCATCTTCAGAACACCAAAGCTGGGACCGTCTTGGTCTTTCCCCAGCTTCCCAATGCAGCAATCTTTGGCCTTACCTAGCTGTCCCAGGTCCTGCAGGACATCCAGAAATCCTGTGCCCAGTCACTAGGAGAATCGAACATGCCCCTGTGTCTTTTTAAATGCCGCTAGGTGAAGTGTGGCTTTAGAAGGAGCTGAGCTGCATCCCCCAAAACACAGGCCAAAATACGCTGGCACTGACAGAAATTCCATTAGATGGTTGCCCTAAGTTATTGGCTCAGGTGAAACTCACTTTACAACTGTGGGCTGCAGAAACAGGCCCTCTGACCCATCACCACGATGGGAAGATGTCTGCTTCCAGTTGCTGCATATCTCAAGCCTGGTGACAGGTCTGTATTTGCCTCTAAGCCAGAAGCTCCAGTAGAGCAGGGTCCTCTTCCCTCTTGTTTGTCACCACAATCACAGTGCCAAGCACAGTATTAGGCATTATACTGAGAAAACAAGCCAATGAATGAGCACAGTAGAGTTGATAGCTACCATTCAAGACACCTGCTATCACGTAGGAGTGGAGTCTGTCACTCAAGATGCAGTTCAGAAGGTCAACACAGGAAATTACCTACTTGTATTGAGCTACTTTTCTTACTCCATCGAAAAGGGTCTTTAAAAAAATTCTCTTGGGAAATGTTCATCACTGTCTTTATAGTAACCATGGTCATTTGCTAGATGATGTCTTCCTAATCTACATCGTGCTTATCTAACTCAAGACTCAGCCAAGGCCACCCTCACCCCACATTCATCCATCCAGTCATTCAATAAAATATGAAGACTGACTATCTATGTCTATCTCTACCTATAGCCATATCTACAGCCATAACTCCAAGGCATCTCTCTAGATCCTGGGGCAGGACCCAGTGAATAAGGCAGATGTAATCCCTGCCTCCAGAGAGTTTTAATGATTTTTTTTTTTTTAACATGTTTGACCTGAAGTCACCCCTGGTGCTCATCTCTGTGGAAGGGAGTCACAAGCTTACTCTGGTGGGTTTCAGAAAGCTCACTGTTATAGGTTAGGGCTTGAGTGTCCTTCAAGGACTCATAAACTGAAGACTGGGTCACCAGTCTGCAATGCTCTTGGGAGGTGGGGCTGAGAGGGAGGAAGTGAGGGCACTGGGGGTTGTGCCCCAGAAGGGAATATTGGGACCCACCACCATGAGGTGAGTAGCTTCCTCTGCCATGCATGTCCCTTGATCATGTGCTGCCCCCACCCAGGACCCAAAGGCAACAGGGCCAAGCAGTCGTGGCCTGAGATCTCCAGAACTGTGAGCCAAAGCAAATCTTTCCTCCTCAAAAGTTGATTTTCTCTTTTGTCCCAATGCTGGAGAGCTGACTGACAAGCGTACTCGTGATGACAGTCTGTGCACAACAGGTTACGTCTTTGTGGTCTTGTCCTCTAGCTCAGGCAATATGGCAAAGTAGTTCTTTCAAACAAAGAACTGTACTGGCCAAGAGTGAAACTAGAACACCATCCGCCTCTTTATGGAAGAATATGGATAAAAAATCGTGTATCTCTCAAAGCTTCACATTCTTTTCCCCAAGATATGAAGAGGCTTACCCTTAACCCAAACCCTAATTCTTTTGATTTCTGATGTGATTCCACAACAGCTAAAAATGAGTTAAAAGATATTAAAAACACGATAATTGCCACATTTAATAGACATATTTCCATGTTCAGGAATTTCTGGATTTTCCAGAAATTCAGTGATTTATAATTAAACCACTGCTTTTAAAAACATATGAATGGATCAATTTGGCAGTTGTTTGTCACAACCTGACTTAATATTATTCACATTTGAAAATGGAAAACAAACAAACAAACAAACAAACAACAAATCCTACATGGTACTTAGCCTATATTTTTGTAGGTAATTTTTCAACTGGGAAGATATTTATCCAACATGGCATTTTGTCAGTATCATCTAATTCTGTCATTCTGAGAACTGGAAGCCATCTTGTAAAATGCTTATTCCCACGTCCCCATTCAATAAAAGGAAAACCACAAAACTATAAACTGTAGACAAGCTTGGCTCACTCACTCGGAAAGGAGGCGGTTTCCTGAAGACCTGAAAGTGCTGTGACAGTCTCTGTTGACAGATCAACAGCTCAAGAAAAAGTCCTCTTCTTCCCAGGAACAAAGGAGGGGCTGAGTGAGTGGCTGGCTAGGGACACTGTTCTCCCACTGTCCCTTGCAGCTGGGAATGTTTGGGACTGTTTTCTCCTTCATGCACCCAGCGTGGCCTGATGGGTGCTGCCTCCATAACTGGCCTCGAGTTGCACATAGGGCTCCCCATTGCTCCTCTGCTTTTTCCAGTGTTGGGATGATGCTATTCAGGGACCTTGAAAATGTCCATAGGCAGCCAGTCTCTGTAACCCAGAACACCTATGATGGGGTCATTACATGAGCGACACACAAACTTCTGTCTTCTTCGAGCCACTGAACTACACGGGATGTGTTGGTAAAGCAGCTTAGAGTTCCTATCTAACACATGTGGCTCTGGCCACACGTTTTTGCATCATTCCCTTTAAAATAATGTTAATGCCATTTTAGCTTCTGTTCTTTAAATGATTCATCTGTTTCACCATCAATGTTAAGCACTTTACCTGAACCATATTATGTTTTCACCAAAAATCCTATAAGGTGAGTCCTACTGTCCCTGTTTTATAGAAGAGGAAATAGAATAACTTGGGTCTAAGATGAGCACTGCAGCCTGTCTGACTATGTAGTATCTTTGTCCTGAACTGGTGATTCTTTGTTTCTCCAGCGTTACATGAGCTACTGTTAGCAGTAGCCCAGAGGCTCAGTATCTAAACAGAATGATGCTATGAGTACAAACGTCTTCATGAAAACAATCCCAACACTATCAGTTTTACTTAGATGATGAGCATCTACTTGCTTGTATCTCCATAGTACAAACCAGTTTGAGAAAACCCAGGTAAATTGAAGAGTTACACTGCAAATATTAAACTGTAGAAACTCACGGATGGTTGGCATATTTAGCCCAGAAACCTGACCCTTGTTTTCCCTCAGAACAATACAAAGAATGCACATGAGAAGAGACACTGAATAGTATGTGATGAATACCCCTTCAAGGAACAATCAAGATATTTCATACATTTTGATGAGAGTAGCAATTCCCAAAGGAGTCCCTTTGTACTTGTGAAGGATATGAAAGGATATGTCAGGAGGTCATTGGGAAGCATGTTTTTGGATGGCAGCAATATAAATTGCTTGGTTGGGAATCCTTGCATGGAAACAGAATTTTAAGATTCACTAATAATGGAAACAACACACACGTTGTCAAAGAAACAACTAAATAAATTGGGAAAACACACGGGACCACAATGTTGTATGTCATGGAGAACTTCCTGTGCCCTCATTGTGGTTTCTGGATGATTTTTTCCCCCTTTCACTAATCTAGCCTTCTGGGTACTTCCTTCCAAGTGCTTTCTCATCTCTTGGTCTGTAATTTTCCATCCCTCATCCTGCACACCTTGGCTGATTCCTGTCCAGTCAGCTCATCAACTGGATTGTGAACTCTAATGCTGAGTCTCAAATGCAAACAGAGGGTTCCCACAGATCAGAACGGTAGGAAAGGGGTGCTCTCACGAGTGTAGGAAGAGGATGTGTGCCCAAATAGGTGGTATTTAAGATAAGACTTTCTATAAAAGGACAAGGATTATGCCCATTAATAAAAATTCAGCCCTTGAATGATAGTGACTAGTTCTTCAACAGTAGCCACGGGTTATTCTGAATGCTTAACTGAGACTCAAAAGCATAGAATTACTCTGTAGCATTCACACAGCTCCTTCCAACTCAAGTATCTTCTACTTATTTGGCCTACTAACTTGTTCGGTACCCTCAATGGATGAGTATAAGTTGAGGTCAGAATGTCTTCCATAAGTTTCAATTTGTTGACAGCAGAAACTCTTCTCTAAGCACATATAATTAAGTTAGTGATTGAACTGATAAGATTGGGTTTCCAGCCCCTTGAAGCTCAAATGCTCACACCATAAGCAAAGCCACCCTTGAAATTTCTTGCAAAACACTTCAGTGTTAAAGATGATGATGGCAACACTTCGATTCCCTTCCTTCAGGCCTGTCTGGAGCGCGACAGCCAAGCACAGAGCTCTGAAGAACAAAAGATTCCGTAGTGGTTCCCCACCGCAACGCTGTCAAGGGTCAAAAGGTAAAGTCTGACTGTGGAGAGTGATTCCTCTTTCTTTACCAAATAGTGTCTAAATTTTACTAAAAGAGGAAGCAAACATTTTTTAAGGAAGAAAACCAAATATGGACTTGGTCTTCTGAACTAGTGAGAAACTGAGTCCCCACACTGTTCAGCAACCACATTGCTCAGTCCCAAGGTCCTCTTGACCTGCCAGAATGAGAATCCTTGTCACTGGGCCTCTCCGTGCATACAGATGGATGCTCATGGCCACACCTGTTTTTACAGAGTGAACATCTTTCATAGAGCCACAAGCACAGTGCTGATGATGCACAGAAATAATTTTCCTTCAAGAAAACTGTGATGTTCATTATAAAGGTCAAGTTATCTCAGCCCTGCATACATCTAGACAAAGACTAATTTTTTAAAATAGAAGGCACCTCGGAATTTGCATAAACCTCCTTTGTCTTCTTCAAATTATTCTGTGTTTAAATGAAGTTGCTGTTTAAAAGCTAATTATATTTATCATATGAATTAAATTCATCCATTTTGGACTAATCACATATTCCCTGGCCATTCTCTCCTTCCTATCATTGAGGTAACAATGAAGCAAGATATATGCAAATTGATTCTAGTTAATAACTTCATAGTTGCAATTTTTCTAACCTAGAAATTGACTTCTGCACAGAATTTGCTATTCAGCTGTCCAGATAGTTCACTGACAGAAGCATAGTGTGTATTTAAAACATCCGTGGAATAAAACAGAGTCAAGCACAGATGGGTACTGAGACTCACCCTTCTCTAGAATGAGGGCTGAGCCCATGATGGAGCCCGTGATGTGATGGGGACTGAGAAGGCTGAGAATGAGAAAAAGAAGGCCCCATAATGAGATGTTTGGAAGGCCAAGATCATGACCTCTGGAATAAATGATGTTTGGAAGACCAACATAACACCAAAAAATGAAGAATCTGACTCTCAACATGAGGACTGATGGCAAAAAGCAACTAATACCAATATGTTTTCAATTAGTGCGGATGATGGGTAAATGTCTGTGGACTTGCTTTGGTAATCCTGTATAATTTTGTAAAACACTGGGAACTACAAGTGTCTGTTCAAATTATAAAATCTTTTCCTTATTTCTGTTTCCATTTTACTCTTATTTTCCGCCTTTGAACATGAATGTTTCTAAAGAGATAAAGAGCATTAATGTAAATAAAAAATTGAAACCATGTTATTAATAATATTACCCATGTAAAATGCTGAGCAAAGTACACATTCTCAGAGCAAGAATTCTGTGCCCTACTTTTTCTCAAATCATCACCATGGCTTGGCCAGAAGTAGGGATTTTGTTAAGAAAGATGAGCAAGAGTGGTTTTAATGAGAGAATGATGTGAGAGAATGATGTGAGCACCAGCTGCATTTCTGAATCAGGATCCCCCAGAAACTTTTGTTTTGTTTTCTTGCAATACTAGAGATTGAACCCGGGCCTCATGCATGCTAGCCAAATGCTCAACCACTGAGTTCTATCCCTAAACCAGAAGCTTAATACACACACACACATACACACACAGACACACACACACACACACACACACACACACACACCCCTCTCAGGATCTTGAAGGGAAGTTCTCTGCATCTAAACTATTCTTAGAGAACTTCTGACACACATCTTTGGTTGAACACACTGCAAACATAAACTGAATACAAGCTCCAAAAGGGCGGGGATTTTTGTTTGTTTACTGACCTCTAACCAGCTCCCAGGACTATGCCTGGCAGACAGTAGGTGCTTAGTAAATATTAGTACAGTAAATGATATTTATTAGTCCCTTAATAAGGAAATAATACCAGAGATCAGTCCACTTAAATGTGGGAAAAGTCAAATAATTCATAGTTTTTCAAGATATAAGAGCTAATTTTGTTTTTTCTTTCAATTTTTTCCGTTATTCACCAAACTTAGCCAAACAGCTTGTTAATGGGTTGAGATATTTAAAGTAAAGATGACAAATCTTCAGTAAGTTTTTTAACTCTGGAAAGGCAGACAAGAGTCTCCTTATTTAAAAATTTTTAGTTTGAACACTTCATATTTATCCTAAGATCCAGCCCAGGGACAAAACACTTAGAAAGAACAAGAGCTGCTATTTGTGAGTGAAATGGATACATCTTCATAAGAGCACTTAAAACTTTCTATGAGAAACTTTCATAGAACCCTTCTACCTAGGCATTTTTAAAAAATGATTTTATTTATTTATTAATTTTTCATTATAATTCTTAATATACCATTATACAGTAATTTATCATATCTCTGATATGATCTCTGAATGGACGCCATCTTTCTTTTTCATATAGCAGATGGGATTTAAATAGGCATCTAGACGACATCCTCTAAGAATCAAGTGGAATGAGCAATGACAGGGACACCTCAGCACCCAGCTGTGTCAGAAGATGTGAATGTTTACAATGCACTCACAGTGAAAAGTAGTTGATAATTTTAAAAGGAAAGTTGTTAAGATAAGAGAGGCCTTGAGAATGAAGAAGTCAGTTCCACATATTATGCTCTAACAAAAATTGTAAGAAAAGTAACATAAGACACAGGTCTCTCCTGGACCTTTTGGAATTATTTTCTTCTGCATGGAAAGATACATTTGGCCTTTGCATGGCACCTGACCTGCACATCTTGTCCATTTCAGCCTTGTCCACAGTCAGTATATATGTGATTGTGGTCCTTCTTTCCAATTTAACCTTCTCTGCACTGCCAGTTATTTTCCAAATGATGCATCTTGTCACGTCATGTGTCTGCTTACAAACCCCCAAGGGCTCCCACCTGGTTGCCACTCAGCCTGCCACAAGGTTCGTCAGTGATCTGGGTCTGCGATCTGCGGCTCTACCCTCACCCCTCTCTTGCCTCTCCATTCTCTGCCCCAATTCCTCCTCCTTGATGGTTGACCAGTTCCTCAGGATGCCGCTCCGATGCCCCATCTCTTCATGGACTGCTCTGCAGAAGTTCATCATCTCTTTCCTTGCTGACTTTCGACATCTTGAGGCCCTGTGGGCTGGTGACCTCCACAGGTATTGACAAGCCCAGGTATCCTCCAGGCATTCCCCATCCTTACGTCCATGTGCACATCTCCTCAACACCTCCCCAGGAGGCTTAATGACCCTCTTAATATTAAAGCATCTAAAACACCTTCCTCTTTCAATCTGTCTTCTCTGCCTCTCCAGTCTCCATGAATCTCCCCTTGCTGGCTGCCCTCCAGCTATGCTGCCTCCCTGCTCTCCTGCAAACTAGCCATGCATGCCCCTGCCCCAGGACATTTGCTCCTGTGGCTCCCTCTGAACTTCCTCCATAGCCACAGCCTCTACCTCAGGTTTGATTGGGATCTGGGTTCTAATTCACACATACTAGATCTGTGACCCCCAGACAGGGGAAGAACTCTTTTCTCATCTGCTCACTCCTGAAGTGGGAGAATTCAGTGGCCTCATTTGGAGGCTCGTGTGGGACACATGGCTAAAGTACCTGCCGGAGGCCTGGCCCATCTTGAGTGGTAGATCCTCAGCAGCTCCCAGGTTCTGATAGTGTGCAGGATACCTCCATTGAGATCAGACCACCCAAGGCAATAGTTTTACTATTAGTGAGGAAGTGGAACACTCTTTTAACAACCGGTAATTAAGATTTGAGTGAGAACTATATACCACATTTTCTTTATCCATTTATCTAAGTATGATGGACTATTATATTACTCAGCCTTAAAGAAGAATGCAATTATGGCATTTGCTGGTAAATGGATGGAGTTGGAGAATATCATGCAAAGAAAAATAAGCCAGTCCCAGAAAACCAAATGCCAAATGTTTTCTCTGATAAGTGGATGCTAATCCACAATGGTTTGAGGGGGGGAGCGACTAGGGAAGAATAGAGTTACTTTGGATTAGGTAAAGGGGAGTGAAGGGAGAGGACAGATATGATTCACACATTATGAATCATACATTATTACCCTAAGTACATATATAATTATATAACTGGTGAGATACTACATCATGTACACCAGAAGAATGATAAATTATACTCCATCTCTGTATGAAGTATCAAAGTGCATTCTACTGTCATGTATCACTAATTAGAACAAATAGTGAATTAAATCAAAAAATTTTGAGTGAGAAGTAACTGGTGCCCAGAAAGTAGATTAATGTAGACAATGGAGGAGACCAATAATAAAGCACTGACCAGAATAGCTGAAATACAATACGAAGTAGTGA
This sequence comes from Callospermophilus lateralis, assembly GCF_048772815.1. Taxonomy (NCBI): domain Eukaryota; kingdom Metazoa; phylum Chordata; class Mammalia; order Rodentia; family Sciuridae; genus Callospermophilus; species Callospermophilus lateralis. Next base: position 17,663,753 of record NC_135317.1, on the reverse strand, counting down.
TGAATGACATTCACTGGCCACCTGTTACTGATATAAAAATTATTTTTTTCTAAAACTCACTTTAATTTGGGGGTCAAATCGTAAACATAACAAACAGCAATATGAAAGTATCTTCATTACCCAAACAATTTTAGGAATTCCATTTAAATATAAGACATTTTTTTTCTCCTGACTGTCAAGTCATGGCTTCATAAAATATTGTAGGACACTGGCCATATCCTGAAATGACTTATCTTTCAATAAATTATAAAACTTGATAGTTTTCTGAAAGAGCTTTATTTAGTTTAGTTGGAGGAAGACGGCAGTAAAATGGAAAACAGCAGAATCACTCTTGGGTTTCTATCAACTCTCACAGGGTTGTGGTTTTAGAACAAATCTTAACAGAGGTTTAAAACTGCCACTGGGCTCTCGCTTCCTTAGTTTTCAGTCTTGCAAGATGAAACTGTTACTTTTCTGACTTGCATATCTACTACTAATTAAACGAACATGACAAAGTCAGGATGGCTGTGACAGACTCACACTGGCACCTGTGTGTTGCTCTGCCCATCGGGGAGGTGCCTCCTCCCTCCCTGAGTGGGGCTGGCCTTACAGTGCGGCTTGACCAATAGGACGTACAGAGCATCATGTTTGTGACTTATGTCAGAGGCCTTTTGCTTCTGCCCTCTCGGGCCCAGACTAGCAAGACTCATGAGAAACTGGACTCTCCTTATGTCCTGCCCATGGGGAGGAGAACAGAACACCTGCCGTGGGCTCCATTAGCCACCATGCATGCAAAGGAGACAGTCATGGGCTACCTGGCCATAGCTGCACCTCCAGATGACTGAGTGACCCCAGGCACAACCTACGGAAGACCCGCCCAGCTGTGTCCAGCCCAAATTGCAGAAATGGGAGCAGACGGATCGTCATTACTTCAAACCATTGAATTTTGGCGTGCTTTATTACACAGCAGTAGGTAACCAAGACAATAGTTCTTCAAATAATTTAAGCATTCAATAAAAAAAAATCTTCTAGCATAAATGTGACTAATTATCATACAATTTCCCCGTATCAAGTTCATGCAAAAGCTACGTGAGTCGAGAAGGAGCAGTAAATGAATCGCATACTGCAGTGATAAGGCAGGAATTGTGAGCATTCTGTCTGGAACAGTGTGAGAAGGCTTTGGCCAGTCCAAAGTGGCTGGAGAGCATGGTGACGGAGGGAGAGAAAGGAGGAGGGACGTGCAGGAGCCACAGCCTCCATGATGGATGGAGGTGGCTCTCATGCAGTCAGTCAGTGTTGGACGGCCAGGTGCACTCAGTGGTGATGGGCCAAAGGAAGTTAGATTCATTTTCTAACAATTTTACTTTATTCTTTGAGTCCATCAGAACTTATAAACCCTGTCCTTGTGAAGCTAAATATGATTAGCTTTTTGATTATGATTTCATATAAATATAGGAAACCTGTGTGTGTGAGTGTTGAACATGTGTGTGCAGTGCAGGTGTGGAGTGTAAAAAACCAAAACCACAAAAGGCTTGAACTGATTGAATTCCACCAAAATTCTATAGGCTTTAGTGACGGGATCCCTTTCACGTCTTTGTTCAAAGCCAAATGCTTTCCCAACGTATGTCGGTGGCTGATGGGACTCAGGACATGCTACCCAACAGGAGGCACCTCAGCACTTGAGAAAACAGCAGAAGGCTGAAGGTCACTTTCTGACCCCACCCTTCTCTTTTGAAGCAGGGTCAGAAAACCGAGAGAGGATCTTCTGATGTTCCTCTGAAGGGAATCATAAGATCCTCATGGGAGATGTGCTCACCTTAGATCTGGCAGAAAGGAATGTCTGTAGACACAGGACAAAGAGAATCAAGACGAGCAGGTCCTCTAGGTTCTTCTGAGTTTGATACCATTCCATCATACTCTTCTCTCCTAGTGGCATTCATCCACACCTGTCTACACCCAACCTAAGCATCAGAGCGCACATGTTTCCCCGTGTGTCGCGGGTCTTAGCTTCTGAAGGCTCCCGTGTCACATTGAACTTACATCCTTTAGATATGCACACTTCTCTCTTGCTAATTTATCTTTCACTATGGGGACCTCAGCTAGGAGCCTGAATGTCAAAGGGAGACACTATGCTCCCCGATAGACCCCACAGAACACATACAAAGAGCTGAGAAGAAAACTATGGGAACACATCAGGAAAAAAGAAAATTAGAGAATGGAAAGAATACGTTAGGGGAATATGTTTAAAAGTACAATGATTTATTTAACTAAATTTAACTTTCACCCTCACCTCCCTTGCACGTTTATAAAAACATCCTCAATGTTGACTTCCTTGGTAGCCAGCGGTACTTTGGAGCAAGCTAGAACATCTTGTCAAATTCCAAACTTCCAGCTTTGGAAATCAGTCAATAATAGGAAGGAAAAACAGCAATATTTTCCCTCAAATCCTAGGCAAAGCATTTCACAGTATTATTTTGAAGTGATTTCCGGTTGTTGTGTTGAAAGACAATAGTTTTCTTAACTTTAGTTTTAACCTCTAAAATTCTTGGACTAGAGAACATCCTATTCCATTGTATTATTCTGGGCCTGACAGGAAGTAGAAGATCGTGTGACAGAAAGTGACCTTGTAGGTGACACCCAAATGCCCAGAAGGAGGCTCTCTCTTCTACTCTGCTGTCCCATCATGCTCCACCTCTTCAGAATGTATCCCTCCTCCACTGCCCTCTGACTCCCAAGTTAGCACATTTATTCCATTAATACCCAGAGAGACGGGAGCCCCTGTCCCCAACTCCTGCCCACCCCTCCCACCGGCCACCCCTCCCCAAGCACCTCATGTGAACACCTTGAGCACCAGGACCAAGGGCAAAGTGAACTGGCCTCCCATGAGAAGCACCCACTGGCCAGGAAGGTACAAGAATAATCCAAATAAATCAGTACTTTTAGGAAACAGTAGATTGCTATAGTAAATAGACCCTAAGTCTTTTTTTTAAAAAAAATATTTTTAGTTGTAGATGGACACAGTGTCTCTATTTTATTCATTTATTTTCATATATTATTGAGGATTAAACACAGGGCCTCACACAAGCTAGGCAAGCGCTCTACACGAAGCCCCAGCCCCAGCCTCAGCTCAGACCCTAAGACTTTTAATATCATTTTCAATATTTCCCCTGAGATGACTGGACATCAGCAGAATCTTTAAAACTAGAAACTAAACAAAACAAAACACTCCATCATGTGACTGCCAGGGTCCCTGGGCATACACATGTTGCTGAGTTCTTTGAAATCATACAAGGACCCAGAATCGCTGCTCCGCTGGCCATTTCCCAAATGGGGTGAGGAGTCTCAGCATCCACCACTTTCATTCAATACGAATCCTATAATACCTGTGCGCCGAGGGAGCATCTTGCCTGCGACGTGAGTTAGCTTGCCTAACTACAGCTTTAACAGCCATGCCATGTTGTGGGGAAAATCGCTCTGGTTGGCTTTCATTGGTATGCTTTGGAAGAGAAAGACTTTGGGCATTTTTTTTTTTTTTTCCTCTTCTTCAACAAAAAGGGCAATGTAAGTCCAAGTCTTGAACTCCTATTAATAGTCCTTGCAAGGGGAGCAACAAAGCCCAGAGCATACCCGTTTTCAAGTGCTTCTGAAATGACAGGGAGCTTTCAAACAAAACCGGGCAGTGCATTTTTCCAATGCCGATGCGGGTTGGTGCTGCTGTGCCCTGTCAGATGCACAATATTGAAAAGCCCAACTGGGCACCTATTTGCTACAATGTTCTTGGCTGTTCTCCACCCATCGTGTCCCAAGATAGAATCTGCTCAGAGAAGCAAGTCTATTCTTAGGTGCTTCCTGTAGTGACAATTAACCAAAAGATTGAAATCTCTGGAAACAGGTAGAGATGGTGTAAAGGGAGGCGGTGTGAGAATCCCCCAGGACAATGTCTGAAAAGATGTCACATGGATGGTGCATGAGCAGTGACCCAGACTTTGACCCCCAAATCAAGCCTTCAGTGAAAGCTGTCCTTCCCTGGGCCTTGCATAGATGGACATCTGGTACCCCTCTTGTCACAGATATGTCCTTGAAAAATATCTGCCATTTACAGACTGCTTTTCTCAGGGGACAGAATATACACACCAAACTGTCTGAGAGAGCATTAAAAAGTGCCCAAATGGTTAATTTGCAGTTTCTGTTCCTAGTGCACAAGAACTAGGAAAACAGGGAAATCTGTGAACCTGTCCCAACTGAGCTTTGTCCCTTTCCTATTTCATCCTCAGGTCTAACCATCTATTCAGCAGGTTTCTAGGGTCACTCTGACTACACCCAGCCATCCAAGATCAGCCTCCCCCAGAGATTAGTATATATCCAATCTCCCACAGATTTGATCCCTGGACTCCCTCTTAGCCTGCCACAGATGGTCATCCCCATCTGGCTTGCTGCAATCACTTACTGTCCCTGCTACTAAGCTCCAGTGCTGACTGCAAGCCAGGAATTTCCATCAGGGCTGTAGATGCCTGAGCACTGAAACATCTGGCTTCTCCCAAATTCCGTACAAATAGATGTGCATGCTCGAGCTATAGATGACATCAGAGAAACAGAGGGCGTAGCATTGTCAGGGATAGGAACAGGGCTAAGAGAAGGGACCAAAAACTCATTAACACAAAAATGTAGGTCTAAGGAACGATTAAAAGAAAGTTTAGTCACTTGGAAGCTTTGCTCCAAAACTGCTGTGGAGCAAAACTTGTGATGTCAGACCCCATGTTTGTGATAAAATGTAGTCCTCTTATTTTTTGCTGCTAAAAAGCAAATAGGTAAACTAAGAGGTACATCCACAAGAAATTATTCTTTTTCTTTCTTTCTTTTTGTTGTGGTTGTCATCATCGCTGAGCCCAGACTGGTATTCCCAGGAAAAAACATAAGTCAATCAAATTTGCTGCCAACTGACTTGGGTGGTCCCCCCCTTCCTTCCCTTCCTTCCTCCCACTCCCTTTCTTTAGTTACCCCCGTGTTCTGCTATAACGGTTATTTTCCTGTGTTCTGAATAATCAGTTTCCCTCATCTTTTAGCCTCCGAGTGTGATCTCAAAGATCACAACCATCATGACAGTCTCTACTCGGGACATCTCGGGATGCATTTTCTCAGGAAACTGTCACTTCAAGCAAATCAAAAGGACATAAAGCAAGAGCAGCATCCCATAGTGAACAGTGCCGATTCTACTGCGGGAAGCCCTGCTGTGTCCTAGGTCAACCCACAAGGTCAGGTCTAAGCGGCAAAGAGCCGGTGAAACAGCCCTGCAAGGAGAGAATGGATGTAGTGAGGGGGAAGCTGCCGGCCAACACTGGAGTCTTGGGCTACGGTGTGTCTGGGGCTTCGATAAAGGCATCGGGAACATTTCAACTCTAGCTGTGGTTAGTTGTGTGTGTGTTTCCCCTTTACCTGAGTTGTCGCAATAATACCACACACTCCATGCCTGCTCTTGGATTTAGCACTTAGCTAAGAATTTCTGTGGAAAATTTGTTTTGTCAAAACAGATTGTTACCAAATGGTTTTGCTCATGACTATTGGGACAAGGAGCAATGGTTAAATGTAAACGTTATTTTGTCTTTTCATTAAAATATAGGCTGAAAATTCTGGTAATAAATATGCCTTGGGCCATTAAATGATTTTAAGTGGTCCCAGGCACACTCATTCTAATTGTGTAGACATTAGTGCAATATGCTGGAGAGGCAATCTGTCAGAGGAAAACGCAGATATTAAGGCAAATATATACTTACTCGGCCAGGAGTTAGTTTTAGGGGGGAAAAAATTTCTGAAATGAACCCACAGCAATAAACTATTTTAAAAACACTTCAGCAGTAGCAGTAATTCTATACAAATATAAATGTGTTATATGAGTATATTCACACGTTTTCAGCAAGACTGAACTTTAATGCAAAACTAAATTAAGAGCAGAGAATGGATTTCCATGATTCCCCAATGGAATATTTTAAGTGGATTTTCCAACTTGCAGCCATTTTTATAGGCATTTTAAAATAAGTTACTTTATTCTACCTTATTACATTTAAGAAAACAGAATATTAGCAATTCCAGAATTGTGTATTTTATTGGTATTATCTATTAATGTGCTAGCATCAGCAAGATGAACAATTAATCTTGAAAAAAATTTCAAAAAGCAACAACAACTGAGAAGGAACTCAGGGTATAACTTAGGATATGAGGCAAAATCTGGAGCACTCTGTATTAATCTGATAGTCATTAGCTTCAACATCTGATAATATATCCTAAAATAAATCCTTTATTCCCACAACAGAATATGCTAATGACTTAAGCCTGCAATGCTTGTGTCAACTGGTTCAAGGTGAGTATTAAAGCGGAGATGAAGTTAAATCATGATATATCAAGTTTTAAGTTACCATTGCTCCTATTGTTATATGGTCAGTGGTAGGTCTTTAACTCCACCTTAGACCTTAGCTAATAGTAGTAACATGTTCATCCTTAACAAGGAAGTATAGAGATTCCTCAGAAAACTTGGACTGGAACCACCGTTTAACCCAGCTCTCCCACTCCTTGGTTTATACCCAAAGAACTTAAAATCAGCATATTACCGTGATGCAGCCACATCAATGTTTATAGCAGCTCAATTCACACTAGCTAAGCTGTGGAACCAACGTAGGTGCCCTTCAACAGATGAATGGATAAAGAAAATGTGGTATATATACACAATGGAATATTAGTCTGAAAGAAGAATGAAATTAAGGCATTTGTTGGTAAATGGATGGAACTGAAGACTATCACGCTAAGTGATAAAAAACTAAAAAACCAAAGGCTGAATGTTTCTCAGATATGTGGACGTTAACACACAATAAGGTGCAGCAGTGGGGGGAGGGGGGGAGGGGACAAGGGAAGAGGAGAAGGTCATTGGATTTGACAAAAGGGGAATGAAGGGAAGGGAGAGGAGATAGGATAGTAAAGACAGTAGAAATGAATTGGACATAACATTCCTGTGTTCATATATGAATACACAATCAGTGTAACTTCACATCATGGACAACCACAAGAATGGGAACCTAAGTAGACTAAGTTACTCTCTATGTGTGAATAATATGTCAAAATAAGCTCTACTTTTGTGAATCTCTTACAAAGAAAAATTTTACAAAATGAGGCTGTAGAAGGTGGGTTCAAGGCCAGGTCCTTAGTCCAGCTCATGACTGTGGGCAGCTGTTCCTCTCTCCTCTGCCAGCTCCTCTGCCTGCATTAGTACGTATGTGCGCTCTATGAGGATTTGAGGAGTTCGTGTGTATAAATCCCTGGAACTGAAGGTGCCACAGGAAGTGCAGTCTGTACTAGCTGCTACCATTTAGTGACGAGTATAATCAATCAAACAGGGATTGATTGAGTTCTTTTGCTTTCTAGGCTCAACTCCCATGGGGAAGAGGGAAGTTGGGAATCAAACTGTCCTTAACTAATTTTCCCTAGTGACTGCAGAAGGACTCTGTACTGATAAAGGTATGAGCAGAAAATGCATCCATGTGGCTAAGGAGGCCCTCCTATTGCTCTCGATTGCCAATTATTGAAGCATAACTGCCTTTGTGTTATGTGTGCACCAGTGTAAATTGTATTATAATGTTAATTTGTCAGCACTCTTCCGAGAGGGAAGCAGTTTCCTCTGGTGGCATATTCTCAAGGACAAAAGAAGAAGTAATTAAACCAAAATCAGTTCTCCAGAGCCAACTACCAAACAATGTACCATGCGCAATCAGGAAAAGGAGTGTGAGGGCAACCTACACCTGAGCCAAAACACTGCTTCAACTGCTTTATTATTTATAGTTTGTATTCACCATTTTTATTTGATTCAATAGTAATGAAGAAAACTTTGACAATAATCTGCTTCAACAAAAACATTAAAAACTGTTCCATGATTTTAAGATCAGCTTATGATTTTTAAGAGAATGATAAAAGCAGGGGAAAAGGTGCCTCTCATTTTAAACCCTTTATGCTCTCCAATATGCCTGCAGGTGCAGCTGACAGACAGAGGCGGGCAAGTTCTGGGCGTGATCATTTGCAGTTCAGAAAGTGGACACAGGTAACATGCTCTGAGTACCCTGTTGGTGCATCAAGGTTGATATCCTCTACAATGTGCTGATAGGAAAGATTTGACTTTTGTTTTGAAGAAGACCCCTGCAGGCCACCTGGAGCCGTACTTCAGTTACACTGATCTCCAGCAGAGTGACATTAAAGATGATAAACTCATGTTATACTGAATTTGAAATAAAGTTTCCTGTTTCTGTCTCTGAGCATGTATATGCAGTCAATGTTCTTCCCTACAAAAATAGGTAAATCAAAAATATAATTCTTTTCCTGTTCGAACATTACCACTTTTTTTTTGGAAAAAATGCAAATGCCTTATATGTCAAATGAGTACACCCTACAGAATAAGAAGACATTTAAAAAATATATCAAAAAGTTGAAAATTTCTGCCATGCCCACATGTTGAGATATATTACAATGAATTCCACCACTGAGTGCCAGTATTGATGTATGGCAATCATATTTTATCTAAATTGGCTCACTGCTCCCCATCTTGCATTGCTTTGAAGTAAATCCCATGTATCTCACCATCTGTTCGTACATCCAGCAGTGTTTGTCTTTGAAAGATACTTCTAAGACTCTATGACCACTATACCAGTGTCACAGGAATTCTTCAATGATCACTAATGGCATTTCTTGATTATTTCATAAACGTAATTTTGTGATTCTGTTCAAATCAGGACAAACAGAGACCACACATTGAGCATGTTAGGCATTAGGTCTCTTCTTTTTTTCATTTTGTTGAAGATTCTGATTTATTTATCCTGAGTAAGGTTTTCATCAGTTCTCCTGCTAACTAATGGTTTTGACAGCAACTGATGGTAACGGTTAAATTCATTCTTTTATTTATAGGTTAAAAAGCTGGGCTACTGTAAGCTTACCACTTGTTCAGCAGTGACTGGAATGCTTCTAAAAGACAACATTTCCCTCATCAATTATTGGTTACAGCCTGAGATGCAGTTTGCAAAGAGAGATCAAAAGTGAATGACCCTTTCTCTATGTTTACCAGTTTCCAGAAGGTTGAGTTGTGCCTCTGGCATTCTACAAAAGTTACTAATTTTCTTGTATTATTTTTATAAGTCTATGGAACTTTAACACATTAAACGCATTTTAGTCAACTGTGAATACTCTTTTTGATTTTCAGATTGCACCATTGTGCTCTGGTGGAGGTCCATCTGTGTTGGGCTGAGTCACTCTGACACAACTCTAGCAGCTCAGTTTCCTTAGTTTTCTGGGGCAACAAAATACTCTATGCTTATCCTGCCCAGAGGGGAAGTCTGTCATTTCTCCAAGAAGGACCATTAAAGACCAAAGGCTGAATGCTGGGAGTTCCTATTGTCACTAGGTTGGTTGCTTTTCATGAATAAATGTTTTGCTTTATAGAGCCAGACATGGAGGTAATGGTGACATCACAGAAAAAAGTAACTGACATTTGACTAGCACCTTCTGCACTGCTTAAAAATGTGGAAAGTCTGCAGGAAAAAAATAATTTCTGTCATTTGAAAAAAAATGCTTACATTGAAATACAATTTGGATCCAATCAAGTTTCATATCTGACACTAAGAAGCACAAGAGAGGACATATTTTATATCAAACAATTAAATGAAATGCAGTTTATAAAGGATTTCACAATGTCTAATCAATAATAGATGCTTAACAAGTAAATTTCCTAGTTAATTCTTATTCTTCAATTTTATTTCAACTCTTTTTTTTTTTTCTCAAAAAAGAATACAAAGGCTAGGGATGTAGCTCAGTGGCAGAGCACTTGCCTAGCATGTGTCAGACCTGGGTTCAATCTCCAGCACTGGGGGCAAAAAATATGTATGTGTATATATATACACACACACACACACACACACACACACACACACATATGTATACACACACACACACACACATACATATAAATATTACAATATCTTTACATGCATCCACAGTGGCTGGTAGCAAAATAAAATTTATTAATAGTTTATAACTTATAACCACCATTTGAAAATTATTAAGTACTAATGACCATCATTAAATATTTCTTGGATGCTTTCTGTATGTCAGATAAATTTCTACAAGCAGCCACTTGCCCCCTGTTACTGGTAGCTGTTGACTCCAATCCCCTCCTTTTGAGCTTAAGTCTTTGAGACAGCTGGGAAACTCTGGGCTCTTCCTTCCATTCTGCTTCCCTCTGGCCCTGGGAGCCTCTTGCTCTTGGGCATGCTCAGGGGAGCTGTCCAGCTGCTGCAGCCTTACCCCATCTCCATGTCTCTATCGGACTAAGGCTGGTTGAGGTAGTAGTGGTTCCTTTGGGATTAGAGGTTACAGAGAAGCTTGTGATTCAAACAGGAGGACAGATCAGAGGACAGAAGAATCTACTCAACCTGGTTAAATGACCAATTATACAAATAAAAACTGTTGCATGTGACTGCCTAAATGTTACAGGTTTTGAAGACTTCATGGGATTCCTTGAACTTCGTTCACATGTGGGTGGGAGACAGACCAAGTGCAAATCTACAGAACAAAGCCCTCTGCTCAAGCAAGCTGTGTCCCTAGGCTGTCACAGAGCATCTTCCAGATTCCGAGATTCTTCTGGGTTTGAACTAAAATTTAGAGGTCGCTTAATAACTGTGTTTGGACCTAATTATTTACACGTACTCTTTATAATTTAGATCCACAGTCCTCATAAAATAATATAATATATATTTTAAAATGTAATTCACAGGCACATATGGCTAATGGCTGGTTAATTTTTCTGTTTTGGACTGCCATTTCTCTGCCAAACCACCATGGCCAGCAGTGAAGATTTCTAAGTGTTTTTGAGGTAACAATCTTAATGGCTATTTATAGATCATAAATGGCTGGCAAAAGATGCACTTGAATCTAAACCAAATTTTAAATGTTTTAAATTATGTAAATGCTGCCAAATATTGAAAAAGGGAAGATTCGTACTAGAAAATGTTCACAGTTTCCATATGCATTCACACTCACTCCACCCGGACCCCTCCCGTCTGCTCCCCTCCCTGCTGCCTCTGTTCTTGCTCACATGCAAAACTGCAGGCAGATTATCACCATATTAATGGCATATGAAACTATGATAGGAACAATCATTGTATTCTTCAGTTAAGAACAGGTCATCACCTGGGGCCTTCCTTCATCCCAACCTTACAGAAGACAGTATGTTAATACCACGCCACCACCATAGGACACTTTTCCCTCCTTCACTTCTTAGATGTCAATACCCTCAGCAAGGCCTTGCTGTGTTCTCATCCTCCACCCACTGAGAGCTCTCCACTGACATCCATATACCCATCATGCCCCATCTCTACTGCAGCCTGTGCATTTTTCCTTAACTAACAGATGTGTGCATTCAACAGCCCACAGGTTGTGTAGCTATGTGCACTTGACACACAGGGCACAAAGCTCAGGATTTTAAAGTAAACCTGTCAACAAGTTCCCTCCGCAAATTTTTCCTCCTTTTCCAAAACCTCCTCTCACTTGAAGAATCCAGTTTCCCAAGCACCCAAAAACTTAACATCATATATTTTTCTTCTTCTTTGTCCTCTGCATGCAGTTGGCCACCAGGTCCTATAGATTCCTTCACATTGACAATGCCAACAGCCACCCCTTCGCTTTTCTCCCTGATGGTACTGCCTCAGGGCAGATTTCATCCTTCTTCTCCCTGACCCCTGCATAGAGTTCTAAGTACTCTTATCTGCCAGTCTTTCCAGCACCTACATCAGCCTCTATGTCATGGCTGGAGTTGCCTTTCTAGGATGAGAATCTTACAGCTGTGCCTCCCACTGTCAGGTCCAGGAGCCAGTGGCACTGTTCTGCCTCTGCACTGGCCTCAGCATCCATGGTTACCCCAGGTTACCTCTTAGACTTGCAGTTACTGGATCCTGGCACATCCCCCATCACCAGTGTCTCTGACAGGACTGTTCCCTCCAGGAGAACACCCCTCTCTCGTTGTTGGCCTAATGTATGCTTTAACCTCAAGATGCAGATCAGCCTTAAGACTCCATATAGTGATCTTTTCTTTAAGAAGCCTTCCCTCTCCCACCTCTGTCTTCCCAAGGCCTTCTTAGACTCTATGACACAAGTCACATTTCTTGTTCTACTACCCCTATTGGAATTGGAGGGAGGAGGGGACTAGCTTTGGTGCTGCACTCTCCATATCTAAAACACTGATTTTCAAAGCTTTTGGTCACAACTCCTCTTTACATGGTTAAAATGATCAAATACACAGAAGAACTTTTGTTTATGTGACCAGATATATGACAGTGTTTACCATATTAAAAGTTAAAAGTGAGAATTAAAAATACAATTTAAAAGTAAGAAATTAGTTACATATTAATAAAAATAACACATTTTTGTTGAAAAGTGACGATGTTCTCTAAAACAAATTCATTGATGAGTGGTATTTTTAACATCTTTTCAAATTGCATTAATGCCTGGTTTAATAGAAGACAGATTCTCCTGCCTGCTTCTTAATCCAATCTGTTTTGAGATATGTTGTTTTGGTTGATACACATGAAAAAATTCAGCTTCACACACATACACACACACACACACACACACACACACACACACAGAGAGAGAGAGAGAGAGAGAGAGAGAGAGAGAGAGAGAGAATTGGAAGAAGAGTAGTATTTTAGTAGCCCTTTCAGGTGATAGTAGATAATTTCCCAAACTTGATTGTTGTAGTTTCTTAAACATAAAATGCAATGTAGAATCTAAAATCATTTCTATGAAGTTTTCATACATACTATGTTATATAAAAATCTGTTGTATGTTGAATGAGTCTTTTATCTGTGCGTGGTTTTGTAGCAACAGATTTTTTTAAAACATTGATCCATGAGTTATGCAAAGCATTCAGAGTTTGACACATTTCATTATATAATACAAAAAGTCACATTAATTAATAAAACCACCAGTCTCATCAGACAACTCTGTAACTATTATGAAGCTGTCAACCTAACAGTGGTGGATACAATTTTCCCAAAATTTAAATTTTGGCTTGAAAGCCCAAATTTTGTGGTTGGCAACAAGTACTGTTAACTGTTTTTCTTGTAGTGACAGCTCACTTCATTCATTTTTGAGAAAATGTCTGCAAAATACTCGGGTCTGAATAACCAGAGTTTGTTAGTCATTCTTTCAAGTGCAAATGGATTTCCATGAAAAGGTAGTCAGCTCAGCTTGAATCCGCAACAAGCCCACAGTGTTTTTTTCTGAGACAAACACTATGCTTCGCTATGAAATAAAAATTTATGTATACTTCACACTGTGCTCACAGAATATTAACGTTCTATCCTTAGGATTAAGATTTACAGGCGAGGTATAACTCAGTTTAGTCAACTTAAAGCAGAGCAAGGACTTATACGCTAGAACAGAGATCCTGCATCTAAGAGAATAAAAAGTAGGCCCAAATCTTCACCAGCTTGGCTTTGGAACTGACTTCCTTAACAAGACCCCTAAAGCATAAGAAGTAAGATCAAGAATCAATAAATGGAATAGAATCAAACTAAAAATTTTCTGAAAAGTAAAGGAAACAAGCAATAACATGAAGAGAGAATCTACCAACCACATGCACCTCAGATAGAGCACTAATCTCCAGGATATATAAAGAACTCAAAAAACCTAGCACCAAAAAACAAAAACAAAAACAAAACAAAACAAAACAAAAAACCAAAAACCAAAAACCAACCCAAATAACCCAATTAATAAATGGGCTAAAGAACTGAGCAGACACTTCACAGAAGAAGAAATACAATCCTCATGAACATTTCTGAATTGAAACACCATGTAAGTGTAAACAAGCAGTAATGAAAAACACAATAACTGTAAGTTTTGTGACCCTGCCTTGATTTGAGCCAAGGAACCAGCAGTTGTACAATAACTTCTATACTAGCAGTGCAAATATCAACACAGTGAGTACCTATCCTGTCTGGTGTTATCTACCCAATATACTCCCTGAAAGGGTTTTGAAAACACATAGGTGCCACACACTCTCTTGGAAAATTGTTCACCTGGACAATGGCTGAAACACAATGGACACTCAAAGCTTTTTGAAAGAAGGGTGGAATGGATGAATCCATTTTGGTTTCATCTAATGCAACAATGATAATGCCTTTTTGATGGTTCAAAAGCTGTGTGTGTGTGTGTGTGTGTGTGTGCACACGCACACACACACAGTAGAGGCTCTGAATGCTTGATGAAAAATTTTAGTAGAACATTGAGTCAAAGTTAAGAGTGAAAACCAAATCATTCCAAAATGATTCCGTTTTGATTTGGGAATGTAGTAAAGTTGTTGCATTAACTGTACTAACCTTCAGCTACAAGAGAATACAACAACTTTTTATTTCATTTTGTAAAGAGTAATTATTGAATTCCATTTTGATTATTTTGAAGAGAAATTTAGCTATATGATACTTAACTACCATTGTAAATGTATTAAATGTAGGGCAAACAAAGATTCAAAGACTTAAGAGACTCATGCAACCAGACTGGCTATGAATATTGATGGAGGACACGGTATTGTCTGTGAGAGCATTTTCTCCCTCTAATTACTGGATTGATATGACTTCCTTAGAATGAGGTGTGCTTTAAAGTTATATAAAGAGGAAACTCAGTTCTTGCCAGAACCCCAAAGCCTCATTCCCTTACATACTAATTTCCTTCAAATGGAATGTGACCCTGAACACTGATGTTAAATTCTGCTTCCATCAGCGGGAGTGACGTAAAATGTGTGCATGTTCAGAGGGAAGCAAGGCTTTTGCTCCCTATGGGAAACTCTAACCAGAGCAGGCAGGAGGTGGTTAACTCTGCAGTCCGGCCCTTGTGTGAGAGGTACATAGACTGATGTTAATTAATGTGGCTGGGGGATCCCCTCCTGAGGAAAGGTATTTATTTGCTTGTACTCTTATAGGGCAACAAGTGCAGTCTGGGAAAAATCCAACAAGGAAACTTCAAGGGCAACAAGAATTCCAGAAAAATAACAGTGAGTATAGTTGGTACAATGTGCCTAAGGTGTCCTTGTCTCAGGGTTGTCAAATTGTGTAGGTGAAAACTCAACAGATGCCAGGTGATTAGCCGTGGATTCCAGGAGTGCACACACTGAACTGCTGTCAGAGGGGCAGGCTCGCAACTACAGGACGCGTGAGACTCGCCACTGGCCTTAATAAAGTGTGCATGATCCAGTGCTGAATGCGAACAGGGAGGTCGCTTTTCTCTCTCCCTCTGTCATATTTCTCTCATATACTCTTTAAAAAGTTATTTTGACCCTTGCTGATCTGTGGAGGCAGACTGCCCAATTAAATTACCTTCATTATAGAAGCTCATACAGGCAAATACTTTTTATAGCACATGATTCCAAACCTATAATAAGCATCAAGGAAAAGTAGCTCAAAAGCTTTTAAAAATTATATGGAGACTTTAAACAATTGGTGATACCAAAAAAGGTCAGAGGGAGGGAGGGAGGGAGGGAGGGAGAGAGAGAGAGAGAGAGAGAGAGAGAGAGAGAGCGCCTCACCGTGCAGGGTTCGATTGGCAGAGAAACTGTGAAACTGACATTTTGTATTGAAAGAACATTTTGATTTTCATTCTTTTGGGGTCACGTCAGGTTACTCAGAATAACAATTATATCCAAACAAGATAAAGACCTTTTGAAGGGAGAAGTACCATCAAAACAAGGTATAGCTCATCATTAAAGATTCACGTGAATAATCAAAACTTCCTGAGTGCTGACCACAGGCCCAGCACATTGCTAGTACTTTATTTGGACTTTATCATTTGATCCATCAATTCTATGAGATAGCTACTACCAATGTCCCTGTGATACAGATGAGAAGGCATGTCTTAGAGTTCAAGCAATTTGTGATAAGCTATCAAAACAGTGAGTAGTGTGGCCCAGTACTCCGACCTAGGGTTGCTAAGTCCAGAAGCTACCTCTTCTAACGGTGGCTACGAGGGACTTCCAGGGCATCCATGAGTCTCTGTCATGTCACTACTAATCGGGTCAATAAGTATCTGGAAAGCACTGCTACCCTGCAGGCACTGCTAGATGCTGGAATTATAATGATCAGTGATAAATTATTCTTTCCTCCTCACAAATACAGTCTCATCCACGGACCAGTTTTTGGAGTTGATTCACTAAGACATTTAATTTCACAGAAAGAAAACTATAACAGGGATTGCCCAGGATTTTATATTCAGTGGAAAACAGAATTACTATTCCTTGATTTCAGCCAAGTATTTGTCCACTAGTATCACTGTGTATCTTCTAAAAAATCAGGGAAGTAATTACAGAAGGAGCTAAGTCAGTTCTGGTCCCCCAAACCTGTGCAAATGACCAGTTGACAGATCTCTGGAAACGTGAGTGACTTCAATGCTTTTTTAGCCCAGCCGTAAGGCAAATGGTCATCGTATTTTTTCATATGTTGCCTAGGCTGGCCTCAAGCTCCTGGGATCAATAGATTCTCCTGTTCCAGCCTCCCTAGCAGATGGAAGTACAGGCATATACCACAAGGCTTGTGCGGCAATCACACTTTTTAAAAGGTAAGTGAAAATATAAGAATGTAGGGAGAAAAAAAAAATCCCTAAATGGCCAGGCAATAAACGGGGCCTGGTTTAGAAATACATGACACATTAGCTTCATAGGATGTTATGAATTGACTCACTTTCAATTCAAAATTTCAGTATGAATAAAAATATTATTTCAATACACAGGGAAAACAAAGGATAACTCACAGTATATCAGAATTCTACCTAGACAGAACAACAACAAGAACACTATCACAATAGCACATGATCTAGGATGTGCTAGAAGAGGTGTTAAGATGCTTTTCAGTAAAGTGTCCTATGAGTTTCAAAGGCTATGTTGCAACTACTTGGCTCTGAGGTTGTAGAGCAAAAACAGCAGCAGACAACATGTAAAGAGATGAACATGGCTGTTCCAATAAAACTTTACTTATGAAGGCAAGGAGTGGGCCAAATTTTACCTGTGGCTTGTGACCCCTGTGCTAGACTATATAAATGGGGAGAAAGTAAAGGCATTTAAACTATACATTTTTTAGTAATATTTTATAATATTGTTTAACACATTTTAAAGTCAGAAAAATGTGCATATCTTAATAATTAAGCTATGCATTTACTCACTTGAATTCAAACCACTGGTCTTTTTACCCCCAATCTCCATTTATCTGCTTCAAATAGTTTGCAAATTCTGGACCTGACTTTAGGGCAAGGAGTCTTTATAAAATATGCAGCCATGCAACAAAATTCTCATTGCTATTCTTAAACAATTCAAAATTCTGAGCTGGCCATTGGTCAATGAACAAGCATTTACAGAAGAGTGACAAAGTATTTTGCCCTGTTTTAAGCAAAAACTAATAAGACAATCTTCAGCTGTCAAGAAGTTTAAAATCTAACAGGTGAGGGAATATTGTCTTAAAATAGTTAACATACAAATTGAGTGAAATATTTGGCATCATAAGTAAGAAGTCATATAAACCACTGACATAGTAACAAGAAAAAAAAACCTTGATCATATTGCACAAGATGGGATTATTCTAAAAGATCTTCACTGAATCTATTTTTGTAGAAGCATCTATTAACTTTTAATTTATATATGTATTTGCTTACCTGGGATATTGCTCTCACATATTTCAGAAATGAATGTCCTATTACTCACTGATATCAATTTTTTCTTAGTTTCCTAAGCTCTATGATAATAACAAAGTACATTACCATTCGGTGAAGAGTCCTGGCTTTAACCACCACAGCAAAGAGAAATACACCACCATTGCTCCTCAGACAATGGTGGAGCTACAATTTTAATTAAAAATTTTTATGATTTTCCAGTAAGCATTTACTAATACCTTCCTAAGTGCAAAGTAGGTGGTTGGAGGAAATTATGTAGGAGTAGGAAGCTGCAGCTCCATCACAGAGGAGTCCATCCTAGGATGGTTAGCCACATGCTGCCGCCTGACAGTCGGAGCAAGCCCGATGCTGCTGGTGCTGGTGCAGAACATGAGGCAAGATCGAATGCAAGAAGATGAAATGAGTTTTTGCAATCACCAGACCCAGTGACAGTAAAGGCCTAAAATAAGGCACTGGTATAAGAACGCAGAAAACAGAGTACAATTAAGAACGAGCATTAGGTCTTGGAAATGATTAGATATGGAAGAGAGGGAAAAAGAGCAAGCAGCTAGAATTTCTAGCTTCAGTGATTTGGTGAAAGGTTGAAATCTGACGCACAAAAATAGCATGGATCAGGGGAGGAAAGATTAGGGAGCTCTCTCTGAGGCATGTTTGAAATATCCACAAGGAGAAAAGGTCAGATCAGGGGATCATGATCCCAAACTCTTCTAACATTAGAATTTATTACATGTGTTATGGGTAGTGGGCCCTATGCTAAGACTTGACATGTATGCTCTCATTGAATCCTACCAACACAAGCATCTTACAAGCATAAGAACTAGTCTGGTGGGGTTAGTCACTTTCCAACACACACACACAATTAGATGGCAAAATCTGGACTTATGTCTATTCCTTCTTAGTTCTCAATTGACTCTTATATACTGCCATACATATTGATAAAAAAGATAAAAACAAAAGTAAAAAACAGCTCAACTGAAAGAACACTGAAAAGAACTCTTTTGCAGTGTTAGAGCCACCGGTGTTCTGCTGGGTCCTGGGTCCTGTCTGTTGTGTCTGCTCCACAAATGATTGCATAGGAAGAATCTCCCTAGTGTCACTAAATGCTCAAGAGGCACTTCTGTGCTTTTGGAAGGGCTTTAAGGACCCGGAGGTGTTTATGCCCTCCCAAATCAACATTCTTGACAAGTTGACTTTGGTTCAGTCTCTACAACATGGCCAAAAGAGGCAAGGCTTCTGGCTTTGGGTCAATATTGATTTGGACAGACACAAAGGGGCAGATTTGTGGGGTTTTAACCATATATGAAAGTAAGAGAGGCTGTGCAGCTTGGCTTCAGTGAACATCAGCTGAGGGCCAAGATAGACCCATTCATAAAGTGGAATTTGTTTCCTGACTTCTTGTGGTGAAAGCCCCTGCATTTTTGGCAGGTTTCCCAACCTGGCACTCAGTGGAACTGGTGCTGCCAGGATGCAAACTGCTCCTGGCCTGGACCCTGTGGTCTCATCTTCAAGTTTCAGGATCACTGGAGGCTCAACAGTGAGAAGAGGAGGCCCCCAAGCCATGATAGGTCCAGCCCACCACTAGGACTCATGGTGACTCCCCATCTAACTCCAGAAATGTCTCAGACTCTTTCCCTCCAGGGTGGGGACCATATGCAATCACCTTACATCTTGGAGTGGCAAGATGGGGCCCTGGAAGTGCAGGCACGTGCATGGCACACAGGGATTATTTAAGACACAAGAGCACTTCTTATTATCAGTTGTAGCTGTAGAGTTTCATAGCCACCATATTAGCTTTATAGACACTTGCCTAAGTTGTTGGATTTTCTGAGCCTTATTGTCCTCTTATTCACTTGAAAGATAAAGTTGAAAGCAGTAAATCCAAATTAAGGCAATATCAAATTCTGTTCATATTTTCTCTATTAAGGAAAACATGATCGATATTCCAAAGAAAAATGGAAAGCAACATTTTTAAAAATTAAAGGAATTAATTTAATTTATTTTAGAATGCATTTATTTTCTCTTTATTTTTCTGATGGTAGAGAATCTATAGAAATTCTTTACTGTTTCATGCTTACTAAACTGAACTATTTCATGTTATTTAGCATTCCTGGCAAGTAAATGAGTGCTGACACCTGGCCTATAGATAAATAAATGGAAGAGGTCATTGATATTCCAACGTCAGGATTTCTTGCCCTACACAGAGGAAATCATTGTGAGAAAGCAGAGGATATTGAGCACATTCATGAGTGGCTACTGACTCCAAGAGCCAATCTAGACATACTATGTTTACCCATAAGGAACTGTGTGCTTATCAGCAAAACAAAGTAATAGAGTGGTGACAATAACCAACCCTAGCATAACCTTTATTTCCCTTTTAATTTTTTATAGTCTGTGATTGTTTCACACTCAAATCTATCTTGGAACATGCTCAAATTTATGAAAACCAAGTGAAAGAAGTATGCTATTCAATAAAGTACAATCATTTATGAATGTTGCTACAATAGATGTATAGCTAACTTAGGGGAAAAAAGAAATCCCAGGTGAATGTTCATTATTAATGCCACCCTGGAATGATTAACTTAGCTCCAAACAGAATTCATTATTTGCATAACACAACAAAGATTCTTAATTCGGATATACTTGCATGGTGGAAAAGGAAAATGCATTTGTGTTGTTTGGTGAGCTTCATGAGTGATGATTCAGGGAAGGAAAACTAAGACTAAGGGATGTCAAATAATAACCAAAGTCACAAATCCAGTAGGCAATGATGTCAAGGCTAGAATATATGGCTTTAGGCACAGGTATTTGTGTCCTTTAGCTATTAAACTGCAAAAAAAAAAAAAAAAAAAAAAAAAAAAAAGATTTTGTAAGCTGGTATGAAAAATACTTATGGGGATAAGACAGAAGTTATAGCTGCTTCTGTAGCTAACTAGATGCCCACCAGTGGGCAGGCACATGTGGTCATGGGCAGGCACAGAGAATCATGGCGGCCAGAGTCTTTTTGTTTTGTCACCTGTGTAGTTGACTTGACCGAAACAGTCACATTTTACTAGAGTGGAAGAAAATTGGTTTCAGTCGATCCTTTTAGCTTTTTCCATGTGACCACATCTTTACAAGTCATCCGGCAAAATCAAGTAGTTACATTGCTTCATGGACTTTGGCTGGCACATTAAAGAAATTGAATGATATATTCAGGAAAAGATCAAATAAGCTGCATTGTATCTAAATGCTTGTCCACTGAACCAAAAGCTGAATGTGAGTTGGTAAATTAGTCATTTTTCATTTCCTTATAGGGATTTATGGTCTGGAATACCTGTCCTTACTTTCTCAACAAGGAACAAATTTTACCCATTTTTAAAGTCTATTAAAAAAATACTTCATTGTCATGGAAATCTCCCACGTTGGATCTGGCTCCCCTCCCTTACCTTCTGCAACATTTATTCTTTCATGCCATACTGTTATAGTGTCTTATCTTGTTTGTGCTTTTCTCCTGTTGTCTTGTGAGAGCATAAAAAAAAAAAAAAAAAGGGTGCCTATAATCCCCAACCGGATTGCATGCTTAACATTTCTTTGGAGCTTCCCATACTGTAGGAAGATAACACATATTGGTTACTGCATGAGAAATTTTCAGTGTCAGAACCATTTCAATGCAATGTCTTCATTTGGACTGAAAATATGTACAAGACTTTTCTTTTAGTCCTTTTTAGTCTTTTATGAGCACAGTTTCTCTGTACCTCATTAAAATATAAACTCTTACTCTGACTTTCAGCTTGACACTTTGTAGTGCCTGTTAATGAAATACACTAATGTCATCTATAGGGCTTACATTCTTTATTATGTTTTAGAAGCCCCCAAAACATTAATGATTCCTCAATAGAAATGCCATGCCTAAAGTTGCATGTCATGTCTATCATTTAAATTTGTTCCATTTCACCCGATTCTGAAACACCTGGGATTCAGATCTAAGCAGATCCATTTGAGATGGGGAGAGAGGGGACTCCTAATGAATGGTGGACTGGAAAAGGACATTCCTCCCAGACTACCGCTGATCTTCTCCTCTCTATTCATCATTCCCTCTACAGAGGGTTTTAGTCACAGAATTAGACAGGAACACTTTCACAGTATCATGTCTAAGAACTAAAACTCATGGGTTTTCTGAGAGATAGCATAATTACAGTTTGGACTTTTGACACATGTCCAGTCCTCCAGTGAAGCCCACCTTTGATTGAATCTCTTAAATAGAATCATGATTACTTAAAACTTCACAATTCATAATGCTCATGTCATAAATTATGTAGATCATTGCTTAAATAAATATATGTTCTCAAATCAATTTCAGTTGAGTACAAATTAAGCAAAAATACATTTAAAAATGCATCTTGCTTCTCAACAAAATACTTCTTTGAGAAACCATAGTTTCTCAAAGGAAGTTTTGCTCATGCTGGAAAAAAGTGTACTTAAGCCCCAGTGGCTATCGCTTGTGATTATTTTCCTAATTCAGAAGGTAAAGCACTTTGATCACATGTATAGAGGCAAAGTCATGTGCATAGTTTCCAGCATGAATTACTTAACTGTCTTCTTTTTAATTTATGCCTATTCCTGAATTTATGTGTAAATTCTGGAGAACAACTTAGCAGAAAACTTTAAAAAAAACACACATAAATTACCCAGATTTACACAGATAGGGAAAGCCCCTTAATAAGAGTCTGGGGTTAAATGTTTGAAAATACCAGAGGCATTTAAAATAGACTTGTGCTTAGTTCTTTCTTCGTTCAGTAGCTATTTGCAAGATAGGAAGCCTGGAGCTGAGTGGTGTGAGAATTTTACTATTTTGTTTTAATAATACAAACTTAATTTTAAACACTATTTATACTTTAAACTTCTTGTTTTTTTTTTTTTTTTTTGAGAGAGAGGGTGCTACTTTGTTCCTGATTAAATGACAAAATCATGAACTGCCTGCAACTGCATGAACATGATGTGAACAACATAAACAGAAAAAAAAATAAGACAAGGTTTTTAGTTTTGACAAAACATATGCTTATATATGATACTTCCTGGATTATTCTCATCGAGGCAACAGGCAATATCTCCAAATGTTACGACCACACGGTAATTAGTCTGCAGGGTGGACACGTGTTAAATCCTTCTCGGGAACCACATTAAATAGAACATTAAGAGAGCTGAAACACAATTTGCAGGTCTCAGTGCTATTCTTCAAACTTAGTGCTGTCGTGGGTATCCTGCATATGTATTTTTTAGTGCCTGGTTCATAGTTCTTTGCTTATAAATTCTACTGACCCTTGAGTTGGAACAAATTTTCAGAAGCAATCAACTTCTCTTGCCATTCCAGGTGCCAAACACACATACAATGTTCTTTTATTTATGGAAATACACACAGATCTATTCTGCATGTGCTCAGAGCTCAACACAAATACCACCCCTTTCCCACAGGCAACAGGAAGGATGTGGTTTGAAGGACACGGTTGCTTCATCTGATTGTTCAGTTGTTCTTCAAAAGACCTCTTGTTTCTATACTGAGTCGCTGTTCTACTACATTTTAAGTTTTTTTTTTTTTTTTTTCTTCCAGTGCTAGGGAACAAACCCAGGGCCCTATGCATGTGGAGCAAGCATTCTACCGCTGAGCCATATCCCAACTATACTGCGTTTTAGAAGATACCCATAAGCCATGCCTGAAATCCCATCTTCATTTGTCTAAAATTAGCATTCAAGTAGATCATGCAATTCTTCTTTTTCACTTACCTTCAATGGAGACATGCTGAAAGTGTGTTCCCAGCGAAAAGACATTTCCACGAGCTGTTGACCCGGTAATTCCTTATGTATGCGGGTCAGCTGCAACAATGCAATACTAAAATCGCCAGATGAAACGGTTAGAATTACCCCGTGGCTTGATAAAATCAGCTTACTTTGAGTCTAATCCAGGAATAAATATACAGAAAGCTCTAGGCAGGGGAAACAGTAAACATTATAGAACTGCTCCTGAAAGTGTAATGCTGGCAGGTCCGTCACTGCCAGGAAGACAAATATTTGCTAAATTATCTTGGTTTTACCTGAATGCAAATGTGGGCTAAATAATCACAAGCTACTGTTTAAAGTGGAAAAGTGTGACACAGTAGAATGGACTAATTCCACTACCATGACCATCCCCTTCACCCAAAACCCAACTGTGCACTTGGAACAAGCTCACCACTGAACCTGACCATCAATTCCACATGTCCTACAGTCCCCAGCTCAGCATTTCATCACTACTGGTACCTCAGGCCCTCACTAGGACTGCCCATTCCTCAGCCCCACACCCTCCTGGGTTCTCCTCTGTTCCATGTTATCTCCCTCTTCCACGGAGTTAACATATAGACGATCTCTTTTTATGAAGTCTAGCACCTTGCAGATTCCTGGAGCCCCAGTAAATCCAGTATTTATTAGTTTCTAAGAAATTACATGACCTCAAACTCACCTTCAAAAATGATTCGGTGTTCATTACTGATTGCTTCTCCTCTTTATGATTCTCCTGCAAACTTACTAGCTGATGAGAACGTATAATTTAAGAACTCTGGCAACAATTGCTATGAGTGGTTTCTTCTGAATTCCTTCCAGTTTACTCTGTCCCTGTGTTTTCTCTAACCACTTCTCATTTGCACTAATCAGTTGTGGTGAGTATGATCTATGACACTCCTTAGAACTATGGAAGCAGGCATCAAGAGAAAGAAGAATGGAAATTTGATGAAAATATTTTATTGGTGACACTCAACTAGAAATGCCACGTCTAAGAAAGTGTACACAACTCCACGTACCAGGTGGATCCCACTCCAGACCCAGCGTCTTATATAAACGTCTGCATTTTCTTCCCCAATTAGAAACAAATAGCCCTTGATGAAGTATCTGTGCCCTGGTCCTGCAGGAGTCCCCATCAGACTCTGGGATGCCAGAACATTCCACCTTGTTCATGCTTCATGCTGAGAGGTTTGTGTAACTCTTATGTAAACTTTGGTCTCAAGACACATTCCAAGCTGAATTTATTTCAAATTCCAAACTGAGTTTATTCCATTCCACTCACTTAAAATTCCAGTTGGGATTGGAAAATACACACTTCATTTACCTTCTGTGCAGTGTTCAATGAACCACTTGTGATATTTTGCGCTGGTAGGTTTCATTTCAGTCCTGTGCTTGTCTGAATATCAGTTGATTAGAGCTTTGCTGTTATTTGCAAGGGATGTTATAACCCTTGCCGTCATCTTTCTTGACACTTTTTTGATACTGTAACATGAGAATTCTGCCAAAACAACATGATGGTTGCTACTCTTTCCCTTGCACCTATGCCATTTACTTGTCACAGTCAAAATTATGTTTCCAATGAAGTAGAAAGGCAGAAAACTCAACTTTCCTATTGTGGTGTATCTTATCCTACCCTCTGCACACTGACCTGGCATGAGAAGAGGTAGTTTGATAAACTCTAGAGCTAGGCACAGATTATTTCCATCTGGCTAGGGCAGGACAAGTCACTTGGGGATATGGCCTCGAGGAATGTCAGCTTTCAAGGAGGAAGGATAAAACCCAAGGAAGGGAACTGTTCCTTTGTTTGGTGTGGGTGAGTTTCCTGGACAATGGTTAATCCAGAAATGACAGGCAGCTTAAAAGAATAAACTGTATGTTGACAAAGCAAATGATACAATACCCACCAACCCCGACCCCTGGCACCCAAGAACCTTACCACGTAGGTTACTGCTCAGACTCAAGAAATGAACTGCCATCCCTAACTGATGGATACCACCAACAATCACATTAGTCCTTGTTGACTAATACAACAATGATAAAAATGTGTGTGTGAGCACATGGGGGTACCTTTTCCATCCTGTATTAGGATTTTCCAATGATAATGGGGTTGTATATTAGGAAATTTATTTCAACTTCTACCACAGAAGTAGCCCCAACCCCCCTCCGAGACAGTGATGTCACCATGACTCATTATTTGGAGGTCCTGTTCTATACTTTCCTAGTCCCAAAACACAGAAGTCAACACAACCAGTTGTACTCAAGGCCAGTAACTGCCTGAGGGTCCTTCCTATGCAAGGATGCAGTTTTAGGACAGGAGCCTTATTCAGGATCCCAATCTTTTGTGCGTGAGAAATGAATCCAAAAATACTATTTGAGAAACTCATGATTCATCTCAGATTTTACACCTGAACTTAGTTTTGGGAGGACATGCCCACAGTAACTTTTTTCAAGCAAAGCAAAAGTGATTAAGAATGCCAAATGTTTTTCTGGCGCCCAGGACATTTCAATTGTTATTCCTTAACGTGTCATGCCATAACTGTAATCAGAAACATGTACTCTTCAAACATGTTTTTGTAAATGGTTAAAATGAAAGCAAACAAACAAATCTAAACGAAGCCAAACCCTCACATGCAAATAAGCCAAAATCATTTTGTGAGTCTCAACTCTAGAGAAAGTACATCCCTTTCTCCACCCAGGGGCACCTGGTCTCTTCCCTGCACCTACTCGTATCTTCTCAAGTGTAGGGTTTCTTCATAATCCCTGCCAGCTCTGAACCCTCAGGCTAGCTCACTTCATGGCCAACTTTAACATAGGATTTCTTCACTTTTGCAAGAAAAGTTCTCTTTCGACATTCACCTGTCCAGCCATATCTCATGTCTGTGAATACCTGGGATCCAGCAAGGCCTTCCACATTCCACAGAGACTGTTTAAAGTCGTGGTTATATTCAGCCCAAGATCCTGGTGCTGTCAATGTCCTTTTGCAATCATTTTACTTCTGTGCTCCTATGCCTGTGCTGCTAGGTTCTAGATAAATCCATATGATTCTATAGATGGGTGCTGCTGCAAATACCTGGTCTCCAACACCCCAGGACTCCAACACTGCCCAGCAACCCATCTCCTTTGTGTTCTGACATTAACTGCCTTCTGATTAAATGAAGACAGAATTCCCTGGACCTCCTCTCCTCACTATGAATTTGTTCCAACCTACCTCTTCCCACCCAACCCATTAGAGGGGACTTTTTTTTTTTTTTCCTTTCCCAACACTAATTCTTCCACCTTTGTTCAAGACCCCTCTTTACCTGTTCTATTGGTTGTACCATTTCTCATGCAAACCTTCAACCTGTGCCCCACCCCAGTGCCTTTTGGGCAGCAGTGCCCTGGAGCTGGTGGCTGATTCTAGATTTTTTCCCCTCAAATCTGCCTTCAGTGAGGTCACATGGCTAGCTTGACTTCAGCCACGGTGGGAGTATTTACACCATGGTCATCTGTGAAGGCTACAGATCAGGGCTTTGATCTTCCCAGAGCCCCAGGTTATCAGAACCCCACAGCATGCAAGCATGCTCAAGGCACACAGAGTAAGAACACTGAAAAAGAGCCTTGCGTCTGGCCTCTTTGCTCTTAAGTTCTGCTGCCCTCTGTCTCCCTGTTCCTGTTTAAACTACTTGAAAAGGTAGTGTGTGCGCAGTCAGTCCTCACTCCTAACCAATCTCAACATGCCTCCAGCCCCAACCCTTCTGCACAAGGTCGAGGTCATATTGCCAAGGTAATCAGTAACCTCCCAGATGATTATCTCTAAAGGCTACTTTTTCAGGTTTTACTAACTAATCTGTGGTATTTGATACTGTTGGCCACTCCCTCCTTCCAACACTTTCTTACCAGAGCTCCAGGCTGTCATCATTTCCCAACTTCCCCTTACCTTCCTGGCCATCTTTCCTCACTTGTCCACTTTTTCATGAGGGCGACCAGGACTCCTTCCTTAGCCTCCCCTCCCGTCTCTTTGTTGTGCAAAGATTTAAACTAAGCCTCACTCCAAGCCAGTGGCTTGCGTTGCTGGCACACTTCATCACGCATATCGCCACCTGTCACTCGCGTCTCCTGTCCATTTAGATGGTGCAAGAGGCCAGGCACCCCAAAATGCAACTTCATCAAATTCAGCCTCCCCTTTGTCACCTGGCCTTCTCTGAGTCTCCCCCTCTTAGTCTACTCTTTACTACTTAGCTGAGCCGATATGCACCAGCACAATTCTGATCCTGTGACTCTTGGCTTAAAACACTGCAATGCCCTTCCTTTCTCTTGACCTACCTCTGCAGCCTCATTTCCTTCCTGTTGTGCTGTGTGTGCAAGTTCTGGACTCTCTGTTCCCTCCCAGCCCTGTGCCCTTCTCTCTCCCGGTACAGGGCCTTGACCCAAGCTGTCTTCTGCCTCTTTTTAAAAAATTTTCTCATTTTTGAAAATTAGTGCATTACAGTTGTACATACTGATATTGTTGCATATTCATACATGCACACAATATAACTATATAATTTGGCCAATAGCACTCCCCAGCATTTCCCCCATTCTTCCCTGCTCCTTACCCCTTGATTCCTTTCCTCTATTGATCCCCCTTTGATTTTTAGGAGATCCACTCCCACCTTTGTTTTCCGTTTTCCTTTTTAGCTTCTGCCTGAGAGAAAATATAAGACCCTTGGCCTCCTGTGCTGGGCTTATTTAGCTTAACATTATGGTCTCTAGTTCCATCTATTTTCCTGCAAATGCCATAATAATTTCAGTTGTCTTTATGGCTGAATAAAACTCCATTGTGTATATATACCACATTTTCTTTATCTATTCACGGGTTGATGGACACCTACTGCCTCTGTTTTTAACCCTCCTCGCCTACATAACTCTCACTTATCTTTCTGATCTCAGCTCAGCTGGAGCTTCCTTGCTGAAACTGTGGCTGAGCATTCCTGACCAGCTCAAATTCCCCATCGCAAAATCTCCTGCAGTGCTCATTAGGCATAGGCACATGAGTTATCTTCATAGCAGAAGACAGATCCTTTAAAGACAGGATTTAAAGTCTTCGGAAGCAA
This sequence comes from Callospermophilus lateralis, assembly GCF_048772815.1. NCBI lineage: Eukaryota > Metazoa > Chordata > Mammalia > Rodentia > Sciuridae > Callospermophilus > Callospermophilus lateralis. The sequence goes on along the minus strand of NC_135317.1, from coordinate 17,635,179 downwards.
TATACATTTCTCTGGTTTTATGCTTTTTTGTGTCTCTTCCATAAAGAATATAGTAGAGCACCAATATTTATGCCTAAATGGGGTCAACATAAAATTTATCATCCAAACCGGGGAAAGTTTGTCCATGAAAGGGGATGATACTAGAAATTATACCAGGGCAACATAAGTAAACAGCAAACTGTAGAAGTCTCTGCCAAACTGGGACACATGGTCAGCCAGTTTTGGTTGATGCAACAGAATAAATAGGTAAATGCTTGTCCATAGGGAACTTCATGGCCAAGTTCTACCTCACAGAATAGCCAAATGCATCATAGAGGAAGTCTTTAAAAATGTGGTGTTGGTATTTATGCAAACTGTGGATTATGTAATGAGCCTTCAGTAATGCAATATTTATAATATGATTATAATCGCATTAATAATTCCAAATTTTACTGGAGCTAGATCTGTTTATTCTTTTGATTTATCCCCAGAGCAAACCTGTCTTCATCTCTCAAAGAAGTACTCACAGAGCAACAGACCAGGCACAGTTGTGATGTGGAGAAAGAGCAATAGTGTTTAATTACAGGGCGCGTAGTGTCACCCATATATACTGATGAAGAACCAACACAGGGAGCCCAGCAGTGACTTGGCTGTGTCTCTGTAGACAGTGACCCGCATAGCCGGGGCTGAAACTCAGGGCTCTGACTCCCAGCACAAGGCTCAGTGTATTTTGTAAGGCACCTCCTAGAATGGAGATAGCTCACATAAGGTATTTTATGCTCTTGTTGCCACACAGAGATGCCCATGAAGTACGTTTACACAATCTTTGCAGAAGCAGGCTGTGCCCGGGCTCAGCGGGTGTGTTTGTGCTGCTCCCACACTTCCTTTTTAGGCACTGGCTTCTGGACCAGTGATAAGGCCTTAAAGGCGCTTTAGAAGGCCAAACACATCTCTGATTGGCGTGTCACTGTATAATGCTTGTGTTTAGGAGTGAATGAAAGGCCAAAGATGTGTCCTGTTACTTCATGGCCAAGTTCTACCTCAGAGGAGTCATGATCACAGCACCCCAGGATCACGGGCACCTCCACCATCCAGGGTGGGTTCTGTCCACCACAGACCACTCAACCACGTACCCATTGGGGGTTCTCATCTACCAGTGCTTTGAGGTTCACAAATACAGTCTTTCAAAATAGATTCATCACCTTTCCCAGTTTCTTGAGGGAAGTAGTCTTTGTGGTTGCCACTGGAGTGAGGGAGGGAAGGTGGCATGGTGCTGTGTTCCCCTAAGCCCTGCCAAGGGGCACTTCTTAAAATGCAGGATATTTTCAGTAGCCGAGAATTTCACAAATTCCAGAGGCCCCTGGTTTTCATTCATTCCAACTACTTATTCCTACTGGTATAAAGTCCTAATAAGACTCAAAGGTGAATCCTGATATTTCCAGTTTAAAAACTATTTAACTTATTTTATAAAAATATTTTCTCAAAGTAAGAGATGATTTTCACACAAATCTTTTTTCCCCTCTTTTGATCAGAAGAGAATCCTGTAAAGGGCAAAATGAGAATTAAAATAGCTCACAGATCAATGAAGTCATTCTAATTTCAACCAAGGAGGACAGAAATGGAAAGCTTCTAGAGTTACCTGAAACTGGTCAAGGACCAAGATAACAGACAATGACAGTCAACAAAAGTATTTCTTAAACACCTACAAATTCTTAATCTTATGCTCATGACAAAGATGCATGTGTAATTCAGATGAAAAAAAAAAAAAAAAAAAAAGAAAACAAACCCGTTCTCTTTCGGGTCGTCAAGAGTTCTCTTAAAGGGAACATCCTTTGTTGAGAGCTCTTCTGAGTAAGTTGGCTAGGGAGGAAAGCTGAGAGCCCATGGAGCCTGACCCAGGTGACCTGAGGGAGCTCTGGGGAGGGATCTGCAGCCTTAAGAAGCGAAACAGAGGTGGACAGAGACAGAGGCAAAGTGGCAGTGGACAGAGGACTTGGGGGAAGATTTGCTGTGTTTGATCCTCATCTCCGGAATTCCCCAATTTTTCATAAATGATTACTTAAGCTCATCAAGTTCCAAAGAAAATAGTCATTGTTCAGGAAAATTGCAAATGGCTTAAGTGATGGGCCTAGGTGAGATGGAGAGAGGCGTGGAGTCCACTGGATCACACCCCCTGCAGGACTGCAGGACAACCCACACAGTGGGGCAAGTAGCACTTTGATGGTTAAGATTTCAGCACAGGGCAACTGCATTTCCCTGAGTTAAAAAATGAAAAGGGATTGAAAGGGGGATTATTTTGAGTACTGAGGACAGATGGCAAGAAGAGAATAAATCTGAACTTACTTTATCCCCCATGGAGTCAGCAGGGGCACCCTGGAGCCTACAGATTCCAAACTCCAAATAAAAATGTAAAACAGATAAAACAAACTTAGAATTTAATCAACAGTTACTGAAGACTTACTATGTGCTAGGAACTGGGCATAGCCTAGTAAGTAACCTGCACAAAGTCTTTTTTTCTGGATGGGGCTTATATTTTTGGGTGGCCAGGCATGCAAAAAAAAAAAAAAAAAAAAAAAAAAAGAAAGAAACTTGTAGAGTTTTAGAGTAAAGGTAAGTGAATGCTGAGGTGGAGAAAACCACGGCAAGGTAAGGAGTTTAGAGTACCTGACCTGGAGGTGGAGTGGTGCTTTTGTGGGACGGGTGGAAATCCTCTCAGGTAAGGAAAGAGAGGGAAGCGTTGGAGGATTTGAACAGAGAAGTGCATTTTCAAATACCACTTCAGCTGCTGGGCTTCAGAGAGGCCGAGGCTCCCTTGAGGAAGCAGGGGAGTGGTTGGTTAGAAATCTGCAACTGTCCTGGCAGGAGTCAGGCAAGCTTGAGGCAGTGAAAGTGGAGAGCCTTTGTCAGCATCTCTACAGAGCTGACCAGAGTGTGGCTGAACGCAATTGGGAGCTGGAAGAAGAGCAGATTCAAGGGCCCAAGGCTTTTGGTCTGGATCACTGGAGCCCCATTGTTGGCACTTAGCAAGATGGGGAGACCACTGAGAAATGGTTTAGTCAAGAGAATACGTGCTATTATGCAATCTCAAACATCCTGCAGGCCCCAGCCTCTCCCACATTGCAGGATTAATACATTTAGTTACTACCCACCTTTAAGGAGCAGCACAAATTTTTTTTTGATGAAATATTCCATGGTATGCATTTACTACCTCAGAGATAGACTAAAAGAAAGAAGGGAGGACAGAGAACTTCGTGGTCTAGCAAGTGGTTGGCAGCTTTCTCCATGCCTACCCACCCTGAGCCTGGGTACCGGGGGCATGGCCTGCCCCAGGGTTTCTGGAATTTCCCTTGATCCAGTGAGGCTGGGACACTCCCCAAACCAGCTGTGTTGTTAGTTAGCTTGAAGAGTGGAATATTTCTTCCCTCAGAGAGGATGAGGAGGCCTCTCTAAAAGGCAACTCAATCAAATCACTAACCTTCACTGTCAAACTCAAATGAAATGTCTGAACACCAACAAAAAGTACTCACAACTCCTAAAGTGTATTCATAAGTGAATTAATGTCTATCAGTCCAAAAGTCTGCTTCAAGGCCAAGGTATGCAGTCCATTTCTAAATTAAGCATCTCAAGGTATGTTTATTTTCAATGCATGCTCAAATTTAGCTACAGAGTCAGGGATAAAGTAGGATAAGTGAAGGTATTTAATTATTGTTTTCTTTTCCAGATCCTCAACAGAATAATTACTGGCATACTTTGCTGCCCAGAAAATGTCTATGAGAATTATTGAGTACAAAAAAACACAATAGAAGTGGAAACAAGGAAGATGTTTATTTATGCCCTACTTCAAAACCACGGCTGTTGTGCTGCTGTGGGTCTTTGCCTTTGCTGCCCTATATCTTGCGTTTGCATAAAAGTTTAGAATTGTTCTTTAAGTTTCCTCCTGACAGACCCTGATGCATTCACTTGAAAGTGTGGGTTTTGTTCACTTCCAAAACAGATGTCTCATTATTCAGAACCTCTAGGTTTATAGAACTCAGAGACTTGAAGGAAACTTCATCCCAACGACAGTGACCAGTTTGTCAATCAACCACAGGCCAAGGGGAGCTGTGGGTTTTTTAACATAGAGATTCTGATTTTTTTTTAATCATTCAGATAATGAATAAAAAGCAAGTCAGTCTGAACATAAGCACATGCTTAAACCAATGGAGAGAAACATCTGGAATCTTCTGTTATTAAAGTTAGAATTTACGATAATGAAAGGGCTATGCTTCACACATTGTGCTCTTGATGTAGTTCATTCCCACTAATGCTCCAAATAGCTGCCACTTGGGTTTACCTCTACGAATTCAGTGTGCTGATTAAAGTTTGTAAGATGAGTTCGTATGCCATAGCACGGGAAAAATACTGTGTGGAGCCTGAACCAGGCGGCCTGCCAGACCCCAAAGAGTGTATGTCATCCTACTGCCACATCCTGCGGTCACCTTGCTCATGGAAGTGAATGATACCACTTTGCATTCCATGTTTTCCTGGAAATTCCTCCTAGTGAGCCAGGCACACACGTGAGGGTGTGCTTCCGTGTGCCTTTGCTTGTACAGGTGCATGGGTGTGAGATGCATGGGCCCTGAGATGCTGAGTTTCAGGAAGGTGCTGGAATTCCTCCAAGTTCTGCTCCATGGCTAGAAAATCCTGCCACTGCTAAAGCCCCAGAAGACAGGTGATGCCCAGAAGACAGGGTTTGACACCGTCCCTGTATGGCCCAGGGACTGGGCTTCACACTCAGTGGCTGAGTATCCTTGCTATGTCCAGAGGCTTTCTCATCTCTTAGAATTTGAATAAAAGTTTTTCTCCCATCTTTTAACAAATAATAAATAATTTATAAATCAACTTTAAAGTTATGTAGAGTAATAAATGTAGCAGCTTATATTTAAAGAGTTAGAACTATAATTGCTATTTATTATATTTTTTACAGTCATCATATATAATATATAGTACATTTATTATTGTTTATATTTATCATGATTTACTTATGATTTTTATGTAATTATTCATAAACACAAAATACATAAAATGTTTAGTAATTTACAAAATAATTTTAAAATAAGTCATTTAAAATAAATAAGTAACAACCATCATTTTTGGACATCTCTGCTCTTCATCTTAGACTTAAAATAGTTAATTCTAATTTTTTCTCTTATTTCTCACTTACCTCTTTTATTTATGTCACAACTTTGTACCCTATTGCACATAAAAGCTAATATAGTATCCCAAGATTATTTTATCACCCCTTACTTATTGTCCATGGAGCTTCATTGCCTAGAATGTCTAAATTCCTTATTTTGAGCCATGGATACTTGATATATATGTATCTATCTTAAAACCCCCATTTTTTTTTTCTTTTTTACATACTCTCATAGGTCAATTTTCTCCTTCTTCCTCAGGAAATAAAGATCTGTTGAAGTCCTAACCCTGTGTATTCAGAATGTGGCCTCATATTTACAGGAAAGGGTCTTTATAGAGGTCATCAAGTTAATGTTAGGTCACTGGGATGAGCCCTAGTCTAACATGAGCAGTGTCCTTATGAAAAGGGGGACCTGGACATGGATGGGGGAGAACACCATGGGATGAAAGCAGAGGTTGGAGTAGCACATCTGCAGACCAAAGAGCACCAAGGCCTGCTGGCAGCCACAGAAACTGGGAGAGAGTGGAGAGGTCTCCCTCCCAACCCTCAGAAGGTGCCAACCCCGCCAACACCTTGACCTTGGGCTCACAGCTGGCAGAACTGTGAGACAATAGCCTTCTGTCGCTGAAGCTGCTCATTCTGTGCTACCAGGTCAGAGCAGCCCCAGCAAACTCACACACATTCTGCAGGGTAGAAGTTTTCAAGTTTTTTGAGAGAAGCAAAGGCAATATAAGTTATAGAAAAGGGCCATATGAGAACTACTGCAGTTAGAGAAGACTCTTTGCTTTCCCCCAATATTTGTTTTTTTCTTTTGCAAATTTATCTAGAGTGCCTTTCCTTTCCTTTTCATGAATACCTATAGAATTTCTGATCATCACGATTAGTCCAAAGACGACTTCCACATAAATTCTTCTGCCATATCCCCAGTTGGAGTCCATTTATTTCTTCTGAGCTCCCTCCAGTACTTTATTTGTATGTTATAAATATTAATATATCTTCCTTTGCATTGTTGTTCCTTACATACATACGTTATCTTCCTCCAAGAGATAAGGCAAGTCTTGGGGCGGGGGCAGCTCTTCCTCCTGGCTCTGCTCTTGATGTGGCACAAAGAAGTGACTCGGCATTCATTCCATTCATGACTTGAATCCCACAAGAGGGCCCCATCCTTGGGAGAAGGTCGTTGTGACCCATGTTACTGCTTCTGTGATAAGAAGCTAAATACACTTCTGTTTGCGTATTTTCTTCTCAGTGGTGTTTTAAGATCTCTATTTTTCTGAATCTGATTTATCAAATTCCCACCCCCCCCTTTTTTTGGCCATCACTACAAAAATTCAAGTCACAATTCTGCAAAAAATTCTTTGCCTGATACATCAGTTAAATGGAAGAAAAAATTCCCCATTTATTCAGCATTTCTGTGTCCAGGTCTGAATTCTTTTACCCCACACCTCTCAGCTATCACATGATAAAGACTCACTTTAACATTTGCACCTGCTTTTGATTAGTAAGTGCAGCTTTTTTTGGACAGAATTATTTCTAAGGTTATTTATGCAGAAATCACAGCCAGTATAGAATATTTCCCAAACAGCCATGATGGGACATTTAAAAACCTTCCCCCACCAACATTTCTTTAAAATGAACAAAGCTGATAAAACCTCTTTGAGACCTTCATAAAAAGCCTAAAGGGTAAATGCATATTAGCAAACAGCAAATAATAAAAAATTTATAAGTGATCTTTTAAGTTACTTAGAACAAAATAATAGCTTATTGTTTAGTTGTAAATTACATTATAATTTATATTTCTATAATTCCTGTTTATTGCATTTCTTATATAGTCTTCATGTATAATATACATATATTATGGTTTATAGTTGGTATTATTTATTATTTATATAATTTCTATATAACATGCATAAAATGAAATATATTTTCCAGTTGAAATGACAAATTTGATGCAAAGAAGTATGTTCCTGCATTTATTAATTACCATATAAATCTGTGTTCCCACTGTCCTTCCATTAATGCACTTTCTGCTTGTTCTCTGATTGAATTGTTGGTCACACGTCTGTTTTCACCACTAAATTCTTTTTCTCAGGAGTAGAATCTGTTTCCCCCTTGTCTTTATTTCTTCAAAACTGGATAAAGTGGCCTCTAATGAGCTTTATGGATATCGGCAGTTTCCCTATGCAAACAATTTGAACAGGAGAAAATCAATCTCAACCTTCAAGTGGACTCACCAATGAATTCTCACAGGATGACATTATCATTTTAACATTTTCTCTCACTATACATTATAATTTGATTAAGTACTTTTTAACCTAGAGCTTGGAGAACAGGTTATCCCAAAACTGGATAATGTGAAATTTAACACTTAGGATACTGTCATCAAACTAAACCTTGGTTTGAATCTCAAATTGCTTGCTTTAACTGGGATGAGAGGACACATGTCTTGGGGTAAGAAGAGGACAAGTGACCAGGTAGCAGCCACTCTCACTTGTTTGTCTTCAGGGATCTCTAGGTGTGTACAGTGGTCATGCACTACACATCTCAAAACAATAGAGCCAGATGAATGTAGATTAATTGTCTTTTTTCCCAGGACACCTCCCACATGTGACTGGAACCTGGAAATGACTCACATTCTGCTTTTGTCCTCAAGATTAGCAACAGTGAAGTGAACTCCCTCAGCTCAGGGAGTTTGGTATATGGGGGTGGCAATCTCCAGGACACACAGGGACATTCTCCCTTACCTGAGGAGCCAGGAGCTGATGCAGAATTGCAAGAGAAGAGAGCAAAAGTGTTCTCATGTTGGGTTCCTTACAGGCAGGAAGCACGTGGGCCAAGCATACAGATGGGTCTAATCCATGTATTTCTAGTCTGGTGGTACAATTTTTAATTAACTATAACAATATTTGATATAGAAGAATGGGATGACACTGTGGGGTTTGGGAAGTACTTCAAAATGCTACCAATGCACACATTTTACCTACCTATTAAAGACAATAAGCATTCTTGGAAGAAGTGCAGTACCAATCAGTTCATAGGAAGTAGTTACTTGCAACATGGTACTTTCTTTGAATTCAGGTCTCCAAAGAAATGTATAGCTAAATTGGTTAAATTTGAATCTCAACGTTTTTGTTATGTAGCAAGATATAGGACATACTAGTTTTGTAAACGTTTCTCACACTACTCAAAACTAAAGAATCCAATGATTGCAAACTGATTTGTATATTAAGACAGGGACTTCCTATAAGAGATTCTATTACTAAAATTTCATAAGTATTATGCCTATGAAATTAAAGTAGGAAAAGAAAAGAACTCTGAGAGGGAAAAGATAATGCTTACTTTTCTAGAATAGAAGTGAGAGCATAAGAAGCAAGTTAAGAGTGACATCTGTGAATGCCAGCTCAGCAGCAGAAAGGGAGAGACTACCTAGCCAAGGGGAGAATTTGCACTCAGAGTTTTAATGATAAGAAGTTCCCTTGCTATGAAGACAGAACTGCATCCAAGGCAGCCATGTTTTGGGGAAAAGCAGGAAGTACTACAGAAGCACTGTTGGGAAGGGCTGGGTGAATGCCAATTGCCTCAAAAGTTACCCTCAACCTGAAATTTTTAAGATAAGTGACTGACTTAAGCACCATCTTCCTTTAAAAGGTAAATGTACCAACCAGAGAGCAATATTTACCAAGCATTCACCATCTGTTTAGTGCTATTTCAGGAAAAGTAGTTTGTGCCAAAGCATTAAATGACATTTCCCCTTCTCCAGAAAATTCCTCTCCAGCCCCAAAGGAGAAAACGAACAACTGCTGCCATGAGGGAGTGATAACAAGATGCTCATTACCTTGACATTAAGGAGCTGACTTCGGTTGTTTAATGTGTACCGAAGTCAATAAATTACATAGAGAAACGGGGATAAAATCTGGCCTTTGAAGAATACATAAATTTTTGGATGGCTGATAAAGAGAAGAATATTCCCGGTGGAAGAAAGCATGAGCAAGGAATGGTGTGAGGCTGAGATGTAGTAAAGACTTTGGGAGTCCAGACTGCCTTCAGTGCTTCCGTTAGGAAGGAGTGAGGTGACAGAGACATGCGCTCTACAGAGAGGAATCTGCATTTCCAACTGGAGTCCACGAAAAGATTGGGAGAATACTTTGATGAATGTGATATTTTAGGAAGACGATCAGGCAATGTTATGCAGGGACATTAGAAGTTAGAGGAAAGAGCCACCTGGGCGAGAGAGGTCATTACTGGTAAAACCCTAGACCTAACGGAAAGAGGGGCAGCTTTCACTGGAGAGAATAAATAAAGAAGATCCTGAGAGCTACCAGGATAGAGACTGAAGCCTTCTGCAGTCCATTCCGTCCCATGAAGAGAGCATGAGAAGTCCGCCATCATCTTAGGAACTGCAGTTATGATCAAAGAGATAATTGAAGAATAAGTAAAAGTCAAGCGTATGAAGAGCTGATAAAAGCCTCAAGTTGGTTCCAGTCCACGGGTGGAATGAAGGACACTGGGTGCTCTCTTCCTCCAAGGGGTTCAGATCCACAGGATTGCGTTCAGTGGAGCGAGCTGCCCTTGGAGACAGAGGTCACAAATGGAATTGCATCCCAAAGTCGTCCAGTAACTCAGATGAGCAAACACATCTGAGAGTAAGAACACAGGGAGGATGTGGCAAGTGAAAGACATAAAGGCCTTTAGATCTTTTTTTTTATCTTCTCCCAAATACTCAAAGACCAAAAGCCAGGATGCAGGCTAGAGGTATGGGACTGCTGCTTTAACAGGAACATGCCCACAATGGACAACACTCTGGATGTGACAGGATGTTTGTTCATGGAACTCAAAGCCCTATCACCCAAGGGACAGGGAAGGAACTGGTAGTATCAGTTAGGAAGAGGCTTATGGGATAGCTGTTTTCTAGCTTCTGAAGGGTTATCAATTGGAAGTGGAATTAGATTTTCTCTTCTTGATCCCTCCAGAGGGAAGTATCAGTATTAATGGGAGAAGCTGTAGAGTTTTGGACTTGCCCTTTGGCCAGTTTTCCAACAGGCAGAGATGGGTATCAGTAAATTAGACTGCCCGTTAAGATGGTGAGGGGCCTGTCACTAAGAGTGCTCCTGCCCAGAAGAAATGAACCCTGGCTGGGAATACTTTCCTGGCTGGGAATAACTTACATTAGATGGGAAGTTACATCACTAGCTCAGAGATTCTTTCCAAATCTAAGATTCTAACATTGTATAATGTCAAGATCACAGAAGCAGAGGACGGGAGAGGACACTGGTATCCCACAGAAAGGGACACAGCCGATGAGGAAAGAGCCTGATGGCTGTTACTTGCATTTCCTCTATGGAGATCTGATTGCCAGATATCAGCCCTCATATGTGCAAGTAAGCACCAGCAGTCTGAAGGCACAGGGATCCAGGATTCTTTTTCCTTCCAGGGTGAAGGAAAATAGAATTCTGCTAAATAGGAAAAAAAACTTAGAGCAGGGAAAAAGGAAAGATAACAGAAAATAAACCAAAATTTGTTTCCTTTACCTCCCAAGGCTCTTCTCAAATGTAGTTCTGATATTTTAGAACTACATGTTTGGGTCATGTTTTCATGTTCAATACTGTTAAAGAGGAGAAATATACTTTTTATATTTCCTTTAGGCATATGATTTAGTATAACCAACTTATAAACATTTAAGCAATGCTGTTATGTTTGATCAAATAATTCCACTTCTGAAAATTTGCATGAGGAAATAGCATAAAATATGGAAAAGTACTTTATGCATAGATGCATATCCTCATTATAATAATTAGTATAAATAATCAGAAGTAATAAAATAATACATGCATGTGATTCATGATATAGCAACTTATTTTAGTTTGCTGGGGCTGCTATAAAAATACCTCACACTGGATGGCTTAAGCAATGGAAATTCTTTTCTTAGGGTTCTGGAGGGCAGGAAGGCCAAGATCAATATGCTTGCTCATTAAGTTCCTAGTGAGGGCTCTCTTTACTGTGTGTGTGGACAGTGACCTTCTTATTGCCTTCTCACAGGACCTCTTTTCTGTGCCTCTTCTTATAAATTCACTAATCCTATAGGACTAAGGTACCTTTCTCATGACATCATCCAACCCAATCATCTCCTAAAAGTCCCATTTCCAAACATGATCATATTGGGAGCTTCTCTCCAAAATATGAATTCAGGAGGGACACAATTCAACCTATGATACCACCCAACAATGAGTTCTACAAAAGTATGTAATAAAGCACAGCCTGCTTTTAATGCATTAAATTAAAAAATACAGTAATCACATATGCAATTGTATTAAAATTATGGTGAGAAAGACTTAGGCATAGAAAAAATTTCTTCAAAGAAAAATACCAATAGGTTAAGTGTGGTTCACTTGTTGTGATAAGACTAAGAGTGGTTTTCTTTTTAAAACCTGTTATTTCCAGCTCTTAATTAATATGTGCACATAACATTAAAACTTGTTCTAAAAGAATGAAGTTTGTGAGAATACGCCTATGAATCAACTCATCAAGAACAACTGATGGGAAGTCTCTTCTAGTTCTGTAGCACAAGAGGTTCTGAGAGGCAAGAGGATCCTGGCAGACAGGGTCACCCCTCCTGACTGTTTACTGAAGTCAGTGTTTCTGTAGTGAGTTCCTGGACTCCATGGCTAGGGATAAGATGGGTAAATCAGTGGAATTCCTCCCCAAACAATGGCACGAGCCCCAGTTAATATCCTTTTTTTATTCAGAAAAATCAACTTTTGCTAAATATGTGAATACTTGACTAGAAGTGCATCTTAAGTCCTATGGACTGCTGATAAATTTAATAGCCTTAGAGCAATATACATTTTATCCCTCCAAAAAGATAAGAAAGGCCATCGATTCACTTCATTCCTTGTCGAGGATGCATTGTACAGAATCCCAGAACGTCAGGACATCAGGTGGTCATGGTCCTGCTTTTGAGGGGTCACAACTGTAAATTAAATTACAGCAGCATCTAAATAAACCCACTTTTAAGCTATTTTCCTATATGCTATTCGAGTACGGTGATATTTCCCTTCAGATGAATGATTTAGGAATAATGACCTTTAAGAGGAAATAGGAAAGTGATTTCTGAAGATCTGAAATAATCTATCCTTAATTATACAGTAATGTCAAGTACAGACATCACAGCATTCACAAGGCTGTCATGGTGAACAGTTTTACAAAACAATAATTACCTCTTAATGCCTGTTTTTAGAAAATGAATCTGACAAACTTGGTTTGTCATTTCTTTTTCAGAGTCATTTTGAAAATTGCCCCCGAGGATGAATAACTCTCTAGTTCTGTCTGCATAAAGTAGGGACGTCCAATTTAGTCACCTTCTTTTTATGGTCCCCTCTTAATACCCTCCAGGATGGGGGATTTTGGTACCACAGGGGAAGGCATCAAGGAATTCAGTACTATCTCTGGAACATGGCTCCCATGTGTCCTGCTTGGCCTCTCGCCACGTCTCTGGGCCTTGGTGCACAATGGCTTTGGAAACATTCCCATCAGCAAGTGGCCAAACACTAAGGGAGTAACAGTGAGATCATGTGACTGTCCCCAAGCAGGGGCACAAGACCAGCAAGGGCATTGTGAGCCCTCCTAAGGCCTCCTGTCACTTCCCTTGCCCTTATACAACCCAAACCGCCCCCTCAACTGCTATCTGTTCCTAGGGACTAGTTTCTCTGTACCCCAAACCTACATGCTCTGTCCTTGTCAACAGCTCTGATTTTCCCTAAAATTGTTGGTGTTCCCATAGTTTTCCTTCAAAAATGTGCTCAACAGTGATTATATTTGGGTAGTTGGATTGCTTGTGGGTTTTGTTCTCTTCTTAAGACTTCTGTGGACAGGCTGAGTTTTTACAGCGAATACATATTGTTCAGTAGTGAACAGAAAAAACTAAATTTCATTAAAATGAACATAAAAGACCATTTTCTTCTTAAGATACATATCACTATGTGTACAAATGCCAAATACAGACGTGGGCCAGTATGCTGCTGAATATGTGTATTTAAAGAAGAAAATATTAATTGGGTTTTGCGCCTACGGCTGCCAGGCTCTGCTAGAAATGCTTTATGTGTGTTCTCTGCCCTTTTGCCTCTGCGCCGAGAGCATTCTCATAGGTTTTATTTTAAAGATGAGACAACTGAAACTCAGACAGGTTAAAGATCTTACCCTAAGCCACAAGGCAGGCAGGTGGAGAACACCAGTGTCTATTCTCCAACCAAGGCTCCTATGCTGTCAACCCAGGGACAGCTTACATTTTTATAGCACTTTCAATTACCAAAAAGACGGCACTTGATATTTTTTCATGTATGATTTTCTTACAAGCCACGGGGCAGGCAGCATTCTGTTTTAACGATACAGCAACTGGAGTTTGGGGAGGTTAAGGGTACTACCCAAGGCCAGGAATTGGGCAAACAGCAAAATTAGGAATAGAAATCATGGCTTCTGACCTCAAGCCCAATTATGTTTTTTCTACCACTTGATTAAGATGGCATGTGTGTTTGCCATAGGTCAACAAGGTTCTTAAGAGGGAATGTGTTGTTGCATACATGGAAAGGATAAAGAAAATGTTTAATTTAGAGGTAATCCTTATCAAATATAATGATGCCTCCAGAGGCAATCCATTCATTAAGAAAAAAATCAAGATAAATGGATGTTGAGATACTTAGGGCATATGAATTGTGGGTATTCTCTAGCCTAGTCCCTGAGCAGATGAAGTTAAATAACTCTTTAAATCTAGTTCAAAATCTATGAAATAACAAACCTGAACTATTTCAAAGATAATGGAAAGTCTCTCTTAAAAATAAATTTTAAATGTTTCCTTTCTTTTTTCTTTCCTGTGAATATGGCTACCCTGAGAGAAAATAAGTTCAAATAACTATAACAATCGTTTTTAAAATTCTCACAGTCCACGTTTGAATTTTCACCACCAAAGCTCCTAAGCTGAACGTAGGCCTGCATTCTTTCCAAAGAGTGACTGTAGCTGAGCTCACAGCACTAAGGAGGGTGACTTGGTCACTGGCACCCACCATCTCCCAGATTCCTTGTGAAGGAGAAACAAAGTAAATGCACAGTAATCTCAATGTGGCAACATGTTAAACAGTACACTAGGTTTGCCCAAGTAACAATTCATAAAATACTATCTTCATTTGTTAGTACTTTATCATCTAGTAAGATACTGTACAAAATACTAGATAAGATGGTAAGATACCATTTCCAAAAATAAGTTTAAATTTCTAAAAATAAAATAAAACATCTTTTAGTAATCAATTCTAATTTTACTTGAGTCATCATTTCTATTTATTATCCTCCAATCCCCCAGTTGGTCTGCAGGATAGATGTCAATGAAAAATAAATATATAGCTTTTAAAAGGTAAGAAAAATGACACTGATGAAAATAAAAGTGTAGGACTTTATTAAAAGTAGTTATGTATATTGTTACCGAAATTAAGGGATAATGATTTTTTATTTAAAGATATAATTCAAGATTAGTGTGATAATTTTAGATCTCAGTTTTTTTATGTTAAAGTATAAAGAATGACTCAGAATTCGTTGTTTGATTCCACTTTTATATGCTCACTAATGTAGAAACCAGAGCACTTTAATCCCTTTGATTTTTTAAAATAGCTTTATTTTATTCATTTATTTTATGTGGTGCTGAGGTTTGAACCCAGGGCCTCACATGTGCTAGACAAGCATTCTACTACTGAGCCACAACCCAGCCCCAATCCCTTTGATTTTTAAGCCCAGAATCTCAAAGTAAAAATGAAGTAAAACACTTAGGAATCAGAAGGAGAGAAATCATCTCTACGTTCTAACATCAACCACCAACAGAGTACCAACTCCTCATCATGCAAAAATTCACGCTCTATGACACACTTGTTACTAATAATGCCAAAGACTTTCTTATTTCCTGGAGCATCAAGCCTCATTTAAGAGATTCAGAACTTGTATGGTTCATTTGCACAAGGTCCCTGTGTGGAACAAAGACATAATCCCACACTTGCCGTGGTTGGGCTTCCCATTAACCTCTGACAAATGATTTGTACCAGTTCTTTCTGACCCTGGGAGCCTCTGTGGGCCCTGGGAGAAAGCAAGGCAGAGGAGGTTCTTATAGTCATTATGTGACTTCAATCTTAAGAAAACATTGCCTTCTTTGCAATCATAGTTTTTAGGCTCAAATTAATCTCATTTGTCATGAACCAAAAAAGTTTGAGAGAGAAAAGGAGCTCATGGACGAGGGAGCATGAACTACAAAAGGCTACCCAGACTTCCTGAGTTCATGCCCTGTCACTGCGAATTGTACAAAACATAGTATCTTTCAACCTTAACTGACTCATCTGGCGATTTTCAGAGCTCAACAAATCCCAGTCCCAACGAATCGCCAAATTTTCCAGATGATACTGTACCTAACTAGAATCATCAAGAGTTTTCTACATTCAATTATAAATTCTGTAGCAAATCACTAGTCTTTGAGTCAGTTCTTTGATTGACAGCAATTACTCATTTCAGCCTTTCATTTTTGGCATTCATTCATTCACAAAGGACATTGACTGAGCAGCTATTACAATCCACATGAATGCAAAAACATGAACAAAATGCTTTAAATGGGAAAACATGGTGGGGAAGTCCACGTCCTCGAGTGATCTTTCAGACAGTGCTGTCCCTAACTCAGCGCTTTCATGGCTTACAGCCTGTGGCACTGAAGGTAGGCACTGGATCACTCAGCCTTCAACTGCAAACTAGCCTTCAACTATTTTTGGTATATGAAAAAAATCATCTCCAAGTAGGTTTTAAATTTCTGCGTGTTGATTTTTTTGTCTTTAATTTTCTTAAACTCCACACACACTGAACAGTCTGATACCCGCACACCATACAAACAACATAAAGCTCACTGCATTGCAATGCAAGTATCTCATGTATGAATTGTTGCTATGTGAAACCATCTTCCTGAAACACGACTTTTTATCATTCAGAGGTAACCCATCTTTTATGCCTTTTATTCACATTAGAAAAATAACTCTATCAGGCGCAATGGCTGAAGGAAAACCTATAAATTCACTAATCTCATGTCACTAAAGCTCTGACCAAGTCCCAATGAAAGGCGTTCACCACTGCCCTCCACGCAGGACCTGAGGCTCTAATGGGAACCCGGGGGGCGGGGAGGACTGGCTGGGGCCTTCCCTCACCATCTCACCATCTACCCCAAATCTACCCCAAATCCTCCTCCTTGACCTGAATGGAGATAACTATAAGAAAAGCCTTCTCCAACTTCTCAATTAAACCAATTCAAGACTAATGAGATTATGGTAGTTGAGGAGCTAACTCTTCTGGGTTTGTCTGACTGCTATAACAAAAGGCCCCTGGGTGGCTTAAAAAATGCACATTTATTTCTCACAGCTTTGGAGATTGGAAAGTTCAAGGTCAAGGTTCTGGCCAATCAGTTCCTAGGAGGGGCTTTCCTACTATCTTGTAGAAAGCCATCTTCTCAACTATGGCAAGTCCTTTTGGGGAGAGAGACAAAGAGATCTCTTTCTCTTATAAGGCCACCAATCCTTTTGGATTAGGGCCCCACCCTAATGAATTCATCCAACCTTCATTATCTCCCCAGAATCCTTCACCCAAATCAGGTAAATCAGGGATAAGTCGTCAACATAGGAAGTTTGGGGGTTTCACAATTCAGTCCGTAACACTCTGAAAAGACAAAACTATTAGTATCTTGTGAACAACAAGGGGATGGAGAGAGTCTAATTTAAACTGTATAAACATGATTTTGTAAGGGGCCAAAGGACTTTTCTACAAAGTAGTGTGAAGAAGTAACGCACAGGTGTGCCTTGCACAGTGTGAAAATATAAACACTGTACATGACCTGGCTTCTTACTCCTCAATGCACTTAAGATATGTAATTCTGGATTGTGTGAATAGAATTCATGGAACCTGTTGGAAAAGATTCAAGAGTCAATCTGAAGTCAGGATGCACCAGAGCCAAATCAAACAGATGAAAATTCTATCTTCTCCTTGGCCCAACGCTGTGTAAAATTAAATGTCACATTCTCTCTGGTTCTCACTCCTGTTATTTCCCAAGTTCCACCTTCAAGAAACTGTTTCCTTCCTCTAACATAACAACCTCCAGCCTGTGATCGCTTGTCTTGCCTCTTGCAGAAAGAGTATAAGGATGACCCTCTTCTCTCAAGTAGCTGTTCACCAGCTTGAAGTCTGCTGAGTTTCCTCTTGGCAAAGAGCCTCCCATTCATGACTTTTCCTGTCTTTTGTTCTGCTACTCATCTTTTTTATTATCGCACAAAATCTTCAAAGACTCACTTTTCTCAGAGTTATGGAACCCATATACTCATTAGGGTCTCATCAGCATTGAGCACAGCACAAGGATCACCTGGTGCTCCCTGCACTCTTTTGACAGTAGCTGACAAAAATTCAAAACCAGGAGACCTAGTAATTCCTTCCTAACCTCAGCTGCTAGTTCTTAGTCAAGCGGGATTCATTTTTCAGCATTGGAACTAACCACAGACCTTCGATTATTTATATACCGAAATCTTCTCTAGCTAAATTTTAAATTCCCAAGTATTGATTCTCAGACATTAGTTCTTTTAGACTCCATGCACACTCTGCCCCAGAGAAAAGCCTAGCCCTTGTGTATGCAAAATTCTCAGGAAGATGAACAGCATCATCATCACTGACAGGGTCAAGTGCTTCTAAAGACAGACGCCCAAACTCATCTCATGGTTGGACTGATTCCAACCTCTGAATATTTATTTATCTGGAAGACAAGACTGTGTTGCTCAAGATGCCCCAAACTGAAATGACCTTTCAGATTCAACAGAAAGAACCTGGAGCAGATTCCGGGAGAGGCGTCCAGAGGAACTGACCTGAGCCACTGGTGACATTCGACTTTACTAATTCATTTTGAGATCATCGGGTTCCCTGGGACCTCTTGCCTCAGGAGCCTTGTCAAAACACTGAAATAAGTATTCTTTGATTTTCTGGCTTCACAACTGATCTTTCCAGACACTTGGTCATCAGGGGACATCCTCAAATGGTGTGCCTGAGGAGGCTGTAAGCCTCGAGCTAATGTGGACGTTCTACTTCAAATGTGGAGAGAAGCACTTGTCCACTGTTCAAGCACGCATCCAAATGAGGAGACGTCATCATGACTGAGAGGAAACGGGGAACGCCACAAAAAACATTTAGAATTCATTTAAAATGATGATTGGCTGTTTTCTCTCTAGAACAATATTTAAAATGTGAAATGGATGGATGAATGTATGACGAGATCCCCAGCTACACATGAGGGACACAGCTTAATATCATTCTCATCTATCTTCAGATAATGGCTTACTAGTTACTTTCTCAAACTGACATTTTCTTTAAATTACATGGAATGCATGACTTTATTATCTATGCCTTTTGGCTCCATGATAAGGAGCTTGTGGCCTCTGACCTTTAAAATATTATTTCTTCTTTTTTTTTTCTAAGAATCGGGAGAATGTCTTCACAACACACCGAGCGAGGTAAAATTCTTTGAGCAAACACAGAGGCATTTCCATAATATTTTCAAAAATGACTCTCAGAACCAAACCCTGGAGAGTTCCTCATTCACTTACCAGTGCTTCTTCCTACAAGTCTGATGGGATCCTACAGGTTTAAAAGGAAAGCCAGCCGCTTCTGGGAAATCAGGAGCCAGCCCTTCCAGGTCCACACTGCCCAGCTCCCTCTCTATAACCCTGGAAGACTTGCTCCCTGAATGGGACCATCTTCTGGCTTCTTCAGCCTCAGAGTGAATCCCTCCAGCAGCACCCAGCCCCAGCTCCGGATCTCCTGTGGTGGAGCCTGACAAGCTGTACCCAGGGGAGCAAGACTGCGGCTCTCTTGATCCCGCCTAGAGACCATTGCCTGACCAAGGGCTTCTGCTTTCTGCTGCCCTCAACTGGGGTCTAATCATCATGTTTCAACCTCAGGCACTCTGCAGTTTCTCCTTAACCCTCTGGATCCCTGTCTCCCTGGACAGTGCAAGTATATACTGAAGTATTTTGTTACAAAGAGATGAATTAGACATAAATATATGTTTAAAAATTTTCAGCCACTGCATGTCACACAAATATTTTAAACTTTCAGGAGCACCAGCAAAAACATCTGTATATAGCTCTTTCCCCAAAGCACCCAGAAAATCATTTATTGGGAATTTCCATAAAGAGCTAATTTTTAAGACATATACTCCTATGTTTAAGTTTTTTTTAGAAAGTACTTCTTCATGAAACATGCTCAATTTATGTTCATATAGCCTTTTGTGGTAATTATTTTGCCTAACTGAGATCAATTCAGGAATTGCAGGAATTATGTTCCTCCAAACTTGTTTTCACATTAAACCGTGGAAACAAATAGGAATATGAACCATTGGATTCTGGGTGGTATGGCAGGAAAAAAACGTACTGGCTTTGAAGAAGATGAGAACTCTATCCCAGGACTCCCTGTGTCTTTCTGAGAGTGAGGTGACCCTGTGAGCATGTTCTAGGGCCTTCTGAGCTCAGAAGCATGGGCAGTCCCCAGGGTCTGGTCCCTTATCACTTTGTATGTGCTTCCTGGGCAAGTTCAACGATTTCCCAGGCTTTGAACTGACATATGGTAAGATGGAATATTCCAAAATCTTTCCTAATTGGGCAACTCCAGATACCCTTGCCTTGGAGACTCTGCATATTTATATGTGCCTCTCTTTACCCTCTGTGCCCTCACTAGAGTACAAACCCTATAAAGGCTCCGACTTTAGTGCCTAAAAGGGCCTAAAAGGCTGCTTGGCACAGGACAGGCAGAAGTCAATAAACATCTCAGAGTCAGGGCCTCTCTGAAAGAGGAAGAGAATTCTTTGCAGACACAGTGCAACACTGATGAAATAAAGGAAATTCCTCCTTCAGATAGGCTTGCTATATTTGGATCACATTTTCATGTCTTCTAATGTGAAGCATCATCAAACATCTAATTCATAAGCACTGCTATTTTATGATTCTTTTCACTCTTATTAAAAATCCTAATTAGAGATATTTACATTTTTAGTCCTGTTTTTTACTCTTTTATGCAGATGTTTACATAGCCTGAACTCTAATGTAATCTTTCTGTGCACAAAGGAAGTGCTCAAAGCAAAGCCAACAACATTAATATTTTATTACTCTGCATTCCTCCTGCAACTTAAATTTGTGACATTTCAGTATAAAATTCTTAATTGAAAAAAAAACCAGATTAATCTGATTTTGTATTTTGAACAAAATTATTGGTAACGTTCGAATAAGTCACATTTTCACTTTAATGTTATAAACACTCCCAGGGAAAGAACTGGAGAATTTTATATATATGTATATATTGTTAACAAACACAGTAGTATCTTCTCATAAGTATCTTCAGATTCTAGTCTTTGAATCCTTGATTAGCTGTCTTGAATTTAATCAATGGTGAATTTATCATATTACTGCAACCAAAGTGGCATGTTCTTTCATTCTAATATCAAAACCAAGAGAATAGGTGATATTGCATTGCCAGGTTCACCATCCTAAGAATACAAAGTGGATTAAGGACTTTAGAAATGCCTGCATTGTGAAGAGTTGTTCTGCTCTTTGAATATCTTTTTTAATCCCCTAAAGTATTTCACAAAAGCACCTCCATTAATACTTTTTTACCTCAATATAGTTACATGCTATGTATAAAAATTAAGACAGAGAAAACACAAGTCTCTGGGACTATAAAAATTTGAATATTATTGCAATAAGAGTGTCTTAAGAAAGAGGAGTAAACATTTTAAAACATTGAGAAAACACAGTCCAGTGGTTTATAAATGAAGAAAAAAAAGAAAAAGCCAAGGAAAAGGTTAAAAGTAACTTTAGGATTTTAGATTGGATATAGGAAAGGAGAATATAATTAGACTTTAGAATAAAAACTAATTCAAAGACATATAGTCTCTTCAAAATGTTAGTGGCAAATATTATTTTCAAAAACTTAAAAATGTTTGTATTAAAAGCAAACTTTTAATGTCTATTAAAATCACCACTCTTGGACTCTTCCCTTGCCTAGCCATGGAGCAAGCATTCTGGGTGCTTCATTTCACTGGGTTCTCTCAATAGTCCCTATGTGGGCCCTGTTGTCCTCTCAGGCAGAGAGGGAATGCAGAGGATGAGTCCAGAAACAAGGAAACACAACGAGCACGTTTTAATCTAGGATGTGAACCAGGACCGCTGGAGGCAAAGCTCACTCCGTCACCACGGAACTGCTGACCCACTGTATGAAGGCACTTTAGACCACAAATGCATGGACTCTCGATATCACTTGTCTTAGAGGAAGATGGACACGAGCATGAAGCATGCACCGTCTGTTTACTCCACATGAATCACCTTAGCATTAGACTATAAATATTGTATTAATGATGGTTTGAATAAAGTTAAAGAATTGAGTCATTACATCTTTGTTGAAAACCAGCTTGGTAAAATAGTTTTGGGAAAAGAAAGACAAAGCAATGTTTTTATGTTAGTGGGATATGTAGATACAGATATCTATTACCTGCCTGGATAAGAGCAGAAGCTATGTGACAGTTTACAAGTGTTCCTGCTTCTGTATCAGACTAATTTAAAAGGAGCTATAGAACTTTATCTCTTAGTGTTTGTTCACATGATCTAGCAAACTTGTTAGAGATAAGAGGCCTCAATCAGGATTCTTTAGATTAGAATATATCCTCAAAATGGCAGAAACAAGAAAAAAAGGCCCTAAAGAAAAAAATACTGGGCAAGGAGAAATGAGAAGCAGGTAGCCGTTCCTTAGTAAAATCAAGATGAACTGTTAACAAAAATATTAGTTTTTGTGGCCTTTGGCTCTGTCCAAGTCCTTTAAAAGTGATGCCCAGATCTTTGCTTCAGCAGAGCCTCCCAGATGTGTCTATAACCTGATGAATCTCCATTTTTATTGCTCATTGCTTTATGTGTCTAATTTCATTGGTTAAGTCTGTTCCTAGCTGTGGTGTAATTTCATTTGCTTGTGTTTAAAATAAAAATGCATCTGAATTATCCATTTATTCACTCTACAAGTATTTATAGAAGTCTAACAAGGTCCAAGCATGGAGGAGGCTGGAAGAGTCCATTTCTTCTAAAATAATCACTCTTAAGAGTTACTATAAAGTGCCCCCAAAATGATAGGAATAAGGAAAAAAATTGATATGATAGTATCTACTGACAAATGCATATTTTTGAGTCATTTGGTGTATCAACATAAAGTAATACAAATCTTCACCATCAACTCAACATTATCCAGTGTCCATATTGTGCCTACACTGTAATAAAAAGAGAATACACTTCCATTTTACATTAGATTATTTTAATGAATCCTAACCAATAGTGCTTCAGTTTCAACCAACCTCCCTGATTAAAGGGAATTAATGGCAAATGAAAAAAGTAGTAGAATATGCAAGGTGAAGTAGGTTCAACCCAAGGTCCATTTCAGACGCCATTAATTCCCCTCCTGCTGACAGTTCCATGTGGTGGCTCTATGATGGATTTTACAGAGATTTTAATTTTTCTTTATTTGGAACCTAGACACTCAGGGATACAAGGCATTTGGGAAAAAATGGCTTTACATTATTTGAAAAGCTTTGCCTGGGCTAATATGTAACTCTAGATTGTAAGGGGCATTCATTACCGACTGAGTCCTTTCAGAGAAATTTCCAAAACGGCATGAAAAGAATCTGTGACCTCATTACAGCTCTGTTCACCATGGAAAGGAGCTGTACACAGGCCAGTCCATCTTGGTCCCCAAAGGGAACAGAAAGACATTGCATGAATAAGCAGTGCTCCATAATATGTCTCCAGGGATGTTCAGTATGTTTGTGTGTCTCTGTATTTTAGTCTCCATTTCTATCCCAAAATAAATATTTAAGAGAAAACTTAAAAGGACAACTGTTTTCTTAAACTCAGGATAGCTCCGCACAGGCCTATCCTTTGGGCAAGTTAGGTCCCCAAATGCACTTCCGCTTCACTAATGAAAACAGCTCAGGGTAAAGAAGCAGCTGGGCTTCAGCCTTAATTCAATACCAGCTCGCTGACTACCTGCCTTGGTTGGTCTCAATTACCTGAACATCACATGAACAATTTCACTACTGTTTCAACACAGGGCCTTGAACTTTTTTTTTTTTTTTTTTTTTTTAAAGTGTAAACGTAAAACAGTGATAGTTTTAAAGTGAAGGCAAAAGTTGTCACCAGTATGAAGTCAAAGTTGTCACTGTCCTGCTCCAGCATGCTGTCCTGGACCCAGATTTCCATGCAGCTTTGGTAGGGTTTGAATTTCTTGATTCCTTTCTAAACCCTGATGGCAATAACATCATTATGCCTCCCAGGGTGACTTCTCTGAAGAAAACTTTCTTTTGACACCCCTGTCACCTCCCTTCCGATGGGAAATGCACGGGATACCATGCTAGGGGTTGAAGACTAAGTGCAGTGGCTGAAATAATACTTTAGGTAGTCCCTAGAGAAAAGTCTGTTCCTGCTGTAGTTCAGGTGGATGTTAGGAGTTATGTTATCCCTTGGTGAAAAGGACAGTTGTCCACGTGTCTGAGAAGCAGGAGACACCTCTGGTTCTGTGACTCTGCCTGAAAATTCACCAAGATCAATGTATTTTGCTAAGTGAATCATTCAAGTACAAAGGAAGGACATTTAGTGAACTTTGGAGGCTGTGACATGAAGTTAGTCAATAGTGAAGTTTGCAATAGTGTCACCACCAAATTATAATATCACTTTGCTCCTGATGGTCAAGTGAGATGGGGACACAGATTGGGTGGCAATTTATCCAACAGTCAGATTGGGCAACAGGCCGGAGAAGGGAGCAGAGTGATCAGCCTTGGTCTCTTCACTTGCTGCTTTTAGACCCTTTCCTCTATTTCCTCCTAAAACTTAATGCCCCCATGACTCTGGCCTTGGGCAAAGCCTGAACTCTGGTTCTTTGTTCAATGTATAAGTGATCCTCATCCATTATTATTATTACTATTATTAGGCAAGAATTAACTGATACTTTCCTATAAATATGATTACTCTGGCTGCTGGGCCTAGGATGGATTGAGCAGGGATGAGGTGGAAATGGGAAGGAGAACTAGGGACTCTCGTGGAAGACGGCCCAAGAAGGAAGTGGTGAGTGTGGCTTGGACAAGGGTGATGACTGCCAACACAGAGAGCCGTGAAGACATGGGAGACAGGATGCATGTCACAATTGTCTGAGGAACTCTTCAAAATTCTGCAGCCCCAGCCTCAGTGTTGGAGGCGTTGATTTAATATTCTGATGGGAATTCCAAGCACAAGTGTCTTTTCAAGGTGAAAGATGAGCCCTCAGGATCAGGGTGGGCTGTGGAGAATCAGATGGGCTGAACATGGGGAAAGAATGGAGAGGAAAGTGTCCGTAGGGCCAATAGACTCCTGTCTCTAGCAGCAGTTCAGTTGTACAGTGACTGACAGAGGAAGAGATGGCTGGGAACTCAGATCTCCTGTGAGTGTCCTTGTGTTATGTTTCGGCATTTTTTTTTTTAACATCACATATATCAATTATGTGTAGCCCAAAATAAGTACAAAATAAACAAATTAAGATATATCTAACAAATAGGCAACTAGTTGAAACATCTACCTTAAGTCATGGTGGTAAAACTCTATTTTGGATGGAATGTGGAACTCTTTGAAATTCCTTTGAAACATGGCCATTAATTACTTGATACCTCACTAAGAAAAAAGGTGATCAGGCACATTTGGGGCATTGCAATTTGGGTTTGGTTTATTTCCTATCCTTCCACCCTTCTTCCCTCCCTTCCTTCATTTTTTCCTTCTTTCCTTTTCCCCTCTTCTCCCTTCTTTCATTTTGGTTTTTGTTTTTCAGAATTAAATAATAATAATCTTTCTAAGAATGTACAAAAATTTTCCCAAGGTCATTGTTAAGTGGTGGTGGTCTTAATTCTCAAGCCTTCATTACTTCCCAAACTCAGTTGTTAACAGACTGGTATTTTTTCTTGTTGTTTGTTTATTTTTTCCAAAATTAGCATGAGCAGGGAAGTCATTATAGAGTTTTCCTTTTAAAAATACAGCTTATAGAGATGTGGCACTTTTCTAAATTTATATTAGCATTCAACAATGCTGTATTTCTGATAATATTTTAGCAAGTTGAATACAAGCAAGCAATGACTTTTGTAATAAAGTATCTCCATACCCCCACATTATGTAATAGGTATAGTGAGATATGTGTGCATGTATGTGTATCTCATAGAGGCAATCCAAGAAATCTGAATGCAATTGGTTCAGGAGCTATAAGGTTTATAGGTGTGTGTGTGTGTGTGTGTGTGTGTGTGTGTGTGTGTGTATCTATATACACCCACCTACACATACATATTTGAGAATCAATTTCAGAATCTTTCCAGAGGATTCACTGAATAATAATATTTTTTTTGTTTTTATGTCATATTTATGTCATATATATCAAGGGGGAAATTATCACAAAGTCTTAGAGATCAAGGAATCATTCATTAATTCAAGTGCATAGTCATTTAGACTCCGAGGTGTTACTCAGTTTTCTCTAACTTGAACTAGGTTTTTGTTTGTTGAACAGAGAGAAGCTGGTATCTATCTGTCAGGATTCTAAACTACAGATTCTGTGCTTACAAACATACCAGGGTGACAGTCCTATTTCACATATTTGATCTCCAGAGTGCTGATGTTATTGTTTTCAGAACCACACAAGTATACAAGCATAGGTTGATTTTTTTTTTTTATGTTGGGGGTTGAGCCCAGGCCCTTGTGCATGCAAGGCAAGCACTCTACCAACTGAGCCAAATTCCTGCCCACCACACAAGTATAGAATTGTCCTTTCTTGGAACTGATGTTCTTTAGTTTGAGTTCCTATGTAACCAAGAACATGAAGGGGTGTTCAGGAATCACTATGCCAACACACAAACTTCTAGGTAGGAAAGACAGGGGTCATCTCTGACACGTGGCCTCTGCAGAAGACATTCCACCCTTGGTAGTCAATGGGAACAGATGCACACCTGCACTCAGAGCCTGCGTGCTCACAGAACAGGCGAGTGAGCCAGCGGGCGCAGAAGGTTTACATACCTACTTCAGGTGGGATCATCAAACAATCCAGTGTGTCAAGGGCTGTTGGTTGGACTTTCCTTGGAGAGAGAAACCAGGTGCCATGCCACCATAAAAGCTGAAAATCAAACAAACAAGGAAGGAGTAAATAGGTCTGAACCAGATAATAGGGCAAGAAGGACACTCAGATCACGAAGCTGGAGATGGAATTTTAGTTAAAATGATAGATTTCCTAGGTGAGGCTGTATCCCAGCAATTCCCAAATGTATTTCATCAAGAAAGTCTTTCTTGATGCGTGTCACTGTCCTGCTGCCTGAGAACTCCGCAGCCATTAATAGGGAAACAATGAGCTCATGAATCCTGTCTGTTGACACAGACGCATCTCTGTGGTCTTCACACAGGGCCACTTGGGCTCAGTTTCAAACTTGCAATAACTGCAAAGCATTTTATAAGCTTTCCACCCTAACCAATCCACACAATGCTCATAGATTCACATCACATGTATAAAGAAGTTAAGATTTGAATCTCTCTCTTCCAAAACTCATGTTGAAATGTCATTGCTATTGTAATTGTATTGGGAAGTGGGTCCTCTATTGGGTGATCAGGCAATGATGTCGTCAGGCAATGATGTAGTAAAAGGGTGAGTTTGTGCCCTCCTCCCACTTGCCCCTTCACCCTTAAGCCTTCCTCCATGTGACCAAACCAGGGTCTTCTGCCATGTGATGAAGTAGCAGAAGGTCCTCAGCAGGTGCTGGAGGCCAGTCTTGGACTTCCCAGCCTCCAGAACTGTTAGCTGATAAATTTCTGTGCAGTATAAGTTGTTCTGTCGGCAGCATTTTTGTTATAGCAGCACAAAACAGACTAAGACAAAGCTATGTGTGAATTGAATTTCTCTCCTAAATCTTATAGCAAATAACTTAAGAACCACTTGCCTTAATAATTTAGTTTATTTCAAGGCAACAAATATTTGAGTTATCATTCATTCAATGGCCACTGAGCACAGAATGCAAAGGGCTTGGTCTGTCCTTAAAAAGACCTGCGTAGTCAAGCAGGACATAAGTGATGCCAGGTCAGGGGTGGAGCACTAAGCAATGGCCTCTCCAAGGTACAGAGGGGAAGGCACTGATGTCACAGAGCAGAGAGTCCTTGAAGCTGAGTCCTGAACGTCTTCACTGCTCAGATGGCAAAGGAGGCTGGTGCTCATTTGTGCATGTGAAAATGGGGACTGTGTGGCCCAGCCACAGGAGTATGGCAGACAAGAAGAAGCCTTGTCCATGACACAGGAAGAGGCTTGTGTGGGAAAAACAAAAAACCTAAAGGCCCCCACAGGCTTCCCCAGAGGAGGAGAAGGGCCACTGCTGAAGCTGGAAAGGTCCAGCGAGACTCTCCTCCTTCCTCCACCCTCACTCCGTTCTTTCCTTTTGAACTCCTGACACATAACTGCCCAGATAATTCCTTCTCCATTCAATTTCTCATCGTGAAGGTGAGAGACTAGAAAATCTTTAGGGGGGCCCCTAAATTTCTCTGCCTTATGAAAGAAGATTGAAGTTTAGATTTTCCATACTTTTCCGATCGAGAAACGACACGACTGTTAGAGGCTTTCTGTTGCCTTATAACATATTAAGTTTTATTTTGGCTTTAAAGAAGAGTGATGGCTTAAAGAGGAAGTTCCTGCTACAAATCCCTTTGAGATGGAAACCAATTTCCAGGTGACAATGAGCAATAAAGCCTAGAAAACAGACCCCCACCTAAGACCAAGTCCAAATGGCAGCACATCCGCCGTGTACCTTCCAGCAATTATCTGGTCTTACAGTTGCTTCTCAAACTATATCTGTTACCACAGAAAGCAAGCTTATTGTTCTTGGGCAGGATTCAATAGATAGAAGACCAAGCTAACGTATTATCTGAAACCAAAGAAGCCAACTAACAAACCAAAATGTTTCAAGAAACAACTTTCTGGGGAAATCTTTTGATAAGGCATTTAAAAAAGAAATTGAACTAGGCACAGCACTCTCATGTGAGCAGTCTCTGGAAAATGTTTGTTTCAAAAGTCCCCCCCATTTGGTGAACACCTGAGTACATTCTTGGGGTCAACGGATCTGACCTCAGTGACTTGCAGTCTAATTCTGCACTTCCTACCCAGAGACCAGGTCTCTAGAGAGGTTGAGGATTGGTCCTTCTGAATGTCAATTCTGCAATGAGGAGGTGGGGTCTAGAAGTCTTTGTAGGAAAAGAAGCTGAATGGATGACTCATGTGAGAAGCCTGGAGTGGGAGGGTTCATAGGTGCAACTAAAGGGGCAAAGGCCGAAGGCAGGAGAGTTAGGACTTCCTGTGTGCCCACTAACACCGGGCTGAGCTCCCAAGTTACCAAGTTCAGCACAGGGTAACACAGCTTCCTGTCTTGGTCCATTCTTTTTACTAGCAACCCCTCCATTCTCTGAAATAAAATTCAAGTGGGGCAGTTTAGTGGCACCATTCAGATTGCCTTGTCTCCTGTCCTTTATTGCCACTCTTATTTGGCAGAATTCCCCAAACTCAGTAAGGAGCATGTTTTCCCCTTTTCTTTCTTGGTGTGCTTTCTGTTACCAAGAGAGGCAGCCCAGATGTGATAAACTGAAGAGTTGCCTTCCTTATAATCTGACTTGATTGAGCCTTCCAGGTTTGGCTCTCTGTGAACAAACAAACAAACAAAAACCTAGAAAAATTTTCTCAAAAACTAACATGGAATCACCATTACTCAGCTATACCACTCCTCAGCATTTATCCTGAAGAATGAAAGTGTGCATACAACAGTGATCCATGCACACTCGTGTTTACAGTGGTACAATTTCTAGTAGCCCAACTGTGGAACCAGCCTACCTGTCTGTCAATGGGTGAATGGACAAAGAATATGTATTATAGATACCCGATGGAGTTTTATTTCGCCATAAAGAAAAATGAAATTATGTTATTTGTGATAAACAGATGAAACTTGAGGGGTTATGTTAAGTGAAAAAAGCCAAATTCAGAAAGTCAAAGATCATATGCTTTTCTCATAGATGGAAGTGAGAGAGGAAAAGCAAGGGTGGGTGGGTAGTGGGAATCTCTTGAAAAATCTAATGGAGATGAGAACAGGAAAGCAAAGGGACCAGGAGGAGGGAAGAGGGGAGGGAAAGGGGAGGTACTGGGGAGCAAAACGGACCAAATCATCTTGTCATTTGTGTGCATGTGCAAATATGTAACAAGCCTCACTATCGTGTATAATTATGAAGCACCAATAAAAATAAGTTAAAAACTGACTTGGATTTCCAGTGACAGTCATGATAGTGTAACAGGACGGAATGTAACCTGTATCCTATCTTAAAAAAAAACTCAAACAAACAAAAAACCAAAAAAAAAAAAAAAAAAAAACACCTAGAAAACTGTGTGAAATCATTGTTTGAGGCCCTAACAGCACGCCCTGCAGGCTGTGCTGAAGAAGAGATGGGAAACCAGCGTCTGGGCTTTGTGTTTCCAAGGAGTATCTGCACAGTGGGCAGAGGAAGAGCTCAGGCCGTGTCTGACAGCCTGATTTTGATGAAGAAATGGTGGCCGGAGTTTGAGGAGTCCAGAAAAACCACGAGAAAGATGTTTTACCCTCCTCCCCCCAAAAGGTCTTAGGAAATGAAAACTAAAACTTCTTAGGAATGGCTAAAGTCAAAACAAACGCACCAGGTGTGGGCAGGGAGTGAACTGTGAGGTCCACACATCGGGTGGGCTGTAAAATGGTCCAACTGCTTCAGAAAAAGTGAAGGAGCAGAGCACACCTGTGCATGTGTATAGATCCCAAATTAAATAATTTGAGGATATTTAATCTGGCGTTTTCTATTAAACAAAAATGAATTTTTATGCTCTTAGCAACATACCAGCAAATAATTTTTTTTTTAAGATAAGGTCTGACTCGTAGTAATAAATCCTTTCTTGGAAAAAATGAAATAACATATGGAGAAACACAGAGCAAGCCCACTCAACAAGTTGTCCGCAAAAGACAGAACAAAGAAACCAATTCAAGATCACGAAGACAAAGGAAGGGAGAGCACAGGACATTTAAAAGGGAAAGGTAACTGGGCCTAATTATTTTTGTCCTACTTTTCCCTTTAAAGGCCTTGGAATTCTTGCCTTCCTTCTGGGAAAGTTGGCTCCAAGCTCACAGTCAGATGAGTCGGGTTTGTGTCCCGAAGAGCTGAGGCTGCTCCTGACCAGACACCCAGTGTCAACAGGCTCCTTGCTGAGGAGGCCACATGCAGTTTTGAGTGAGACCGAAGCTCAGGATGAAGCAGTCAGAATAGAAATTAATTAAAGATGTAGAAGGTTGTGTTCAACATGCGGCAGGGCTGCCCTTTAGAGAAATTAATGTCCTTTCCAGTTTCCTACTGGTGTTTAAAATGGAGGATGGCATTTTCCCCCTGATCCTATTATCTGTACAACTGTCCATTCTTTGAATAAAACTCCAAACTGTCTTTCTGATGAGCAAGGATGGCCCCAAACCCTGTCCTAATCACCAACACGAACATAAACTTCTGCAAATGCAGGCTGATGAGGTGAATTAGAATTCTGCTCTCCAAAAACCAGCACATTCTGGAAAGGCTGGGAGTTCATTTCAACAGTTAAGAATCAGAATGGTTGAGGGTCCCAGCAATGCAAAATTCTACTACTGCAGAACTCTGTTTCTTTTAGACCCATTCCTTTGAATTTTAACTCATATCTTCTTATGAAATGTCTCACCTTTAGAATAAAACCTTAAAGAGGTACAGGAAAAAGGGTCCGGATGCAGAACATGGATCAGAAAGATCCTTGGAATAGCGATATGTCACATTTGTTTATTTCCCAAGGTGTTCTATGTTTAATCACTGCAAAGCATCTTGGAATAAAGGCATAGGTAATTAATATCTTTGTGGGATGTGTAAGTGTGAATCATTCCTGTTTTAAGAAGTACATGTTATCTTTTGGGGAAAATGCAACCATATCGTAAGTGCGATGATAGAGTTTTGCATAAATGCACATATAGATATGTTATGGATGTATATGTCTGTCTATCCACCTACCTGGCTAATCCATAAAGTGTGACCTTGGCAGACAGTGCTGTGGGGCTGTGGGAAAGGCCCAGACTCATCAAGGATAGACAGGGGGAGGGAAATGCTTTGTGGAAGGTCAGCTGGAACATGATTTGGGAGTGCAATTCAAATCAGAAGAGGAAGAAAGTGCTTCCAGGATGAAGGATAATGAGAACCAGGTCTGAGCACCAAGAATAAGGATGGTGTGCTGTGACAAGGGAGAGGAAAGCAGGACTGAGTTGCAGGACGCAGTCGTGAAGCCAGACTGGGGAGAGCCTTGAACGCCAGTCTTCAGGAATTTGTGCTTTATCCCAGGACAAGGTGGAGCTGTTGAGAAGCTCAGAGTAGAAGCCTCAAAGATGACTTTCAGGTAAAATGTACCTGGAAATAATGCTCTAAGATGGAAAGGGCAAGAGGCTCAAGAGGGGAGGCCAAATCAAATATGGAAAGTGCATTTGCCCTGAAATGAAGAAAGAACATTTCTAAACAGTAATAAAACCAAATGAAATTGGATTTCTACACAAACCCCCAGTTTTCAAAGTAATGCCACACAAAGCACTGACTGCAGATAGCATGAGGCTGCAGAAGACACAAAGGGCCTGTGGTAGAGTTCCAAAGGGACAATACACAGAGACAGAGAGTTCTGCTCTCATCAGTCCTGGGAATAGAGAGCAGAGGACAGGAAAGGAAGGTCATTGGTGTTGGATCTAGCAGAGCCGAGCATGATTTTGGCAGAAGGGTTTTGGAGACAAAACCTTTTTCAGGCTTTGGAATCACAGAGAAACGCGTGGAAGTCAGAGCAGAGCAGATCCAGGCAGCTGGACTGTTAAGACTGAACGGGAGGTGGTGCATGCAGAGCGACACCACTTGAAGGAAATTACATCTCCACTTTGTGCTTCTGTTTCCTCCTGAAGTTCTAATGTTGCACTTCAGACCCAGTTGAAGACCTGTCAAACAGGTGAGTGACACTCAGCCCATAATCCAGAGTGTTGAGGTAGAGGGATCACGGAAAGCTATTACACTGGGAATCAGGAAAGAAGAAGAGGGATCAAGGGCACTCAGGAGATAGCACACAGCAAGAGACTAGGTAGGGGTGGGAGGTAGGGACAGGTGCCAAAGAGCATCATGAAGAGAACACTTCCCCAGATTTCTCAAATGACTGGATGCAGAACCACAGGAGACGACTCATATACTTTATAAGGCCACAGGACTAGGAGAACAGTAATTCCTTGGAGATTAAAAGGGAAAGAAATGTGTCTGTGCATCGGGCATATGCCTGTGAATTTGGGGAAGATAGTAAATGGATTTGTGGGTTGATCTGAGAGTGGCTCACTCACTCAGAGAGACCAGCAGTTAGTGACACACAGAAATTGAGCCTTGGAGAGATTATTTAAAGATCAAAACATAAAGATGGCCTACCTGCATAACAGCTAAGAGAGTGACAGGAGAGGAAAAGGAGAGTAGAAAGAAATGTAAGCGGGGCTGGGGATGTGGCTCAAGTGGTAGCGCGCTTGCCTGGCATGCGTGCGGCCCGGGTTCGATCCTCAGCACCACATACAAACAAAGATGTTGTGTCCGCCAAGAACTAAAAAAAAAATAAATATTAAGAAAAATTCTCTCTCTCTCTCTCTCTCTCTTTAAAAAAAAATGTGAGCATCTACAGGAGAGGCGGGACACTTGTCAGGGATAACCATGCTGGAAGGCAGGTGAGCAAAAGAAAAATCCAGAGGCAAACCCAGGAAAGAGGAGGAGGAAGGGGGAGATGCAGGCTTTTGAGATGTCACGGATGGCAATGTCATGAAAAGAACAATCAACTCAAATTCGAAGAGGTTTTCGAGTAGAAAAGCCAGGAAGAGTGACTTAGGGTAAAAGGAAGGGTTCACTGATAAAACGAACGCCAAGGCTGATGTTTCAGGGCGATTAACAGGTAGAAGCAAGACAGATGATGAGGGGCGAGGGTGGGCGGAGTTGTGGCAGACACGCTGGGAAGCTGAGCAGAGAGGGAAATCAGCAAGGTCTGTGAGGCCTCCGTGCTGGGTGCACTGTGCAATCTCGATTTTTTTTTTTTCCGATGAGTAAAAGAAGAGGATATGAGGTCAAGAAACAATTTTCCATGTTTAAGAAAAAATTTCAATATTTAATGTTTGAAATGCCAGGGTGAGAAGTCAGGAAGTATATTAAAAAAAAAAAAAAAAAAACAGAGAGAGAGAGACAAAGAGAGAGAGGATACAGAGTTCAGGTAGAAAGTGGACATCTCAGCAGAGGGCCATCTTCTCTGATGCAGAAGTTTGCTGAGAGAAGGGGCAGGTGGGGACAGATCTGTGGCAAGGACCCGGTGTGCAGACCGCAAGTTCTGGGCTGCCCAGAACAGCAGGTGACAGGACATCCAAGAGTGGTTTGAAAGTCAAGTACAGAATTCAGGGCAGAAAGGGAGAGGGAACTCTTGGCAAGGTCATTGTGAAATGTCCACTGCAACAGGGCCGAGCACCCCACACGTACAATAGGCCTCACCTTCAAGGCAATTTCTTCACTCATGACCCGCAAGCTTGAGCTTGAGAATAATAACCTCTTGGGATGGTGACAAGAAGGCCCAGGTAGGAGAGGAAGGAGAGAGGCAGAAGCCTCAGATAGGATGGACCCAGGGGGCTGCAGTCCCCAAACGGGGAATCCCAGAGTCTTCTCCAACAAGGGACTATGAGGAAGGAAATGGGCCTGGCACTCAGGAGGAGGGAGCAGAAATAAACTTTCCAAACCCAAACCGGCCCTTCTTCCAAAGGAACGAAAGAGATGGTTTCTTCTATCTCACAGAACAAAAAAATGAAAATTGGAAAGGAAGTATTTTGGATTATTAGTTCATTTTTTTTCTTTTGGCATTGCATTTTAGAAAATTGTTTTGATATTTAAGATAACTAAGATTTTGTCCGACTGGTTCCCTAACCAAGAAAAAGCATTAGAATTTCCCAGAGATTTTTTTATAGGGATAGACTTCTGAGCACCATCTGTAGAGACTGCCCTTGAGAAGGCCTAAGGTCATGCCCAGGAGTCTGTATTTTTAAGTCTATTGACAGTTGGGTGCTATAATTAACAAGGTGCAAAACAAATACATTTAGATTCACTTTGTACAAAATTTAAGAGTACTCTGGCATTGCTCAATTCCAGCTTATTGTTTCACTTAAAAATCTAGTATGCAAGGGTTTAGTTTTATTCTTCCTTCAAAATACAAATATATCTGAATATAATTGGGCAACACACTGGAAATTACTTTCTATTGCGTAGCCTTGCTTTTTCTTCATCGATTTGTTCTTTGATTCATTCTGCCGACTGTATGGCACTGGTACTTGGTGAGATCCTCTTCTAGGTTTGCCGCAGCAGCATCTATCTTTCACTCTTCCAGGGACATGCAGCAAGGGGAAGAACCGAGTGTGTTGAAAGAGAATTCTGAGGATTCAGAAGCTTAGCAAACTATTGACAGATATCAGTGGGTTAATGTTTTAGTTGCAGGAACAGAGACAAACTCTTAAGTGGCCGAAATAGAGTCAAATCTGCCAAGGTGACCTACAAAGAAGGGTGGGGGGTGGGGGTTGAGGAAAAACAGGGGGGCAGAACGTGGGAAGCAGGAGAGCAGACAGGAGGTTGACATGTACCTCCCAGCCTGAGTCTGGAGGGGCCCTGGCACCAGGACAGACTGGCCAGCCAGTTAAGACCTCTGTTTCCCCAGCACATGAATGCAAGTGAGAGATTTAAAAATAAGGAAAAAAAGAACAAACTGACCAACCACAAAAACAAAATCACCAGATCACTCCTGCCTTTATAAATGACACAGAACAAACAACTATGAACTTGAGTGAATCAAAAGCTAGACTTGTATTAATTGAGTTCCTATCTTGGGCAAGGCTGGGGACAATAGTGGGAACCAAGTAAACATGGTTCCCACATTCATGGGTTTCTTCGAGAATTTCCTATACACGGCATCTGATATTGTTTTGAGGCCATAATTCAGTTGTGCTATGCTAGAAAGAACAATCAAGGTACTCCCAATGTTATCTAAATTGGAATAGAGTGCTACCACACCCAATTGGGAACCCTGAACACTGTCCTGACCAAAAGCATTCTGTCATCTACATCTTTGTGATTAATTTCACTGTTTCCCATTGTGGAGGGCCTTCATGAAGTGTACTACAACGATACTACACAAACTTTTTAGAAAATAAGCACACTGTACCAGTCCTCTGTTCTACCCACTGAAGCGGGATGGAAGATGGTTTCTACTTGTGCTGGGTACGTTTACAACCCTTGCTAGAATTCTAGATAGCTTTTCAATCAGTAGGCAAATAGGTATTATGGCTCTCAAACTCACTTTTCCCCAGTAAGATATACGTGTACATATATTTAAAAATATTGTATACGTGTTCACACATGTATTTACACTGAAACCTCGTGCACTCGTGTGTGTGTGTGTGTGTGTGTGTGTGTGTGTGTGTGTACATGTATATACATCCCTGCATGGCAATCTAAAACTGAAATGGGTAGTTCCTGGAAAAATATTCACAAAATGTATCTAAGTGATGCTTAGTATCTATTCTGTTCTCTTGTAATTAATAGACTTTGTTATTATTTTTTCCTAATTTTTAAAGTTTGTTCTAATTAGTTATACATGACAGTAGAATGCATTTTGACACATTGTCATGATACATTAATGACACATTAATTAATGACACATTAATATGCCAGAGGGCTGTGCATAGTGCAGAGTCACATCAGTAGTGTATTCATACACCTATATAGGGTAATAATGTCTGTCTCATTCTATTGTATTTCCCATCCCCATAGCCCCATCCTTCCCCTCACTCCCCTCTGCACAATCCAAAGTCACTTCATCCTTCCCTACTCTCCCCCTCAAACCCAACTATGGATCAGCATCTGCTTATCAGAGAAAACATTTGGCCTTTGGTTTTTTGGGATTGGGTTATTTCACTTAGCATGATATTCTCTAGTTCCATCCATTTACCTGCAAATGCCATAATTTCTGTCTTCCTTAAGGATGAGTAATATTCCATTGTGTTTATGTACCACATTTTCTTTATCCATTCATCTGTTAAAGGGCATCTAGGTCGGCTCCATAGTTTAGCTATTGTGAATTGAGCTGCTATAAACATTGATGTGGCTGTGTCCCTGTAGTATGCTGATTTTAAGTCCTCTGGGTAATAAACTGAGGAGTGGGATAGCTGGGTCAAATGGTGGTTCCATTCCAAGTTTTCTGAAGAATCTCCATACTGCTTTCCAAAGTGGCTGCACCAATTTGCAGTCTCACCAGCAATATTTTTTACAGGCATTTTGGGCTTGTAGAAAAAGTTGAGCAGAAACTCAGAGAATTTCCATATACTCTGTATTCACCAGCCCCTATCCCACATTTAATAATTTGTTGTTTCCCTTATTAATAGCACCTACCATTAATGTGGTATCCTTGTTATAAATACTGAGTCAAGGCTATGCATTGTTAACTAAAACCTATAGTTTAAATTGGGGTTGACACTTGTGCACTGCATGGACGTTGACAAATGGATGCCATGTAGCCATCACTGCAGTGTCACACATGGTAGTTTCATGGTCCTAAGAATATCTTGTGTTCCCCTCATCCATTGCTCCCTCCCCACTAGCCCTTGGCAACTACCCATCTTTTTGCTCTCTAGCTCACTGAGTACTTGCAAAAAAGCAAATGGAATCCTGTACACACAGAGCTGAGGAGAGTACCTGATATACATCAAGTTTTCAAGAAATAGGAATCTATTATTATTATTACTCTTAACCACCCTGCATCTTATTTGGAATACAGTAAGACCTAGTAAATATTTTTTTAAACCCGGAAGGATTGCCTTTTTCATAGGCTTGTCTGATCTACGGAAGTTTCTCAGAAGAGTCAAGTCCAGAACCTTGAAATATAAATGCAAAAGGAGGGGGGAATGATGTAGGAGGCTGAGGAGATAGCCTAGTGCTAGGCTGAAAGGCAGAAAAATAGAAGGAGTGTTTGGAGGACAGAGATCTCTATGATTAAAGCAGACAGGAGCGAGGGAGCTGTCTTTCAGAGATCACCAATGACCTTTGCAAATGACAGCTATCTGAACTTCCTCTAAGTGGCATGAAAGCAAGACCTCAGTTATATAAGCAGTGAATAAAGGCTTCCATGCATGCTGGGATTGCACTAGTCTTGTCCCATCCTTGGGAACACTGAGAACATACACTCAGTCAATTTTCTGTGTTCTGGACCAGTATAGGACTGTGCTCCCATAAGATGGTCATGGAGCTAAGGATCCCTATTGCCTGGTCGTAGCCATGCTAACAGTGTAGAATGACTTCTCTCCAAAGAACAGCGAAGGAATGAAGTGGATATACTAATCACATTCAGGATCAATGATGCCCACACAGTACCTATGGTACTGCAGACAGACGATATTACTAATGTGATTTCATTTTATTTTAAAAGGCAACCTACCAGTGTGAACATTTTCTTCGATTCAATGACCCGCTTGTCCATATTTCAAATCACAGAATCAGAGTCACATTAAAGAGGTTTTATCATGAGATTTAGTGCCTAAAATACATTTCTACTGGAGAAAAAAAAATGTCCGAGCATAAAAACGCAATTAAGAGGCTGCAAGTACTGTTCTTATACCAAACCTGAGGACAGATCAGACAAGCTGCTGACTTCTGAGTGAGCTGTCTGGGGTCAAGACTGCTGGGCCTAACTTGCTGGCCCAGCTTCTTAATGCAGGTGCTGCCGCCAAAACAATCTAGCAGGATAGCTAATTTTCCTTGCTATCCTGCAACTTCTCAGGAACATTCCAAATGCAGTGCACTAGCATCAACGGTACTCTAACCATTTTCCTCAACATGCTCATGTAAAACTGGATAATTTCATACTGACAGTGATGGGAGAACAGGAGGGCATTTCAGTATTCCAGCGTCTCTTCTTGTTCCACTGTCATATGCGTGTCTCAACATAATTCTGTGCAATATGCTGTCATTATGTAGGCCTTTATTGTATTTGAGATGGGATATATACCTAGGAATGCACCATACCTAAGAGTTGATGCAAGTGCACCACAAGGCCTTTGTTGTGGAGGGTCCTTTTTAACTCTAAGACTAGGTCCTTTGTACCAGGATCATGTTGCATCACATATTTTTTTCTTAGAAATGTTGATAGCCAAGATTAGTTGCTTTTGGCAATGACCCTCGTTTGCAAAACCAAACATTCATAATTCCGTCTCCTAAAGTATTTTGAGATCCAAATTTTGAGAATCACTGATGCTTCTTTGGTGTATACAACCCACTGACATATGTTAAGAAACACATCTTTCAGAAAGAATACACCAAAGTAACAAAGTAAGGCCTCTCTGGTTAGAAAAAATATCTTTAATAATAGCTTTATAAACTCATATAAGTGGGATTGTTCACTAAGGATGTGAACAAAAATTCAAAAATCTATTCATAATCCCCAACACCAAAATTTTTGCATCGGTTCTTTTGCTTTGCATTTTCTTTGTATTTATTTTTACAAAAAAAATAATGGCAATTTTGACACTTTCAGTTGCTAACTTCACATCACTTGGGAAGCATTTAGAAAGAGTAGGGAGTGTCCACATGGAGGACCGTTCCCAGATTGCACTAATATTATGGCTGATTGTGAGGTCAAGGACATCATTTTAAAGAGATAGAGGTAGGTATACCCCAAGGTCTGAGAGAAAGTGGGATGAAGGCAACTCATCTGTGATGGAAAGAATTAGAACAAAAAGCTAGCCAACTCACTGTACACAATAGAGCCAAAGTAGCTTTTATTTGGGGCTCTAAGAAAACACCTGGAAGCCATGGAGCTTGAAGGTGTGAGAAAGGCAGGAGTGGATGAAAGTAAGATTATCTCCTGTTCAACAGATGGGAAAAACCTCACTGCAGTAGTCCGGGAGGTTCAGGAAGAGATGGAGCTTCTCATGCAGTCTTGAGCTCTATTGTTAGATCTTGCAAAATTTTATATATATATAAAAAAAAAAAAACAGTTCAACTTTCTTTGCTTGGCCTTTTGGCCTACAAAAATACTAAGGCAGGCTGACATTTTGGCTACAAATTTTGCAGCTGTGTAATGACTGGGGTCTAGGAGACCTTACTATACTTGGTTCAGCTCTTGAGTTCCTTTTGAGACCAAGACAATAGAACTTATAATTAGCAAACGACCATAAGTCTCTGAGTATGACACATGAATAGAAGTCTTCCTTTTTCTTTTTCCCTGCACAGGGATATAAAAATAGAACAAGTGACTAGTGCATTTTCACTTCTACTCACACCAACTTGAATAAAAAGATATATATAAAGATATAAATTGGCAAAAACATGGCCCAATATGAGGTGAATGGTTTTCATCTTCCTCTAAGATTGAGGCTTCTTGCTGACACCAAAGAGTCAATGTGAACCTGTCAGAAAGACATTTGTTCTAAAGGATCTCTTCCCTTCCATTCCAGTGTGGTAGTCCCTTACCCCTCCTGCCTATCTTCCAACACTTCTAGTGGATTCCAGAAACCATGGATGGTGTTTTGTGGGCTTCCTTTGTCCTTTATGTAATTAGCATATCTGCTTCATTCATTCACCATTCTTTTGAGAGAAACTGTGCTACACCACATATATCATGCTTTTTTTCAGCGTTTTATGTCCTTCCACCTCGTTGGCATTCACTAATCTTGCTCTTTGGGACCATGATTAAGTAAAGTCAGGGTCACCTGAACACATGCACTGCCTCGCTCCACCCATTGACCTGCTATCCAAGATGGCTATGTGAGTATGAATGGGGCCAGCAAAGCACACAGGGGATAAGCTGGGAAAGGGAGCGCTCACATGCAGGGTGGAATTGAGCAAGATGGCTTGAGATTTAACCAGGCTCCTCAAGACGGCATGCAATTAAAAACTTCTGAAATTTTCCATATAATATTTTCCGACTATCGCTGATGACAGGCAATTCAAGCCACAGAAAGCAAAGCCATGCTTAAGGAGAACCACTACATCCCCAAACCAGCCTGTGACCTTCTCTGAGCTATGAAGTAGTTCCTTTGTTATTAATTTCCCTAGTTATTCCTGCCTTAATCCAAATCCCACATGGATGTTAGATAAATGTCCTAAAATCGAAGATCTGATTAATTATGTTGGTTCCCAATTTTAAAAAGTACATGATTACCCCTCATGGGAAATTGAACAGACCAGGTCCTTTAAACCCAACTTTGACTTCCGTTCCCTCATTCCCCCTCCAGCCCTGGGCAATCTGGGGTTCCAAAGAAACTTCTTTATCCTTCTTTCACACGCAGCAAGCTTTCCTGTCTCTGCTATTTCTCATGCTATTTCCTCTGACAAGACTGAAATTCCCTATCCAAATTTTGTCCATCCTGAAGGCCACACCTGAAAATCTCATTTCACAAAAGCCAAACATCATTTCTTTCTTCTTAGGAACTTTACTTTGTTTTTATTTATTTTCATCTTGTTCTTTAAGTATATTGCTTCATTTTCCACGCTGTGGGTTAAAGTAAAAACCAAAATGCTCAAGCAGTCCTTGGAAGTCTAGACTGTTTTTCAAAAACAGATTCTCTGGGATCCATTTGCAGAGGTCTCTGTCTATGAAGAGGGGACCAACTTCCCCTTTTTCCCTTCTACAAGAGTTCCTCTTCTCTCATTCTAGAGACAAAGACTTCCTCTAGTTAAGCTCCTCTGAACTTTCTTCCTCATGGGGACTTGACCTTTGTACTTCTATGCCTGTCTCTGTGTCACCCGGTTTTAATGAAATCCTGCTAAGTCAGTTAAAGCCCCCCCACCTTGATATCTGATCATCTTCTGTGTCTGATCAAATTTCTCATTCGAGCACCTCCCAAGGTGATGTCTACCCCACCAGGTCTGCCTTCAGAAGGAATCCTGGAAGATCTGTTTAACCAGAATATCCCCACACCTCTGATACAAGCCTCTGAGTAAGTTTTCTTCCACTGACGGCACGGTGCTCTTTGGCTGTGAATCCCCTCTTGTCCATGTTGTTTTAGAAACTGAGCCCACAACGACACTGAGCTCTCTTTCCACTATTTCAACAGTTTCTGAATAAGATCTGTTTTTACCACTTTAATGCCCAGCTCTGTTTTTTTTTTTTTAACACTATCAAAGAGGGAGGTGGTCCTATCAGTCCTTCACACCATGTGTTATAAATGATGTAAATGATGTAATTCAGCATCCTGTATTTATTTAGCCTCTCATCTGCAGCTGATTCTTTTAAATTGAGAAATCTGTCTGGCTAACTTCTATGAAATAGCTCTTTACAATGAAAAGAATGCCATCTTATGAACCATTTCACTTGATTTTCACAAGTGGGAGAGCTATTATGAGAGCTACTGAGGAAAATGAGGCTCAGAGGGGTTAAGGGACTTGTCCATCATGATGTTAGTAGAAGGAATATTTAGTGCAGAAGAAAACTCAGAAAGATCATTAGATCCATTTTCAAGTCCATGCTTGAAGCTGATATTTTTTTTCCCCTTTCAGAATCAACATAGGGTTGAGAAAATAAAGAAAAGTTCCAAGAACTCTTTTTCCTCAATATTTCCTTTTGTCCCACTCAGCAGAGAGGAAATAACAAAAAAGGCCAACATTGATTGAGTGCTTACTGAAAGGCAGTCCTCATATAAACACCTTGCATGGAACTATCTCCTCTATCTCTCCTGATATTATTTATGAGGTACTTAACCATGGAGTACAGATGGGCAAAGGAGATGAGAAGACCAGCTTGCTTGAGGTAGAAAGGGGGTTTGAATAGAGACTATGCGCTTCACAGCCCGCATTTCTAACGTTGATGCCAGGGCTTCTCAAAATTTCCTGTACTCACAAGTCACCTGAGAACTTGTTACCTGCAGATCCTGACTCAGTAAGGCTGGGCTGGGGTCTCATTTTCTGCATTTCCAGTAAGTTTCCAAGGGCTGCTGTTGCTGCTGGTCCTTGAACCACACTTTGAGTATCAGCTTCTTATACTTGTCTCTGAGAATTCTGGAGTTAGTCACCCACTCACGGGGGCTCCAAGGCTAGGGACTAAGAAGGAAGGGGAGAGGACCCCTGAGTGTCTTGCCATGTGTATTCTTTGGCCTTCTCTGAATACTCTGGCACCATTCCCATGCCTCTGGCTTTAAGCCACACCCGCCTTGTTCTTGGAGAAGAACATTTTCATTCTGAAGCATATATAATGTTATTTCAGTTAATACTGGAGTACACCCCAGCCTGCCTTCTGTCTGGAACACAGCTCTGTCTACACTTAACATCACTTGCCTTTCACAGTGTCCTGCCTCTGATTTTTTAATTTGACACATCAGTTCACA
The DNA here is from genome assembly GCF_048772815.1 of Callospermophilus lateralis. Taxonomy (NCBI): domain Eukaryota; kingdom Metazoa; phylum Chordata; class Mammalia; order Rodentia; family Sciuridae; genus Callospermophilus; species Callospermophilus lateralis. Next base: position 17,592,451 of record NC_135317.1, on the reverse strand, counting down.
TGAAATTCCCCAATTATCCTAGCTGGTCATCATGAAGCAATCATTTATATTAAATTCGCTGATAAACTAATAGGACACATTGACTAGTTTTTCCTAAATGGAGATCTTTCATATTGGGTACACGAGTTGCAGAACTGGACTCACTCATTCACTTATTCTTCCTTCACTATGTGGTACTTACTATGAGCCAGGTTCTGGGCCAGGATTTCCCCTTTGCTCCTTATGCTCTGTTTAGAATCTGGAGCACCTGATTTTTTTTTTTTTACATATAAATACACTCATTTTTATGTTATATGTGTGATACTATCAATGATTGTATTTTATTTAATGAATTCAATCTAACGTACTTAGTTTTAACTTTGTTTTGTGCACTAGTTCCAAGACTGTGAGATGATGTGGTCACTTCCCAATATAATGTCACTTCCAAATATAAAATCTCATTACATTCAGTTGGCCTCTGCAGATGTTTGTTGTACAATGTGGTCATGAACCCACAAAAAATCTACCCTCACCTTTAGTGAAGTGAATATGAATCCCTTTTCAATAAATTTATTGACTTCAAATGAAAAACTGGTCCTTGGCCACATCATCTGGCTTTATCTGGCTTCCTATTAGAAATCACTTTCTCTGTCCCGACCTTCTTTGGGAAGTTGCCCATTTCTGCCACTGCAGAGTAGAGTCAGCCCCAACACACTCATTTCTTCCCCTTTATATTTAGTTCCGTAAGCTAGGAACTTTTTATGCAATTTCTTTTTTATTGTTACAACAATCCTGAGTGACAAGGTATATTCCTGTCCCCGCTTTGCAGACAGAAAATATGAGAGAGGTAAAATAACATTAGCTGCCTCCCCTGGGCACAACATAGGTACAGGAGGCTCAAAACTGCGAACTGGACATTCTCATTCACTATTTGCCCACCTGTGAGAAGGATATTTTATAGTCTGCACCTGACAGAAGAAGTGCCCACTCAGGAAGGGCTCACTGCCGGACAAAATGCAGACATTGGCCGCTGTCAGAGCTGGGTGCTAGCCTGGGAGCCAAGTTCAGGGCCTGGCCTGTATCCATGGTGCTGCCTGCTCACCTGATCTCACCTGATGAGGGTGCCCCAGCTGGAGAAGATGGCAGGGCCAGGACACAGAGGTCTGTCTGAGGAGAACGGCCCTGAGCTCAGCCACCCATGCACTTGGCTTCCTTTCTTCAGAGCTATGCATGTAAACCCTCAGGATCTTATTACCTTACTTGAGTCCAGTGGAGCACAGTATCTACTGCCCTTTCCATCACAGTTGGGCAAAGAAAAGTAATAATGACCTAAGCGCGGCCTCTTCTTCTGACCTTTTTCTATGCTATGACTCTGCTTCCCGCCCTGCGCTTGCCGGGACTGCTCATCCACCCGTTGTTCCTTCTCACACACTCAGGGCCTTTGCTTCTGCAGCAACCCTTTATTTCATTCATTTTCAGTCTGCCCTTCTCTTGTGGGCTATTTCCTTCATTTCACACACATGCTTCAATATCTCCTAGTTTCAAAAGCCCTAACCAGGTTCCAGGTCTTGCCTTGTCCATCCCTACCATGGCCACTCCCTTTTAAGATGTGTTTCCTTTAAAGATTGGGCTTGCTTGTTAAGTTAGCTATACCACCTGCTCATGGTTCTCTGTCCTCATCCCTAATACCTTCCAAAGACCCACCTTCAAATATCATCACATTGGAAATTAGGATTTTTGTCATATACATTTCATATTAATTTGTTGGGGAAAAAAAAAATTTGTTGGGAACACAGACATTCAGAGCACAGCATCTATGACTGCCAACGTTTCTATAATGAACATTGCACTACTCATAATCAAAACACAAAAGTGTGTGTGTGTGTGTGTGTGTGTGTGTGTGTAAGAGACTATGAGGTATGGCACTGTGCATATACCCTCCTAGAGGTGTGCAAGGTGTGCATACCACAACACATTTTGTGGTTGGGCAGAGTGAAGTGTTGAGAACAGAGGCCAAACTGCAATGGTGGAGGGTGAAGGATGAGGAAATGGAACTGGGCAAGGGCGTCATGGATGGCGGAAGGAAGCCAAGGTGGGTAAGAAGCAACAGAGAACCCAGGAAGAGGTGGTGCTTGTTTTTTCTTTAGGATCTGAATCTACTTTGCATTCACACATAAAAGACAAACAATCAAAAGCACTAAAGTGTGAAAACACAGGAAAGGGCCAATGCAAATTGGTGTAGGGAGGAATAAGGTCCAGACTCTCACCATGTCCTGCTGGTGTCTCGTGAATTGGCTCTTTTCTTACTCCTGCTGGTGGCTTTCCCTGTTCAGACCTTGACCTCCTGTTTGTCCAGAGAAGTGACCTACCTTCATAGTTCCTTACTGCTATGGCTTGGATCTGGAATGTCCCCCAAGGCTCAGGTGTTGAAGGTTTGGTCCCCAATGCAGCAGTGTTCAGAGGTGGGGCTCTTGGGAAATGATTAGGTCAGGAGGGCTCTGACCTCATCAGTGGACTATGAGGAGGTGGTGGACACTGCAGGAGTGGTTCCTGAGTGAAGGGAGTGGGTCCTTGGAGGTGTGACTTTGGGGACTACATCTTGTTCCCATCTCACTCCTTCTCTCTTCTCTTCCTGCCGCCCATGAGATGAGAAGCTCTGCACCACCACCTGCTCCACACCATGATGTTATGCCCCTAAAGAATTGGGCCAAGTGACCGTGGACTGAAACCTCTAAAACCATGAACCAGAATAAATCTTTCCTCCTTAAGTTGTTTCTCCCAGGAATTTGTCACAACAACAGAAAACTGACTAAAACACTCACATTCAATCTATTTCCACATATTGTTGCCAGGTTAATTTTCCTTGTGCTATTCCCCTGTGCCAAACTCTTTCAGTGTCATTCTGTTACTCTCAAGATAAAATCCAAGCTCCTCTAGGAATACAAAGTCCTTCTCCCGTGGCCTCCCCTGTCCTTCGCCATCCTGACGTCTCCTTCCCCCATGAGCACACAGCACAGTGGAAGCAGTGGCTTACATCCTCAAATATGGCTGGGAGCCCTGGCGGATCCCTCTGGCTTCTTTCTGCCTGTACAAATCCTGCCCTTCTCAAGTCTCATGTCAACCATTCTCATAGAGGGAATGTCTATGCCCCTGAAGCCACATAATAAAGTGACCTTTGATTCTACATTGGCATGCCAATTAACACATCCTTCAAACAAAACATTTTCCAAAAGCTTATCTGTGTCTATCACTGTGAAAAGCATCAGAAATTCCAACAGGCTAAAGATATGGACCATGACAACTTGATTACCTCACTGATACCTGGCGTCATATTGAAAAACCGACAGCATTTAAAAAATAGCTGTATAGCTTATCAATACTGGATTTTCAGCTCTTCAAAGATAGAAGCTGTGTATTAAAGCATTAGTACAGGTCATCTGAAATTTCTATCTCAGGAACAGACAGCAGGAATCAAATAACTATTTTGCTGAAAGGACCTGTTAAAATTGGATAGGGTTTGCAGCCTCAGAATAATAAGAAACCGTGTAAATTGAATTTTCTTTTTTCCTCTGATACTCTGGGATGTAAATATAACACATGTGCAGACTTTTCCTTTTATCATATTATAAGCTCTCTTTTAAGGCATATTTCCATGTGCTTTGAAATAATTTCTTCTTATACTTGCATGTGTGCTGAATGCTGTTTGGTGCAAAGGTTGTGTCCTTTAATTTTCAACTCCATTTCCAAATGGTTCTCATGGTAAGCCTAAGAGCTTTCTCATTTTTCTTGGAGGGTGATTTAATTTCTGAAAGTTGTAGAAATGTGTCAAAACTTTCTTTTAGTTAAAAAGTACTACCTATAAATTTCAAGCCTATATATATTCTTTTATTTATTTGTTCTTTTTAGTTATACATGACAGTAGAATGTGTATGGTTTTATATATATATATATATATATATATATATATATATATATATATATATATGATTGACACAATACCTTTATTTTACATTATTTATTTTTATGTGATGCTGAGCATTGAACTCAGTGCCTCACACACAATAGGCAAGTGCAGCTACAACCCCAGCCTTAGAATATGTTTTGACATATCAAACATATATGGAGTATAACTTCCTATTCTTGTGGTTTTATATGATGTGGAGTTACACTGGTCGTGTACTCATATATGAACATAGGAAAATTATGTCCCATTCATTCTACTGTCTTTCCCATTCCCATCCCCCCCATACCCCCCTGTCCAGTCCATTGAACATCCATTCCCTCTATCCCCTGCCTATTGTGAGTCAGCATCTGTATATCAGAGAAAACATTTGGCCTTTGTTTTTTTTTTTGGGGGGGGGGATTAGCTTATTTTGTTTAGGATGATAGTCTTCAGTTGTATCCATTTACCAGAAAATGCCATAATTTCATTCTTCTTTATGGTGGAGTAATATTCCATTGTGTATACATACCACATTTTAAAAAATCCATTAATCTATTGAAGAGCATCTAGGTTGGTTCCCTAGCTTAGCTATTGTGATTTGAGCTGCTATGAACATTGACATGGCCACAACACTATGGTTTGCCAATGTTAAGTCCTTTGGTTATATGCCTAACAGTAGGATAACTGAATCAAATGGTCATTCCATTCCAAGTTTCCTAAGGAATCTCGACACAGCTTTCCAGAGTGGTTGCATCAATTTGCAGTCCCAGCATCAATGTATGAGTGAACATTTCCCCCCCACATCCTCACCAACATTTATTGTTACTTATATTCTTGATAACTGCCTTTCTGACTTGAGTGAGATGGAATCTCAGTGTAGCCAAATCTAGATTTTAATGAATGTAATTATCACATAGATTATTTCACCTGATTACTCCTGACTTTCTATGGCTGCTCTTTTGTTACAATTTTTACAGCCATTTCATAAAATTAATTTTATTTAAGATGTTCACATATGATGATGTTACTTTTATGGTAAACATATTCTGTGATACATTTTTATAATTTAACCAAATTATCTTGTTTTTTTGCACTCCATTATTCTTGTGTATAGCATGACAGTTACATAGTTATTCGTTTCTGAAAGCTTACACATAGTTTATTTAAAATGCATTGTTTTCATTTGGATAACCTCTGAAAAGTTTCCTTTTGCTTTTTAACCTGTTCTCTTTAACTTAATATCACATGAGCACTACTGCATTGACCATCCCCAATTAACGTGCTCTTGGGAACCTGATGGCGGTGCTTCCCACCCGTCATGCTGCCAATCCCCAGTGAACAATAGCAACACCAATGCCCTCAGATCCCAGCTGGCCAAACAGGGACAGAGGACCAGTCCTCAGAGGCAGGCACAGCTCAGTTGAATCTGCCACTGTGCCTCAGGGATAGACAGGCTACAACCACTATGGGGACACCTGGCACCTGCTATTTCTCCACGATGCTCCAGGGCACAGCCAATGTGGGCTTTGCCACACAGACATCAAGCTCAATGTCAGCCAAGGTGAGCTGCTGCCTTTCAGGAAGAATAATTGGGAGCTTGAGAACTAGAGACACATGTTGCTAAGGGACAGGGTGTAGAATCCAGAGTGAGAAGTGGGAAGGCCAGGCTGGGGGTCCTGGTGAAGTCCGCTGCCCAGAGCATGGGCACTACTTTGCTGTCCCTGGAAGCAGGTACTCTGTCCAAAAGTGCCCTGAGACCCAGGCCACAGGGGCCTTGCCTCAGCTTCTGCATTTCAGATCTCTTATTCACCATCAGCATCAGTTTCAGCTTCATCTGGTGAAACATGAAAGCTCAAGCCACTCTCGGCTCTTCCCAGTCGGCATCTGTGATTCAACAGGCGACTGCAGACACATTCATGCCTGAACATCACCGAGTCAGAGGGCCCACCTTGGCCTTCCTCTGGCCATGACTCTTTCCAGGGAGCTTAGCTTCTTCTACAAGGAGCTGGACTTCTCAAACAGACTTCAGATACCCAGATCCCTGGAATTCTCTGCTCAAAAATTCAGCTTCCACTCACAGCTAGGGAATAGAGTGGTCTTTTCACAAGACATAATCCCCTTATACACCTGGTGACCAGGGCATAGGCATAATGCTAGGGAGATTTTTTTAGAATTTTTGGGTTGAGTGTTGGAATATATACTCCAAGGGTGAGGATGCTGGGAAAAAACAGGGTGAGCAGGGTGGGTGGGTGGGGTGGGGTGGACACATGGCCTCTTCCAATCATACTTTCACTCCTGTTCACATAGATGTTAGGACCAAGACCACTTCAGTCCACTTACAGCTGACACAACCTTTTAATGAGGTCCAAGCCATGTGCTGAAGGATGACTATAAAAGAACATACATTTTCCTAAATTTTAAAAAAATATTTTATGCTAAAATGTTAGGTTAGATTCTAAAGTCATTCACATAATCCCAGAAGTCTCCACAGTGCATTTGTCAATGAAAGAAAGTAATAGCTGTTAGATTCTGTAAACATAGTATTAATTACAGGAAGCTTCTGAATGACTCTAAAAGAGATCTTTAACCAGCAGAGTGGAGGAAGGGCAGCCATGGAGAAGGAGGGGAGGCAAAGCGGAGGTACTGGGGATTGACACAGAGCAAATTATATTCCACACATGTGAGAATATGTTAAAGGGAGCCCCGCTGTTGTGTATAACTATAATGCACTATTAAAAACAGAAAAAGAGATATTTGCATTCTCTATTATATACTTGTTCTTACACATAGTTGAGCAAGTAGTCACAGTTGGTGACTATCAAGACTTGGATAAAACCACCGACCAAGAGTTATAGGTCACCATTTCTCATTCAATGTCTGATTAAAAAAAAAGTTTGTTAATTTATGCTTGTCCTTAAAGCAATTGGAGGTATTGCATTTTTAAATTCTATATAAGTTCAATACTTTGTGTTCTTCTCAATACTTTTTATTTTATGTTTAAAACCAAGAATATGTATTGTATTTTTTTCCACAAAACGCCATCTAGATACCCTAAAATGCTATTCAATTTATCCATGTATCATACGAATATTGCCACTTTTATTTGCATAGGAAAGTGAAAAAAGTGAGAAGCACAAATCTAACTGGACAGAGCTGACCAGGGACAACAGGATGCCTGGGACAGGTGGGTATGGAAAGCTGCTCCCTCACATGTTTCGTGGGGAAAGTTTCTGGATCACAAATATCTACTATTTCTGACTTTTATTTTGAGTGTATCCTTTAAAAGAGTGGATGCCCTTCCTTTGTTCAATTTTAAGAACAGATTTTTCTCCTCAATAAATCAGCTTCAAATTTTTTAACATTTTTCCTAACATGTAATTATCATCTTCCGAAGACCCAAACGTGCTGTCAATGTGACTGAAATCAGAATGTAAATATTTTATAAACAGCTGTCAAATCTCAATTGGCAGAAAACAAAAAAGCCCCCAAATTGCTATAATCTAACCATGAGGCTACATCACTTAATTGACAGATAAGACATGTTTCTGGTTTGCATTTTCCCATCAGCCTTTTGAATATGTGTGCACCATGTGCCACCCTGCACCAGCATTGGGATGATCGACTTGAAGCTGGAGTAGACTGTGCAGAGCTTGGAGGGAGAGGCCCTGCACAGGAACTGCACTCAACTCCTTGGACATTTCCACACTCACTGCATCTGGAACATCGGCTTAACACGCATGAAATCCCTGCATCAAGGGAATCTGAGCATGCCCGGAGAAAAGAGACAGAATTTTGCTCTTAGGGGTCCAATATTTCATTATTTCAGGTTTTAGGCTTTCATTTAACAAAATTTCTGATTGCAATGTGCCAGACTTAGCTAATAAATCTCTGTAAGATATACAGAACTGAGCCCTGTCACCCATGAGCATCCAGCAGAAACGACTGAAGTGGACCAGAATCCCGGAAGTGCCCCTCCCGAGGATTTACTGCTATCTATTAGTTATCTGTACCATTGTCTGTCTTTCTGTCCCTTTCTTCCATTCAACTTTTTTTTCTTCATTTTTTTCCCTTTCCCATTTAAATCACACACTTTTCAGGGGCATCTAGAAGCAGTGCGTAATTTCTTTGGACTATTTAACTTATGGCATTTTCTGACTCTCAATCCGTTCATTCCATAAATATTTAACAAGACTCTTGCAGCGTGGTTTGGGCAGTGATAAAAACCTCTGAGTTCCTACCCTTGTGGAGCTTAGATCAGGTCATGTTTTGCCTGAATCCTTTACACTATATGTGCAGGTATTTTGTTGACAAGAGACTATTTAAATATGCCTTAAAATTAAACTTCCACTTTTTAAAGGGAATTACACTGGGTCCTTGGGACAGGGCTCAGAGAGAGCAGTTGGGGGAGGTCTAGTGAGATAGAACTGCATGGAAGGGCCCATGGTGGCAAGTGCCAGGGACAGAGCACAGCAAGACAGGGTCAGAGGAGAGAGAGAGAGAGAGAGAGAGAGAGAGAGAGAGAGAGAGAATAGCATGCCAGAACCCAAGGGGAAAGATCAAAGAGAAGCATTCAAGGGGAGGAGGAGGGAGAGGCAGGGATGCTGGAATTTAGCAATTTAGTAAGGGGGAGCGGGTACAAAGAGAAACCATATCCTATCAGATTTGTTAAGTGATTGTAAAGCATTTGGGTTTATTCCAGATGCATGGGAAGGAACTGAAATTTTTCAGCAGGTCTCAAACAGGAGATGAACAAAATCTGATAGAGTTCCCCAAGAGGACCACCACTTAGTGTGGCCAGAATGGAAGCCAGGTGACCAATATGTCATTGTCCAGCCAAGACAGGAGGAAGATGTGAAGTAGGGGCAGGACAAAGGAGACAAAGAGACACATAATTCAGGATTTATTAGGAAGAAAGTGAGGGAAAAGGAAAGAGCTGATAACTCCTAGGTTCAATGATTAAAAGGAAAAATTATGGGCTTAACAGATGTCAGAGTACTTCCTACATTTTCAAAGGAAAGTCAAGGAGATAAGCTATTATTTTGTGCTAACAGCAAATCAGAGTATCTTACACCCTCAATTTACAAATAAAGAGCAAAGGTCCAGAAAGGTGATATATATATTTTTTAAATGCCACAGAAGAGCTGAGCTATCACCTGCATTTTCAGTCTCTTATTTTCCAGCCCAAGGGTTTTTTCCATCCTCCAGCATCTCTCTCCTCCCCCAGTTTAGCTCAGTGCCTACCTCAATGCCTGGCATGACTCTTCAGAAAGAAATTTCATTATATAACTTATCTTTTACCTGCATTACTTTTTTCCCCAGAACAAAGTAAGAATGACTGAAATATTGGAGATCATTAGAAGGAGGTTACTTGATGTTAGAATTGTAGATTAAAATCTGAGTTTTGGTAACCATTAGTTTCTAAAGTTTCATTTCAAAAGAACACAATGCAAAGGAGGATACTAGGAATTAATATTTCCTTCACCTGCATTTATAGGCAATTCGTATTCACTGGATTCTTCCTAGCCAGAGGCTTTTCTTTCTTTATGGAAATGACCTCAGTTCACTTAATTTTGCAGATGGATAATGGAATGGAAGTCCCATGTTATTGGAAGGCATTCAAAGGGTTAGTGAACTGACAGTGCCCATGGACTGGCTGTGAAATGCAGTCAGAAACAGCACAGGCTGCTGGCCCCCCTCAGCCAGGCCCAGCCTGGGGCAGCAGCACACAGGGAAAGGCAGCTGACAGGTTCAAGTTCAGACCTCACCTACACCACTACCAGAAAAAATTCTTCACATCTCAGATCACTTATTCCTTGTGCATAAAATGCAGATAGAAACACTCAATCTGATAATACTGCTGTGTGGATCAAGACCCAGCCTGTGAAAGCCAGGGCGTGTTCCTGTCACATGCTACAGGAAATCTGATGGTAGGCTTGGCAGAGTTCATTTTATCTCCCTGCTCCAGCATTGCTGATTGTGGTTTTTGTTCTTGGGATTGCAAAAGGGGGGATGTGTTTTCAGATAGGACAATGGCATAGGAACAAAACAAATGAATCCAAGCAATTCTCCTCTCTCAGTTCTGCTGTTTTAACCCAGGTAGACAAACTTCTGCAAGGGCCCATTACTTAGCTCATTGGCTGGAACTGGGTCTCATGGTCACTGTAAAGGAGTCTGAGGAGACAAGGGTTTTTAAACCGAACCCTGTGCTAACCTTTACAGCAGCAGGGTTTTGTTGCCAAGGATCAAGGGGAGAATTGGATTTGGGTGTCATAGCCATAGGGTTTGCGGAACAGAGAGAGTATTATTAATGATAAGCATTTAAGAAGGATTGCATTGACTCACAATGCTGGTTCTTTATCTTCACAATTAGATTGTGGATAGCAGTCTGAACAGAAGCAATGTAAATTAAGGGGTGATTTTTAAGAGTATAAGATTTAGACAAGTTATAATGTCCAATAGGTATGTTAATAATTCAAATATTTTGTATTATTTAAAAACACCCCACATTGCTCCTGTTAATATACAAAAGGGCATTTGAAATAGTCAATTTATTTCAATTTTGAATGAACAGTTTTATTAATATGCAAGAAATTGAGGATCGAACCCGGGCCGCACGCATGCCAGGCGAGCACGCTACCGCTTGAGCCACATCCCCAGCCCTAACTCGCCAATTTTTCTTTCTTGTTAATCTGCTCTCATAGATCAAACTATCAATTCCTTTTCTCAAGCAAAGGACTCAACTAGGGAAAAGATCTTACCTTTACTGTACTTCAGTTGAGGTTCCAAATGTCACTTATTTGGCCACTAATTGGAATACAGGTGCTAGAAGAGAACAAGAAAATGGGGTTAACAAATAACCAAAACCCTGAGAAAGGAAAAGTCAATTGATTACACAGAATGATTTCAGGCAATGAAAAAAAAATCATAGAATTTTTGAGTTGGAAATGACTGCATAGATCACGATGCTTAATTTCCTTGTGTAACTGATGAAGACTAAAGCGACGTTAAGGTATCTATCACTGCCAAAGAAAGTTATCTACTGAGTTCTTCATTCTGCAGCTCTGCCCTTGATAGCTCTCTAAGCTCTGACTGCAAGAAACGGACACAGGGAGGAGAAGGCAAAGCTGTCGCTCTTCCCTTCATGTTACCTTCAGTGACAGGTGCCTTTCTTGTTTGAAGAATCACAGTCTACTTGACTACTTTCAAAGGGAAGTCAAATGCATAATCCCTTAGAAGTGTGAGTACACTACCTTCTTCCAGAAATTTCAAAAGGTACACCTGCAGTGATCTTGTGGGCATCCCACTGTCATACAGGGGAAGAGTGAACTTTTAAAGAAAAGCTCCCAACTCCATTTCCAGACATGGCACTCACCCTTTTGAGGTGTACAGAGCCTGACCCCCAGGCCAGAAACTTAGGAGAGCACTTCTTTTTATAAGGTTAAGTGGAAGAAAGAAGAGGAGGTGCTGAGCTCCACAGGAGGGAGCAAAGGAAGTGGGTGGCCATAAAGGACGTTGCTGAGGACAGAGGGTCTGTGACAACATGAGTTCTGTAATAGGCAGCAAGTTTTGGGAGAATTTTACAGCCATTGGATGCTGCAATTAATAATTCAAAAATAAATATGTATTTTGCATGTCTTTTTTTAAAAAAAGTTTTAATATGCAAATAGTGGGAAAAAAGAGAAGAAAAGTCATTGGTTCCTCATCATTTTAAGGAGTGTGATCCTACAGAGCACAAGCCCTTTGCCATCTGGACATCCCTGCTTCCTTTCTGTGGGGCCTCTTCCTCTGCTATTGCTTGCAGTGTGGGAACTAGGGAGGGAGCCTCTCCTGCTCTCAGTGAAGGAGAGCCCCTGATCCAAGTGTGGCCTCTCAGACTCCTTCTGTCCTGGGAACCCCTGCCCAAGGAGTATAGCTCAGAAAGAAAGGCTGTAGCGGAGTGTGCCATGAGATCCAGTTGCTCTACACGCAGAGAAACTGAGGCTGGTGAATAAGTGACCACTGGTTAAAACCTGAGCCAAATTCTGACTCATTCCACCAAATACTTGTCTCTTTTAAGATCCCAGCACCCTTGCTAATCCCCTGCCCCCTCCCTTTCCCTCCCACCAGGATGGTGGAATGTGATGGACTTCATTATACAAAGTACATGTATGAAGACTTGAATTGGGTGTCGACATACTTTATATACAGAGATACAAAAATTGTGGTATATATGTGTATTAAGAATTGTAATGCAAAAAAATAAAAATCTAAGGTAATGCTTAGATTAGGTTACCTTAGATTATGCAGCGGGAAGTGAAAGGAGGGGAAGGCAGGGGATGTGGGGATAAGAAAGATAGTAGAATGAAACAGACATTATTACTGTATATATGTATGTGACTTTATGACCAATGTGATTCTACATTATGTATACTCAGAAAAACGAGTAATTATATCCCATCTATGTATGATATACCAAAGTATATAAGTGCATTCTACTGTCATGTATAGCTAATTAAAACAAATAAAAAAAATTTTTAAAAAGATCCAAGCATGTCCTCAGGAATAATATTGACACACCTGGAACTTCCAGAGCAAACTCCACTCAGACATCAACACTCCCTACAAGAGAACTTGTCAACAACACTTCTCAGGAAGAGGGAGTCCTTTCTCTCCCTTGTCTCTCTGTAATAGATGTTCTCCCACTCAGGGTGTGCTGATGGGTGTGGGTTCACCCTTCACCGTTGATGTCCTCACAGAATCTAGGGAGTCAGTCACTTGTAGGTAGGCACATGTCAGTCCGGTCACAGCATACAGTAGTTACTCAAGCAGTGTTTACTGCATGATTTTTATTGCTAAAACGTAGAAATGTGATTTGGATCACATTTGCCTAATTTACAATTAGGATCCCCAATATGCCTACATGTTGGACTCAGATGACTTGAGATAATGAAATATGTATCTCTCAATAATGAGAAATGAAGTAGCACCATTAATGTTAAAATAAAATAAACATTAACAGTAATCAATCATGAAAGTGTCTGATCATGTAAATATCTTGCTCACTAAATGAACTGGGAAGCCATAAATGAGGTTGAACACCCTGAAGTTTCTCTCATATCAGGCTCAATGATGCACTCAATCTGAAGGCAACCAAGGAACTGGCTTTCATTCAAACTTCAAATTCATTCTATAGCAAATTAATTGCATGTGACATTCATTTAGGGGGGAGCTTCAAATATCCAAGTGCAGATGACAGGGTCCTCCAAACCCCCATGAACACAGTTCAAAAGGTTTCATACTCAAAATATAATTCCTGATTCCAGAGACTGCTGTAATAATTATGTAGCTGGCCAAATAAAGAGGGAAACAAAGCTAGAGACAGAGGAGTAATTATGGAAGACTTCTGGCAACAGGCCAACAAAATGTTATTCTGATTTAGAATGAATAAGAGGTGGAGTATTCTGTTAACAGGAAAGCAGTAGTCCACTTTAGAAGTCAGGTCGTACTTATTTATGGAGGACTTGCAGGATGATAATCTGCAAAGACCTGTTTTCTTAAAACTTCCCCGAACTCACTTTTGCCAGATTTCTTGTCGTTTTGAGCATACATATTCCTCTTATCTCCAGAAAGACACAAAATATTTGCGCCCATGTTTTGCAATCTCAGTGGATGACAAATGAATGTGCAGTCATCTGATTTAGATAGCATCAGACCTACTCAGAGTCTTGAAATAACTAAGCTTAATTAACTGATTTAACTTCTAAGCATTCAGCCAAAATTAGAGCCCAGCCTCTCAGGGATAATCTAGACTATCCCCTTTTTAATTTCACTGTACACCTTTACTTAAACTACCCCTCTGAAGACCAAAATAACAAGAGCTTTGGCAAAATTAAGCCTGACAACCTGTTTTATGAGAATAGGATAAATACAGTTTCAGAAATAAATAGATTAGACTAAGTCTCATTTGCATTAAGTTCTTACTTAAAAACACACTCACTGGTACCTGTGCTCATTGGGATGTTATGTGGTACTTGCCCTCGTACCATTATTACCCATTCCACATAGAGGTGGGAGACAGGTCAAACTACAGCATGAAATGGTTCTTAAAAAAAAAAAAATCATTCAATCCTCTGTATCTGGGAAAAGTAATATAAGGTGAGAAAGGTTGGGAGAATGGCTGTTGCTTTTTTCAGTGCCAGGCTCATTATTACTTCCCATTTGTAAATGAAATACAAAAGGTCGAACAATGTCCCAAAGTTGTCCAGTAAGTAATTGGTATAGCTGGTATTCAACCTCAGGTCCTTTTTCATTTCCAATCCCACACCACAGTGCTGTGACAAACATTCAGTGAATGCTCCCTGTGTTCTGGATATAATTTGCAGCCCATTACACTCCTCTATCATGGGATGGTCATGCCCCTGCCAGGGGGGTGTCCTATTCCTCTCTGCACGTTACAGATGAAGACACAGCTCCACAGGGATAACTGAGATAAAATTTGGTGTCTCTTCATCATTCTTCATTTGCCACTGTCCTCTGTTCATTCCCTCTATCATCCAAATCACAAAATTAACACAACCCCTGCTTGAACAGGTAGTGGTTCAATCGGTCCAGCAATCTTTACATTTTTTGAAAAGCTGTTTCAACCATTTGTATGGTGAGTGGGCCTTTGGCCAGAGCCGCTGTGCGCCCTGTATAGACAGGCATCATGGAGGAGAAAGGAAATAGGAGTTGCACTTTGGTGTCCAAGAAAGCCATCCAGATGAGGACTTTCTGTCAAGGAGTGGCCTGACTGAGACACGGTAAACCCAGGAAGATGTCCGGTGGGCCATTCCGGGGGATGGGGAACACCGCTGTGTGCACCTTCCAGGCAGAGGCAAGTCACTGTCAGGGTAGTAGCAGATGAAGTCCTCAGCCAATGGCTGGGAACACAGCTGTAATGCCTCCGGTGATTGGATTAGTAACGGTGAAGAGGAACATCAGGGCCCCTTGCTTCCTGAGGAGGGGGTGGGCTGGGGTGAGCATTTTAAGTAAGAAAGAGGAGGGCCCACTAGGATTTGAGGCAGATCAACTACAGTAAATGTCACCTCTCCAAGGTCCACCTGTAAGTTGCTTAGATGACACAATTCTCAGAAGTCACCAGCTGTGGGTGGGGGAATCTTTGTTACAGAGATGGGGCTAGGGGTTCAGGTTGATGGTTCTCAGCTCCATCCCTAACCTTAACTCCCCCAAACTGAGACCTGTCAGAGTGGATCCTGAGATTCCTGTGAACTCCCATTACAGCCAGAGTCAAAGGAATCTGGAAACACTGAGGCAGTGTTGACAGACAATTAAATGAAGAGAAAAGTAGTGCTCTCCATCTCAGTCTTGGCAGAGAGCAGAGATGGGAGAGGGAACTTCGGCCCTGTTCATGGAAAGGGAAGCTTGTCAGGCAGGCCCAGTTGGGGGGGAGGGGGGGCTAACCAAGTGCTGGTGAGATAAAAGCCGGAAGTTAACAAAACATTCAACTGAATGCACAAACAGTGCAAAGAATATTACCCAAACCGAAATTCCACATGCACTCTGCAGACACGGAAAAGTTATAAAGAGGTGCTTTACCAGCAAAGGTTGTGCTTGTCGATTGGCTCTTTCTGTGAGTAATGTGGTTTTTGTGTTCTTCTGCAATTTTTTTTTTTTTTTGGTAGTGTTGAGGATGGAACCCAGGGTCTCCTACATGCTAGGCAAGGGCTCTGCCATTGAGCCACACCCCCAGACCTCTACAATTTTGAATCAGGAGAAAAGGTATCTAACAACTAACTAGTATTTCAACTATTATCAACAAAACAATAGAAACTCTGATTTTTTTTTTTTTACATATTTAAGATTTAACCAGTTCTTTGGTACCAAATTCTTTTAATAACAAAAAGACTTTTTTTTGTTAAAGATATGGTTTCAAATATCATTTTTTGGAAGATATACGTATAAATATTATGTAATATTTTAAATATAAGGACATTATGACAATGTGATGATAACACATGATCTTATAAAATCAAATTCTAGAGGTTGTGCCTGCTGGCCACAGTAGGGAAGTGAATATCACTTCAATGTATTGCTTTTACAAAAAGATGTGGTGTAAACCGAGGAAGGAGAAACAGCCTAGAATAAACACGGGTTCAGCTTGCCATGTCCTAACTTTATTTTCTTCCCAATTTGATATTCAGTTCCAACAAGTATAAATATCTAGTGAAGATTAGTTTTACCCATAGTTTTGGCTTTTAGTCATAAAGTCAGAGAGAGTTGAACCTGGAAAGTGTTTAATCATCTAACTCTAGTCCTATCAATTCTGAATTCTATCCTTTGTTTGTAAGTAATGAATTTAAAATCAAATCTTAACTTTCAGTAAAATATGTATGATGACAAGACAGAAATGTATACCTGTTCCCTGTTTCTAACGCTTTTCCGTATAAGGACAAAACCAAATATCCTGAAATCCTTGTTCCTTTTCTAACATAATTAATTTGAAGACACTTCCTACCAAAGGACATAATCTGAGGATTCCATCCGGTCAACCGAGCGAAGGATTCATTTATTGCATCAAATGTATCATAGTATTTCTAAAACTTGGAAGGCGGTATGGTGGAAAGCCAGTGAAACTGTGTCACTGACACAAATGAGGTAGGAAAGAGGAGGAATCAAGGGCTCACACAATTTCACTTTTCCTTTCAAACCATAAATATTATTTTCCACTTTTTTTTAGCCCCATTGAACACAGAGCTATTTGTGATTTGAAACCCACATTTGTGCATAAGCCTAGAAGAAGTCTAGTTTATTTAAAGTGTTAAGAAGCCTTTGGTAAGAGAAGGGCAAGAGCACTAAGGTGGGACAGGAGACAGGTGGCCTTGCCTCTGTCATCCTGAATTTCAAGCAACCCAACCACTCAGAAACAGAATTTGAAGGAAAAAAAAAAACTACTATTAAGGAAAAAAATTACATTAAAACAATTTCATTTTTACCTTTTTAGTAACAAAGGTAATACAGATTCCTTGGAAGAACCAGACAACACTTAGTTATATGAAGAGGAAAATATGAATGGTCTTTGACTCCACCCACTCTCTCTCACTTTCAGTCCCCTTCAGCATCAACTGAGGTCTGTCCTTCCCTATTTGATCATTCTAATGTACCCATTTCCTTTCTGTGGCCATTTTACTTAGATTGCTACCACCTTCCTTTTCCTCTGAACAAGACAGCACATGTTCTCATCAACCAGATTGGCTCTCACTCAAGCTTTGCAAAAGAGATAGTAAGTTGGCCTCATCTGGGTGTGTGCCACGACTTATTCAATCCTTGGAAAATTTACAGGATCAAGCCTAAGCCTGTTTCTTTCTTTTCTTTTCCCTCCACTATTATGGACATTATAGCAATAATAACCCCTGTATATATGTGTACACATATTTTGGCTTATATATTCCTAAAACTATAAGGTATGGATCATATTCACATGTAAAATTTTACTATGCTGAAAATGACTTATCAAAAAGGTTATAACGAGGGCTGGGGTTGTAGCTCAGTGGTAGAGTGCTTGCCTAGCATGTGTGATGCACTGGGTTTGAGTCTGAGCACCACATATAAATAAACAAAAGGTCCACTGACAACTAAAAATATTTTTTAAAAAGGTTATAGAAATTGTTTCTCCTTTGGTCACCACAATTGGATATTATATCTATCATCCATCCATCCAAGTATCTATCAGTGTATCTGACTTTTCAGAATAAATACTGTATCCTCAGAGCTGCTCCTTTACTCTCTTTTGGGCTTCAAAGGTAGTCTTGTACCCAGGGCAGACTGGGAACAATCTTTGCCTGGGTTTCGATGCTGTGGCACAAGAGAAAGATTAATCCTTGGAAAGACTATGTGGTAAAAAACAACACTTAACTATTATTCAGAGAAAGAATTTTAAAGGGCTTTGCGTCCCAGTGAGAGAAAATGACTAAATGCTCTATTTAGTAAGCTGCTCTCGCATGGAAACACATTTTGATCTCAAAGTTGATGCTTTTATTTCCCCCATGAAACCATAATTTAAAAAATATCTACCTACCAAATGGTTTCCTGTAATCTTTAAAAGTTATAAAAAAAAATCTGTAACAAAGGCAAAAGTTCTGCCTTGAAGCTCCTTCATTTTATAAATGATGGTGTGTCTTGAAGATGCTGCTCTTCAGCCAGAGGTATGTCAGTTCAGGTGCCTGGAAATGTTAATCACCCTTGCTTCAGGTGACCTTTCTGCTGTCCCAGCTTAGGTGGCTTTTAATTACAGTCCTTCAATCTCAGCTGGCCTCTCTCAGCACCCCTCTATCTTGCTCTCTCATTAAGCCATAATGTGAATGTGAAAGCCAAGAATGAAAATCTTATTTTTGGACACCCCAGTGCTATGGAGCCTAACCAAGTAACAGTGTTTACAGGGGATCAAGGAACGGATTGTAAAAGGGACAAAATGTACCCGGAGTTTAGATTTGTTTGAAGGCTATTCTTTTGGGTGCTCCCGTCAGGAAATGAAGAAACACGTTGCAGACCCAGGAGTGGGTCTCTAGGTCCAGCAGCACCCCTCATCACTGGGCAGGCTTTCTCAGTTGGAGCTGATCAGAAGAGTTAATGGTCTTGGCTCACTTGAAAACTCTATAGGCAGATTTATTCCAGAAACAATAATGAGAAAGAAAAACGGATGGAAGTTTATCCTGCTCCGTATCTAGGACTTGCTTGTTTGGAGAATGTCTCCTTTTTGCTCTTGGGTTCACTACTGACAGGAAGTCTCCACCCAGGACCCTCAAGACTCAGTGCCTGGGTTTTTTCATCTGCAGTCTAAAGTCAGAGACCATCAATTCCCTTCTAAGGAACGATAAAATGACTAGACCTTGTAGAATAGAGAGTGCAAGCACCCCATCGCAATGTTCACATGGCTGTCTTTGAAGAGATGGGAATGTGCTTTACTTTTTCATAACATTTTTGTTTCCCAAGTTTTTTTTTTTTTTAATTTAAATGGGCATATGTTACATCCTAATAAAAATGGGACTTGAGATAGATCCCCTACGAGATCATGCCTGAGTGCCTCTCCAAGTCAGGCAGGCTCTGCAGGCCTCTCCCAACTTCCTCTTTGACCACACCCACCCTGGGGTCGGGTTTTCTCCGTGGGCTCACAACTTTCCTCGTGAGCAGAATTGATTCCCACTGTGCTGTCCTGCCTCTCTCTCTTTTTCAGGATGGGAGGTAATGACTTTGTCCCAGACTTGCCTCCAAGTGCCTATCACCACCCAGATGGACCAGGAGTGAACACCAAAGGAAGGAACAGTCATGTCTGGCGAGGTGTTAACCACAGAGACTTCTCTGAGTTATGCGGCAGCTAAGCCTAACTCCTTAGAAACACTGTTGACGAAAAGAAAAAAGAAACCTAACCAAAGGCAGAAAAGATTTAAAAATGCTTCTATAAGATTCAAGATAAGTGGAATACTTAGGATAGAGCCATGAAACCCTAATAATGTGAGCACATAAAAGGGATTGTCATGTCACTCCAGATACAAAAGGAACCTCAGAGGAACATTAGAGCAGTGATTTTTCTCCACAGATGACCACGGATAGTGTGTGTGTGTGTGTGTGTGTGTGTGTGTGTGTGTGTGTGAAACTCTTGAGCATTACAGGGTGCTGCCCGGTAACCATGCTTAGGAAAAGACTGCAGGTGCTTTGAAGCCATACTATAGGTTCAAAATTTTTCTAACATTTTATCATCCTTACAAGAATTAGCTCTTGGCGGCACTGTAGAGAGCTATGGGACTCTTTGGATTCTAACTGATAAATGATCAAGACGACAGGGTTTAGAGTTGGGAAGTCAACCAATCCCAAGACACACACTCATTACAACGTCTCCTAGATTCTTTTCAATGTCCTAGAATATGTGCAACATTTTAAAAAAGGGGTTTGGTGCTCAAATAAATTTGTGACGTACTGGGTTAAATCCTATGTTACTCCATAATCATCAAAACGGGATCATTCAGAAATGTTAAAACCGAGATGTACTTTGCGGACGTCTAAAGGCAGATGTATTCTGTCTGACACTTGCTCTCCCCAATCTTGTTTGTCCAGGTGAAGTTTGCTTAGGGAATCTAGGTAAATGCTGCCTTGTACAAACAGCTCAGGTTTGATTCTTCTCTACTTCAGTACAGGAAAACAACGAAAAAAATTCTATTCGTCAGAGTCCAACCTAGCTGAAAATGAATTTGCTCTAGTTCCTTGGTAAGTATTTTCTTCAAATTCATATACTGTAGATGTCACAAAAAATAAATTTACCTTTCTAAAAAGGGAATGCTGCATGCTGAACAACAAAAACTCATTGATTTGGAATCTTTTTTGTTGTTGTTGTTTAAATCTGATGACATTATTTAGAAATACATTTTCGAATATCACATTTTGAAATGCAACCTTAACAGTCTTCTTGGATACACTCTTGAAAACCTAATGAGCTCCTGAAACTGTATTTAGCTAAAATTTCTACCTCTTAAATATTTGGAAAGGTCACTTTTGATGTGATGAATTATAATTTTGGCAATTCCTATTGTACAGCTGTTCTCAGGAAATATAATACTGCTGGTGGTGTAAACAACATATTTAATCAGATTCCCTGGAGTTTTTCTTGTTAAATATCTTTCAGAAAATGCTCAAGTGTCTTGAGTCAGTATGGCTTTTTTTCTGCTGGCCTAAGCAATACCTTTGATTAGTAAATGGTTAATGTATACCGCTGAATAACATCCTGCCAGGTGCTAAGGACACTCTGGATCTATGGAGCCTATGTTCAGAATGAGGTGCACTTCAAGAGAATCCATCAGTTAAAAATTGTATTTTTTATAAAGAAAAGCTGCATGGTCAAATGTCCTCTATATTAAACAGATGAAAACAACGTAGATATAAAGTTGTATGGACAATGAGCATTCATTGGTTTCAAAAATACCTCCCCCTCCCCATTTTTAAACACAGATATGCAGGGGTGAAGGACACCAAGTGAGAGACCAGGCTGATTACTGGAAAGGGGCTGAGACATAGAGGGCATGCTCTGGCCTGTGCATCAGGTATCATTTTCAGAAGTTGGTACAGAGAGCAATATCTTGCTATAAAACTGGCGAGTAAGAAAGGATGCAGCTGACTGGAGCTGAGGGGTTAGATAGTGTGGTCATGGAAAGAGATATTTATATTACTCGTGTGATGCTGTTCTTTTTTTTTTTTTCACTTAAGATATTCAGTCTCTTTGTGATTAACTGGGGAGCACTTAGACTAAAATCCTGAAAATACCTGTAGTAGTTGTACGTTGCCTGTGTTTTTCGTGGAACAACTAATGCGTTCTAGCATATAAGGCTCCTACCTTGTCTTTCTAAAACAGAAGAATTCTGGAAGGTTCCTCCAGTCTCAGTGCTCATGAGGAAAAGGAATGTCACCCCTCCCACCTGGAAGAATCCCCAGAACTGGGCCAGTGGCAGCTTTGTCCTGATTTATATCTGAGAACTTGAAGGTGACCATGTTTTCCTTTAGGAGGGTCTGCGAACATCTTGTCTCAGTTTCTGCAAAACAGCCTATTTCAAATGGTTTTTCTGAAACTGAGAAATAAAGTATGTACCAAACATCTGGCATATGTAAATTATTTAATGGGGATGTGCCCAAAGTGCAGTAGCAATGGCATGCTCTTTCAAAGCTGGTCACCTGTGTCCTTTCTTTTCAGGGTACGTACGCCCGCTGTGAGCTCCTTTTCTGACAATTGAGATGGTACCTAGACAGCAGTGCTGAGAGCTCACATCCAAGAAGTGAGAGGTAGGTCTTCCCAGCAGAGATGCCAGAAAGACACTCCACTCAGCGTGTGAGCTTGGGATATTTATGCTCACTTGGGAAGCAGGTGTAGAAAGTGATGCAAAAATGGTTTTATTCTAATCACAACACTTTTTCTGAGACCACCTTCCAAAATCAAGGATGAGGTGGAAGAAAGTAAACATCAGACTCTAAGAGAAACTCCATGTTACTAAAAAGCAAACAAACAAACAAACAACAACAAAAAAAAAAACAGAACAAGTGATACTTAAGAAATACATCAAACGATAATTGTTGAAAAAATATATTCACTTTTTTTTCCATTCTACTGGAGGCTAGAAAGAAGTAAACACTTTTCATGCCAATAGAAGGATATTTTTATTTGAATACAGTGCTTTTGTTTTCCATTTTGATTTTTAAAATTTCATTAAGCCACTAGATATTCATTACTTTAAGACATTTCCCAAATTTTTGACAGTTTGTTGATATTAAAAAATGCTTTAAATGTAAGTATTCCTAAAACTCATATATTCTTTCCCCTGTGTATGAATTAAAGCACATGGGTGCCCTTGAGCCACATGAGATATCAGTAACACTGAGAGAATTCACGTCTTGTTGGATGAACTAAAAGGTAAGTACTTTATAAGTGAAAATGAAGCAGCTGAGTCACTAGGGATCTGAGGTATAAGGACAGAAAGGACACAGAAATGTCAGTCTAGGACTTACTTTCCCTGGGTCCAGAAGGAACCCATTTCGTATGTAAGCACTAAAATTCTAACCAGTATTTCCATACCCTCCCAGTATGACTCGACAGCCACCATCCCATGCCACACACACAGCATGATACGTCCTCAGGCCATTTTTCATTTAAAATTTCCTACCATATGAAATACTTTTCCTTTTGTATTTTTGAATTGTACAACCTAAAAACACCACCCAACCAGTGTTGGGATTTGCTTGGTTCTTAGGGATCAATATGATGGTAACATATTTTACATACACAGCATCTGTCCTAACTTTAGCATTTTTTCATTAATCTACTCTGATAGATTAATTTTTAATTAGTTTAAGCAATCTGTCTGAGCCACAGAACTTGACCATGGTAAGGCCCAGGAATGTTGGAATGCCTCCGTTCTCCTCCTGTTTCCTCATGTAGGATTCTGCACCTGTCTTGATTTTCACTGTCAGCACTTCCATATCAGTGGGGTGAGTGTGTGCACATGTGTGTGAGAGAAAGACTCTGAGACGGTGAGAGAAGACACAGGAGACAGAAGGAGACAGAGCAATAGAGTAAAAACCTACACATGCAGGTGTCAGGGAGAGAGGCCAAGACACATCCATCCACACACGAGGCCAAGGAGGCCTTTGTTTCTCCTTACAGCTTGCCCTGGGCTCTTCCATTTCACCCCTTGCACCCACAGGCCTGCCCTTCACATCACTCTAGATGAAGCCTCTACCCCTTACACTTCTTTTTTTCTATGCGTATGTGGGCTGAACATGAATTCTGCTTTATTATGCAGTCCTTAACATTATGTTTAAACATCATTTTTACATAACTATTATCTTTTTTTTTTTTTGGTATTGGGTATTAAACCCAGGGGTGCTTAACCACTGAGCCATATCACCAGCCCTTTATTATGTTTTATTTTGAGACAGCGTCTCGCTGAGTTGCTTAGGGCTTCACTGAGTTGCTGAGGCTGGTTTTGGACTTGCAATTCTCCGGCCTCAGCCTCCTGCGCTGCTGGGATTACAGGCATGTGCTACTGCGTGCGGCTATCATCATTTTTATATAACTACAAACCCTGTATTTAAATATGCATAAAATGTAACAATATCTTCATTCATTTTTTTTAAAATATCACAAACAGCAATTCACATTGCTCTGAACTTGCTTGTTCTACTTCAAGACAACAGTTGTTCATATCTAACAAGAAGAAATAGCCTTAAGGATGAGCAAATGATTGGCCTTCACTTGAACTTGGCTTAGCAAAACCCAGGGCTTCCTGACCTGTCACATCATGTCACGTCCTCTGTCTCCTGCTTAGCTCCTCTTCAGATTGTTGGGAGAGCCACAAGGAAAGGGATAAGACTTCCCAAATCTCGCATCTGCAGGTTTGGTAATACATTAAGCAGCATCTTTCTAACCTTTAGTTTGCATCCAACACAGAAAAATAGCAGGTATTCATAGGGCTTACTTCTGCCATGCAGCGATTCATGAATCACTTCCAGAAATTATCACAATAACTGTATGATGAGGGGAGTCAGTTCTCAAGTATTACCATCCCTGGAGCAGAGAAGGGAGCTCTGAGCAGCTTAGGGCAGCTTCTGGGCAGCTTCTCCACGCTGCCCAGTGAGTGGCAGTGGCAGAGTTTAAGCCGGACTGTCTAACTGCAGGTTTGGCCAAGACTCTCCTTTGATAGGGCTGCCTGGAGAGTTAGGCCCATTTTCCTTTAAGGGAAATGCACGGTTGGGGGTAAGCTCCTGTAAGAACTCAGGACAGTGGGTCTTCAGTCTTTTGGGTGCATGCCTATGGGCGATAGGAAAAGGGAGCTTGGGGGAGAAACAACTAAAAAGTCAGTGCTTCTGGAAGAGCTACAGCTGCACCTTGCCCAAGCAAACAGTGCTCAGTGCAGAGTGAGGCAGGCCGGCAGGGAGGAATTGGCTGCTTTCTGTTTATCTGCGGATTTGATTGCTTTTTCCTTATCTGTCTGAAGAGGAGGGCATGCAATTTACAGAATGGAGAAAAAAAGATATTTTCTCACTGAAGGAAAAGTTTTAAATCATAAAGAGGACTTTGCAAAACTCAGCCTCAGTTTATAGAAGTGACAATTCAATAAGTAAAAATGCACACTACAGCTACACATCAATTAATAAAATGACTGAATGCAAATGAAGCAAAAGTTGCTCAGTTATATGGGATGTTGTATCTTGTGACACACTGGTTAAGATTAAAAATTCTGGCACATGTCTCCTAGGAATCTTTCTTCTAAAAAGCTTAGTGCAATCGAACTTGTGATTGTCTCTTGGATGTGCTGAAATACTGAGATCAAAATACAGCAATGTCTGTATCCTTGGGTATCTTTGAGTAGGGAGAGAAACAGGACACCTGAATGCAGAGCCTGTGACAAAGAGAGCCTTGAAGAGCCACAGAAACCCTGGTTCCCAGTCCTGCCACCCTGTGGCTACGACATTTTACTAATAAGTCCATGTGACCAAAGCATCGACACACATTAGAATCTTACTGCTCTTAGAATTATTAGAATCTATTAACATTTATCTTCACTTTTGTCAACATCAATCACAGACTTCTTAGTTATAATCCATTGACAATAGATTTTCAGTAGAATTGTCTGAATTTGCCACCTTGTAGAACACTGTCCACAGTTCAGTTAATATCATTCAATAATTCCATTCTTTGGAGAGAAATGACCCAGATTAAATTTTATCCTAGATGCAAATAACTTGTCCTTTGCAAACCTTGGGTATAGTTACTGTTTCGTATAAACAATGGATTAATTGTTTATATAAAATTATACATTAGAAAATCATTTTTTAAAAATTGGCATCACAGAGTATATCACATTTAAAGAAGAACTCCATGGCTAAGAAAGGAAAATAAAGTTAGGACTCAAATTCATTTCTTTATATGTGTACAGGTTCATAGATAGGGAAAAATAAGGCATGCTTTGCAATTTGCTGCTGAAGAGATGAGTGTTTAGAGCATTTTTTTTTTCTATAAAGAAAATGTGTGGGCCTTTTACAGAGGAACAGAGGTGGGTCCTGAAGTGAACCCTGACTCTGCCACTTCTGCATGATGGTGGGCAAGTGTCTCCATTCCCTGGATTGGCTCCTTTTATTTTTAAATAGGATCGCAATAACACAAGCTGTCGCGAGAACCAGATTGCTTCATCTGTGTAAAGGGCTTTGAACAGTGCCTGGTAAATAAAAGTCCTATTTACTTTTAGCAATTGTTGTATCTACATTAAGCTGCAATACTCTATAAAGGTAGGACCAGATGAAGAGCAGAATTAGACAACTCAATAACCACGACATAAGAAATGGGGCTGTGATATGTCATTGGAAAGAAATTAAAATCAAATAAAAACAAGACACATGTATTAAAAATAAGAAGTATAAATGATGGCATCAGAGTTCCCACAGCCTAAGCAGCAATATTAGAATGGATTCATATTTTAGATCATTCCAAGATCAATTTTAAGACACAGAAAAATTTAGTTTGATGAATTTATGGATAAAAAGATGATTCAACCCATACTAGATTATATGGAAGTTTTAGTTTATATTACTTTTCATACATACATAAAACCTATTTCTATGTGTGAAGAACTCTTGTGCTAAAGAAGACACACAACCCAATAGCAAATGTAGACAAAAGATTTCAGCTGACTCTCTACTGAAGAATAGAGGCAGTCCTTGGGAAGCACGTGAAAAGATACTCGGATCGTGAGTCATTAGAGACGTGCAAATCAGAGCAAGGACCGCTACCTGTCATACATCCACTAGATGACAAGGGTGGAAACTGCTGGCCACAGCAGTGTTAACCGAGATGCATAGCAACTGGAACCCTTCTCTGTTGCCTGCACTACAACCTGCTATAACCATGCTGGGGAAACAGTAGGGCAATTTACTAAAAAGTTCAACACACACCTTCCATCTGACCCAGACACTCCACCCCTTGGTATTTACCTAAGAGAAATGACAACACTTTTCCACACAAAGCCACAGGCATGGATGTTCACAGTGACTTGAAGTCAGTGGTCCAGCACTGGGAACAAGCCAAAGGTCTATCATGGCAATACAGAAACAGAGTGGTGTATGAACCAAATGGAATAGTCTCAAGCATTAAAATCAATGACTAAGGCTACCCAGACAAATATGAACAAGGCTCAAAATAATTATGCTAAATGAAAGAAGCATATGGATTGCCCCCGATACAATTAAGCAGTGATATTAATGAATTAAGCAATGTACAGTGTCTTCTGCTGAGATGAGGTGAGCATCATGACTGAGTAAAGCACTGCCACATCAGGGTCACCTGAACACACAATGCAATTCCATTCATATAAAGCTTTAGTAAATGGAAACCCTCCTATTCTGACAGCATACCAGAGGCTGCCAGGTACTGGGGACAATGGTGAGAGGTCAATGGATTATGAAAACATTGCCATACTTTACAGAACGAGGAAATGCCCATTATCTTGCTTTTGTTGATGACTTCACATGTGCACATATGTCAAAACTTTAAATTCTATGATTTAATAGATAGTTTATGGTCTATCAATTATACCCCAATAAAGCAGAAAAGCAATAAATCAACTGCATGTTTCAATGGATATTACTTTTCAGAATCCTGCAATTTAGGCAAACAAAAGATAAAAAAAGGGGAGTTTTGTAAGAAAAGGGATTTCAAATTGAATAGCTATAAATAATATGCTTTCTCTGTGAAGTTAACATTCTTCTTGGAGCCAACATTATGTCTAATGGTTTTATTTTTAAAACCTTTGTCCTGCTAAAAACTGTCAGTTTCCCTGGAATTAAGCAATGGCGCTCACAAGCGCTGACCTTCTAGGGTTCCTGTGTGTGCTGCGGGCGCGTGGTACCTTTGTCACCCTCCCGTCTTGCAAGGAAGGTGCAGCCGAAGATACAAAATGTTCTGCAACACAGAACTCTGGTGTATGTTGTTTGGCGGTTTTGGCAAGTGTGACAATAGCACTTCCTCGCATGTAAAAGCATTCACGTGTCACTTATTTTAGGGCATACAGAAAAATACAAATAGATGGAAATATCTAGGTGGAAAGACACTTGCACACCAGATTTTGTCAGAACAACTCTTTTCAGAAGCTCTCATTTATTAAAACTCACAAAAGTCCATTTAGACAGCAAGCATATGGGGAACATTTTCAAAAGCAAAATACCTTTGAGAACAAAAAGGGGACCCCGTGTGGCAGGCATATAAGACTCAGGTGGCACAGCATTGAGTCCCACAGCTCCCAGGGTGCCTGTTAAGAAGTCTCAGCCAATGAGAGAGGAATCTGATTCATTTATGGCAAAATGATGAAGAATAAAATTAGACCTAAGCTTTAAAATTTTACTTTAACAATAATAAATACTTAACGTTGGCTGTGAGTATAATTTATTATATTTATTATGTTACAGGGCAGAACTTTTCAAAATAAGGGTACTTAGAAGCTCATAAAGTGTGAACACAGCTTTCCTTATTAATAAATGCTTGGGCATTTCTTCCCGTGTAAAGACACCTTCCTTTTAAAATACTAAGCTCCTAGGAAGAAATGTGTAGTTGCCTTATAAACATTTTTCTTAATTCTAAACCCAAACAAAATAATGCATACTTATGTCACAGTTATGGAACAGAAAGCAGAACATGGAATATAATGCAAAATGTTTTAATAATAAGATTAAAAGGCAAGTGTTACACAGAAGTCCGCTTTTGCCCAGGGGATATGCTCATGACCCCCTTGAAGCCATGGAGGGTAACCAAACCTTATATGTACCATATTTTTCTCCTACATGTATAACACTGTGATAAAATGTAATTTATAAATGAGGTACAGAAAGGTACTAGCAATACTACTAAAATATAGCAATTGTAATAATACCCTGTAGATTGTAGTTTCTCTCTCAAAATGTCTTGTATGGGACTCACCCTTCCTGTGATGACGAGAGGATGACACAGTGCCTTGTGCTCAGACAAGGTGAGCATCATGACTGAGCATAGAAATGCCACGACAGGGTCACCTGAACACAAGCAACATGTGGTATCCAGCACCAAGACTACCAGGCAGTCAGTCGAAGGGCTGCCACACCTACTGGTAGAAGCACATGAGGCATGGATAATGCACAGAGCGGTGGCTCCCATCTCAGGCAGGATGGGGTAGATGGCATGAGCACAGTGTGCAGCTTAAAACTTGTGAACTGTGCATTTCTGGAATTTTCCATTTAAGATTTTTGGACTGTGGTTGAGCTGTGTTCACTGAAACCTCCAAAAGCAAACCTCAGATGAGGTAGGACTACTCTCTTGAAAAAAAAAAAGACAAAATCCCTCTTATCTTTTCTTCTGCACCCACCCTTGCTCCAGCCACACCCACTGTTGGAGTCCCTTGCTCTTGTCCCTCTGCCTATGCACTCTGATTCCATAGGGCAGCCGAAGTCATGATCCCTTATAGGTTTCCTGGCTGTCTTTTTCTGCAAAAGTGTTTCAGCTGTACCAGAAACAGAATGCCAGCATGGACCTGCTGGCTTGACAATTTGAGGAAAGATAATTCACTTCTCTTAGCATTAGTTACTTCTTCTATAAAAATGAAAATAGTGATGTTTCCCCCCAGAATCATCATGAGGAATAATGAATATCTGCTACAAAGCAAGTGTTTCTTAAATATCATATTATCTCCTCAGTTCCCTTTCAGTGGCATTTCCTCGGTTTTCTCAAAAGAAAAGGTTGGACCAGCGGTCCTCCTCTTCCTGCCGTGCACTTCCTCAAATAGCACAAAGGAAAGCAATAATAAAAAAATAAAAATAAAAACAGGCTACGATTTACCATAGTGTTCATGTTTCACAGCTGAATCGTGTTGCAGAAACACTTCAAATAAATCTAGGACATGCTAGGCTTGGGGTATTTTTCAGATGAAGTAATAAATCCCCAAATTAATTTGCAATACATGAATACATGTCATGGATGAGTTGATTTAAATTAGGACTTTTTTTTTGTTTTGGTTCCATCCATACTGATGACATTCCAGAAAGATAAACAATTTAAATGTAAAAAGATATAACAATTTCCTACAAGAAAGAAAAGGTCGTACTGGGACACAGTTTTTTTTTTATTTGCCAATATTCCACATTATTGAAGAAAATGACTCAATTATGTATTCAATAATTTTAGCCTTGTATGTATTTTTAATTGTCTAAGGACAGAAAAGCAAGGACTATAGGAACCCTCCAAACTAAGAAAGAATGCTAAGGAATTTGACAATACCTTTTTATAATATTAAAGAACAACAAAACCCTTTGGCTCAGTTACCAAGAACGAGGCATTACTCTTAGCACCTTCAGTATCATTTCTCACCACACTCTCACACATGCACTTACTGTGAAGCCTCCTCATACAGATGAGATTGAGGCCCAGAGTGATTGAGCAATGTGCCAGAAGACAAGGGGGTTGGCCTGCTGGATTTGCCCAGGATGAACTTGTACAGGTACTCTTCTAAATGGAAACCCTTTTTGTTGTTTTAGCCTAGAAAAACCAAACATTTTCACCTAAGTAAAAGCCTAGCAGCAAGAGAGATGCAAAGCCCCGTGACCCAGAAGGAGAAGCTGAGCAGCTCCTTGCAGGGAGCTCGCTGTTGTAGCCGGGCACAGGTCTAGGGAGCCACCTGGTGCATGTAGTGGGATGCTTTTTTGATGGACTTATGGGCCTTTGGGGGAACAGGAGACCATTAAAAGTTCACTTTGGACTCGAAAGTTAATTTCCAGCTCTCTAAGTTGCAAAGCACACATACTTTTAATTTAGACTATACTTTGCCAATGTATCTTATGAATCTGGTATTTTTAGCAATCAACTTTGAGTAAAAGATCTCAAGGTTTTAGGAATTAGGATCCCTTTACACTCTTATTATTGAGATTCCCCTAATTTTTTCTTTTTTTAAATTCAGATTAAACTTACTGGTAGTTACTGTGTTAGAAAGTAAAATTAGAAGTTTAAGAAAAATAGTTTTAAATTCACTTAAATTAAAAATAATAAATCCATAACAAAATTAACATAATAACATGCAAATAATAGATTGTTTTTTTTTCAAAACAAGCAAAAATAGAGTGATACAGTGGCACAATATTCATTTTTTTTTCAAATCTTTCCCCTGTAAGGCTTCATAGGAGACACTTGAGTTTCCTATGGGATTCTGTGTTCTGTCTGCTGCAATATGGCGCCTTGTAAGGGCTTTGACAAGGGCCACTGTGCAGGCCAAGAGGGGGTAAACAGGGCCGGGAGTATCTCAGCAATATTGTGAAAACAGTTGCTGATCATGTGAAGCCTTGAAAAGACCTCAGAGTCTCTGGTGCACACTTTGAAAACTGATCCTAGTGTGACCCTAAAGGGTGTTTAAAGATTGCTTGATATGTGTAGTCCTTTGTAAGTGTTGTCAGTGCCTGAATGGAATGACTTTCCTAGCCACTCAGTAGTTCTCATACACCTAACCAATTAACCTTGTAGATGCTATTGCCTTAAGTTATTGTGACTATTCTAATGAACATAAACTTACCGAAATTTTTGCTCAAAAAATAAATAATAGTGTTTATTTAAAATAATAGTATTTATTTAAAATTGGAATTATCAGACCAACTCTAATAGGATAGATTCTCTTCAAATTGTATCTACAAACTACCAAATATGTATAGCTTCTCCTTAAAACAAAAATATAAGTATTTCAGATTTGATTCTTTGAACACGTATATGTTAATTCTACATTTTTTTCAGGGCTAAGAGAGGTTTGCTTTCTTGGGGAGTTAACTGCCTCTTCAGTCCCTTGGACCTGTTCCTTTGGTCAGGGCTCTCATGGGATTTTGGTCAGTGACCAGAGGATGAACACTAAACCCCACACAGCATTATAAGAATGCGTCCAGTCCATGGATATGGGAGAAAACTTGTAGCCCATAACCTTATATTCGGCTATGGGCATGATCTATTGTTTCCTTCCATGCAAAGACATCTAAAGCTCCCACAGGCTGAGTGTTTGATTGGATTTTCAATCTACCTGGATCTTAAGATATGCAAAAGTCTTCTTGCCAAAAGAACTTTGAACTTGACAATAATTCACTCATCCTCTCTGGACCACGCAGCACATACAGATATCTAAAATGTTAGCTGAGGTTCATGTGGCTCTTTCTGGCAAAACACCAAACAAACAGAAAACAAAAATCACCCCAAAAGACCCAGTGTAATTCAACCTTTCAATGACTTCATGAAATTATAAAATTCATCCTAACTTCATAAAAATAATGATTCAATTTTTTTCTAATAAAGTCATAGTCATTAAATGGAGCATGTTGATTGGAGACAAAGAGTATCTCAAGG
Source organism: Callospermophilus lateralis (assembly GCF_048772815.1). Classification (NCBI taxonomy): domain Eukaryota; kingdom Metazoa; phylum Chordata; class Mammalia; order Rodentia; family Sciuridae; genus Callospermophilus; species Callospermophilus lateralis. Next base: position 17,560,628 of record NC_135317.1, on the reverse strand, counting down.
AAATGAACCCAAATAATCACTAATTAATTAAGTACAGAGGAGGAAACTTACTCTAAAATTAAACATTCAAGAAATACTGCAACACTCTTCAAGACATATAGAAATTTTAAAATGTCAGCTGCCATTCCTCTTTCCTCTCTTGTCCCATGCTTCAGAAGAGAACCCTCTGCAGCATCTGTAACTCCTGTCAGGGGAACGGTGAGTATATCTGGAGTCCTGGGAATGTCATAGAGCAGGTGACCTCTAGGTTGATACTATTTTTCTAGGATTATTCCTAAGCCTCAGAAAATAATGCCAGGTTCCAGAGATTCATGGCCTGTCACTTCGTTGCAGGGCTACTGCCTCCTGATGCGGGGCAAAGAGAGCTGGCAGAGATCCATGTGGCTCTGGCCATAAGCCTCAGAGAAGTGAGACACTGTCAGACATGTTGCCAGAGACTAGAGAGATCCTTCTATTTCTCAGCAATTTCAGTCCTAAGCCAAGAGAGGAGAAACTGTTCAATAGTTCATCTAGCTCAGGAGGGATAAGATGGGGGAGATGAAACCAGATGAGTGGAGTGGATACATATAAGGGCAATACGCTAAAGTGGTATTTAGAAAACAGTATTTCTTTAAGATTGCTCTTGTCAGTGAAGAAAACAACACAAAAACAAAAAACCATGACTTCAATTTTCCCAGATGAGCTGTTTTCTAAACTATTTAAAGTTTAATTAAATTTCAACTTAATAAATAAGACTTCTTACAATATAAATAATTACCCTTTTTCACTCACAGAACACAAAAACCCAGAAGTGAATATGTTTCATCAATCACCTCTCAAAATTGACAATGAAGGAAAAGAATTTATACAAAGAAAGATTTTTTTAAAATATGTTTTGATTTTTGGATTTATTCCTTCTGAATCCTTTTTCTTGTTACTAACGTATCAGTGGGTATTTTGTAATTTTTGTACACGTTCATCTTTTACTGTATGGCTGAAACTTTAAGAGACCACCAAAGAAATTGAAATGGAATTTGGAGTATAACTTACTACTTCCAGTGGCAAATGATAAAACTACAAAAAAAATTATTAATAGATCTAATCTTCACCCCACACAGAACTTAATGTGAATTATTATTTTTATTGTGAAGAGCATCATGTCTATGAACCATAATGTGTGTGTAAAAAAATTTTCAAAAGCACACACACGACTCAGTTTACCAATCCCTTTGAAATCACCTGTGAACCCCTCAACACTATAAGGCTAATTCTCTTGGGGTATTTGGTATATATATATATATATATATATATATATATATATATATATATATATATATATATATATATTTTTTTTTTTTTTTTTTTTTTGATAAAGCAGAATATCAGTTTCTAAATCTGGATGTGAAAATAATGCAAAAAAAAAAAAAAAAAACCCAGCAAAAGTAACAACCTAGAAGCCCTTTGTTATAAAACTAAAACTCAGATTGCTGGCCTTGACTGTGTGTACTTCCTTGGTTTCAGAGCAAACCTCCTTCCAAGGACTAAGAAAGACTGCACAGCATCCCCAGATGAGAAAACCAGGGGCTGACCAAGCCAATCACGAGCCTTTGTCCGTGTTGCCAAGGTAACAGAAAGCCCAAGAGGACATGTGACCTTGCCTATCACTGGTGGTATTAGCGACAGCACCTGCTCAGAAAAACTCAAGATATCCCTGAGATAATTGCTTTATTATCCCTTCTTGCTTTATCTGTATATTCCAAAACGCTGACATATCTGTATTCTGGCTTTTAGGTGTAAGGATTTCTTGCAAAAAACTTGAGATAAAAAATAAGAAGCATCCTACTCAAAAAAAAAAAATATGTTTCCTATTGTGATAAAGGACTGATACATAGCACAGCATGGACGCACCGCAAGGATGCTACGTTAAGGGAAACTAAGCCAGCCACAGCAGGACAAATAATGTAGGATCCCACTGTTTGAGTGGATGAATCAGATGCTCAAAAACAGAAGGTAGAAGGGGAGTTGCCACAGGCTGGGGGGAGGCCGGGAATGAGTTTAATGGGCACAGCTTGTTAGTTTTGCAAGATGAAAAAGTTCTGAGACAAACTGTACGGTAATGTGAATGTAGTTAATGCTGAACTGTACACTTAGAAAAGGTTAAGGTGGTAAATTTTATGTTTTTCTTAACATGATTGAATTTTTCAGAAATTTTAATTACACTATAAATGTAAATTTGAAAAAGAAAAACCTGTGTGACATTTCTTACTGTCCAGGGTCAGACAAAGGTTCTTCATGCTATTACTGTGAATAGTTCTCAAACACGAATTTTACCATGGATGTTTAACACAGTGCTTCTCATCCTACCTGGAAGCTGCTTCCAACAGGCTTCATAAATAATAGCTCACACACTGAACTGAATTCATGTATTAGGCTCTGACTACCTGTCCACGGTTTGAAATGTTACTATTTATTGACACTTTCATTTCATTTACTTTGCTGAGTTCAGGATGGACTTTTCAGGGTGGCTCTGCATGTATTTTCTGCCTCCTATGTGTATTACTGAGGAATATCCCATGTGAATCCAACATCTGTACACTTGGTTACAAATTGCTTTTCATACCCACATTCATGATCTTGAAAGGATAATCTGTCTCTAAGGATACCTGAAATTGTCCAGGTTACTAGAATGAATCTATGTATAAAATGAGAACCTTCAAGCCAGAGTGGCTCCTCTTACTAAAGATATAACAAAACAAACAGGCCAATCAAAAGTAATTCAACCTTAAGATAACTGAAGAATTGCCTCTTCTCTTGGCTTCACAAAACCAGGAGCCATTTACTGACATTATGGGGCAGGCAGAAAGTAAGAACCTCACGGAGAAGGGATGGGGCAGCGTGGGAAGGTTTAAATCCAGACGAGCATGGTGGGACACAGTTGTACCACCAGGATAGTGACAGAATTTCATCAAAGTATAAAAAAGAAAAGAACAGAGAGCATAACAGGTCTAGATAACAACCTCGGGGCAGAGAAGGAGCCTCCGACCGTCCAGTCACTGAGCAGCATGCTTAGCACTTTATTAGATATTCTACAGGCTCTTAATGAGTTATCACAGCAAGCATGGATGGTAGGGTACTTCACCCATTTAAAAAACAACAAGGCTAAGGTTCAGAGAGTTTAAGTAATTTGTCTAGTGTCACAAAGCTGGTATGCAAGAGCCTATCTTTATTTTGCTAACCAGTCTGCAGACTCTATAACTGTGATGGGTGTAGACTTTTCTCTACAATGCGTTCCCTTTATCTGGCTCTAACCTCATTCCTGTTTCTTCTCCACTTTATTACTCAATAAGCTCAGCCAGATTTTCATGCATATTGACATTTCCTTTAAGAAAACAAAGTTTAAAAACCACTTCCATCACAGAGGATCGTTTAGGTCAAAAAAATTATTTGCTCATTTTATGGATCAGGAAACATCCTAACATTATGGCCATTACTCACATCCCCATCACTCACGTCCCAGCCTCTCCAAAACCTTCTGTCCATCACCAAACAGCACAGACCTCAGTGATGGATTGGGGAGACGCAAGACCAGAGAGAGGAGGACGAGGGGACGCTCCAGCACGACAGCCCTCCCTCAGGGTGACAAGCATGCTTGAGAGGAGGATCCACCTTCCAATGGACATCCTCCTTCCCATTCATCCTTCCGGGTGAATCTCAGACAGAAAGTCGACCCCTGCCTCTGGCCATGGGCTTTGAAATGATTTCCCACTCCACAGAAATCAAGTAGACTTCAGTGTGCAAAACTGGGAAAACTCACTATGATGGGAGCTATGCTCAGAGATGGATGTTGAATGAAATATAGAGGACAGAGAAATAAGGAATGAATGAAAGGTCACATGAAAGGAGAAAGAGGAAGGGGAAGGGAGAGGAGGGAGGAAGGGAGAAAGTGTCTCTTTGATATTCGAAGCTTGGTGCACATGTGAGAAAACACTTCTTAAGCTCTCATGGGCAACCCATCCTTTCACCCTTTACATCCACCTGAAAGATATCACATGTGAGATTTCCAATTTAACATCTTTTAAGGAGCAAACCACCCATTGTGGGGAACAACAAATTTGCCTTTCTTATTTCCATTCCTTTTTCTAGGATATTGTCCTATGCGACATAGTTTGAACAAATCCTGATAGTGGCACAGGCTGGTCTGCACAGGAAAGGGGCACAAGAGGGTTGAGTGGGTGTGGCAGGGCTGGCACCTTCTCCCCTCTGATTGGCATTTATTTCACTTAGCCTTAACCAGTTCCACCTGGAAGGGGAGGCAGTTGGACAGGGAAGAGGAGCCTGGGGAGGCAGCAGATGAGAAGGCAAATGGATGCCACACACTCCCTCCTTCTCAGAGAGCAGTCTTCAGTAAGTGGGTGGCGTCAGGTTTACATTAAAAAGTTCAATCTGCATGAGAGCATTCAGGAGGGACAGGGAGTGCAGAGCTAGAGGGCGGCCAGCTGGGAGGCCAGCTCCTGGCTGCAAGTCCTGCAGGAGCGGGCTGCGCACACACAGCTTAACCAGGGACGCTAAGGAGGGGCCCTCTACAGAGGGGTTCCCAGAGCTGAAGAGCCGCAGGTGGGGTGAGGCAGCCAGGGAGGAGCAGCAACAGGGTGTCAGCAGGCAGGGGCAGGGAGGGAAGGAAGTAGGAATGGGAAGAATATCCTGGCCAACCAAGGTGGATAAAGATGGAGTCTCCACCTCTGTCCTGCTTCTGCTTCCCCAGGGCCTCCCAGACCTCACTCAGGAGGAAAGAGCCGGCATGGCAGGGGAGGCAGGGTGAAGGGCAGCAAAGGCACAGGATGGGATGGAATGATGGGACTTGAACACAGGGAACAGAGGGGGAGGCTGCACTGCACGGGAGGGCCAGACGCTAGGAGAGTTTACACATGGCTCAGTTATGAGCTGGGTGTGAAGGAGGACAGAGAGGAACATTTACAGGTGACTTTGAGACTTCTAGCACGGTGGGAGGGGCCTGGCTTTTTATCAGAAAAGGAAACACAGTTTACAGTGGGGGAAAGGTGAGTTCTCAGGTGTGCACCTTGTGTCTAAGTGGGCTGCAGCAAGAGGGCATGCACTCTTAAGTTCTCTGGTGGGAGTCTTGTAGTCCCTTCATGAAAGCTGTGCATTATAGATGGACTTTGGGGTGTCATTAGCAGAAGGACAGAAGTCAAAGTCATGGGAAAAATGGGAATCTCTTAGATATCAGAAAAGAACAGTGCAGAGTTAATAGGTAACCCCGTGGAATATTAATATTAATATTTATGGATCCGAACAAGGAAGAAAAGCCCCTAGGAGTCTGTGAAAGACACTGACAGCAGATGAGAAGCAGCAGAAACTACAGGAGAGAGGTCCCTGCAGAAGACAATTCAACTAAGAGAAGCGTCCCACGGACATGGTGATGAGAGGGTCACTATTAACCTCAAAACAAGCAGTGGCCCCCACAGCCAAGGGACAGGTCTCTAACACCAGGGAGAATTGAGAACTGGGCAGTGTCACAGAAGGAGGGAGCAGCCGGGAGCACCTGAGAGAGGGGCCCAACCTGAGTGAGGGCATGCAGATTCGCAGGTGTCTGGGTGGGAAGCCCAGAAGGATCTTGCTGGTGACCTCCGAGTAAGCCTCTTGCAATGGGGGGCTGGGAAAGGACACGGATCCAGCCTTGTCATACTGACCTCACAGTACACCTTCTCAAATCTGCAGAAAACACTGCCAGTTTGGAAAAGGGACGGAGGGAGGGAGGGAGGGAGCGAGGAGAAGGGGAGAGATATCTTGAGGGAGAAGAGGTGGATGAAGACAGGGAGCACTTTAGTGTGCAAGGGAGAATAGAAAAGTGTTTTGTTTTTTTTTTTTCAGAACTCTTAGTTGTCTGGAACTGCAGCTGGGAACACATTTGGGTCTTACTCTTCACGGGAACCTTTAATCAAGCAATTCAACCTTTGAATTTTCGGGCTAAGATAAAGCAAACTCAGATTACCATCACTTCAATGAAAACACAATGACAAAGGCATTTATGGTCTGTGTTTTATCAAGACAAACTCACAAGCTCAGCCTTAGAATCAGAGTGTGCTGAGCCCTGGTCCAGCGGCCTTTTTATGACACCAATTTTATAGAATATAAACCTTAATGGATATGAATTCATCTCAGGGCACATTTAATATCAAGGGAGCCAAGGGAAAACAAACTTCCTGTTTTCTCTGAATCAACACAGACCCAACTTGAAGCCCCTCTGCTGGGCTGGCCTGGAGATCTGAACATGATAAGACTGTAGTAACAGCAACAATGATTTCAAGGACAAGGGAGGCCTTTCCAGCTCCTGAGGCCTCACACAGAGCCAATCCTGGAGGGCTCCCCACCCACTGCAGCAGTCACTGGTCAGCTGTTCACACAGGCATGCACCTGGGCACCTGGTTCTGCTGGGTTATGTGTGTGCTGGGTCTGTTTAAGAATAGGTTGATCGACCCTCACTAGAACTTCCTTTGATGTGCAGCTTTCTCCCAAGCCATAACCACTGAATTATACACAGGACCCTAGTTTTCCAAGACACCAAGATTTTTGGTGGAAGAAAAATCCTTTACAAATCCTTTTTTTCCTCTTCTTATTGGGCTCAAAGACCCACAGTAGCAAAATTCCATCCACAAATTTGGGTTTTTACCAAAGCTGGGAAATACTGGTGGTTGAAAAAATATACATAGAAGAACAAAAAAATAGAGGTAAGAAAACAAAACAAAACAAAATAATAAAGCATCTTAATATTTTAAAACTTAAAAAATTAGTATTTTAAATATTTTAGTATTTAGCATCACATGCTTGAATGGTGGTAAAGGGCAAGTTGGGAGAATAAACACAGTTAATATCGTAATCATACGGCCTGATTGTAATGAAAGAAGAAAGATAAAAATCAAAAGATATAATTGGAAACAACTCTTGATGAGAAAGCCAACCGCAGTTATTTTGTCTGAGGAGTCTACTGGATGAGAAACTTCAGAACACGATTCTTCCTGTGGGTTTGCTTTAGGCCTTGGACCAGGTCTTTCTGCATCTGCTCCAGGTTGGCTACTGGTGGCTGGCTTTAAATATCATGCTAGCATTCAGGAACAGAGTGCCTTTTGATAGAACCATTAAAAACACAAATAAGGCACAAAGCTTTTTCTATAACAAAAAAGAAAATCAGCAGAGGGCAGAGAACATGTCCTGTGCCTTCTCCTATTTCCAGTGCCTACCTCAGTGGAAAACATATTTTGATGATGCTAATGATAAAATGGTGGGAAGATATAAAAGAAGGAATATTCCTAACACGTAAGTAGAAGTGAACTTAAGAGTTCTTACCTATAAAATCTTTTTTGTCTGTTTCTTTACTTGGTTGTGTTTATCTTACTTTTTGTTCTGATTCTTTTAATTTAATTATGAGCTGTTTGGAAAAATCACAAAACTTATCTTCTTTGTGAAAAGATTCTTGTTCTCCAATTTCCACCCTCCCCCTTCCACAGAAACACAGAGAAGCAAAGAAGCTTCTTTGGCTTTCTGTGCCCTGAACGTTCTTGAGAAATGCTGGTCCCTCAAGCTGTACTTACAAGCACATATGGTATTTCTATGTATGTGCAGATATTCCAAGAAAAATCAATTTTATGCTCCCATACCCATTAAATATTAATATTTAAAACTGATCAGAGTCCCAGAGGCTACATCTGCTTCCTTAGGATGGCCTCATGCCCTGGAACACTGTGGCATGTGCTCCTGCAAGCGAGCACCTTCTTGAAGCATCCTGGTTGGAATGCAAGCCCACATGCTCACTGAAAACCAATCGGTTAACTTCTTAAATAAAAGGTAAATGTATCAGGTGATGCATTCATTTTTGATAACACATTTTGCCTCATCCCAAAGAAGCAATGTAATGATATAGCTATTTTAAAAATGGGCCGTATTTTTCAACTAATAAAGCAACAGTCTGCTGTCTTTGCTAAGAACTTTTTAAAAAGAGGCTCTGCTTGGTTCTTAGTGACTGTCACTGTACGGACCGATTATTGTCTCTCCTTTTGTACTTGCGACTCTTGCTTTAAAAAATTAAATAAGACTTTTAGGGACATATGGCTTTTCTTCCACCTCCATGTTTCAAATTTACTTCAAAACACCTACACAGAGCTGGAGGTTTCTAAAGTGTCAACAGCTGAAACATCCCAGGAACTGCAAATGCTTTTCATGTTAAGAGTCAGAAATGGAAAGTTACTAGATTTAAAGAATGAATAGGATCACAGGCTTGGAGGGGTCATCTCTACATTGATTTATTTCTATGAGACATCACATGTCCTAGTGAACATGGAGGAAGGAAAGAAACATTAGAATCAGATTGTTTAAACTTTAAATTTTTTAGATGCATCCAGAAGAAGTACACTTTAAGGTGTATTTTTTCTTTAATAAAAATAAGAAGCATGAACAAATACTGATTCTTAGTATAAAGACATCATATACATAAGTTCTGTCTTCACAGCAGGTAGGTAAAAAAGGCTGATATAACTCTGTATTATTTAGAAACTATTGATAAAATTAAGGGAAGAAAAAAGAAAAAAAGCTAGAATAGAACTAAATTTTGGCATTGATGTTTAAATCAGAATGTGTTACCCTGGTACACAATCCAATTTTCAAAACACTTGAGGTAATTTTACAATTTTAGAGTGAATGGTTGAAGTAAGTAAGACTTATTTGTTTGAAGAAAATTCTAATTTCTTCCAGCCAAAAGAATAAATGCTGAATATAGCCCTGAGATTATTTATAGGCCTGGAGAATTAGGTAATTGAAAGAGAAGTTAGAACATGCTCCATTAAGAAAGAAAATAAGTAAACATCTTGGAAATATATGGCTTCCAAAAACTTAAATAAAGATAATGAATTTGTGCTTTATAAGAAGAAAGCATAGGTAAGTTATTTAAAAAGTAGGGATCTAGTTGAATGTATCAATAAGCTGTGGAAAATATTTTAAAGACCTGTTTTTTTTTTTCACCCAGTAATGCAAAATAATATTATTTCCTGGCTGGGCACAGTGGCGCATACCTATAATCACAGGGGCTTAGGAGGCTGAGGCAGGAAGATTCTAATTTAAAAGCCAGCCTCAATAACATAGCAAGGCCCTAAGCAACTCAGCAAGACCCTGTCTCTAAATAGAATATCAAAAAGGGCTGGGGATGTGGCTCAGTGCTAAAGTGCCCGTGGGTTCAATCCATGGTACCAAATTATGATGGTGATGATGATGATGATGATGATGATAATAATAATAATAATAATAATAATAATAATAATAATTTTACCTCCTTATTTAAGAGACTTTCTTTTAACCATGTGTTCCACCAGTTTTCTGCACACCACTGGAATTCTAGCCATCAATAACAAAATAGTGAAAATTTGATGAAACTGTGAAATGGCCCTCAATGCATCTGAAATTGGCATAAAATATCTCAACCATTTGAAGAAGCACAGACAAATCTCATAGCAGTCTTTGAACTTAAATGAACCTTTTCCACTGATGACACACTGATTCCACAACAGTAAATTCACAGATTTCAGACTGGGACCTGCATATGGGTACAGTAATAGCACATTATATTCACAATAAGGATATTCTCATATGGATACAAACAGTGCTTCTCGTAAACACAAACATCTTGCAAAATGTATGTCTTGCCAACACATCTCAAGATATACACCACATATAAAAATTCCTACCATTTGGGGAAAGGCTTCCTTGCTGCCACTTTTAGCTCCCTCACCAAAGTCAACAAACTCCCAAATAGGACAGCTGTGCTTGTCAAATCGGACCAGAGATGGAGTTTTGTTCCTCTGCTGGTAAATCAAAGGAGTCATTTTAAAGTACTTTGCTTTTGATTTCCAAATGTGAAAACTAATAGTGTTAAAATGTTCCATAACACAGAATAGAGAAATAATGAATTCTAGCAAAACAATTTACACATTAGAAGGGGAAAAAAAAGTTATCTACTTACACCTTTTACAAGACTCTCTGATGTACTTCTTGCCAGATGATAACCATTAACACAGATTAAAAGCAGGAAAAACAAAGATGTTAATAATATGGAAAACATCCAAGAGCTCAATTGAAGTGGCTGTATTCAGGAGTAAATGACAAACTTGCTTATCAGTGCATTTGAACGTCAGGCTTAATTACAATTTTGAAGATTTATTTACAACTTAATGGCTATTGATTTTGAGTAAGGGTGATAAATGCTAAGGATTGCTTTTGAATAAGTGTCTAACCAGCTGTGGCAGTAGGTCAGGTTCATTAAGGACTGCCTCCCTCCTCAGACCCATGGGAAGCCTGGAACCCATGGATGTTCTGGTGAACCCCGTGGCTCACTGAGACCTGACCCTATCCTGGAGCCGAGGAGTGCCATGCCATGGGACTCCTCCTAGTTGTGACATTCACCGTAGCTCGTCCTCTAACTCAAACTTCTGTAAGATGTGCTTCTGGAGAAATGCTGAAACCCATCAGGAAATGCCACCTTTTCTAAGAGGAGGCTACAAACGGGTGACAAGCTGGGTTGCCCATCTTCTCATGAGTTGGTCCACAACTACATGGGTTTAGATGGCATAAAGAAAAGGAAGTAAAACAAAACCCATCCATTCCATTTTGGACATGGAGAAGAAAAAGGTTTGGGGTAGCTGTTCAAATTAATGCAGTTGTAATAGTTTTTAATATAGTTAATGAAGTTTTCCTTGTGGTGCAGACTCAAGATTAAATTATAATAACCTACTAAACAGATCATAGAATTGATCTCAGCCAAATGAAATAAGATATTTGAGCTTTTTTTTTTTTCTTTTTAAAGGAATGGTCTAAAAGTAAGAAACAAATCAAGTAAATTAAATTATTTCTTTGGTTCAACACCCAAACAGATTGTGGCAACTATAAGGGAAATTCAGGACCTCAGGCATTAGCCTGAAGATCAATATAAAAGCAAAACAACAACAATACAAAACCTGACGGTGTCTCAGGAGGGAAAAGTGACAACTACAGGTGAGGAAAGAAATTCTGGTTTCAAGGAAGATCATGGCAGATTGTTTCATGACTGGAGAAATGGAAGGCTAAAAAGTGTCTAGACTAGTTAAATTTTGGAGGGAGAAAGCAGAAATACCTTCATTGCAATGAAGTTTCCTGAGAGTAGAATTCATGTTTAAACAGAGCCATGCCACCATAACGTCTAGGACATCAAGGAAATGTACTGACGTCATGTATTAGGGACTCCATCTATTTTTAATTCAGACATGGAGAGAAGGCCTAATTCAAGTGAATAAGCGCCACTTATAGAATGCCAGCTACTTTGTCACAGAAAATAAAAGGTTGGCACTCTGGAACCAGAGGGCCGTTTGTTCTGCCGGCTCAAAGCTTGGGAGCAGGGATCAGGGCTTAAGGTGACCAAGAATGCAAAGCCCTGTCAACCAAGATCTTTGAAACTCTTTATTTTGGGCCTAAGCTAAGGTGACTGTCTACGTGTCACTGTCTGTATTCTCTCCCGAGGAAATGGAAGTGGCACTCATCTTCTTTATAAAAAATAGGCAAAATGCTGTCATTTCTCAGGATGTAAAATTTGTAGCAGATTTCAGCTACTTTGATAAGACTTCAAACCATTACTCTACTACACTCTCAGGCACAAGGACCCTTAACACGCCTGTTAGGGACTCAATTACTCCAAACACTCAGCTGACAGCCCACACATTCACTGAAGTGGTTATGAAAATTCCAGTCCAGAATATGAGTTCAGAGTAATCTTGTTTCATTTTTTTTTATCCCCACCCCCCCAAAAGACTGCCAGCATGGAGAACTTCACTATTGTCTTGGCTTTAAAACGAAAAGAAATAATAATGCTTCCTAAGTCATCAGTTTTAGTCATTGTTTAGCATGTTACGATGGTGTGATCCAATTCTTTCACGTAAGCTGAAGACCAAAGAAAGGACACAGAAATCCAGGATAACCATAAGCAAAACAATGAGGTACAGAAGCCTGGACTCTGGTGCCAAGAAAGCCTGGAAGAGCTGAGGCAAAGGACAAGGAGGTGTTAAGGAAAACCAGAAGTCTCCATCTGGGTGGATGCTCATCCAGGAAGTCAGTCATGGAGGTGTGCATTATGGAGAGAGAGGCTCCTCCTAAAGAAAGAAGACCAACGCAACATTAGAGAATAGGAATCATCGCCAACAAAGAGTTGATGAAAAGATGGGAAAGATGCTCAGTCGTTGGTTGAAACTCATGACCATCAATTTGGAGGCCTGTTTCAGACTAGTCATATATTGGAGAGTCTTCTTCATAAGATTTCAGGCTGTTCCTTAAATTCCCACATGACACAAACCAAACCTATTATGGGGGCATGTGTTCTGACACAGTGCCCAGTTAGTGAGCATGGTATTTACTGTGATGTGGAGACCGTTTCCATTAATGCCAGCTGAGATCAAGAGATTGAGTCAGGGTTTTAGCAGTCTCATCCTACAAGGAGCTTATATTTGAATTTGTAGACAACTAAAATTCTCAGATCTTTTTATTTTCCATGTAAATCAGGGCTTCTCTTGTCTTTTATCTGTATGATAACATTTTAAATTTAAATATAGGACTTTATGTTTATTCCTGTTATATTTAATCTTTTTGGTTTTGATCCAGAAATTTAGCCTGCCAAAAATTCAGACTGCTAAATAAGGGATACCAATCAGTTGCTTCCTATCTTCCCTGGAGAAACTAAGGAACTTCAAGTTTAAAATGCATCATGAAGAATTTGGGTAAAATACAAAGCATTTTTTTAAGGGGAGAATCAGAGAATCTAGAAGAGGTAGGGGGAAACTTACGATCTTTAATTTTTTTTAAATTATACATGCTTTTTTAAAGTTTTGATTTATTAAAAACAGTTAAAATAATTCTTGTGGGGAACTTTGATTTCTCCCTTAGGAAGGACTGGCTGTGCTTTCTTCAGGTTCTAGTGTTCTCTGCTTTACCCCTGTTAGATGTACTGGGCCCTCTGCTTGATACGTGCCTTCTCCTTTGGCTAGACCATAAAATCTTTGGGGACAGAAATCATATCTTACTGGTTTTTTTGTCCACAAAAATATAATGTGCATTTAACAAAATTTTTAATGGTTGATAATACAACACTGAATGATTCAAGGGCAAGTGTGAGAGGCAAGGATTCAGTCATGTCATCAACCAACATTCAGTACCTCCTGTTTACCAGGTGAGGTAGAAAGAAGCCCACAGGAGATAGCAGCCATCTTGACCCCCTGGGGGGAACACATACCAGAGGATCTAAGAAAGTGACCTTGTGCCATGTGTGTTCATTATGTCTGTGATTTCTGGTCAAAGACCATGGACATTCAGACATTGCACTATGCCTCAATGGGAAAACTGAAATAATCAATGTTTTAAATTACTGATGATTAAAATGTGAACTTTTTTCCTATTAAAAAAAGTGCTTCTGTTACTTTTTGTATTTTGTGGCATTTGAATATAAATGGTTTTGTTTCTAAAGCCATGCATTTATTGGGGACTTACGCTGTATTGCAGATAGAAAGCCAGAAACATATAGTTTTATGTAATTCCTTCACACTAATATGTAATTATTCTCATGAACAGTGCTTGCAATTAGCACCTTGAATCATCGATGGCAGGAAAATGTCTACACAGGTAGGAGGCTATTTTCACTCAGTTGAGTGATTTAGCAGATATTAAATCTGGTTCCTCATTGTAATCAGTACATTGACTATTCATGAGAATTAATACTTCTTCATTTCTCATAATGATGCTTTACTAACTCACCAAGGTAACAGTTTTCCTTTCTTGAAACACTTGCAGTTGTAAGATGGATTCACAAACTATCTTCCTTTTCCACAAAGAGGCCTGGGCATTTGAGAAATATTATTAGCAGGTGTGTATATCTTTCTATGGCTCTACATATTGAAGGCTAGTGCTATTTTTTTGGGGGGGGGACTGGTAATGCTTCCCCCTAACCAAGCTCTATCTGGAATTAGCAGCATTTTCTAAGCCTGAGCATCAGTCTCATGGCGTTTTGGTCCCACTGTTGCAGAGCGGGATCCCGAGCACAAGTTAGTTAATTGAAAACACTTTCCCAAGTACCTCCCTGTTCTTTCCTTTGCTTTTGATTTTCAAAAGTGTCTCTGGTCTACAGGAGTCAGATGATGTGTACCAAAAACTTAACTCCAAAAGTTTAAAATAAAAAGTACACCTGAAAGTTTCTAGTGGGGGCTTGATTACATCCAGGTAACAACATTCCTGCCATCAACAATTACTGTTGAGCTTCCCCAAACCCCACGCATATTGGAGGTCCATGAAGTCTGTTAACAAAGTAAAAATGGCTCTACAAAGAAGAGAGGCACTTTCAGACACATTGCCTCATGGCCAGCAGAACATGCAGGTAAGTAGACAGGGTGAAGACTGATCAATACAAAGCGACAGCTTCGTAAGTCCTGTCCCCAGAATCCTCCACTCCCTGGAAGCTGCAGGGGCTGGTGTTCCAGCTAGCAATTGAAACAATCTGCATGCACGCTTAAATCAAGTTTGTTTAAAATTAGAAAATGGCATAATGTATTCAAAGGTTTTCCTGCAGCATTTGCATGGAATTAAAAAATATGCTACATGCTTTGAATATGGAGAGCAGAGATATCTAACTCACCTATTGATGTGACTGGATGTTTAAAAACTCCATTACAGAAACTGTTGTGCTTAATTTTAAAAGAAAATAGAATACGTAAGCTTCTTTGCCTGTCTAATAAAAATGTAATGGGCATGTGAGAGAAAACTAGATTGGTTAAATAAGATCTTTCAGCAAATGTGAAGCTTTTTTGTTGTTGTTGCTTAGCAAATGAGAAAGTTTTTTTTTTTTTTTTTTTTTTTATATGCAAGCTGAGCAAATGTTTCTCTTGGCCAGAACACTCTTTTATAATGGTGGCTATCATTCCTGTATTAAGGCAGCAAAAATGACTTTGTTGCTGTTTAGGGGTTAAGAGAAATTGAGAAAGGAAGAAGAACAGGACAGCGAGACAGGCAGAGACACCGAAAAATAAAATAAAGACTATTAAATGTCTGCTGGTAATTTAAACAGTTTTGCCAACTGCAAGGTCTTAAAGTGCACAGTCGGCTTGACAGGTCCCCTTGGGCTGCACAGGCATCTCTGTTTCCTCCTGGTCTGGCTTGTAAAACATTTCTGCATGAGAAGGGAAGTCCTGTGTCATGTATTGGTGGGGGAGGAGGTGGGAAAGACAGGGAGACCCTCTTCCTACCTTATATCCCTCTTTCCACCATATTCTTCATCCAAAGGACAGGGCTGCAGTGAGCTGAATGGCAGGAGGTGGGATTCCCTGGGGCTCTCGTGTTTTATTCCATGGAGTACTGGACTCTCTCCTCCAATGGCATATGGACAGCATGCCACTGTCTATTACAAGCATCATGGGTCTGCAGGAAGTCCCCAGGACCTACCTACCTCTCCTCCACACATGGGGGTTTGGATGAGGACCACTTTCAGAAGGCTAGGAGGATGACCTCATGCTGCTTCTGGTCTGTCTGTGACCCAGTGTGTGAAATGGTGCCAAGGCCAACCTTCCCCAGGCTCAGAGATAGGGTGTGCAACCAGCTTCTCCACGAGACATTCTTGAGAAGATAGTTGGGAGCCCAGGGTTTCTCAGCCAGTCATGTTTTCAAATCCAGCTTTACCAAAAAAACAAAAACAAAAACAAAAAACAAAGAAACACCTGTGTCTTGGGAGATGCCAAGACTCAAAAGAAATAAAGCTAAAACTATAGTCTTTCTTTTTTTCTTGCTTCCTTCCAAATAGAATCCAGAAAGAAGAAGCAGCAATTTAACTGGCACTCCAATCTCCCAGTTATCAACCCTAGTTCTGGCTGTAGCTCAGGAAACATCACATAAAGTGCAGAAATAATTATAACTTACTCAAAACGTTTAAAGAGCCTTATAGCACTTTTTTCCTGAGTGTCAAAATTATCATTTTCCTACAGAAATAAGAAGGAGGCATGCAACATATCTGCTTTAGAATATCCCAAAATATAAAATAAAGAGAAGTGAAATATTTTTAAAAGAAGAAGTTGAATTCTTTGCAAGTAAATTAATGGTCAATGTAACAATAATCTTGAGATGTTGAGGAATGGGAAGAAGATTATTTTCTGCTATTAACCTCTCGTTTGGGTTCCAAGAAGTATCTAAAATTTTATTTTTGTCTCTGTTTTGATTCATGAGTGTTCAAAGCTTTGACGTTTGCTTTGAGAAACTTCCATGCAAAAAAAAAAATAGGCTGTCGTCCAAGCTCACCTCCACGACTTTCACACAAAGACCTTTGCAGTTGCCTAGGTCTCAGTTATATATTAATAGGCGCTGGTGCAATTCCAGAGCTAAAATCCACAAAAAGACAGCAACAAAAAAAAATATCTACAGAACTTTCAGTCTGTTCTGACTCAACCTGGCCTCTGAGATGCTATAAAGAATCTGAACGTCGTTAGCATGCTAGCTCACAGGTATCAGAGGTCCCACAGCTGTGCGCTTCCTTAGGGGAGCAGGACTGGACAGACATTCCTCAGAAGGGCAGCATGTTGGAGCAGACAGCTGATGGGCTGCCAGTCCAGCAGATCAAGGATGGCATCATTGCTTATCTTTTGATTCCACCGGGCAAGAGGGCTTTGCAATGGGGCGGGGCTTTCTCATCTCTAAAATGGGAATGATAGATAATACCAACATTTCAGAGAAAAAGAAATTTAATTTTAATTGAAACAAAGCACTTGGGAAATAATAAGTGCAAATTAACATCTCGTTCTTTTCTTGTGAGCTTTGCAAGATTTGATGATATAAGATGATGACCACATTTTATGAACCACGTTAATTGGCCATTTAATATTCATATTTTATCTCTCTGTTTAACATGTAATGACTTCAGGAAATACAAATGTCCACTGGATTTTATAACCTGCCATGTGAGAAGGCAAACAGTAGTGTATCCATCAAGTATCTATACCCATTCAAACTGACTACTAGATAAGGCTCCCATGGGTTCACTCAGCTCAGTATTTACTCTTGATACTGCTCAGGAGCGAAGGTGACTGTTGCCTTTTATAACAAAATGATCAAAGGACAGGTGTTTCTCCTAAACACTACTAATCTGCCAAAGGCTACAAGGGCTTCTATCCCAAGAGTGCCTCACATCCTCACTTCCTTTAATAATCCCAGTCATTTCCTTAAATCTTAGGTACAACCACTCAAAATTTGTGCCTGCTAATTTTAGCTTAAAAGATGTTTAAGCTCTCTCAGCTCACACCAGTGTGAGACACACTTCTCTCCTGAGCAGCTGCCGCTCCCAGGAAGGCACCAGCATTTTCTGGAGGCCACCTCACAAGAGCGCTCCTAATCACAGGAGGAAGGCAAAACTACCACCTGTTACTCTGATGGCACTTCCAGATGACTATCCTTTAGGCATCAAAAGTTGCTTGATTGTATTCGCCTGTGAACAGGCGGCTGAGAGTATGTATAAACTGGTATCTGCTTTCATGTCTCTCACAGTTATGGACAGAGGTCTTCAGGTTTCAGCCGCTGCCTGCAAGCAGCGCTACTACCTCTTTCAGTTGTCAATCACGGGCCTATAAGAATCACATTAACTAGAACCAAGTTCAGAATCTCATAAAATTGATTTGACTTTAGGCTGATTGACACTGATATCCCAGTGAACATGAACTTGAAGTGAGAATCAGGAATTACAATTTACATGGTGCTGGCCAACACGATGCTCACATAACCAAGGGATGCTTTGCAAAAAGGCTTTTTTGAGGGACTGTGAGAAATACACCTGAGGTAAGGGGAGAAGAAGTCTCTGTATTTGGTACTTTGTTGGGGGCTAAATCTGGACACTGATGAGACTCCCTCTAATCCCTGACTCTCTGATGCCACCCCCAACACAGCCTTTGGTGCATTCTCAGCAGCTCCGAAGGACAGCATTGCTAGGTCACAGTTTGCTGGAGTCTATATAATATTTACTTTTATCCTAATTCTCTTCTTTGATTATATATGCCCTTAAATATACAGCTAAAATATTTGAGTTCAGTTTAACCAAAAAAATGATGCTTACTTTTAAAATATCTCGAGACCCTGAGTTTGAAAAAGACACAATCATGTGCTTTGTTTTGATCTCAGAATGATATTCCAATTAAACCTGAAAAGAATGTAGCCTTGCTCTGCCACTCTGAGGTGCAGCATGGTCTGGGGCAGGTGAGGGGCCCTGGGGCCAGGGGCACAGCTGGTAGGGGCAAGGGAGAGCTTTTTTTTTACTCAGGGCTTCTTCTAAGGGAATCACAGAGTTGAAATCTGTGGAGTGTTCACTGGCCAGCAGAATAGGAGAGAACCCATAATTTAAAGCATTTTTTTTCTAAATAGTCACAAGATTTTTGCAAAACTTCCCCAGCTAGAGTAAATAAAAAATGAATGATTAGTAACTATCCTGACAATAAAAATGTGCTGGGTGATAAAAAATAAAACAAAGTCCTCTTATGGTGATTATACTGATGGCTTCATGCTGTCATGATGCCAAATGAAGGAAATTAAATAAATCTTACTTTCTGCTCAGAAAAGTTGGTGT
The DNA here is from genome assembly GCF_048772815.1 of Callospermophilus lateralis. Classification (NCBI taxonomy): domain Eukaryota; kingdom Metazoa; phylum Chordata; class Mammalia; order Rodentia; family Sciuridae; genus Callospermophilus; species Callospermophilus lateralis. The sequence continues at coordinate 17,541,988 of NC_135317.1, read as the reverse complement.
GGGGTGGAGGAAAGGGGAAAAAAAGGAAGTCAGAGAGTCAGTCAAATTTCTTTCAACACAGTTCTTAACTAAGGAACTACTCCATAAGGAAAAAAAAATATCTCAGATCCAGTATCTCTTTACTAAACTGACCTACATTACCATAGCTCTTTGAATCACTCTTATCTATCCACATAAATTGTCCCAAACTTTGAAGGCATGTGCCTCTATGTCTTGCTCAGTGTCAGGCACAGAAGAGGCATCCACCAATACTTGTAGCATTTTCTTCTTGTGTCTAGCCCTCAGTAAGCACTTAATAAATACAAATATTTTTGAGAGTAATGATATACGTATGTTCTCAACTTACATTATAAGTTGAAAACATCCTACACTGTAAATGCACTGCACATATCTGATCTACCAAGCACCCTAGCTTAGCTATTCAGCATACTGGAGCATGTGGGTTTTTTCCTCCTTGTGATTTCATGGCTTCCTTGGAGAAGCCACTACCTAGATCATGGGCATTCAGGATACCACATGTTGCTAGCTCAGAAAAGATCACTGTTTTAAAGCCAAAGCATGGTTTGTTTAGAATTCATATTGTTTTTGCATCCATTGTAAAGAAGAAAAAAATTGTAAACTAAACCATTATAGGTTGAGGAAGGTCTATCTTTGGTCATTTCCATGTTTCTTATACTTAATGAATTTTTTATAATTCTGTTATACATGAATCCATATGAGAGAGAGAGAGAGAGAGAGAGAGAGAGAGAGAGAGAGTGTTAAACTTGAAGTTCTCAACCAAAACCTCATACCCCTCCCCCCCACACACACCAGGGATTAAACTCAGGGGCTCTCGACCACTGAGCCACACCCCAACCCTGTTTTCTATTTTATTTAGAGACAGGCTCTCACTGAGTTGCTTAGTGCCTTGCTCTTTGCTGAGGCTGGTTTTCAACTTGCCATCCTCCTGCCTCAGCCTCCCAGTGGCTGGGATTACAGGTGTGCGCCACCACACCTGGTGAATCCATACGTATAATTAATGGGAAACACACACAGCACTAACATCCAGGCTCCCTATAGTTAATTCCTACATGTGACCTCCCTGAAACACAATTTCACATTTTCAAGGAAGAAAGATACTAATATATAAATTTCTCTGAAGTTGGAAGAGTTATCTCAGAAGGAACTTCCCATGGTCCAGAGTGAGAACCTCCCTACATGGGCAGTGGGAAGGTGTGCAGGAGCATGAAGCACCAGTGTGAGCCAGCACTTGATGGATATCCTGAGAGCAGCACAGGATGGCAGGAGGGCAGCAGAAGGAAGAGGAGTGTGGCCCCCTGTGACCTTAGAGGGCTCATCAGGGACTATATCAGAAAGTGTCTCATTATCCAAATGGAAGTGACTGGCAAGACACTGAAGAGACCTGAGGGAACCAACAGCTTCACTCCATGTGATTTTAGAAGTTCACTGGAGTCCTTGAGTTAGAAATGGATCTAGACCGGGTGATACCATGGAGGGCCCAGCTAGGGTGCTGTTTCAGTAATTCAGATGAGAGAAAGTGGGGCCTTGGATTAGGATGGCACTGGAGAGACAAACTTCAGAGCTGGGGAGAAAACCTATCAGTGGGGGAGGTGGAGGGTTCCCATCTGTAGCACAGTGGAGGGACGTACAATGAGATGGTGGCTATGGTGTCCTGGGGTCCAGGAGATCTCTAGAGTACCTGACTGAAGCCACCATATGCCTGCACTAAGAGAGCCCCTGTCTTGTGAGGTTTGCCACCTGAGTCATTTTTATACAGGAAGAAAACTATTGAGCAATAAAATAGTACTCAACAGTGATAAGATAGTACTCAAAAGGCAAGTACTCATAGGCAGACTTATTCTATACAATTTGAGATGGGTCTCTCTATGTTGCTCTGGTTGATTTTGAACTCAAGTGACCCTCCAGAGTCAGCTTCCCTGAAAGCTGGGACTATATATAAGGGTGTGCCACCGTTCCCAGCTCAACAATTCTTTTTTATAACAGGGTAATATAAGCTAAAAATAAATATTTTTAGCAGACAAGTAACCCTGCTGCTTCCCTAAGTCTAAAAGGCAGAAAGTCCTCTTGAATTTGAAGTTCTCAACCAAAAAACCTCATAAAGGTTGGCAGGCTGGCAAGATTCAGACTACCCACTAGGATTCTAGGTTTACAGTACATCAAGTTTTACTTAGCCCCATACGTTAGCTTCATTGTGCTCTCATGCAGGGAATTAAAGTTATAGCTAGCTAAATGGCACAAATTTGTGAAGTGCTTAGGTTGGAAAAAATCCTGCAAATATTGGATATTTGCATATTTTGTTAATATTATTATCACAGCATTATATGGCAGAGACAAAAAGCCTAAAGAAGAAAGGTACCACATATCTTTTGTAGAACTGGTTCTATTCTGCTCTGTTAAAAGTATGAAACTCCTTCTAATTTCTCTTTAGAATAGCAAAGAAGGTAGACATACACTTCTGGAGGTAGGCAGCCTCAATTCAAACCTTGGCTTTCTCCACATGCAAAAATGACATAGTAACTTCATCTTCTAAGTTTTAATTCCATCACCTCTAAGATAAGAGCATTACCTATTTTTAGGATGACTGTGGCATTAAACAAGAATGTAATGAAGAGGTTAGCATGGTGCTGGTCACCTATAGAACACACAAACATAGACAGCCATGGTAAACTCTATCTGGTTAAAGATTGGGCCTTAATCACACCAGTACCCACCAAAAGGGTGATCAGCAAAATGAATTTGGCTTTACGGGTCCTAACTAATAACGTTTGCTGGTGGAAACCCTATGAGTTTTTGTATACATGCGCGCGCGCACACACACACACACACACACACACACACACACACACACACGACTCAGCAGTCATTTCTCTAAGAAGAAAGAGCAATGGTTGTCAGCCAGGCTGTATTTGAATCCTAACTTTCCCACTCAATACCTGTGGCCTTAAACAAGAGCTACGTTTTCATTCCCCCATCTGTAAAGGGATAGCATCCTCCTTCATGAGGACATGTGAACATGTTGAGAAGACGAGTTTTCTATACTAAGTCCAACACACACCTCTTCCCTCTCTTCCTTCATGTCATCAACACTGTCCAAGAAGCAGAGTCATACCTGTGCATGCATAGGGTCAGCAGTGGGATCAGATGCTCACACCTGCCTTTCTATCCAGAATTACTAAATTAAAATGAACATCAAGGACTGTCTTGCAAAGAGTTTTTAAAAAAGTGACAAAATGCAAGTTCAGAGTAGCCTTGGGTTTGTTTGTGTAAAGGGCCATCTCCTTGGGTCACTGCCTAGTGTTCCTAGTAAGCCAACCAAGTATTCATCTGGGTGGTCAAATGCCTGGGAGGTAAAGGACACTTGTCCTCTGGTGGTTCACAGAGATGGGCAAACCTAGCACCACTCAGAAGGAGCATTCTGTGAAAACCTGCACATGTCAAAATCACTAAGGCTTTGTAATGTCTGAGCAACCCCTGGGTATCTACCTAACTTTCTATTATCTATCTACCTGTCTGTTATCTATTTATCTATCTATGGCAAAAAGGAACATCTAAAATCACATCCAAATAGCAAATGGGAGTGAACACCAAAGAATATTCTGAGATGAGGTCTGGAGGGCAAATGAGCATCACTAAATTGTACTTTTAGCTTTGATAAATCCTAGATGACCACCGATCAGTCATGTAACAGTTTATTTTTTCCTTTTATTGAGTGAGAATAACATTGACTTTCCAGCAAGGCATAAACAGTTGCTAAAACTCTTTGCCAAAATAGAAGATTTTATAAATAGTTGAAAAGTGTGAACAGCAGGGAGGAATTTTAGTTTTCTTCCTTGTTAGATAACAGCATACTCATCATTTGATTAAAAGAGAAGAAAATGTGGAAATTGATAATACTCAGTTGAAGGTGTTTGGCCAATTTCAGTTTATGGTGTGTGTGTGTGTGTGTGTGTGTGTGTGTGTGTGTGTGTGTGTATTCCACATGGCAAGACTGTTTCAAGGTATCTTGGGAAAATATGGTGGAGAAAGTAATGTCATTTTTGTTTTCACAACTTCTTAGGGACCAAGGAAGGAGTAGGAGCCTGGTATGACTAAGGGTATGTATGAGGTGCTCTTCAGTTAGATGGCACAGAAGGAAGACAGTTGAATAAGAAGGCAGACGGGCATGGTGGGTAAGGACATCGGAGCCAGACTGTCTGTGCTGTAACTGCCACTGAGACAACTTTGACCTTCAGGACCTTGGGCAAAGCACCTTTTCCAGGCCTTGGTTCCTTCCTCTGTGCAACACTATAAAAATGTACCTGTGTGAAGATTAATTTATAACAGACCAATATGTAGACATAAAGTGTGTAGAGTGGTACCTGCCATACGAATGTTAACTCTATAAAGGACAGAGAGCTGTTTAAAAAGTATAAGCCACAAAATAAGTTGAAGTACACAACAATTATTAGCAGAAAAAAAATTCTTTTAGGAATGAGAAATTCTACACTTCCAGTTTTTTGACCATGAAGTTATGCTATTAGATTAAAAAAGAGAATGAAAACTCTCAACTTTTAATACATTTTCCTCCCTTTTCTATCCAGAAGACTGAGTGGATAGAAGTAAGTGTGGAAATCACCAAAATGGAATCTGGACTTCAGTTATGTGAACACAGAAAGGAATCCAGGGCTGCTCCTGAGTAGATGCCTGTGTCCTGACTCCAGGTGAGAAACCTGCTCATGTGCTGGAGGAATCCAGAAACTGCTTAGCCATGGTGGTGCTGACCTTGTCAAAAAGAGAACTCCAGGGGTCGTTCTGCCACTTTCAATTCTGGAAAAGGACACATCATTTTTCTGGATAAAGTATTTCACTGGAATATATGTAGTATTTCTCTGTAAGACCTGATAAATAACCCTGGTGAATGTAAAATAAATAAATAAATATATATATATATATATATGATACAAAATGTTAAGATATGCTAAAACATTTCTTGGAAAAGAAATTGCAAAGCCACAAGATACATATTTATATATTAATTTAATACAATTGCATACCGAGATGGGACTGTAAATCACTGGAACATGCCAAAGGCCCAGATGACCTTCCATAGAGACGATCATCTGTGAGATGCGACTCAGGAGCTCTCATAAGCCTACACCTTATCTAAAAGTCGTGCTTCTTTGATCCATTGTGGACATTTAGAATCAAACCATTAGTGTTCCCTCCCTCAGATTTATAGTATCCACTGCTACAGAAATGCACACCCTCCAGGAAGGATGACATATCAGCCCTCGAGGACACGAATGCCTTCACATTAACAAGACTGTCACTTTCCTCGTGAACTGGGTCTTGTGCTAAGTGTGATTAATAACTCTTGTGAGGGACCAGGAAGCCTGTGATGGGCTCTTCAGAGGATGGTAGTAACAAGAGAAGCGAGGATGTTGTCAAGGGGACTTCCCTCCATTAAGATGGCCCCTAACCCGAGTGTACTTGAAATGGCAATCAACACATTACGTCAGACAAGAAAAAGTACTTGGCAAACCCTTTAAGCTGCTATAATCAAATCTGACTAATTTTATGAGGAATTTTATAACAGAATAGACAACAACGCGAAAGTATTGACTAGTTTGTACACTGAAGCATTCCTCCTGCTGAAACTCAACTACATCCTGTTAATGACCGCAACAATGTTACCATCCATCATTCTGCAGTGGCAGCAAAGCAGGACCTGATGAGTGGTCCTGGGACCCTGAGTGAGATGAACCCAGCAGGTCTTACCCATCCAGATGTAAGAACTACGTTCATCACATTTTTTTTTCCTGTTGAACAGCTTCCTGTCCACCATTTTTTTTCAAAATGAATTTGAACAAATAGTGACGCGTACCTCATTTTAAAAAATTAAGAGGATACACACAACATTATTGGTTAACAGACTCTGGGGGGAAGGGAGAGAGGGAGGAAAGAATGAAAAAAGTGAAAAGCAACATAGAAGACAAAGGTGGAACAGAACCTTGATATCCATTAGAGGCCTTCAGACCCAGACCTTTACAATTCTAGAGAAGCAATCACAAACAAAGGAAGTTTATAATATTTCACTTCCAGCTTAGACTTAAAAAAAATCTGGACCTTTCAGAACTGTGTGACAATTTATTTTCTCCTGAGAATATATTTATATGAAGATATAAGTAATCTAACTTTAGTTCCATATTCTAAGCCGAAGACTAACCCTCGATTGCCAGGGTAGGTTAGTGTGGATTGCTTTTAGGTCATCCTTGTACATGGTGAAGAGCACTAGACCAAAAACAAGAGAACAGATCCCACTTCTACCACTGACTAACTGACTAAGTAACTTTCTAAGCCATGATGGGGACCTAGTTCTGAAGACAAATTGAAGGGCAGAAGAGTTACTTGCAATCTATAGGTTCAGAAATTGTGAATTTAAAAGTAGAAGGGGCAAGATTAATATGTATGTAACATTCTCAGAGATGTTCCAAGTGAAACTTGATGACTTTGTGTAAGAGAACAGGATAACTACAGATTGAAGAAATTTGCCTTGGGACCTGGGGGCAGCTAATGGAGGTTTGGGCCAAATATCTATAGGCAGGCAAAGCTAACAGAAAGAAGAAAGTGATCTATGGGGACCCCTATTGCATTGTTATATGAGACTGTGTATTAGGTATTATTTGTTTGTCACACAGGCCACACATATGTAATGAAACTTTGTTCTTAACCAAATAACTTCCATTTAGTGAAAATCATTCAAGGACCTTAGCAATTGGCTTGGGGAGAATATGGTTCTGGAAAAAGAATTTCCCAGGACATGCCAAGGAACCAGGGTCAAAGCTTTGGCCCTGGGCTGTAGTCACATTAAATTAATCATAGTGACTTTTCTTTCTCTTTTTCCTTTTTTGAAGCTGGGGACGGAGCCAGGGCCCTATGCACACTAGGCAAGTGATCTGCGGCTGAGCCACACCCCAGCCCAGCCAGGAACTTTTCCACCAGACTCTTTCCTTGACGATATCGCAGTAGTATATTTTTCAGCATTCTCATCTTTTCAATCACCGTCACAAGGAAGGCCCTCAGTAAAACTTCCCGAAGGCTAATTATTCTAGTACTGGAGAGGTGAAAGCAGCAGTGAGAGGTGGGAAGGGAAGGCCATGGCCAAGCTGTGGGGAAAGGGCACTGCATGAGAGAAGGAAAAAGAATGTCAGAAAGACAATGGCAAGCAGAGTTGGAGTGGAAGAGACCACGTGGGGCCCCTCGAGCCAAGGTTGCCTGCAGGAGGGTTAGGATAAGGTTGGAATCTCAGAATGTCAGGAAGCTTGGGGGAAACAGCCGGATGTCCAACCAGTGAAGCAGAAGGTGAGAATGTTTTGGAGAAGAGAGAATTGGAAATAAATGCTAAATTCTAGGAGGGATACAAACAATCGTGGAAAAGTATGGGCTACCTGTAAAGAAGATCAGAATTTTATAACACAAAAGGCACTGAAGCAGATGGCTTACGGTGAGGGACACTGGCTAGAAAACAGGATGCAAATTTATATGGAACTGGGGGATCTCCTTCAACATGACCTTCATCAATGTCACATTTTGAACAAAAATCTACTGACACACAGGCTAGAAATGATGACCCAAACTCTTCAGTGTCAGGCAGAAAATCAGTTGTTATCCACATAGGTGTCAGAAGAAGGGGACTCAGCTATGAAGTCCTTCACGTTGGGATCTCTTCTCCATCACAGCAAGGCACCTCAGGAATTCCTCAGCAGTCACTGTGAAAACCCTCTGGGGCTCGCAGTCAATACTGACAAAGGATTCTCCCTCCAAACACCTGTATTTGGAGTCCCTGCACATGTGGAAGTCCTAGCTTGCTATCTACATAAGATTTTAGTGGTAAAATGGTTAAAAACACAGCTTTAGGTCAAATTCAAGTTAAAATGAGGAGCACTGTAGCTTTCCAATAGGATGCTTGTCAGGTTATTTAGATAAATGTCATTCCCCAGCTTAGCTTCGGGCTCCTGGTAATTTTTCCATTCAATGGGTCAACATTCTGGCTGAGCCAGGAAATAGAAGCCAATCCTACTCAAGCAGGAGGACCAGAATAGGGACTGGAACTTCAGTGGAAGACAGAAGCAAGTGCCCACTTACCTACCTGCACTGATGAACGAGTGCAAAGATTCCTTCCATGGGAGCTCCGCTGCTTCCATTTGTCTCTGATGGGATGATGCTGACAAGGCAGGGGAGAGTAAGGGAGGGCAGAGGACAGAACTCACTGAGAGAGAAACCCAAGTCCAAAGTAGAGTTGGACAAAGCACTGTGCTCTAGTGGCCTCAGGGATGTCACTCTGGGAAGAGAGCCCAGTGACCTGGGTTCCGGGGTGCTCTGCAATAACCATGTGCCTTGGGGCAGATCTTACATCAGTTTTGAGTGTTGAACAGCTGATGGGCCTTTTCAGCCTGGAGACTTCCATCCATTTCTGATGAATGTATCTGCCCTGCTCCCTTGCTCAGCCTTCCCCTGCACTAACTTTCTGGAATCCTGTGTTGAGATTTTCCTTGCATGGCACGTGCTCCTTGGCCATCTGTTCTTCCACGCAAGACTCATGGGAATTTCTGGTGCAGAGTCAGGGCTTGGTCACTTTGTGGTGAGGAGAACTCGGGTCTGGTCACATTTTTACCCTGGTGGGACTCCGTTGTTACTACTTTTAGGTTATTTCTCTGGGTAGTTTCAGTATATCCAGAGAAAGTCCCCCTGGTCTCCCTCTTCCAGTAAGCATTCATTATCTGGGTTTTTCAGGGTAGGAGGCTGGGCACAGTGCTCTAGGGTTCTCCCCACAGACTTTCATGAAAGCCCAGGTGTTTAATCCAGCACCTTCCCTTCTTCTCACTCCCCAGAATTTCCTGTTCACCCCAGTTGCCAGAAGGCGGAGTCTGAGCTCACATCTTGTTCGTTTTGCTTGCCAGCCATGTTCCAGATCAGAGGGGAATGGAAGCACCTTTACTCCAGGTCAAAGTTAGTGGATCTGACTGTCCAAGAAACGTGCACCACTCACTAAGGTGACCTCTGGCTCAGTTACTTCTGTCGGCAGCTTATCTGACATTAGACTGCCTCACATTTTCTAGCAAGCTCTATAATCTAAGGGAACATCCTGTATCACTTTATCAGTTTTATTTGAAAAGCACCCTCGACTGTCAGTTATTTGATAAATGAATGTGAGCCCAGTGGCAAGCAAGCACGACTAACCTGCAAGCCTTAGAACAGATGTGAGCGCATCCAAAACCCCGGCCATTCACAGACCACTATGCTACATGTACTCAGTAACAAACTCAAATATTAAAATGAAAAGACTGCCCACACCTACCATGTTCTCTCCCTCCCCAGGAAGGGCAGGGGCTCCTAACCTTTTCAATTTAGAAGCATTTTAGTCTCCTGGTCTGTCTTGGGTTTTTTTTTTTTTTTAATATCTCTTTGGATTTTCTTAGAAGGGAATGAGTAATGAACATGAGAAGAGTCTCCAGAATTCAGTTAGACTATAAGATAACACACAGTGGGGAAATCATACATCTTCAGACACCATATTATCATTCAAATCTCCCAGGCCCATGGTCAGGTGCATAGATGCCGTCACTCTGTGTGCCCACATTCTGAACGTTCATGTGGCCAGTTCCATCCTGCTGGAGACACCTGACCCAGCCCAGCTTTGCCACTCAATGCTGAGGCTCAGTAGCAGGAAACCTGCTGTAACACTGGCAAAACCCATCATCTTCTGCTACAGCTTCGTTAGTAATGGAGGTGATGTTCTGTTCTTCCATCTCTCAATTATTCTTTTATTATTTACCAGGTGCACAGCTCACGTTGGGAGCAAGAGCAGACTTCTTAAACCCCAACAGGCAGGGTCACCCTCCCAAGGCCACACATTTTGCAGACTGAGGCAACTAATCTATTGCCAAAACATATATGCATTTCCTAATAATGTGCTTTGTTATAGTATTTGGACTTTTCTCCATTGACAATAATTACAAAGGTTCTTTTGATAGCTTTCCATAACAGCCAGTGGAATTGTTATTATATGATGAGATAACAGGAGCTAATTTTCAAAATGAGTCACTCTGTGTCAAAAAATATTAGGATACTTCTATCTTCAATTATTTTAAAGACTTTATCTGTCATTGCACTTACTAAACATTATTGACCATTTTAAAAAACAACTCCTTGATGTATTTGCTTTCTACCTACATCTCAGAGCAGAAGCTAGGCAACTTACAAAAGTATGCATGTAAGCATAATATTAGCTATATGACAATAATAAAGTTACATCTAAACATAGAATACAACATGATTATAAATATTAAACCAAAGTACATTACTTTTTCTCCTTTAGTTATGTTCCACCACAACCTTTCTCTTTCTACCCAAGAAAATAGTATAAATTCTAATTATCTTTATGGTAAGAGACATTGAGCTATATCATGATCTATAGAAAGAAGGCACTCCATTCCAGCGGCTGTTATTTACTTTATCAACAGCTAACAGTGCAAGGTGCTCAGAGCCCACAGTTCTCCTATGAGTAGAGCCCTTGCTAGATGCTTCCTTGGGGATTAATTATCAGACTCACATATGAAGATGCAGGTGATGGAGGAAAGGCTGCCCTTTTGTGGGCCATGGGGAAGGGCTGATGGAAAAAAGGAGGATGCCAGGGCAAGAGGAGAGAAAAGGTGGGCCAAGGGTAAGAAGTTTGTGTTCAAATGCTTTCCTCTGTTTGACTGTCCATGGTTGGGAAGGGTAGGTTGAGAAGAGAGAATATAACCAAGGCAATGCTGGTCTTTTGTCCCACTTCCTCACTTAAGGCTCTGGAAATCGGCTGCCCACAATAGTTTGGGGTACAGCACAGGAAAGCATGACCAGGTGAGGCAAATCTTGCAGCTCCATTTTCTGGGCCTCCCTCAGTTAATGGAAGTGGAGACAGACTTGGCAGAAGGGCTGCCTGGAGATCAGACAGAGATGGTCATCTCAGAAGACAGATGGAGCAGCCAACAGGGAGCTCAACTAGAGACCTAGGTGCACCATGAACAAACCTCAAGGGGGCCTACAGAGACCCCACCAGTAGGGGCCAATGAGGTAGCTGCAGCCAGGGGAAATCACCAGGCTCTGGCTGTGCAAAATGGGGCAGCCTCTACCTTACCAGAAATCCAGGGTTTACCCTTCAATGCCACAGCACCAGCATGGTCAGAGGACAGCATTCTGGAGCCCCAAAGCAACCAGTCCCCAGCCCTCCTGGGCACTGACACGCATTGCATGTTCCATGACATGGAACACATACGCACCTCCATGCAGGCAAGGAACCTTGATCCATGGGGTGGAATATGGCTCCAGCCCAGCCATTTGGCCCAAAGCACCAGCAATACTTGAGGCACTGTTAAATACTTGAGGCACTGTTAAAGCTACTACTTTGAAATTAATTCTAATAGTTCTTGCCTAAAATCTGCAGGCTGGAGTCAGAGTAAAGGAAATGTATGTCATCTGTGTCTGTTATTTGCGATAATGTTGTATTGATAAACAATACATCTGTCCTTTTGAGAAATCATGAATCAGATTTATTGAAAAAGAAACATTTAACTGTATTATACAGGATTTCATCAAACTGGGTTTCAAAATGAGAAATCAAGTGCCTAATGACACCTTACCAGTTTTAACAAAGTCATATATTAAATTGCCCCTAATGGTAATTCTTTGGTGTTTTTTTTTTTTTTTTTGATAGGATTGTTATAACTTTGTTTACTGTTGAAAAAAAGGTAAAAAGGTTAATCATGAAATTTTTGCAAAGGATTAATTTTATATTCTTGGGATACTTAATGACATCCAAGACTACTGAATCGTTTGAATACAAGGATGATATTCTTAGAATAAGCTCTTCTAGTAATTCCAGATCCAGCCCTGGGTCTATTTAATTTAAGACTGCACTACTTTGATACTTTCTGAGGGGAATTTTTGAATTTGCCATTGAGAATACACTGGCACCAGGTATATCAAGTATGTTTGTAATCAGTGAAAGGAATCATTTTTTGTAACCAGGAGAAAGCCATGTGGTATGAGCACCATACCATGGTGGGCATTTCTCTGCCCCTGGACTTACAGTTCCATAGAGCTATGAGAGTCTCATAGTGCCCAAGGGCTGGAAACTAAATACTGAATTGCAAACATGTATCCATCAAAGTTGGATCAAGGAATTCTCTTCAAAATTACCTGCAAGCTTTTATTCCAGGAGAACTCTATAGGTCTCTTAAGTGATTAATGTCCATGAGAGCATTTGACAGCCATTTTGGATTAAAAAAAAAAAAAGTAACCTGGGCCCAAAGAATTATTGAAAGGAAATAAACATGTACAAACAATCTTGAATCAGAAGGAACTGAAATTAGACATCCAAGTAAAGATGAACTACTCTAATACAAGTCTATCATGTGTATGAATAATCACAGTTTCCTTTCCATTAGCAGGAAAAATTGCTGCTACTTAAGGAGCTGGTATGCTACCTCTTATTACTATGATAAATTGCTAGTGCAGTGCCTTCCAAAGTGAGTAATGTCTTGCTGGACATTGGTAATTCACTTAAACTTACTAACATAATAACAGATACAATGACATAACCTCCGGATTCACATTAGCATCTATAGCTCCGTCTGTTCTTGCTGAATCAAAATTAAAGATGCTTGGAATGAAAACAATGTTTTGGCTACGTGATGTTTTAACATATATCATTTTCTCAGTTGGAGATGCTACAAAACAAGACCAGATCAGAGTTATTTTATCTTCTGAACTTGTTCACCATGTTAACAAATTACCTGAATTTGAAGAAAATTATAACCCAAAAACAAAACAAAAATGAGTTATTCACCCTACTGTGGACCTTTAATGTCTAATAGCATATTCCATTATACTCACAAGGAACATTTAAGCAAATGTGTCCAGAAACATTATGAATTTTTAGTAAAATAAATCAGTTTTTATTGAAACATTTAAAAATTAAATTTCCACAATGTTTAATTAGCAGAAAACAACTGAACTTCATTTGACCTCAGTAACTGAGATCAGATGAAGTATTTGAATAAAAAAGTAATTTGCTTAAAACCCTATTTTTTTTAAGCCCAAACACCTTTGATCTTACACTACTGCAGCTATGATAGCTTTAATCAGTTTTATTTAACTCTAATTAACACCTATATTCTGGTATATTTAAAAAAATGCATTAGATATAAAACTGCTTGACAACAGGACACTATGTACTGTGGCAAGCTGTAGGAGGGACCATGGTCCTAATTATCAGGACCACTCCAGGATCCTATTCCTTGGAGTAACTTACTTGGGTGAGGGTTCTTGAAGATGGGAAGAAATTAAGGCTCCTAATATGGGGAGGTTATTCTGAGTTACTCAGGTGGGCCCTTAGGCTGTCACAAGCATCCTCTTAACAGGGACATTTGACCCACACAGGGGAGGAGAGGATATGAAGAGAGAGGCGGAGACGGGCAGCCTACAAGTCATTAGCTGAATTAGATTTTCTTTCCAGGTTTCCTCTAAATATTATTTTCAATGGTGTGATACAATATTATTTTTTATGCCCCACTCCAATTCTTGCATCTCGTAGAAGTTCTAAACCAAAGTAATACCCAGCCCTGCCATTTCCTTACTCAGAACAATCAATTGCTTGAGAGGTACTACGAGAGGTATGCATGTCCTCCTTTACATTGTATTTCTGGATGACATTCTCCATGTTCAGCTAAAATCTTCATTATTCTATAAAATGAATTCTAAGCATTGATTTCAATATTGTATACTTTTGTGAATGACACAGTCTGAATTTTGTTTCCTCCTTTTCTATTTGAAGTTCCTCATTCTAGGATTACTTCTAAGTAACTAAAGTTAGAAAAGTACTTGTTACTTCATTAAAGATTCTCTGAAATGGCTAAGAATTGAGCTTCTAAAAAATCATTTTTTTACTATTAAATTTTTACAGAAATTTGGTACAGGAAAGTCTTTGTGCTTTTTGAATCATCTCCTGTCCTTATTGCAGTGCTCATGAAAAAGAGGCATGCTTTAGCTGAACCAGCTGCTGGGCTGCCAGGAATAGTAAATTACTCCAACACTCTGATCTGATGCGATCCCACTGCACATTTTTTTTTTCAGCAGGATTTCCTCATTTTTCACAATTATTTGTTTCCACTCTAAATTAGCTTCCTAGAAATAGCCTCTATCAGATGTCTACTTAGTTCTGTACAGAGTTGCCACAAACGAAAAGAACCCACAGTTCATTATTTCCTCGTCCCTTTAATTAAAGTTAAAAATACAGCTTTTTTTTTTCATTGAAACTTTCCCTCCTTTCCTTGAAATAGATCATTGTTAAAGTACCAGAAATAAAAAAATCAAGAGTGTCTAAATCCATTTGGAATTCTTCATGATTATTGAAATTGATCATTAAATGCTTTGGATTTAAAAATAGCAACAATGAAAAGTCATTGATGTGTTTGAGGAACTGGTAGAAAATCAATCCTAGACTCGTTCAGTTGGCTTTAGTTTCAGCCGTTCTTACCTGTACTCATGTTCCCAAATATGGATACTTCTAGTGACATTCAGATGAATGTTCATTAATTTAACTATCGGAGAGATCTTAGCAACGCAACACACCCCAGGAACCGACCTCATCTTCCTGATTTGAGTGAACCATTTCTGTGATAGTCTACTTATTCTTAGGGGCATAAATCATTTTGATTATATAAACCAGAAGAGGGGATTTCCCCCTGAGTGTCCCTCTGGTGGTCCCTCCTGTGGCACAGGTTCTGTCACTCACTCTTGCTCACACAACAGAGCACATTGGCAGATGGGAAATTTTCATTTTTTTATTAATTCTTTTTTGTTATTGATGCTTTTTATTCATACATATATACATGGATATTATTTTTCTCTTTGTTTTCTTTCCCTTTTTCTTTTCTGTCGAATTTTTATTCTGCTTTTTTTCTCTTCTCTCTCTTTTTTTTTTTTTAGTTCTTACTCGTTTGCTTCCTTTTTAAGTTTTATTTTTTATTGGTTTTATTTTTGTTGATTTTTTAGCTTCTTAGTTTATTTTATGTCATTTTCACCCTTTTCCATTGTTGGCATTGTGGTTGTTATTTTTGATTTTTACTTAATTTCTTATCTGGTTTCTATTGCCATTGCTGTTCCTTTTCTGCTTTCTATGCTGGGGCTCAAGCCCAGCACTTGGAGCACGTTGAGTATGTGCTCTGAGGCTGAGCTACAGTTCTAGCCCAGCTCAGAGAAACTGCACATTACTCCAGCCATTACCTTCCTGATTGAACTTTGGAAGATACTTAAACTTTAAGAATAGGGAGAAAAAAGTCCTGGGTCACTGACCCAGCCCCAAACAGGCACTGCTGAGCAGGAGCTGAAATTATACACTCCAGGACATTCACCCCCACAGCAACAGCAGAGAAATAACACAACGGTGGTGAATTCTGCATCTATGAGGGAACTCAGCATAGGCTGCTTCCTTACCTATCAGAGCACACACTGCTGACAAGCTGGAGGAAGAACCCCAGAGGGTGCCACCCACACATCTGGCTGTCTACATCGCCCCTGCCTGAACTACCAGAGGGATCCCATTCCTGTGAGACTTACAGGGAAATTAGGTCTCTCAGGCTATGACACTACGCATTGTTTCAAAATCCTCTAATCACAGCCAAAGAAACCACAGGGAAACTCCACCATGAAGCCCAGTTGTAATGAAAATCAACACTAAACAACAACCCAATATCCCAGAAAAAAAAATCAAGAGAAGGCTGCTGACTAGGAAGCCCCTTGCATAAAAGTGGAAGAGATATTTATTCCAACAGATGTACAAATCTCAACATAGAAACAATAAATATGAAAAACAAGGCAACACAGTACCTTCTAAGTTCACAATCCTCTGGTAAATGATTTCAAAGATATTGAAACAGATAAAATTCTGAATAAGAATTCAAAAGAATGAGTTATAAAAGAACTCAGTGAATTCCAAGAGAGTAAAAACAAATAGCTAACTAAGAAAGACAATGCATGATACAAATGAACAATTTTAAAAAGAGACAGAAATTTTGAAAACATACCAAACACAAATGGTTGAAATAAGTCAGAGTAAAATCTCAGTTGAAAGCTTCTTCAATAGATGAGAGCAAAAGGAAGGAAAAAAAAAAAGCATTTCAGGACTTGACAGCAATAAAAATAAGATCTAAAATATGATACATACAAGATCTCTGGGACCTCTTTAAAAGACCAAACATACACATATGCAGAAGAGATGAGGGAGAACAGGGCTGAAGGTATGGAAAAGCTATTCAGTAAAATAATTGAAGAATTATTTCCAAAATCTTGGGAAGCCATAGATATCTAAACACAGGAGGCATGTAGAACTCCAAATAGACATGATCAGAAAAGAAGGTTTCCTTGACATAGTATAGTTAAGCTGCCAAAAGTACAAAACAAATAAAGGATATTAAAAACTTCAAAAGAGAAGTTCCAAGTACATTTAAAGGCAAACCCATCAGAATCACAGCAGATTTCTTTGCAGAATCTCTAGAGGCCACAGGAACACAGGATGGTGTGTTTTAAGTCCTGAAAAGAAAATAACAGCTAATCTATATTACTATTCCCAGCGAAGTGATTCTTGAGAATTAAAGATGAAATAAAGATTTCCCATGACAAATATAAACTAAGAGAACTATTACCACTAAACCAGCATTAAAAAGGATATTTAAGGGAATCCTATATACCCAGAAGAAGGTAAAAGATAAACACCACAAGAGTACAGGAAAGGATACATATCACTAGAAGAGTAGGTAAGCAAATGAGAATTCGGAAAGAATAAAACATTATCAACATGGAAACCATCAAATCTCGAATATAAATTTAAAAAGACAAAACAAAAATAAGGTAATCAAAACAACCAGAAGTAAAACAACAAAATGACAGGAACAAGCACCCACCTTTTGGTAATAAACTTAACTGTAAATGGTCTTAATTCTCCAACTAAAAGATGTGAATTGGCTGATTGTTTTCAAAAATAAGACTTGATAACATGCGGCCTGCAAAAAACTAACCTCATTGGCAAAGACATATACAGACTAATGGTGAAAGAATGAAAAAAGATATTCCTAACAAATGGAATCCAAAAGCAAGCAGGATTAACTATACGCATGTCTGGGGTTAAACAAAAACAACAAACAAAACCAGACTTAAAGCCAAAATCACTTAGAAGAGATAAATAAAGTTGCTATATGTTGATAAAGGAAACAATTTATCAAGAAAACATAATAATAACAAATACACATGCCCTGAACATCAGAATACCCAATCTTATAAAACAAATATTACCATGTATAAGATTAGATATAGGACCCAATACAATAATAGAGGGTGACTATAATACTCCACTCTCACTAGAAGATAGATGAGGCCATACTACTAAAAGTGATCTACAATGTGCAATTCCATCAAAATACCGATGACATTCTTCACAAACTAGAAAAACTTATCATAAAATTCACATGGACCTACAAAAGACCCCAAACTGCCAAAGCAATCCTGAGCAAAAAGGGCAATGCTGGAGGCATCTTAATACCTGATTTCAAATGTACTACAGAGCCACAGTATCCAAAAAAGCCATGGTATTGGCATACAAACAGACACATAGACCAATGGAATAGAATAGAGGACCCAGAAATAAACTTGCAAATCTATAGCCAACTGATTCTTCACAAAGATGCCAAAAACATATACTGGAGAAAAAAAGAGCCTCTTCAAGACGTGGTGCTGTTAAAACTGGGTATCCACATGTAGAAGATCAAAACAAGAAACCTCTATCTCTCACCCTGCACAAAATCATCTTAAAATAGATAAAGACCTCAATATAAGACCAAACACTTTGAAGCTGCTGGAAGAAAACACAGGAGAAACTGTTCAGGATATTGGCACAGGCAATGATTTTCTGCATAGGACCCAAATAGCTCGGAAAACAATAGAGAATTGATAAATGGAAGTACACTAAATTTAAAAGGTTCTGCACAGCAGAGTAAAAGTCAACAGAGTGAACAAACAACTGTCAGAACAGGATATCTTTGCCAACTATTCATCCAACTGAGGATTAATATGCAGAATGCATAAAGGACTTAAAAAACTTAACAAAACAATAAGTAATCCTATCAGAAATGGGTTAATTATCTGAGTAGATACTTCTCAAAGGAGAAAGTATAAAAGGTCAATAAATGTATGAAAAAATGGTCAATATATTTAGCCATCAGGGAAATAAAAATCAAACTACATTCAGATTTTCTCTCACCCCAGTCAGAATTGCTATTAAAAAAAATGCTAGTGAGGATGTGGAGAAAAGGCATTTTTACACACTGTTGGTGGGAATGTAAATTGGTAGAGTCACTATGGAAAACGGTAAGAAATTTCCTCAAATAACTAAAAATGCAGAACTATTCATAATAGCAAAGATATGGAATCAGTCCAGGTGCTTATTTACAGATAAATGGATAAGAAAAACATTATGTCTGTTTGTGTATACACACACACACACACACACATATGCATGCATAAATGTATCTATCTATATGTATATATATGAGATACCATGTACATATACATCATATATATAAAATGTATATATCATGTGTATATACAATGTATATGCCATGTATATATGTATATGTATATATATATATATAATGGACATACCTTGTATATACCATGCATATACATTTGATTTTGAAAATTCAAGATTGAATCTTGAAACAGAATTGAACTGAAACTGAACTTGAAAATTTATATATGGTAGAAAATGTATGTATGGAAATCACGTTATTTGTAGGAATGTGGCTGAAACCGTAGGACACCATATTAAAGGAAGCAAGCCAGACACAGAAAGACAAGTATCATATGTTTTTTTCTCATGTACAAACTTCAAAAAAATGTAGATGACCTGGAAGCATAAGTAGAAGAGGGCCTTATTAAGGAAGGAGAAGGGGAAGAGAGAGAGGGCAAGAGAGGGGACAAGGGATAGTGGACATGATCAAATGTCAGTATATATATGTACAGCAGTGTCACATTGAAACCCACTGACTTGTAAAATCAACAATCAATATGTATTAATAATTATCATCATAATAGAAGGTCATGTTTCATACAGGAGGCAATGGCCAAATTCACAAGAATGGAGGGGCACTTTTGTAACTGGACGACAAAGTTAGCAGTGTGGCTTGAACACAGGTGTGCACAGGGAGGTCGGGGTTGATGAAGACTGAAGATGAGCCTAAGACAGGCAGGATCTGTATATCACCAAAGGGGTCCGAGATTCATTTTGTAGACATCAGGAAGTGAATTAAGGATGTTAAACAGAGGGTAGCAAGATCATGGTGGTGCCCTATATTGGGTAGATTTGCAAATGTTTGAGAGAATGCTGACAGGAAGATTTGTTACCAGAGTCGGGCAGAAATGTAAGATTCCAAAATAAAAGAACATCATTAAAAATGAGTGAAATAGAATTAGAGGAAAAATATGAAAGTGGCCTTGTGGGTGCGTTTGTCTCGAATCGCCAGCAGTGGGTAATGGAATGGAGTGGCCAAGAACATTCCCTGCCTCCTGGATCACAATCCCAGCAATTTACCACACACTACTGAGCTCTGTCAAGTTGTCACTGTTAAGAATGTAACATTGTAGGTCTATAAGAAAATATCTGTGCTGGTTAAAATAAAACCAGCCCCTCAGAATTTGAGGTGTAAATCTGATGTACTGTTTTAACTGTCCATCACTGGCATACATTTAAGTGTTTTTTGATTCTGTAATAAAACAATTATGGAAATTATGTTTTACATTGTCAAGTTAAGTGGAAACCCATGATTAAATTTTAATTTTAACATAATTGTTTAAGTATACAAGGCACATTAGAAGACACCTTTAGGAAACAGAATGTAGAAATATTCTGATTAGGCACATAAACTGATGCGTCTAAATTGTACCCAGGCCCAGAGCACCAATTGGTTATTAATAGCTTTCTACAGACTAAGTAATGGAGACAGACTGCTTTGTGAACAGGACCCCTCCACAGGTTAGAAAGCCCACAGACTTAGGGAAAAGGAGTTAAGGAAAAATGATGGGAGATTGTGCAAGTCGTATGGTGTCTATAGAGTCTAGTGGTAGTTTACACCAGTGCAGGAGAGGGAGTATGGAGACTAGCAAGGCCATGTTGATGGAGGATGACCGGTAGATGCCCTTGATGTTTCTGGACACAAAGAAACTCAAGCCATACTTAATGAGCATCCTCCAGGTACCACACACTGTAAAAGTTTCTTTACAGAGAATGAGCAGTAAGTATGCAAGAGGAGCTCACTGACCAACTAGGGACAGGGGGAATGAATGTCTAAACAGTGATTGATCAATTTTCTTTACTAGATACTTAGTAAATACCACAAAGGAGCGGACCTGGGGGCTCAGAATTCCCTCATGCGGCAAAACCTTTTTGCTGGCATGTTGCAGATTTTTCCAGGTGGAAGAATAGGGACTGACCTTTTGGCAGAGGACACGAGCTAGTTCAATGGCCTTCAAACATAAAGGAGCTGAAATGTTTAACTGTGTGGAATGCTAACCAAGGACCCAAGTTAGGTGCATGAGCTGGGCTGACTGGATATGCATTTGGAGAACTTCTTGAGATCAGCCATTGTAGGGTTTCTTATTTTCATTGAAAATGTGTCATATTTTAATCTCAACATTCAAGAAATATGGCGATGGGAGACATTTATGCAGAAGTGAAATACTCGGACTTGCGTTGGAAAGGAAGTCTAATGTCAAGGGCAAGGATGTAGCAGGAGAGAGTAACACTAGAGTTAGAGCATCGAACAGCTCACTCACTGCAGTAGCCAAGGGTTAAAGCCACAGGGCCAAGTAGCAATGTGGCAAAGCAAAGAGGAGCTGAAGGAAGTCTGAAGGACACTGACAGGGAATACAGAAGTAAGGGTTAGCTTTCCCTAGCAGTCAGTTGGGACACAGAAATATAAGTGACAGGAGAGATATCATCAGATGCGTTTATCAGATTTTCAGGCAAGAAAGAATCACAGCAAAGGACGATGACTCTCTCTCCCACTTAAGTAGGACTCCACCCAACTCAGCACAGCCCTCAAGGGGCTCCTGGCCTCTCAAATCAGTAAAACAATGAGATTAAAGTCCATGGTGCAGTTACTGTTAAAATAAAAATTCCCTTATTAATATATTCTAAGCTGGTAACAGATCTCCTGGAGAAATCAGTGTTCAGTAACATCATTCAATTCAATTAACATTCATTTGCTTCTATCGTGTTCTTTGCTCTGTGTTAACCTCCCAGGGAAATATATTAAAAAAAAAAAAAAAAAAAAAAAAACAGAAAAATACTAACAATTCCAAACTCTTTACATATAATGTGTTTTCTTGCCACAGAGTCTTCTTTTCTTTTCTTTTTTTTTTCCCTTTTGGTACTGCGGATTGAACTCAGGGGTACTTAACCACTGAACCACATCCCCAACACTTTTATATTTTATTTTGAGACAGGGTCTCTAAGTTGCTTAGGACCTCGCTGAGTTGCTGAGGCTGGCTTTGAACTAACAATCCTTCTGCCTCAGTTTCCCAAGCTGCTGGGATTTCAAGCATGTGCCACTACGCCCAGCTCTTGCCATAGATTCTTATGTGACTGATTTTATGTGCCTCCTAATTTGGAAGCTGTGCTGTATCTGCTGGCGAAAGAGGCTTCTGACAGTGCACTTTAGTGTCTTGGGATTAGGAATATTAGTCCCGAAGTAGAGATTTAATCATTTTATTTTAGACTATTATATTTTGTTGTATAATAGTCTAGTTATTAGTGCTTAGGGTAGAAACCCCAGAATTCTTTGTTAATGATTTTTACTTTGGTAGAAACCTTTTTATTGTTGCTGCCTATGTAAAATAGGGGAAAAGAGCAAAATTCACATTGAGACACTATTTGTGTTTCTTCACCTCAACACTGTGTTGCCCCATTGTTGAAGAGCCATTAGACATTATCATCAATCCACATTATTTATTAAAATCTGTATTTTTTATGAAAGCTAAATTAAAACATGAATTTTCAAGAAAATAACCAAAACTTTTGGTGGCTCATTTGCGTGTTGATGCTGATTTAAACATCAATATCATGAATGCTGAATAATTCTGAATAATCTTGATTTAGGAAAACCACCAAAATCATGAATTCAGAGAATCTAAAAGGGCAGGTAACTTTTCAAACATGAATCTTTGCTTCCTGGGCAGATAAACACATTTTTAAAAGAAAGTATTTTAAAAAGGGCACACATACAGTCTCCTTTCCCCTAAGAGAAATAGTCCACTTTACCTACCACTGTAATCTATTCAACAAATTTAGACACCTACTGACTTGTTCAGCTTAACACAGAAAGATATCATTATTTTGTATTCAAATATCACTCAAAATGATTGATTTACTTTTCAGTGGGAAAACTGGCTCAGCACGTTGCCTGGCTGACACTCACTTTTCCAATTTTTTAGCTGCCCCCTGTCCTAGCTCTAAGTGCACATCCCATATTATATTCCTGATTGAGGAATGTTCATGAACCAGTAGCTTTTCTTCCACAGCCAACAGCCACATGATTAGGTACTAAAAGCTAACACTTCTGTGCCACTCCATACTTTAGCACAGACAGGATTCCAAGCTCGACTAAACAACAGTCCCCCTGTCTGCTTGTCTTCCTTTGGTACAATGCTGTCGATTTCCCTGTCTGGTCCTCAGGGCATTCATGGCATTCTTTAATGCAATCTGCTGTTCAACAAATGGAATATAAGGCTGGAGGAATTCTCCTTTAGATTTTACAGTACCTATTTTTAGGAGTAAAGTAAGGAATAAGTAAAGAAAGGATTTTAGGATGAGTAAAGAAAGGAATATCAGAAACACAGGAACCATTTTAAAACCAAGGTGCTGATTACTTTATCACAAAGTTCGTTTTTAGAAATGATCAAAAGATGATGTTTTAGTAACATTTAACAGTAAAAATGTTAGACTTTCTTACCTAAAACTATACTTTAAGAAAAATTGAATGCAAGAATTTTTTTGTTATCGAAATGAGTTTGTTTAAAACCAATTTATTACTGTTCATACATACACACATTTAATGTTGTTTCTCCACACCCAGATACACACTCTGGACCTCTTGTTTGTAATTTTATGTATATATATATACATCAAATATCAACAGGCAAGTATGTCTGTTTCCTGAAAAGAATGCCAGAAACTGGTCACCAAGACATTGTAATCTTCCAACTCATAAAATAGAGATTTAAAAAGTTACTAATAAGTGACCTGCCATTTTGTGAAGTGTTGCCTTTAGGGATAATAAAGAATACCCACTTATTTCAAGAATATACAATTCTTGCTGTACTGCTTTCCCTACTTGGACATATCAAAGCTTTAATAGGGTGATCCTGCCTGTGGACCCATTACATTTCTGCTTACATTACTGGATGAATATTATTGATACATAATTTATTAAAAGATTAGCCCTCTTTGCTTGAGGTATGTCAATCCAAAATAGCTCATGCATTAAAAACTGGAGTGCACTATCAGTCCATTCTCCCCTCTTCAATGTCTTTGTTAGCTTCTGCCTTCCCCTTGCCTATCCTTGCTTGGGTAATTTGTGCTACTTGTAACTCTTCCTGATCAGCCTATGCTGGCCTCTTAAAGATGACTGTGCACATGAACCATATAGCCTTAAAACACTGTTTTAGCAAACCTATGGTCTTCCTTGTTAAAGCTGTGTGGTGGTGCAATCCAAGAAAACACATTTAGATCGACTAATTTTAAGCCCTCTTCTGAGTGATGTTCAGTACTCATTTGACACAGAGTACTTTTTTGGGGGTTCTGTTATTTCTCACTGTATTTTTAAACAAATAGCTCAAACCTACAAGAATTACACATAACACACACATTTTCCACCTTTACCAAATTAGATTCATAGTAGGAGTCTTCCTTAGACATATGAAATATATATTTTAAATGTTTATGTAAAGAGTACATATGCATTATATTTAGTATATCTTTCTATATACACACATATATAGATGCTTTCATATGTGGTACTTTAAAATAGTCTCTGACAAACTCAGGGCTGGAGTGTTGAACAAAAGCAATTACAATAACTACAATAGTTATTATAATAAATCCTTAAGCTCTATTTTCTTTCTTTTACCTCTCTCTCTCTCTTTTTTCTCTCACTAACTCATGGAGGAAGTCATTCTACCTCAGCTAATATGGGGTCAGGTAATCTCTCATCACCACTGAAATGCTATTTCTAAAAACAATATGCTTAATGATAAACTAATAAGGTGGTTAGTAGAGTCAGTTATGCATTTTCAGGACTTGTTATCTTTTGCACACAGTGTTTTAAATGACATAAACCTCATGGTAGGTTTAAAGTCACCACTTTTCATTTTAATTGTTAATACTTTTTACAGATTAATAACAATTTAAGATAATATCCATACTGAAAGATATTTAATAGACATCTTTGTACTATGGCAAACGCAATGGTTTCTAGTTTAATCCAAGGACACAGGTTATTATTAATCACTGAATTATTCAGTTAGCCATTAACTACTTGCTGAATGACGGACACTGGAAAAGTATGCAGGAGTAAGACAGGGATTGCCTTCCACAAGCTGACCGTATAACTAGGCTGGTGGATTCATAAGTCAATCCTTGCAAAAGAATTGAGCATGATCTGTCAAAGAGGCATGTACACAGTATAGAGGTGCAGAAAAAAAGGAGGGGGAGATAGTCAGTTTTAAAAGGAAGATTCAAGTTCTATAGATGACAGAGCAGGTAAATCTGTGACTGGAAGGAAGCCTGGGAGCTTGATTGATGGACAGCATGTGCCGTCATGAGGAGGCTCAGGGGATCACAAAAGGCCTGAGCATTTCTGGGTGGGACTTGGTCAGCACAGAGGCTGAGGAGACACCAGGGAGGTCCACCTTTCTGGGGTGTTCACAGAGCCTCAATTCCACTGCCAGTCCCTCTTCAGCAGACTCTGGCCTTCAGGGAATCATCTTTCACTTCATTGGCAGTGCAGCATATACTTAAGCTTGCGTCTCTCCCTGCACCATGATTACGCTATGTTAAAGTTCTGTGCACCAGGTCACAAACTCCCACTGAGGACAACTCCTTCTATTTTCTGTCTCCAAGATACATTAGACTTCAAGTCTGAAAACCTTGCATCTCTACCTTACAGGTTATGATACTGAGTGAAACACCTCATTCCTTGGTTTTTAGAGATACTGTTTTAAGATACATTAGATTGATATCTGACTTAATTGGTCTCTCTCAGAAGGAGACTATTAAAGTCACAAATAATTTTTAAAGTAAATATGAATAATATATGATGGCCAATAAAACCTGAAATTAGTAAGAATCCATGAGGAATTGTGCATTCAGTAGGAAGGGCAGTCCAGCCCCACAACCCTTCTTTTTCTTTGCAATGCATTTCAATCCTAATGTGAGACTTCTACATATGCCTTTTGGCAGTGCCTAGGGATTAGCAGTACAGAGAAGTCAGGGAGCAGGGAAGCAGGACAGAAGAAGTACCACGGGCATCTCCCCACAGTCCCTTTGCAGGGGCAGCAAAGTAGCAGCAGGCCTGCACCATCCCACTGTACCAGGGCTCCTACCTGGATAGCACCCCAAGCCTCCTCCACAACCTGCACTGCCCTCATCCTGGGAAAACTCTACTATGGCTAAAGCTACTGCAAAAATAAACAAGAGGAATAAAGGGGAGCATGCACAGCAGCCCTAGATAACATTTATGATCTGCATGAGAAATAAGTTGGTTGAATTTCCATGTGAAAGACTCCCTGGCTGCCCATGTGGATGGATCCAGAGATGAAAAAAACAAAAAACAAAAAACAAATACTGCCATTGTTTCCAAGGGTTTATAATTAACATGTGAGGGAGCAGGACTTGGCTTTCTGGTCTGAGTGAGACATGTCAGCCAGGCAATCCCTGAGCTGGAGAGATGGTCACAAAGCATGTGCCCACGCTCTTGGCTTGCCACTGCCCGGGTTATCAGTGCTTTCCACCTTGGGAACAAATTATGACTCATTTGGAAAATGTCACCCATTATAATTACTGAACTTTGTCCAATACAAGCCCAGAGGACAATACCTTAAGCTGGTTCGTAATAAGACAAATACCGAATCACATCTTGAACATGTGATTATGAAAGTGAAAGTTCAAGCCCTTATTCTCTGCCCTTGGTGATGCAGAACCTAGGCCTCCACCTGCTTTCTTATTTGTCCCCTTCCTCTCCTCAAAAGGAAAGTCATTTATAATTTGGTAACAGCCCAACCTTCATAACAAATTAAACATTGCTCTGATACTCCCTGATAGACCTAGAAAAACCCATGAGTTTTAGGCGTTTTTATTTTCTTTAATTAGGTTGCCAAATCCAAGTCTTTTTTGCATTTTGTAATTTGATTGAAATTATTTGTTCATCTTTTTTTTTTTTTTAAATTCTGGATCTAACAAAAGAGATCTTATAATTGGGCACATTTCTAAAAGTCCCCTAAATACAACATATGGCAAGAACAGTTTCAAATTCAGAGGAGTCCTGCCATACATTACTTGAACATCACACTACATGATAATTTGTGATAATGTCTTCACAAGTTCCCGTGAAGGTGACGGCTGCCATTCCTTGCCACGGCTGTGATAAACCAGCCTAGCAAAATGCAGCACAGAGAATACTATGGTTATTTGCTTCATTTTATTTCTTAGAAACTAAGCCCTCAAAAGGTTTAATAACCACTTTAGGCTTTCACAACTTGTAAATGGTTTTGAACCCTGGGCTTTCTGATTGTAAAATCTGCTCCTCATGATAATCTCATCCTCCCCAGAGAACTAACTGGTAACTTAGTAAGAGTAGCACAGTGCTCCTACACACTAGACAAAATTAATTTATATAATTCACATAACATGATAAGATCTGTCATTACTAATCCTATTTACAGATAAGAAGACCAAGGCACAGAGAAATTAAATGACTTGCCAGCTTTGTAAAGCTGGAAAATGACAGAAATGGGTTGCCACCTCAGGAAGTCTGACTGTAGGGCCTGCTTACATGTAAGCACTATGTCACAATATGACAAAATGAATACATATCACCTGTCACCAAGTTTTTTGTTTCAATTGTATGCAAACATTTTATTGTCAAACTAGCTCCATATAAATGAAATTGAATAAAAAAATTTTAAAAAACCTACTTGTGAAGAGCCTTGATGTTGTACATCATGATGGGGATGGATACATTCATTCAGTCCACAGGCCACTGAGCAACTTGTAACAGAAGTATGTGCCATTACTCTGCATATCTAAATGGGCACACAAAAAAGATGAAAAGGATCAGTCAATAAGTATTATTTCATATCATTTGCACGAGAGTATCTTTTGCATTTGTAGCATAATAGTAATAGATGTTTGACAAGCAATCTAGTGGAAAGACATTCATTACATACCTCTGTTTTGCACACAATATGAAGTACAGCCATGGGAATATACTGTTTAGTCAATAAATGTTACATATGATCAAAAAGTAAATTTACTTGTGAATTGCTACAATGTTTCTGAAAAGCCATACATTTATCAATAAGAAACAAATCAAACAAAAAAAAAATCAAGTTTGTTCTAAGATACAGAGTTTTTAGGAGGCCAAAGTGCTGAGCCTATGCCTGCCTATGAAATTTCATTTAATCTTCACAACAAACCTACAGTTAGGTAGTCCTCTCCTTTCACAAATTCGAAAAATCTAATAATACAGCAATTGGCCCAGGTCTCTGCACTCTCTGGAGCATACTACTTTACTGTACCGATCTGAGTGTGCACAGTCCGTGTCTCTTGTGGGGACTTGTGTGTCGTGTGTCCTACAATGTGAGAGATAGCACGAGCATCACACAAAGATGTGTCTCATGGGTTCTCTTCTCCCCTGCACTTCTCTAAAACACAGGATGACACCCTATTGATCTTTGTATGTCAAACAGATATATAGTGAGATCTCACTTTAGGATAAAGGAATTGAAACAAAAATATTTACTGAGTCCATGAATAAATGAAAAGCAGCCATGAAAATCAGAATTAGCATCCATTTTTTTTTTTTTTTGGTCTAAATTCACAGTTTTGTCAATCCTATAATTTACTTGCCAATGTTATCTTCTGGTTTGCAATACAACCGCAAGGAGAAAAGGCAGAATGAATAATCTAAAATCATTCAGAAAATTACATGCGAGTTAGTTTACTTAGAAAGTTTCTTCCAAAATAATAAAAAAAAAGGTTAAATTATTTTTCAGAAAGTTTTTCAGAAAGAAAGAAAAAAAAAAAACTACTTTCTACTTCTAACAGGACCTACATACCTTCCCAAATCCCAGCACCACGGGGAAGAACTGTAGGAATACTGAAACTATCAAAGCCACAGGCAGAAACTGCAGGCACCATGGACTAGACAACTAGGAATCAGGAGTGGCTGCCTTGGAGTGGAGATGCTGCAGAGACACAGCCCGCATGGGGACCCTGATGGCGAGACCACTTTATCCTCTGGGGAAAGCAGGGCTGTGGTGTGGTGGCCAGGGCTGAGCAGATGACAGCCCCACTGCCTGTTTCCGTGTGGCCTGTGAACTAAGAATGGATCTACATCTCTACATTTTGAAACAAATTTAAAAGATTGTGCAAATTAATTGAATTTCAAATTACAGAGTCTATAAATAAAGTTTTATGGGAAGGCAGCCATAGCCATCCATTTACATACTGTCTCTGGCTTCTTTCATGCTTCAGTAACACAGTTGAGTAGTTATGACAGCGACAGTATGACCCGAAAAGCCTAAACATACATATATAGTCATGCCTTCATATTCTGGGGGGATCAGCTCAGAACACTTTGGATGCCAGAATCCTTGGACGCTTAAGTCATCTATTAAAAATGACACCGGACTGCATATAATCCACACACATACTCCTATGTACTTGACATCATCTCTGGATTACTTATAATACATAATACAATGTCAGTGCTATGTAAATAGTTCTTATACTGTATTGTCTAGAGAAAGAAGATAAGAAAAAGTCTACACTTGTTTAGGGTAGATGCAAATTTTTTCCAAATATTTTTGATCTGCCTTTGGTTGAACCCATGATGTGGGCTGACTGTACACTCCCTAACCCTTTAAGGGAACTGCTGATTTCTGGTCTGGAGAATTGTGAGGTCCTAATGTAGAGAATATTTTATTAGAGGAAGGGGGTTGCTCAAGGCAGACTCAAGACAGAAGTTGGAATCTCCTTCCCAGAAGAGGGCTGAGAACCTTAGGGACAATTCACCAGTGACACTGCATCTCACAGGGAAGGGCATCTCTCTGGAGACGGTGGGGCTCTGTCCTGGAGGAGGCACCTGAGAGGAGGACACTGCTGGACCAGGGAGGATGCATGGGGAAAGCTGGCCACCAGGAGAGTGCCATTCTCCAGCTGCTTCTCTCCAGGGCCTTGACTGCCTCCTTGCATAAGGCACCTCCAGATGGCAGTTACCTTAACCAGCTGTCGCAGGGGAGGTTTGAGAGAGACGATGCCGAGAGCAAATGAAAATATCTAAGCAGGTAAAAAGAGACTCCACCCATCCCACTGAAGGGCCACGAGAGGACACAGCAAGGATGCACAGGTGGACAAAAAAGCAGAGCGAAACAAGCCTGCAGCAGGAAGGCAAAGCAGGGTCCGCCAGGGCACATGATGGGGGCAAGGCCTTCCTGGAGAGGAGGCCTCTACCACTGAACAGCATCAAGGAAAGTTCCAACAGTCGTGTAAGAACCTCTGCTTTGTGCTCTCCACAGAACGTGAGAGAACAGACAGCAAAATTTTGAAGTTTTATCTTCAAACAGAGAAGTTAAGCCCCAATAAATGAGAAGACACCTAAGTGGTTTCCCCATTTAATTGCATCTTGGAGTAAAGAGAAGATGGGGTTGAGCTGGAAACTTGGCTCTGAACACAAATTCCAACATTTTCTTGCTGCATGACCTAGAACACTTGACCTTCCTGCCCAAGCCCCACTTCCACTACCTCTAAAATATGGTTGTTATGAGAGCTGTAGGAACAAATGTGCATGGAATGTCTAGCGAGCTGCATGTCGCCAGATATTCACCAGCAGATTATCTTCTTAGACCTGCCCGGCTTACTTCCTCTCCCTCCTTTGCTCATGCTAACTCAGCCCCAGGATTATTGCAGCTCTAGGAAAAAGACTGCGAGACATGAGGGCTCTGTATGCTGTGCCCTTCACTCTGATCCTCCTGCTCTCTCCAGGGGCACCACACTTTTGAATTCTGGGCTCTTCTCTAAGTGGTAAACTGGGATTCATTTGCAAAAAAAAAAAAAAAAAAAAAAGTAACTTCAAATCAAATTCAGAACTGTCTTTGGTCTGTTGGGCTGAAATATACTGCCACAAGTTTTGTGCATAAATTATTAAAATTCACATCATGTCATTATCTGTTTACAGTCTGTCTTTCCCAGGGCTATATGTCTTGGTCATTCTGACTGATGTGACATCACATCAAGATGACTATTACAGTCTCAGAGGAAGACAGACACACAAAAACAACACACAGATGTGTTTCTGCCTACTGACTGGCCTGGCAGTGAGGATCCAGTCTCTCCTGAGTCTTGTTGAACAGATGGCATCTCCCTCATGCCAGCCACACTTGGGGTGTAACTGTGCCTCCAGACCTACCTGCTAGGTGCAAGACAGGTTCTGATACTGAAAAAAAAAAAAAAAAAACATTGCAAAAAATAAAACAAAAAGACAGTTGAGTTGCGGATTTGGTGTATAAAGAATGAACACTTAGCACTTTGCTGGTGACACAGACCACTTAATTATCTGGAGAGCCAACTGGATATGCACAAAATAACATCAATCTCTTCCTTTGAAGATGTGGGCAAATCAGTTTTATGAATAGTTCCTGATAACAATCTTCCCTCCTTTCTTGACCATGAACCATGTACCAGACTCAGGTAGGCAGAGCTGCTGAGTCAGCTGCCATGGCCTTTATTGTTTCAGAAGAGGATACTGAAGGCAAAAACAGTATTATATTTCTTGACTAAAGTCATACTGATAATAGAAACCTAAGGATATGAAGATGAAGTTGAGGTCTTTCCACAGACCAAACTAAGCTTGTTCTCACCGTTAGTAAAAGATGTTTTTAACATACCACTGATTGTATAAAGAGTCAATAAATGGTTAATTTTGCTCTTATTAACAATACAACCCAACGGAAGGGAAACAGGTTATACTTATACGAAGCTTTATTGCCACAGTGAATGTAGAAGTTAATGCTGCCATAAGGAAATGTTCATAAGAATGTAGGGTATAAAATGTTATATACATTATATATGGTCCATTAGTAAGAATTAGAGGACTGTGTGTTGGAAGTGAGAAGACTGTGTAATTGTAGCTAATTTAATTGAAGTTACTCAATTTCTCTAAGACGGTACAAATAGGCTTGAGTTCAAATTTATGTTTAAAAGATAATGTGTATACATTTCTAGGTTTGGTGATAGCATCCCAGATCCCTATGTATGGAAACTCATTTCTTCTCTGAAGAAGATAATTGTTTTTCATAGGAACTGTCTATATATTTAATACTTGCAATGGAAATATTTAGAGGCTGAATTGAAAAGAAAAAAAGAATTGCTGACATTTTCTTTGAAATGGAGTCATT
The DNA here is from genome assembly GCF_048772815.1 of Callospermophilus lateralis. Classification (NCBI taxonomy): domain Eukaryota; kingdom Metazoa; phylum Chordata; class Mammalia; order Rodentia; family Sciuridae; genus Callospermophilus; species Callospermophilus lateralis. The sequence goes on along the minus strand of NC_135317.1, from coordinate 17,510,164 downwards.
GCTTCCCAATTATATAAGCAAACAAACCCATGATGTTGGTAACTTCTCTAAGCAAAGGTTAAATTATGTTACTGTTTTCTGTTGAGGAGTTTCCCTGCACTGTAACAACCTGAGCTAATCAGAGAGACTGTCTCTTGGCTCAACTGTAAGAAGCTTCTGTTCATGGTGAGCAGGTCCTTTTACTTTGGGGCCTGTGGCACATCATGGTGGGAGGGTATGGTGTAGCCAAACTGCTCACCTCCTGGCCAGGAAACAAAGAGAGAAAGAAAGTACAGCGCTCCACTCAAGGGCATGCCCCGTGACCTGAAGACCTCCCTCTAGGTCCCATGGCAGTCTCCACCATCTCCCAATGGCTCCCTGCTGAGGACCAAGGCTCAAGTACAAGGACCTTAGGGGTTGCTTGCTATCCAAACCACAGCACATTTTGTCAAGATAAAATTGCCACTGCGTGCTAAAAATAAATTTATTTCATATATTAATGAATACATTCACATACTTTATACAGACATGAGGAAGAGAAAAAGAAATAGATGATTAGAGAGACAGAGTTTAGCAGAACCCAATAATAACAGTAACAAAAGTTCTTACTGGAAAAGAATAAGGACAATTGACAGGAGAGACTGCTGTGTTGAGATGCCCTGAGGGTAGACCTGCCAAGGTTCCCAGCTCAGGGCCATCTTAACTTCAGACCAAAGTCACTAATTCAAACAGCAAATGCTGTTCTCTTATTCTCATCACTGAGCAAAGGCACAACAAATTCAACGAATTCTGTGTTACCCAAAGCATTTTGTCACAAAGTATCAAAAATGACCTTGACTGTATAGCTATGGAACCCATCACCACTAATGGGAAGCAGGTCCTTGGGCTCTTCCCTCCACACCATGCCCAGAGCTTCCTGTCAGATAAGCCCTTGGCTTCAGTACACCAGGAGGGGCAGGCCTGGGGCTCATGGTGACAGGTGGGACCTGCTGGTTTCATTAATTGAAAGGGTATCGGAAAAGTACATATTTTTCTCTCTTTGTTAAGACTTTAAAGTTATTTTTAATTAGCAACAACTTTTCTAGTACCTTTACTGGAGAGCTACAGCATTAAGGTGGAGAATAATAAATCAAAGAGAAATACAGCCTTGAAGGGAAGGGCTGTCGCACGATGAAGGCAGGAGGCGTATTCTTAGCATGTAAGCGCTGGCAGTTAGGTTTATGTGCCTGTGTTTACATCTGTAATGAGACAACTGTCACTTCATGTTCATATTTATTGGCTATTAAACTTTAAAGCCCAGTTGTATTGAAGATTCACTTCTATGTTTATTTTACTTTTGCCTTGGTGTTTCAGCGATTCTTTTCTATTAAGTAAGGACAGTTCAATTAACGAGACAAAAATCAGCAGGTTTTTTTTTAAAAAAATACAATTCACAAAATAGAGCAGCTTCTCAGCCTATTTAAATTTAACATCTAGAGCCAACAATATCTAATTGGGTAGAAATATCCATGTGGCAGGCAGGGAATAAAGGGCTTTCTCATGAATCAGAGCTGTCGCTGTGGTACAGAAGTGGTCAAGCCCTTTCACGGAGGGCTGAGGCAGAGTTTAGCTAATGCACAGAGGAGGTCAGAAGGCAGGGCGAAGGCCTAACACCAGAGAAAGTGGAAAGCAGTTTTCCATGCATCTTCCTGGGAGAAAGGAGAAGAACTGCCTTCAGAGACTCTTGCCACACTTTGTAACTACAGGGATGTTGAGAGCCATGTGAAAGAAAGGGGAGTGTACCTGGACAGGCTTCCCTGAGGCTCTGCAGCAAGGCTCCCTAGGTCAGCCATCATATGCTTCTGCTCACCTCTTTGGCATTTCCCCCCCCTCCTCCTCTTCCTCCCATTCTTTACATGTGCCACTCATGTGCCCACTCATGGACGAGGAGTGCTTTGCAGGCATCTTTTTATTTTCTTTCACAGTCTTCCAGCATTATTATTATTATGTGGATTTCACAGAAGCTGAGATTCACATAGGCTAGATTTCAACCCAAATAGCCAGTGAATGGGTGAAGGTGGGAATCCATCCGACCTTGACTAACAACGGGACAACTCCCAGGACTGGGGTTGGGCAAATGCAGCTCTCAGTTCAGCACTACAGACCCTGAGCATCCGAGGAAGGAGGCGGGGAGGTTAGACCTAACCCAAACCCAGGGCAACATGTAAACCTGAAGAATTTGCTGCCAAGATTACAAGAGCATTTTCATAAGGTAGAGACCATACTCCATCAGGTCTGGGGACAGCACAAGACCCAAAGAAGGAAAAAAAGGAAACAGAAAGAACCTAGAATATACAAGATAGAAAATAAACGTGGAGCATCCTTAAAGGCTAAGGGTTCCAAACATGAACTGCATATGTAATCCTCTACTTAACCTTAAAAAATATGTGTACCCACATTTTACAGACCAGGATAATTCAAACTTGGTTTGGATTTGGCCAAGTTTCATTCACTGTCCACAGTATGACTTAATTTTTTATTTTTATTTTTCCTATGTCAGGGAATGTCCCTGAAATCAGAAATAGGGTTGAACCTTCCAGGCAGATATCTGGAAGTGAGATGTAGCTGCTAACCCTGGCATCAGCATGTTGGTAGAGGACATCAGCCTCTCCAGCCATCTAGTTCCCATTCTAGTCTGTGGAATCAACATCCCCACTTCAGCAGCCTGGCTGGATAAGATCAGGTAATATGCATGTGAACCTGTGTTAAGAACCAGAGGTGCGAATCAGTACACATATTCTAATTGGTGACATTTTCATTCCCATGCTCCTCTAAGGGTGACAACGGTGAGAAAAGCAGAGAGGGGACCTCCCACAGCTAGTAAAGCTGCTCAGTCAGCCCCAGAGTCCCTGGCAGTAGCCAGAAGCCAGAGAGCCTCAGGAACACAGCAGCATTTCACAGACTCTGGAAGGTCCACCTAGTCATGGGGGACTTGTTTTGTATATTTTGTTACCATATCCATACCGAAAATGAGGAATAGAAGGAAGAGAATGCTTTGTTTTTTTTTTTCCCTGAATAGAAGATTTGAAGTAATTTGACCTTTTGTTTCCTAAACAGAAATGGGAGTGTTTGAAACTAAATTGATTCCGTCAGAGCGCCACAGAAAGTTAAAGGGTGATACAGAATTATTTACTTTAAGGTTTCCACTAAGAGGTCATTTCTCAAAGAAGGAAAAACTTTTTTATTCTTGCAACTAATGCATAAAAAATAAAAAGGCAATTAAAAGATATAAATAATACTTTAGCTAATCTGTCCAGTCCTTTTTATTCTCATTTTCTTTAAAGCGATTATGTACAGATTTATGGCAACGATTATACTGAACTTCACTAGAGGGTCTTTTTTCTTGATTCCTTTTTCCCTCATGTCCTTAATTACTTTCATACTTGACTTCCTAGTTTTAATCACATTTGGCTCTTTTTCTCAATCTTAAAAACTTTATCAAGTAGAATGGAGCTGCCACATGACCACGTACATTTTATACGTGATTTCTCTTTAGGATAATTAAGTTGTGATTTCTCCAAACCCTTAATTCATAATAATTTCATTTTAAGTAGACTTACAGAAATGTACTTCCTAACATTTCAGGAGTCCTGCATGATCAGATCAGACAATGTGCTCCGTACCTAAATATCACCATTCGTAGTCCTGAAACTGTGCTTAAAAGCTTTTGATTCAAGTGCTCTCAGGATCTTCCAATGTTTTTCAAACGTAACTTTTCTCATCTAAATTGATAATCTTTGTCATATATGTAGTTCCCCACCCCCCTTGTTTCTGTCCTAAAATGGTTGCAAGAGGTTGGCTAAATACAACAACATGATACAAATTCTTCTGGGAGTCCTACCTATTCTTTCATTATCGTTGCCAAGACTCACACTGTGAGCTTGGTGTAAGGTGTGGTCACAGGCAACATGAAGTTCACAGGCCTGGTCAGAGGTCCTATTCCTTCAAGAGTTTAAACAGTCATGAATGAAATAAATCTTTACATACTTTGATGAAGTGAATAAGCTGAGACCAATGATTCCAAATCAAGAAGAAATGGCATGCGTCTTAGTCTGTATACATTTTAGTGAGAATGGTTATTAATGACGATAAGTACCAGGTGAGGTGGCTCACACCTGTGAGCCTAGCCACTTGGGAGGCTAAGGAAGGAGATTGGCAAGTTCAAGGCCAGCCAGGGCAATTTAGCTAGGCCCTATCTCAAAATAAAAAAGGGGCGTGGATGTAGCTCAGTGGCAGAGTGCCCCTGGGTTTAATCACTAGTACTGTGCAAAAAAAAAAAAAAAAAAAAAGAAGAAGAAGAAATAAATAAATAAATAAACAAACTAAGGACTGGGGATGTAGCTCAGTGGGAGAGCGTCACAGGCTCAATCCCCAGTACCACACACATACACCAAAGATAACAAGATGGTCTGCAGGGCAATCTGGGTTGATTAAGGAACATGCCTCACAGTGCACTGGACTGTGATGGAATTAGATGACTGCAGGGAACATGGTCTGTTCTTGGCTTCTATAAGTGATGACAAGTCACCTGGTCTAGGGAGGAAATAGATTGTCCTCTCTCAGGAGTGAGCTTTCTCTAATGGGATGGGCAAAGGGAGGTAAATGCGTTATTTTTCAAGTGGCAAAAATATAAAAGACAAAATTTTTAAAAATCCTTCAACTTTTGGTTGATATTTCCAGCAGCAGTCAGAGAAATGCAAATCAAAACCACCCTAAGATACCATCTCACTCCAGTAAGATTGGCAGCCATTCTGAAGTCAAACAACAAGTGCTGGAGAGGATGTGGGGAAAAGGGTACTCTTGTACATTGCTGGTGGGACTGCAAATTGGTGCGGCCAATTTGGAAAGCTGTATGGAGATTCCTGGGAAAGCTAGGAATGGAACCACCATTTGACCCAGCTATTGCCCTTCTCGGACTATTCCCTGAAGACCTTAAAAGAGCGTACTACAGGGATACTGCCACATTGATGTTCATAGCAGCATAATTCACAATAGCTAGACTGTGGAACCAACTCAGATGCCCTTCAATAGATGAATGGATAAAAAAAAATGTGGCATTTATACACCATGGAGTATTACGAAGCACTAAAAAATGACAAAATCATGGAATTTGCAGGGAAATGGATGGCACTAGAGCAGATTATGCTAAGTGAAGCTAGCCAATCCCTAAAAAACAAATGCCAAATGTCTTCTTTGATACAATGAGAGCAACTAAGAACAGAGCAGGGAGGAAGAGCAGGAGGTAAAGATTAACATTAAACAGAAACATGAGGTGGGAGGGAAAGGGAGAGAAAAGGGAAATTGCATGGAAATGGAAGGAGATCCTCATTGTTATACAAAATTATGTATAAGAGGTTGTGAGGGGAATGGGAAAATAAACAAGGAGAGAAATGAATTATAGTAGATGGGGTAGAGAGAGAAAATGGGAGGGGAGGGGAGGGGGGATAGTAGAGGATAGGAAAGGTAGCAGAATACAACAGTTACTAATATGGCATTATGTAAAAGTGTGGATGTGTAACCGATGTGATTCTGCAATCTGTATTTGGGGTAAAAATGGGAGTTCATAACCCACTTGAATCTAATGTATGAAATATGATATGTCAAGAGCTTTGTAATGTTTTGAACAACCAATAAAAAAAGAAATAGATAATTAATATAAAATTATGTGGCAGTCACATAACTACTCTAAACATATAATTTTCAATAACTGATAAAAATAGTAATAGCTATTACATGGTACATATGCTCTTGACTGATGTTGAGGAGAAAATAAAAGCAAAAAAAGTGAGCAAGCAGCAAAGGTTAGGCTCATTTGCACATAAACTTGGCTCAGCTCTCTGCTGCACTGGTAATATTAACTAACAATCAAGTTCAGAATGCTCTTTTAATTTTAAAGTTGAGTTTGTTTAGAAGTAACTTAAGTAAAGAAAAACCTTTGCAGTGCAAAGTTTGATGAGTTTTTATAAATGAAGTAAACATAGTAGTGTAAACATTCCCATTGTCAGGATATAGAATCTTTCCATCACCCTAGGAGGTGTTCCATGCTCTTTTGTGTCCATACCATCAGTGAGCTTGCAGCCATGGATTGGATGTCTATACCTGAAGTGCTTCCATATGCCATAGAAATGACACCATGCAGATTAAAGTCTTTTGTGTCTGGCTTCTTTTACTCGATGTACATGTACTATGGTAAGTAGAATCACTGGTCACCATTGTAAGAACTTATCTCTGACTCTCAATTCTGGTCCACTGATCCATGTATCATACTCTCTTGATCAATATGAAGTGCTCCTTTTCTCTTGTTTTTTTTTTTGGCACTGGGGTTGAAACCCAGGACTATGACCTCACACATGCTAGGCAAGTTCTCTAGTACTGAGTCCCCCCCACCCCCAGACTTTAGAGTTTATACTAAATTCTAAACTTAAGAAATGTAAGTCCTCTTTGTTCTTTTTCAAACTTGATTATTCTGGGTCCTTCAAATTCCCATATTAAGTTTTGGATCAGCTTATCAATTTCCCAATAATCCAATAATGCTATTAATCCTATTAATCTGCTTTCACAATTTTCTGTCTTTTGAACAGTTGGATCACAGTGCGCTCAGGCATTGATGTCTCTGTGCTTATTTGATTTGCTATTCATTGTGTTTTTTGGATGTGTAGATTGATATTTTTTGTAGAACTTTGGAAACATTGACCATTATTTCTGCAAGTATTTTTTTCTGCCTTTCTCCCCACCTTCTTTGGAGTTCCCACACATTCGTGTACCTGACGTCACACTATAAATCCCAATGTTGCATCCATTCTTACTTACTGCTTCTTTCTTTCATGGAAAATTCCTACCCATCAGTCTCCAAATCCCCTGGTTCTTTCTTCTGCCATCACAAGGCCACCTTTGAGCTCCTCTAGTAGGTTTCTATTTAGTCTTCTATGTAATTTCTTATCTCTTTTTGGATATTCTCCACATGAACAAGAATTACTCACATATTTTAATTCTTCAAGCATACCTTCCCTTGCTTCTCTGGCCATCATCACTGCAGCTCCATGGAAGTCCACTGAACTCTGTCAACCAACAGCTGGGCTGCCAAACTGATAGCTCCTATTCAGTGCTTCTTTATTCTTAGTGTGGATGTTACCCTTGGAAGTGCCATCTTTCTTAATACACATTTTAAATCATTAATTAATTTTATGGGCACAGAACTTTGAGCTGTTGACTTTTTAATATCAGCATACATTTTAAGGGATCAAACAATATATCTAAAAATATGCCATATTTGTTTCAATTCATCAGTTGGGATCAAAAGCTGAATTGGAGAGGCTGGGAAATTAGTAGCTGATTCAATAGTGCACTTAATTAACTTGACCTATGCTTGGGGAAATTTCTTGCCCCAAAGAACAAGAGACATAAGAGTCTGGGGACAAGGGAGTCTGTCCAAGAAAGAGTTTGGTTGTTAATTGAAAGCATTTTTTAATAATAAAAAGGATTACAACTAGCAGCTGAAGACAGACAGGTCTTAGATGTAAGGATGAATGATGAGTGGATAGAGAGAGAAAAGCACACAACTAACCTAGTAGCAGGCAATTAGCAAGACATTTTACAATGCATTAGTAATCTAAGTTTCAAAATGAAAAAAACATGTGACACTAGAATTTCACATGTCCCTTCTCAGACCACTACACGGAAGCATCTGGTACCCACTAAACCTAAGACATGCTACAGTCTGATGTATCTCACTGTAAATAAAGCAAGATTTACATGTATTTCTCCACTAATCACTTTTAAAATCTTAAGTTTCTTTCTAGAAAGGTGACCTTTGCTGAACCCCAAATCAGGACTTAGAAAAACACATTGGCAGGCTAAGAAGTGAATGAGAGGTGGCCAAGAGGATTCAGTGAACCTTAACTGTCCCTTAAACCTGAAGGAGGAGAGAAATATCCAAGTAGGGATGTGGGGGTGTTCCAGAAAAAAATCTGATTTTGTCTCCACCCCAAAATAAATTAATACTCTTCTATTTCTGTGTCTAACCTCAGCCGCTGCAGAATCTGCGATTCTATTTGTAACTAAGATTACTGGGTACACTGTCAGTCATGCTTTGGCAACTATTGTAGCTGGATTTACAGGAGGGCATCTTATTTACTCTGTCACTGTCATGCCCTGCACCTTCAAACAGATGGTCAGACAAAGTCCAGGGTGAAAAGAAACAATCCAGGGAAAGACTTATCCTTTCGTCAAAGACACATGTCAGCAAGACTTGCCAGGTCTCTCACCCGATCCACTCCCTGTGCAGCAGCAGGAACCAGTCCTGCCAAGTGCCAATAAGATGAAATCTCAAGCCTGTCATAGCCCGTCACACAAAGAGGGCCAGGTGCCAGCAGGCATGGACAGCTGTTGACTCTCCATCTTCTCCGTGGAAGAAAAACGTAAATAGCGACGTGGAAGAATTTCGCTCCCTCCTCCATGCAGCCGTCCACACATGCAAACTTATTAAATAGCAACAGTTGCTGACACTTACTAAAGACTTTCCATGGTAGCCAATTTTACATTTTCTCTTAATCCTCCCTTTAGCTCTAGTAGGGTTTGCAATTCGAAGACCAAGGAGTTAGGTAACTTGCATGAGCTCATAAGTTTCCATTCTGGGCTGAGCACTTTGCAAACTGTAGAAATACAAAATACATGTGACTGTGTTCACACTTGTGGGAAGTAGCCAGGTGGTGGGAGGAAAAAATATTATTAAAAAATTGTAGTACAACGAGAGGATAATAACAATACATAGTTAATGTTTGAAGGGCTTACTCTATAACATGCGATTAAGTATCTTAGGTTCATTATCTCCATTAATCCTCATAAACCTCCAAGGTAGGAGGTTTATCTTCCTTTTTATGGATAATTATCTTCCTTTTTATAGATGAGGAAACTGAGGCTCACAGAGCTTAATTAAAACATCAAAAGTTGTCAGCTAGTAAGTGATGGAGATGTTTACCCAGGGATGTAAGGACACAAAGAGCAATTGTCCCATGTGAATTCACCAGCTCAAGTTTCACACAGAATTGCATGATGCTGAGCTTAGGCTGGAAATGTGTGAGTGGGAGTTCACCCAAAAAGCAAGAGCAAAGGTCTCAGACCTAAGCAGCGGCACATGGCAAGACATGAATTGTCAAGTCAGACTGTCTGGGGTGTTGGAGAAAGGGCAGGAAGGTGAAAATCTGGTGAGTGGAAACACAGAAGGATGTAAATGGACTTTGGGACTACATTTTTTTTTTCATGGTGCTGGGATGGAATTCAGGACCTCACATATTCTATGCAAATGCCCCACCACAGACCTACACACCAAGACCAGTGGCTAGATTTTTTTAAGGATCTTGCTTTTAAAAATTTTTCAAAGAAATTCAATTTTTTCAATACTCATTAAGTAGCCAAGGCTCTGGAAATTCAACACTCCTAGATTTCAATGCTCTTGCTCTTTATTTATTAACTATGCTACCTTGTCAACAAACTATCTCCAACCCACTGTTTCTTCATCTGAAAAATAAAAATAAATATAGTTACTATTTTGTAGGTTGTTAGCTTTGGGATAGTATTGATAAAAGGCTTGTTATGGTATGCAGATATAAAAAAGGATACAGAGAAAGTCAATTATTCTCATCATTATTTATATGCTTATCAATGTGGGTGAGGCTGACTTGATTTGCAATTGGCAGAAAAGAAACTGTAAAGAAGAAAAAAAGTCTAGTAAATGAAAAAGGACTCCTTTTCCCTGCCCCTGGAAGAAGTTTTATCCAGGACAGCAGTAACATGAACTGTGCTCAGTTAGGGTCAACAGCATTAAAGAAAAGAATGAGAACTACAGTGTGCTCCAGAAGATTCTATGGCCTACAGCTATGGGACACCAACCCTGTTAGCAAGTAGTGCTACCCAGGTGAGCACTAGTGCTCACAGAGGTCAAACCACTGGGCAGGTGTGTGCCTGTCACTGGTAAAAACTCAGAGCAAGTGGAGTTGCTGGCCTGTTCATTAACATAAAAATGTCATTGTACAGGATGAACTCAGCCAGGATTGAGGTTCAGGAATCAAGATTTAGCTCTACAAGATTGGAACAAAGCATCCATGTAAGACAGGGATGCTGATCAGGCTGAAGCTAATTACAGGATGATTTATGTCAGAAGAACTTTCTCAGGGGCTATTTCTACATGGAATGGCTGAGATGGATAAGGCTACAGGCAACAAGAGAGGACCCAAGGTCAAAGCATACCCATTGCAGCAGAGTTTGGCAACCCAACTTAATCCTTATTGCCCCGTATATTAGAGCTAAGTCCCCTTCTCTCTTGCCTATACCCATCAAACCCAGATGAGATGCTGCACTCACTTGAGCCAGTACCTCCCAAACCTGGCTGTCTGACGGAATCATCTGAGAAGCTTGTAGACATTCTGATGGCTGGGTTCCACCCCCAAGAACTCAATCAGTTAAAATCGGGGGTCCTTGGTGTTAGGGTTTCCGAAAGTTCCCCAAGTGTTGGCAGCAAACAGAGGAGATGGAACATAACTGGGAAAGGCAGACTGCTGCAGAATATATTCTCAAATTTTTCTGACTTGCAGTTGTTCCAAATAATGGTAAATCAGAAAACTGTCCCAGGGTAAATGCATCCCCCTGAAAGCAATTAAAATTTTTGAAGTTTTATCTCCTTAAAGGGATTAAAATAAAAATCGGAACTGTCCTGAGATAGTGGGTGCAGCAGAATGTGGGCTATTCCATGACCATATATCACCAACTTTTTCATTTATTTGATGTAAAGAGCAATCTGGGAATACATTATAATTTGTTTTATTCAACTTCAGATGAACTGGTATATGAATTAATAGTCTAATCTGTACATAAGTGTTCATATGATAAATAATTTAAAGTAAACAAAAGATTTTTAAAGAGGAAAAGGAAAAAAGAAAGCCAAAATATTAAACTATGCATAGTTAGTAGTCAGATTAGGAGAAAGCCACATGATACCATGTGCCAAGGAAACAATAATGAATAATAAAAATGAAGCAAAATGCACATTAATGTATTATGGGGAATACACTGCAAAAGATGTGTTAACAGATCAGAATGTTTGAACTTGCTTTGTTTTTCACCTGACAAAAACCCAATGCATTTTAAAAATTTAAAAATGTATCCTAGTATTAAAATAGAGGACAATTACTCACTTTAAAATCCTAGATTTAAGAGCAATCAAAACATAATGGCTGCAAACAATCTTTTTTGATCAGGTCTCCTGACCTAAACCTGGCTATAGGGATGAACTGCTTCACTTGGAGCTTTTCTCTTTCTTTCTTTGAACTTTTCATATTTGCTTACTCAGTTAGTTGTATTTATTTTCATTTTTAAGGTGAGACATGCTGCACCCTAACTGCAATTTCAAAATGGAAAGGAATCTGGTTCTAATGCTCAGGTTATAAATTCAGTCTGAAGAATCCACTGATTATGTACAACAGGAAAAGCTCTGCAGTAACAATTTTCTTAAATCACATCTATCCGCTTTTAGCTGAATATGTAGTTAACCAACTTTAAGAATGGACTTGTCCACACATAATTGAATGCTCTGTCCATATATTTTCAAAAAGATACCACTCCAGAAAGATACAGAGCAATTTTGCCGAGTGACAGCTCAAGTACCGCAAAGTGGATGGTAGATTCCTTAAATCAAATTCCAGATTGCTGGAAAGAACAATGAGGGGGATCTGTCTTCTTGAGGAGATAAAAATATAAGCTGTCAGTAAAATCTACACTTATTTCAAAACCACAGAAGGCCTGTTTCTAAAAAAAAAAAAAAAAGAAAAAAGAAAGAAAAGAAAAGAAAAAAAAACAAATAAGAAACTGGTGTAGATATATATATGTGGGGTGTGTATGTGTATGTATATAAATGTGTGTGTATATATATTCCTTAACTGTCAAGGAACCTAGAATGAACAGAGTTGGGGTTATTGAATGAACAGAAGTGGACTTATTGGGTTTTCAAACCTATCACAAAGGGGGGAAGAAGGTCGATTTTTTTTTTTATGGGCTTAAGACTTAAAATCAGAGAAATGTAGCTATTGCCACATTTTACAAGAAAACCACAACTCACTGCTTCTTGTCTATTAGAAGTAGATTCTGCTTTCTAAGGAGATCAACTGGACACACCGTGGGTTTTTCCATCATGAATATTCCATTCATTTATTTATTACTACTCAAGGTCCTTCCCTGACCTCTCCTCTTCTGAATGTAACTTCTGTACTAATTTCACCAATATCTAAACAAAATTATTTTTATCTAATGACATCACACTGTTTAATCCCATTAATTTCATTTATCTATCCTCTGTCTTTAGCTGTACTTTTAGCCCCTGTGAAATATATCTACTACCAGACATAGTTGCTTACTAATTGTCCTTGGATACATCTGTCATATACTTTGTTTCTACTCATACCCTGATCATGAAAAAAAGTCTAACATCACAATTTCAGAATTATAGTATAACAATAAGAGAGGCATAAAATGGAAAATTAAAAAAAATAACATAGAACATTCTCACACTTTGGGGACAATGGATTCAGATTTTATTTTTATCTTAAATCACATCTGTCACTCTGGTTATTTGCATTCATTGGCTTATCTCCAATGTTTAAATGGTATTTTCATTTGCAAACATCACTGCTAGGAAATCAATTTCCTACTGCATTACTATCAGGCTAGCTAGTGGTCTGTGGATCAATCACCTTATAGAGATGTGAGTTATCTATGTGGGTTATTATGTTGTTATCCTGGGCAATTTATTTGTCTTTAAGACCTCAGTAACCTCAACTATCCAATGGTAGAGAAGGACTAAAATGATCATAAGGCTACTTCCAGGGTCACAATGCTAAGCCTCAAGAATTATCACTGTGCTACACTTTTCTTACAGAGACAAAATAGGTTAACATAAAATAAATGTTCCAGGTACATTGCGGAATATTGTAAGATAAGCAGTTAGTAGAGCGATAGGTTCATATAAATTTAAATATTCACTAATTCATCAATTATTTATTGGGTGCCAAGAAGTGTGCTAGGAGCTAGGACTCTTCTCAGTGAATAAGACGCATTGCTGCTGCCGTTCTGGGAGGACAGATGATACCCTGGTAACCATGTACACCGGCAGGTCACGAGACTGCAACAGCTGCTGGGAAGGAAACCCATTTTGGGGATGAGCCTGGGATGACTTTGGATGGAGAGCCAGAAAAAGCTATTCTACCAGGGTGAGGCTGAGCTGGGATGGTGAGGAGGTGGAGGAAAGCTCTCCAGGGGATGGGAAGGTGTGTGCCTTGCCTGTAAAGCTCCACATTTTACTCCATGGACATCCAATCATCTAACTGTCAGGTCTCCTAAGGCCCCGAGAGATAGCTTCAGAAATGTGGGCAATAAAGAGAAATAACTGGATCAGAATCGGACACAACTTTGTGGGACCAGCTGATCTGACTTTTATATCCTGAATTTCTAGAGACAGTGGGATGCTTCAAACGGAAGCATAATTTGTAGCTCTTAACTTTTGTAAAAGTGACCTTTCAACACATTTGTGGAAGACAAACTATGGGAGTGCCCCCACGCAGCACTGAAACTGTGCTAAGTCAGTAAGACAATTTGCAAAGGAGAATAGCAGGGCATTCTCATTTCTCACCCAGAATACATGGAGGATCACTGTGGATGATTTTGGACAATGTTTGGATGGCACTATATAGACATTATGGAAATTATAATATTGAATAAGCTTTTGACCATGCTCAGTCCTATTTGGAATCACTAGAGAATAAAATGTTTTTGATCAGACATTTCATTAATAGCAAGTTCATATATACAGATAGATGCTTTATTTTCTAGTAATTTGTAAACTTCTAGCATACATAGTGCAACTAAATGACATATAATTCTCTGGTGCTTCTCAAAATACTTCAGGGTCCCACTGAGAATGTCTTTATCAGGGAGCAACGTGCTGTGTCTAAGCTACTTTCTAAAGGGTACATCCTAGGTTTTAGAGTGAGTTTGCCACAAAACTTTCCAGTGTGTGTGTTTTGAGACATTATCACTCCCTGAAAAGATATCCCTTGGATGTCCATCATGTGCCAGGCATGATTATACTACAGAGGTTCTTACTTATTAAAGAGACTGATGATCATAATTACAGGTTTATGCAGTGTGATTCGTATTTTCAAGACACGGAGGGAAAATTTTAAAGACAGATTTGTTTCAAACCAGTGCTTAGACACTTACTAGTTGTGGCTTGGCCTAGTGCAGATTACTGCCTTAGCGTTCAGTTCCTTAATTTGTGAAACATGTACCTAATGGTTATTGAGAGTTTTGAAGTAATTTGATGAGGCAGCATGGCAATCTGTGACCAGACACACTAGAAATGACTGTATTTTGTGTTTTCTAAGTGGTCAATAAATGACCCTACATGTATGCATACATATTACATGCACATAACCTTCTATACACATGAACATACAATATATATCACCTACAAAACAATTAGATTATATACTCGATTTTTTTCATTTTCTGCTATTTTCACTGGTGCCCTTTGGGTGAGTTAGACAGGTGTGAAGAGCCCACACCACCTACTAGGCTGGACTGATTCTCCACTCCACTTAATAAGGATACTTGGCCTGATAAGGACAGGCTCCAGCCGTGTATTTATTATTTGCCTCAGCAGAGCCCCTGGTCACTGGGTTCATAACGGACACCCACAGGGTACTAACACTGTATCCAAGAAAGGATCTCGCTAAATCTGAAGGGCCCAGATTTTGGTGGACAATTACATTTTTAGTTATATGGCTTTCTTGAAGAACTTATATAAACACGGTGTGAGTTTTTCCAGGGGAATGTTTGCAACCATTCAGAGCTCCTTGTTCTTAAAGCGTGCTCAGTCCCCATCCTTAAATACACAAATCCTAGAAGGAGGAAGCGGATTCAAAGTCTAATGCATATCTAGATGTCTCTACCACTCAACTTTCAGCAGACTCCAAAGTCCATTTCCATCCATTTGTAAGAGCAGAACATGTGACCAACATAAACATCCAATCCAAATCCCTCACGGTCTCATTTGGATAGGAATCTGGGAGGGATTTGGCCAGGTCCATCAAGTTCTGGGTCTCTCAGGCAGCTGTAGTCATATGTTGGTGACATCCAGAGGGATCTGCCATGGGTGTGCCTGGGGCTGGGGCCTCAGCTGTCCAGGAGGCCCACCACCTGGCTGGCAGCCTCACCCTTGCTCCACATGACCTTAGAGGATCTTCAGGTTCCTCGTCACCATGGCACCTGCCATCCCAAGTACAAGCAATCCAAGAAAGCAAGAGAAACATCATGAAGCCTTTGGGACATGGAAGTCACACCTTGTAGGATGAGGTAATCATAGTAGTCTGTCCAGTTTACAATAAAAATTTTTTATAGATGTCAATTATTTTTTTGATAGAGTCAATTTTGGATAGATGTTCAAATTGTAATAAGAGCACTGTGGCCCCCCAAAGCAGCATCTGTCCCTCCAGCATGTCCCACCTCTGTCCAGTTACTACACAATGAAATTTCACAACTTTTGATGAAAAAAAAATACATTGAAGAAACCTTTTGATGATTTAGCAGAATTCTTGTGCTATAGTATTGAAACATCAGAAATCACATCACATACCTAGCGAATAACAAAATGTGTTTTTTATTCATTCTATGTATGGGAAACTGTTATTACCATGTCAACACTTGAGGGTTTCAGAGAATGTTGTGAAGCAGAAATTTTCAGTACATAAATCTGGAAAGAAGCTACCTCACAGCAGGCTGAAGAAGACTCATTGTCTGCTTGTCCTGGCAGAGATGACCTATCTCCATAAGACCCCGTGGCCCTGGCTTCACCATGGCCTGAACTCTGAAGGCCTGACAGCCAGAGATTGAACAGGTAGGTCAGTGCAGCCTGGCAATTACCAGCTGTCCACACTGCAGAGCTGAACTATATGCTGATGGCTACAAAGAGGATCTTCAGTCTGCGGCTGAGATAACAGACTTCTGGATACTGCTACAGAAATGTGGGAGGACCATCGAATCCAATTCATTTTGGTACAAAACTGAATAATAAGACACATTCGAAAGGATTTCCTGTGTGTGTCTATTTTTGCAGTCTACTGCCAATTTTCATCCCTTCAAGTTCACATTGTGTCAAATGTCTGTTTTTTCAGTGCTTTATAATTATGTAACTCCAAAGAGGCAGAATTTTTTTTAATCACAGTGTATTTGAAACCCTTTATAAGTTTGTATTAACAGCATGTCATGTATGTACAAAATGCCTTGGCTTGAAGTTGCCTTTTGAAAGTCAACAAATGCATCACAGCCTCCCCAACACAAGATTGATGATACTGGATCTGCCCAAGGGAGCCTCCTGCTGCCAGGGCTGGGAGTACAGTAAGGATGCTGTGTGAGTTACTGATGCGACTTAAGAGTATGACTCACCTGCTATTACTATTAAATACTGGAATACTTAATGACCACAAAAAGTTTTCATTCCCAAATATTCATGATCTCCATTTCAACTTTTGTATTCATTTCTTGGGTACAAAAATAGATCAATGCATTATGGGGATTAAACAGAACAGATTTTCCTTAGCAACAACTGAGCACATTTGGAGTTAAATGTTTTGTATTTGACATGTGAGACAATACATTATGAACCCTCAGAGATAAGGAAAGTAAAAGAATGAGTTTTTAAGCACATGAAAACAAAAATTCAAGTTCAAAAGCAAGGAATACTAGAGAATAATTCAATCAAGTGAATCTGATTAACAATGAATGTTCTCTCTGTTAGAAACCTCTCTACTAATAATTGTTTAGAGTCATTTCAAGATAGGTCTTGTTTTGTTGATAAAAGAATATTTATGCCTACCTTAACCCATTGCATGAGCTGTTTAACATACAAATCTCTCCAATCTTAGTTGATCATGAGAAAGAGATACTACTCTAGAAGAACTAATCTACAAATGGTTGGTGCAAATAAACACAAAAACCATCTCTGAGCTTTCTGGCAATCTGGAACAAAAACAGAAAAAGCATCAAGTTATCTAGATCTTCGTAGCCATGAAAAGGAAGATGGCCAGGGGTAAGACGTCCTTCCACCCCCTTCAAAAGCCAGGTAAAAAGTCTGCCCTCATAAATTCATGGCTCATGCTACCAAGAAATTCAGGTATATTCACTGATTTTTTAAACTTAATAAACATAAAATACAGTTAATTTTAGGTATTTAACAGGCAATTAATATTAGTATACTTTTATTTACATGAAGGGAATAAATCATAATCATTTGTACCATCTTGGCAAAATGATGACAGAGTTCAGCACAACTCAATTCCATCGCATTTTTTTTTTTTCATTTAAGATTCGAATTTCTGCCTGCCTAAAAATACAATGCAAAGAGTTAAAGCCACTGTCACTTTTTATTTCTCACCATAATTGTTTGTCTGGAAAGCATGTGAGGCCAGGCAGACTGCTTTTGGAAAAATAAATAAGTTAAGTCTGGAGAAATAATTTCCACTTTGTTTATGGTAGAAAAACAAGTTTCAACAGACATCTCTCTTCTTGAAGTACAAATATTGTGAAATTCTTTAAGCTAAGATAAAGTATTCCCCTAATACATTCCTTATCCCAGAGTTTTGAAAAACCTGTGAGCACCTGCAAATTATCCTTGATGCCTAATTGAAATTACAAAAACATGACATATTTTCTGCTAGATTAATATAATTTTTAAATTAACTTAATTATTAATTAAGATAATTAACTTATTTAAGATTCTTCCTGGATTTTAAGACAAATTATATATTATTTTATTAAGAATTTTTAAAAACTTAAGATTTGAATATTTAGTTTCTAGGGAAACACACACACATCACACTAAGCAAACAGGGCATATTTTAAATATTAAAAATAGGAAAATATGACCTGTGAATATTCATACTATTTAGCATTATGCTTATTAATATTTCTGCTATTCCTACAAATACACATGTAACAAATACCTATGCTGATGAAGTAAAATACTTTTGAGTTCTGAACTCATCAATGGATCAATTTGATCTTCAGTTTTGTGGGTGACATATGGGTATAGTAAGGACAGTATACTTTCATTTACTATGAAGTGGTGGTCTATGTGTTAGACTAAACTACACCTTCAAAAATTTGAAATTTTATTTCTGCTATGATATGATTCCAAATAGTGAAGTATCTTTCTGCCTGTAAGATTTCTTCCAGATTAATTTCACTAGCCTGTGGTCAGAATGGAAGGATTTCAGTTAACTGATGCATGTAAAACATACTTGAATTCAATACCTTGAAAATATTCAAACCAAGTAAATTTGGGGGAAAAAATCATGAGACCATGAAAAATAAGAAGTTTTGCCCCTACGATCAGGGACAAAGCAATGATCTCTATCACCAATCTTTTCCAACATTGTTTTGGAAGTCCTAGCTAATATGGTAAGAAAAGAAAAGGAAATAAAAGGTATACACATTGAGTAAAAGAAATAAAACTCTGTAAACTCTGTCCATAGATGGTATGATTCTCTATATAGACATTCCAACATAACTGATACAAAATCTCTTGAATCTTTAGCAAGGCTGTGGATATAAGGTAATGACAAAAGTCAATCAATTGCCTATGTGCTAGTAATGAACAAATGGGATTTGAAAGTTAAAATACAATACCATTTTCGTTATTACCATAAAAAATGAAGGACTTGGGTATAAAAGTAACAAGATATGTGTAAGATCTGCATGAGGAGCTGGGCGCAGTATGCTTGTAATCCCAGTAGCTTGGGAGGCTGAGACAGGAGGACCGCAAATTCAAAGCCAGTTTCAGCAACCACGAGGTGCTAAGCAACTTAGTGAGATCCTGTCTCTAAATAAAATACAAAATAGGGGTAGAAATGTGGTTCAGTGGTCAAGTGCCCATGAGTTCAATTTCCAGTACTCAGCCCACCAAAAAAAAAAAAAAAAAAAAAAGATTTGCATGAGGAAGACTACAAAATTCCATTGATAGAAACTGAAGAACTAAATAAATGGAGAGATAGTTCTTGCTCAAGGATGAGAAGACTTAGTTTTTTAAGATATTAGTTTCTCCCAAACTTGAACTAGAGATTCAATGCAATCCCAATCAAAATCCCAGGAAATTACTGTATGGTATTAACACATTCGATTCATCCATAAGGAGAAGGAAAAGACCTTGAAAGCCTATCAATATTGAAGAACAAAATTGGAAAACTAATACTACCTGATTTCAAAATTTACTATAAAGGTACAGTAATCAACAAACACAGTGTTGGTATTTTTGAAATAATAGATAGGTAGGTGAAAAGAACAGAATAAAGAGTCTAAAAAGAGACATACACACTGAACTGGTCTTTGATAAAGAAGTAAAGGCAATGTAATGAAGAAAACATTTTTTGTCTACAAATTGTATATAAATCCACATGTAAAAAAATCTAGATGAAGAACTTATACCCTTCATACAAACAAACTCAATGGATGTTAAACTATAAAATGCAAAATTATTTAACTCTTGGAATATGTAGGAGAAAAGCTAGATGATCCTGGGTATGATGATTGATATTTATATATAACAAAAGAGGCATGATCCAAAAGACAAATAATTGATAAATTGGAAAATTAAATACTTCTGCTTTGTGAAAGATATTAATGAGTAAAAGAGAAATCAACCCACAGGCTAGAGAAAAATATTTGCAGAACACATGTCTCTTATAGGACTGTTACCTAAGATATATATATATATATATATATATATATATATATATATATATATATATATATCTTAAAATTCAACAATAAGAAAACAAATAATCTAGCTAAACATGGTTCAAAGATATCAACAGATTCCCCTCTGAGGAAGATATACAAATTGCATGTAAGCACATGAAAACAGACTCAAAACCATGTCACATTAAGGAATGCAAATTAAAACACCAATATGACACACCTATTAGAATGGCCCAAATCCAAAAGATTAACCCCATCAAATGCTAGTGAGGACCTGCAGCAACACAGAATTGCTGATGGACATGTAAACTGCTCAGCTACTTTGGAAGACAGTTCAGCAGTTTCTTGCAAAACTAAACATAGTCTAGACATATGATCCAGCCATCATACTCCTTGGCATTTACTCAAATCAGTTGAAAACTTATGTCCACATGCAACCAGCACACAGATGCTTATAGCAGTTTTATTTCGTATCTGCCGAAACTTGAAAACAACAGGATGTTTTTCAGTAGGTGAATGGATAAATAAAATGCAGTACCTTCCAGACAATGAAATCTTATTCAGTTCTAAATTTAAATAAACTATCAGGCCATGAAAAAATATGTAGGAAACTCAAACTCACATTAGCAGGTGAAGAAAACTCATCTGGAAAGGCTCTACATTGGGCTGGGGATGTGGCTAAAGTGGTTGCGTGCTCACCTGGCATGCGTGCTGCCCGGGTTCGATCCTCAGCACCACATACAAAGATGTTGTGTCCACCAAATACTAAAAAGTAAATATTAAAATTCTCTCTCTCTCCCTCTTTTTCACTCTCTCTTTTATAAAAAGGCTCTACATTGTCTGATTCTAGCTATAAGACATTCTGGAAAAACTAAGGAGACAGTAAGAAGGTGACTGTTTGGTGGGAGTCAAAGAAGAGAAAGGGAGAGATGAATAGGAAGAGCACAGATGATTTTTAGGACAATGAAACTATTCCATAGGATAGATACTGTGATGGTGGAGACATATGATACATTTGTCAAGATCCATGAAAAGGACAACACCAACAGTAAGTAAACCCTAATGTAAACTATGGATTCTGGGTAGCAATGGTGTGTCACTGTGGGTTCAATCAATTAAAAGGAATGCAGCCCTGTGATACATGGTGTTGGTGGTGGGAGAAGCTGTGGGTGTATGGGGGCAGGCGCCATATGGGGACTCTCTGTACTTGTCACTCATTTTGTCTGTGAACCTAAAACTGCTTTAGAAAATAAAGTCTATTTAAAAAAAAAAAAAAAAGAAAGAAAAAGAAAGAAAAGTTTCCTCATAAGTGAGCTGTACTTTAATGCCAATTTTCTAACAATATCATTATTTTCATTTAGAAAATAAAGTTTAGTTGAATAAAGTAAATATCCTGCTTGCTCCAGAGAAGTGTAAAAGCTCTAAAAAAACAAACAAAACAAAACAAAACAAAACAAAAAACCAGGAAGTTTATTCACAATTAAATCTCAGTGCCTGGAATAAAGTCTGTCCAGGGTTATCAGTATTTGTTAAATGACCAATGGGTTGATTGGATTACTTGACTACTACCTCAAATAATAGGAGAATGACTTGAAAAAAACAATTTATTGGAAAATTTGAGAAATATACATACGTATTTCATAGAAAAATCTCTAATTGTTAGGAAGTTTAGGAATTTTGTAGAAAGTAGGTTAAATGATAGCATGAATGAATAAATGAATAAATAAATAAATGGTGTTATTTTGGTAAACAAAGACAAAAATATCAATAGATTCAAGCTGATTTAATCAAGGGAAAAAAATACAGATCAGGTTGAAATGCCAAAAGCTGAATAGTGTGTCCTCATTGCTGTCTTCTACTACAGCATCCATAAAAACATCTAAAAGTATATCATTGGATAATACAATAGTATCGGAATTACTAACAAAATCTGGAATTTTGTTGTCAAAATATGACCCCAAATGTCAATTCCTCCTGTCACGAAGACATGACAAAACTGGAGAAGTGGGTCCTGGGTCTGAGAGCACATCTCATGAATTCAAGCTTGGCTTGGCAGCCAACTGTCAAGCTGACCCATGCCTCACACTTACTCTGGGGACATCTGCCTGTCTGCTCACACAATAAGGTCGATTCTCATAGTTTTTCAAGGAAAGAGGATAAGTCTTAGATGTACACGAAATACGGATTTGGAATTGAAGCTAAGTATCTCAGAGGGCTAAGACTTCAAGAAAAGATGGCACTGGGACAAGAATGTCCACCACAGAAGGAATAGGGGAGGTAGAGAAAGGAAACTAACTAGAAGCTTCTGGAGACCATAATCAGGCCAAATGCTCCTAAAATCAACACCCTGAACTTCTTTCCAGGCAGTGGTGGAGTCAGCCAAGGAGTCCAGGAAGGGGGTTCAGAGCAAGAGTCCCAAGGCCCAGGCCTCTGCTGCTTTCCAGGCCTTTACTTCCAGGTTCTTTGCAGACAACCCCTCAGAAACTACATATTCCTTCAGGCAACAGTCTACCTGGAATTTAAATACATGAGCTTTCACCAGCGTTTAGATGGTGCTGACATCTCTCTGTCCAGGCTCCTGACTGCAAGCCCTGAATTCCTCCAACAACTAGAGAATTGGACCTGGTTAACCAATTCTTCTACTGATTACAGCTGTCCCAGAGTCAACAGGGGTGTTCCCCAAACCATGCCCATCGGAAACACCCTTTTTCTCAACTCTCAAGTCTCTTTTCATTCCTCTCTCTTCACCCCATGGAATCAACCCTTCACCTATTCTGTAGAGTTCTTTCCATCCAGTTGCCCAAGTCTTAGTCTCAACACTCTTGTGGAATGAGACCTCCTCTCTCCTCTCTCAGGTGTATTCCTCCCACTCACATACTTGTCCAAACCTATTCATATTCCTATAGTATTCCTCTCTTTAAACAAGTGATTGTGATATATACTTCGCAATAAAATCCACAGTGCTCCTTCATTATAGCTTCAATTACTTTACAAAAAGCTCATTTTTCTTTCTGATCTATTCATTTGGCAATGCTTAGGATTTTAACTTTTGCACTTTTCCTTTTAATATCCCATGAAACATGTTTCATTTCAATCAAGAAGAAAATCTGAAAGTAAGTATCAGTCTGTACTTTTGGAATTAAACTTAATCAAAATAAAGATTTAATTTGTTATATGTCAGGCAAAAATCTCCAAACTTCTCTCCTAATACAATTTTATCCCACTCCCAAACTAATTGAGCCTGATTTACTTTTTAAATATCTCATAGTTGGAATCATTTCACAAAGTAATGACAAAAATGGAATAGACATATCCAATCTTTTTGAAATTTTATTTTTTAAGGAGAAAAATTACCATAGAAATCAGATTTGACACTTTCATTTGTCAATCCTTTGAAACACTTAATCTCACCAGAGGAAAATGAACATTTGCTTTCAGTGACATAGTAATGAAATTGCAACAGCAAATGATAAATCTAGCCTTTTGAATGCCTTGATTTTAAACAATTATAAGATGACAACTACAAGAGCTGGAAATGGTAACCAAGAGTCACATGGCCACAGGTGACTGACGTGAGTCTATGTGTAATCAATTTTTTAGAGATATTATTGATGGTAATGTAAGGTTCTAGTTAGTCTTCGTAGATGTTCAACTAAAATCACAGGTGAGCCAGTTGATTAACATTTCTCCTCAGTCCCTTGCTTTAAAGGGGGCCACAGACCATGTAGCTGTCCATTGGTGAAACCTTTTCAGATCTTGGCATCTTGTACTCCTCATCAGTAGTTGGGCATTTCATTCCACTTCTTAGGAGAGGTGCTTCTCTCTTTAATACTTTTCTATATTTGTTACTGTAGTCTCATTTTGTTTTGTTGACTGTTCTATCACACCCATAATGTTTCATGATCTATTCTACAGATGTTAGGAGGGTTTTGAACGCAGGTAGAGGGGGCAGGCGGGGAAACAGACTCGGACTAGCCAGCATTTATTATCTTGCATCATAGCATGTCCTCGTGATCAGCATGGGCTATGGCACATCCCACCTCAAGGCTGCCACCGGGACCCAGGGTCACCCTCTCTCTCAGTTGGGCCGTTAGCTTCTCTGTGAAGTCATGTTTCCACATCCAACAGAAAAAGGAACAGTGTCTTCCTCTCATCCTAATAAACAAGAAAAGAGTGCCGGAGTCCCTGGCTGACTCCACTGCTGTCTCACAGGCCTGAGATTCTGCACATGTTCTCTTCTAAACCAGGATTTGGTAGGGGAAATGGGGTTATCTGTTCAGGTTAAACTAATAATCCAGAAATAGGGAAGATTTGAAGGAGGCAATCTCAAGGGCAGCTACAGCTTATTCTGTGGCATCTCAGAATGGTTACCTAAAGGTAAACAGCTTTTACTCCTAAATCTTTTAAGTTGTTGACTAAGCAAGGAAAATCCAACACATACAATTCCTAAGCAAAATAAATGCTCAGAAAGGCACATAGAAATAGCTTTATGTACTGAATTTAGTCAAGAACATATAAAAAATACTTCATAGTATTCTTTTTTAAAAATACTTATTTTTTAGCTTTAGGTGGACACAATATCTTTATTTTATTTTTATGTGGTGCTGAGGATCGAACCCAGTGCCTCACGCATGTCAGGCAAGCACACTACTACTTGAGCCATATCCCCAGCCCCCTTCATACTATTCTTAATTATAATAGTACAGATAAATAAAACTCAGAACAGCATGCTGTTCTTAAAACTGTCCTATCTGCAACCTACAGCATCAACATTTCTGTGTTAATAGCTGTGGTTTCTCATGATCCTAGAAATGTGTGAGTTTCTTGGCTACACAACGATCACATGGAAATCAACTCCAGCTCCACCTTGGGAGAAACACTTGTGAGCATTATATACACAGATTTCTCCAGAGTCACAGGCATGGGTGCTGATGAATGAAAATTCTAGATTAATTTCCCTTTTGTATAAATGAAAACCACATTTTCTTGGATATTACCACTGGTGGAACTTATTAAAATAATTTTAAGACCAAAATAAGATCTGTAATAACTCAAAAGTAAAAATTTTCTTGCTGTAGGTATCTCCAGAAGAAAGATAATAAAAAAAAAACATTTCACAAATAATTTTAATCAAATATATTCACTGTTCCCCTGAACATTTTAACTAGACAGTTTTATTAAATCAAGAAACCAAAATGCTAGCTTGAACCCCAAGATATTGTGGTTGGAGCCAAAGTGACAAATTCCTTATCACTGCAAAGCCTGGTTCCAATGGTCAGTAGTGTGAGTGGGGTGGATACCGTTTCTACAGCATGAGCTGGAGGTCTACACTCTTCCCTTGTGTTCAGTGTATTTATTTTGAATAGCTTCTTTTGACATAAATTTCTGCTGCTTCTAGTCATCCCTCTACAATTCCTGGGAAGTTGATTCTTATTTCATGTTTTCCAAGCCTTTATCTATTTCATGATATGCAGTTAGACTACATACCTAAAATGCAAGTAGTTCAATAGAAAAAAGAATTGAAGGAGATTTGAGTGTCATTACACTATGTCACGACACAACTAGTCAGTTGGGAGTGGAACAGAGCTCTTTTGCTATTTGATTCATGGTTCAGTTAATCAATGATTATATGATGAACAATCAACAGGCCAAAAAACACTTTCCTGATAAGCTCCAGGGATGATTGCATAAGAAGGTGCACATTGAAACTATTATTGGTGATCATGCTTGGAAAAGAGCAATAAGTATAGAAGCCAGATTTCTGTGAGTTGAAGAGAACGAGACCAATGCTGTTGTCAGTTTTACCCTACGCCTTAGAAAAAGAAAGACAACTATGAATGTTAAATCGCAAACAACTTAAGCAAAAATCACGTACGACCAAAATAGCGTTAATAATATAGTTTTTTTTTAAAAAAAACAAACCTCAAGGAATTCCTTTACGTTTATATTTGGTGCATAAACATTGTTCACATTTGAATGAGAACTTCTGACTTTCATAGTAATTCACCCACATTCCAGAAAATATTGAGGAATTCAATCTGGGTCCTATTTCATTGTGCAGAATTACCAACTTCATAATTACCTTTCCATTTCAATTAATAATTACTCTATAATGGAAAAAGAATAGCTTTGTCTCTCTTTTTTCTCTAAATACTGACTTTGAAGAGCTGCTCTAGATCTTTGAAGAACAAATGTGACCATCACTAATAGTCAGTTACATTGACTGTAGGACTTAGAGGAGACACTCAGGGTGTCCCCTTCTCTGTGAATTCTTCCTCTGTCTTTTCAAGGGGAATTCATACTTTCTGCCTCAGGGGCCACAGCATTTTGATTTGAAATAATGGCTGCACTCTTCCTTGAGCTCCTCACAGTGGAATACTAGAGAGATTTTCTCTAGTTGTGTCTCCAGTTATCATTCAAGTCACTCTCATAGGCACAGAGCTCACGTTTTCAGGAACTTCTTTATAAGTCATAGATAGGATGTCCCCTTCACATTCCAAGCCCTGCAAGTCCAAAATAGGATTTATCTTTTTCACACTCATGCCTGCTTTCAACCATCCACCAAACAGAGCTGTGCAGGACAAGCAAAAATAAATGAGTTTGATTCCCTGAATTCCATGAGTTTTAACCTATTAACATAAACAGGGCCATAAACATGTCATTGAAAATATAATTCAGCGAGCACACAGCCCATACAAGGTGCTCTCTTTGTTGTCACCGCCCTCATCGTCGTCATCGAGAGCCACATCAGTGTCGACGTAACAGCCACTGGGGACTTGCTAGGTCTCACGTGCCCTTCAATGTGACATCCCTCCTTTCACACACCACTAAGAGGGAGGTGCCACTATGATCCCAGTTCTAAAACTGAAGGACCCGAGGCCAAGAGACATCAAGAGTTTTCAAAAATAGTGAGCTGATGAAAAGTGAATGTTTTATGTTTTATTAAAATATTACTTAATTTATCATCAATTCTATTAGAGTATAAAGTATTAAAGTTCATAATTAATGTGACATAACAGGAAATAATTATGTTGTATAAATCATATATAAATACAGACTATAGACTATAAATGGTTATTCTATATGCTGATAACTATTAGTAGTGAAACTAAAATGATTTATGTATTTTGACAATGTTTTTATGAATGCATGATAATGATATCTACTATTGGGGCTCATTTTGACATAATCATTCATTCATGGAATACAGTATGCTCTATTTCAGACCCTTGTACTTCCTTTTTACAGTCTCCCTTTCTCTACTCATCTTCCTTCTCTTTATTGCTTTTTGAATTGGTGTTTTATCGATAAACATAAAGGTAAAATTCACTGTGGTATACTTATGTATATATACAGCTTGAATTTGGGCTAGTCAATTTACTTATTTATTTTGCACCAGGGATTGAACCCAGGGACACATACCCACTGAGCCACATCCCCACCCTTTTTTCGTATTTTATTTAGAGACAGGGTCTCATTGAGTTGCTGAGGCTGGCTTTGAACTCATGATCCTCCTGCTTCAGCCTCCCAAGCTGCTGGGATTACAGGCGTGTGTGATGCCTGGCTTGATTTAGTTATTTTAACTGTACTATAATGTGGTTATTAGAGTGCTCATCGCCTGATCCTGTGGTGTTGGCAAAAGCCAGGCCTGGGAAACATTCCTTTTCAGAAGCCGAGGCTAACAGTCTTGACGCTCTGCTCTGATGCTGACAGTTATCAGACATTCCAGGACAATGGGCTTTGTGGGTGCAGCAGAATAAATGTGGGTCATTCCTAGCACTGTAGGATAGCTGCAAGAATGTTTCTACCTCTGTAACTTTTAATGCACAAAGAATCCTTTTTATAACTCACAAGGCTTGAACAATTTACAATGCTCCTATAGTTTTAACTGCCTGATTATGAGACCCCATATAATGAACTTGCAGAGCTAGCTTGGGTCATTGTTCCTCCATCAGGGTGCAATGACCCTACCTGGCCTCAGCTTTACCTGAAAATGTCTGTGTTTTCCTCTATATCCCGTTGCCCCCATTCAAGATCCTTTGTTGATGCTGGAGGACATGGTAGTGAGGCCCTACGAAACTTATTGAGACCCTGTTTTAAAAACCAAAAAGGGGCCTGGGGATGTGGCTCAAGCAGTAGCGTGCTCGCCTGGCATGCGTTCGGCCCGGGTTCGATCCTCAGCACCACATACAAACAAAGATGTTGTGTCCGCCGATAACCAAAAAAAATAAATATTAAAATTCTCTCTCTCTCTCTCTCTCTCCCTCTCTCACTCTCTCTTTAAAAAAAAAAAAAAAAAAAAAAAAAAACCAAAAAGGGCTGGGGATATGGCTCAGTGTTTAAGTGTCCCTGGGCTCAATCTTAGGTACAAACCAAACCAAAATGGGTGGTGATCCCTCAGTTGGCTCACAGGTGTGCAGTGGGGTGGGGCTCAAGGGGACAGAGCCTCTCTGTGCAGGCTGGGCTGGGGTGGCTTGACCAAGGGCCACAGAAACCACTTTCAGGGTGGCTCACTCAGGGCTGGTAGCTGGCTGTTTGCTGCCAGTTGGTAGCTGAGTCAGGGCTGAGGGATACAGTTCTAGGTCCCTCTCCTTCTGGGCTTCTGCTCAGGGTGCTTTGGGGCTTCAAGGCAGCTTGTTAGCTGGCTTTCTAGGAGGTCCATTTCAACATAACCAGGTGACATTTCCTTGATTTGGCTTTGGAAATTACCTCCACTTTACCCACTAGTCACAGCAGTCACACAGGTCTCCCAGGCTCAAGGGAAGGAGACCCAGGCTCCACCTCCTGATGGTGCCACGGCGGCAAAGTGCAGGGAGAGCACGTGGAATGTGAGGCATTGTCACATCTCTCCTCTAAAATGCAGTCTTTCATAGAGACCTGTCAAGACCTATCAAATTTAACTCCAATCCCCCAAGCCATTAAAACTATGTGTATCCTGGCACATATCAACATTCTGCTCTGTGCCTGCCATTACAGACTGGATATGTGTTGATTGCATGAATCAATTCATGAATATCTCCTCGCTGTGCCCCAAGTATCTATTTTTTTAAATCCAATTTCAGATACTGTCTCCTGTGAAAGGCCAATCCCGATTCCCTGCTAGAAATGGATTCTTAGTATGAATGACAAAAGTCCCTTATCTACACCTCCTCAAGATACCACCAACTGAATTCCTAAAGCCTGAAACCAGCTCCTTCCTAAGTCGTGAGGTCATCTGAGGGAACACGGCAAGTTGGAGAGCCTGTACTTTGTTTCTTGTTGTCCCCCTACGCCCTCTGCCTTACGGGGTGATAGACACTCCGTTCAAACAGTGAGTCCTCCCTGTTGCTCAGCTCTGGAAGTTCTGAAATCAGAAGTTCCCAAGTGCGAGTATCTCTGTGCTTACTAGGGAACAGGGCTTCAGACAGGGGAGCAGGACAAATAGAGCAGATGCAGCACAAGATGGAGGGGACAAAGGCGAACTTTGTCAGAGGTAAACGGGGAGCATCGGGTAAGAGCCCACACCCTGCACACATCCATTAAAGTTTCATTAACTGTCTGCTCCCTAGAAGGGAAAAAGGGAAAGGGAGCTTTCATATGAAACTCTTAGAAATTAGCTGGCACACAACCACCCATGAGGCTTTGCCAGGCACCCCCACCTTCATGATATTAAGATGAATTCCTTCACAGCATCCACCAATAATTCATCAGTCATTCCAAGGAACATTTTTCTCATAAGCTCCTAGAATATCTTTACTTATGCTTTGTTTAGCTATTTTATTTATTGATAAACCAGAGTCATGGTCTTCTTTGCCCTTTAGACATCTAGACTACACACGAAAAGGCTGTAGGATTTGTTAGTTTAGAAATTGAATTTCATTTTAAAATCACACTTTTTCTTATAGAATAAACTATTTCTTGCAAATTGTTTTTGTAATTAGTAAGTCCTCTTAAAAATAAAAAAAAAAAACTATAAAAGCCAAGAATGTATGTTACTAGCAATCATATTAAATATGCTAAGTATTTTAGAATCTCTAAATCATTGGCATCTTTACAAATTGAATTTTTATTATTCACATTTAAAAAAGTGGTACTTGCAAGACTTTTTTTTTTTAATTCTACCAAGCCTTGATATGAACTTGCATTCAATTAGTAAAAGGTTAGAAAAAGCAGATTTACAAGTCTCACAATAAATAGTGCTCAAAGTCCATATCCAATTGCTAGTTCCCAACATGGGACCTGTGCCAGGCCTCATGTATAGTCTTAGGTCTGATATTCAGTTGGTGTGTGGGAGTCTATTCGTACCAGCCTTGCAGCCATCAACTTCAGTCACTATGAAATAATAACAACTCTTACTGAGGGTTTGCTAGGTTAATAGTATCTGCTGCCTGACTTGAGCATCACTGTCACTTCTGTGCTGACCAGGTGGCCCTGGCTTGTATCCTTGGACAGGGTAGAACTTTCCCCTGGGGTGATCCTGCTGGGCCCCTCAGCCAAACCAACTTGGAATGGTTGCTGCCTGTACTACCTCAGCTGCTTTAAGCCATCATCATTTTCTCCTCCTGATGGCTGTGAAGTGTTGGCAATGACTTCCTTCCTTGCCAGGTCTCATCACCTTTCCTCTATCCTGGCTTTAAACTTCCATTTACCTCTTTCCTGTCTTCCTTGCTGGCAGGAAAAAAGGCACAAGAAATGAGTATCTAAAAATTCCTCGAACTTTCATTACCCTTTCAAGACAGTCACTTCTAAATAAGGAAAGGAAAGCCTCAGAATAGATGCTGTGATCTTCTTTTGCCTCTTCCAGGTAAAGTGCCAGGGAAACCACGCATGTGCAAGCCCAGCAGCGAATAAACAAAAGGCAGGAGCAGAATCTCATCCTCAGCCTTGTAGAGCCATGACACAGGGGCTCTCAGATTGGGCTGCCCCGTCACCTCCTGCCAGGGTTACTCTTTATGGGAAATTGCCAAATAAGGTACTTATTGACTTATTTGTTCTAAAATCAGTTAATATATATTAATCAATCATTTTACAATCTCTGGAGAGCACTGAATAAAGTGAAGAGTTTCTATACAATTAAGAGTGTTGAAATGTCACACCAACCCTCTTCCACAAATGTCAACCCCTTGAACACTCCTTGCAATTAAATTTCCTTCTAAATTTCCTCCCCAAAACATGATTTTGGTTACTATTTTTCAAGAGAACATACTTAGGGACTTCAAGGCAACTGCATTTTCTAGATATGCCTGGTTATTTTGGTGTGCACTTAACTCTAAATTGTCCTCACTACAGGCATAAGCGGTCTCATTTGGTGTCTGTGTATGCATGTACAGATAAGAGGAATGGTTAGGAATGGGATTTTCAGAGGCAGTGGTGAGGCGGGGGAAGCGATTGGGTAGCAGCCCTCTCCAGCAGAGAACATCAGTGATTCATCAAAACAGGGCTATAAATGCAAAAGGTTAAAACTGTTAAAAAACCTCTTCAGACTGTATAATTATAGTGTATAAATAAAATTTGAGCAAAGTTATGTTTAAAACATGTCACCCACATTGAAGAATTTGAAATATTACTATGAAGAACTGATTAAGACTAATTCCTGGTATAATCTGGAAATAAGACAAGAGTTCTCATTGCAGGGAAATCACTGAACCCATAAATTGTTTTTTATATATAGTCCTATATGTAGCATATATATTGGGTATATTAGATACAGACTATAAAATACATGCATACACACAACACTAGACCACTTATTATATAGCTATTACCTCCTTCAGTCTCTACAACAACCTGCCAGGTAGGAATTATATAAGTTTGCTTCAAAACAAGAACAGTAACAGAAACCTGGTGCCGCTACAGTGAAGATATCATTTTTTATCTAAGATAAAGGGAGAATGAGATGGAGTAGGAATCTTGACAATAACATGTTGGGTAAATTGTTTAGGTGTAATTTATGTGAATATCTGCACATGTCTTCCATATATGAAGTCCCTACTGTGTGCTTGGTAGTCAATCCAGTAATGTTTCAAAGTTATTTGTCAACAAAGTCTGCAAGAAACTTTAACTATGAATAAATGTCTGTCTTATAATATGTGATAAGAGCAACTTCCCATAGATTAATTTAGCTGAGATATTTTTGGTACAAGATAGAGAAAAAAAAATTTTTTACAACTCCATCTGATAGGGTTTCGATTCAAGGTGGCAACTTGCCAAGTGACGGCTGGCCTGCTGTGTCTAGATTAGCAGAGAAATACAGAGTTGTCCAGATGGTCTACTGATCTTCCAGACAGATCCTGTAGACCTGACTGAGAAATGGTATTGGTTAGCTTCTATGCCTGTACATGAAAGATATAACAGCCAACGCATATTCTGCCAACTGTATATTTCTAATATTTACTTATGTTAAAAGACACAA
The DNA here is from genome assembly GCF_048772815.1 of Callospermophilus lateralis. NCBI lineage: Eukaryota > Metazoa > Chordata > Mammalia > Rodentia > Sciuridae > Callospermophilus > Callospermophilus lateralis. Next base: position 17,477,958 of record NC_135317.1, on the reverse strand, counting down.
TTCCCTGGAGTCTTTTGTTTCTATATGAATTTTTCTTGCAAACCATTCTCTTACAGGAAAAGTGCTAACTTAAGCTCTACCTTTCCTTTGGCTACTGTTGAACTGAACAAAGTTTTTAATATTTTTGAATGTCAATTTCTTCACCTGTAATCTGAGAGGCTTGCAAGATTGAGTTATTGGTACTATTATTTCTTAAATAGTATATTATTAAAGTTTATTTTATTTATTTATTTAATTAATTAGTTAAAAATTTTAAATTTATATATGACAGTGGAATGCATTATAATTCTTTTTTTATATATGACAGCAGAATGCATTACAATTCTTATCACACATATAGAGCACAATTTTTTATATCTCTAGTTGTATACATAGTATATCACAACCATTTGTGTCTTCATACCTATACTTTGGATAATAATGATTATCACATTCCACCATCATTTCTAACCCCATGCCCTCTCCCTTCCCCTCCAACCTCTCTGCCCTATCTGTAGTTTGTCTAGTCCTCCCATTCTCCAGCTCCCTACCCACTATAAATCAGCCTCCTTATATCAAAGAAAACATTCAGAATTTGTTTTTTTGGAATTGGCTGACTTCATTTAGCATTATCTTCTCTAACTCCATCCATTTACCCACAAAAGCCATGATTTTATTCTCTTTTATTGTTGAGTAATATTCCATTGTGTATATATGCCACATTTTTTTTTATCCTTTCATCTATTGAAGGGCATCTAGGTTGGCTCCACAGTTTAGCTATTGTGAATTGTGCTGCTATAAACATTGATTGGCTGTGTCCCTGTAGTATGCTGTTTTTAAGTCCTTTGGGTATAGACCAAGGAGAGGGATAGCTGGGTCAAATGGTGGTTCCATTCCCAATTTTCCAAGAAATCTCCATACTGCTTTCCATATTGGCTGCACCATTTTGCAGTCCCACCAGCAATGTATGAGTGTGCCTTTTTCCTCACATCCTCTCCAACACTTATTGTTGTTTGTCTTCCTAATAGCTGCCATTCTGACTGGAGTGAGATGAAATCTTAGAGTAGTTTTGATTTGCATTTCTTCTAATTGCTAGCGATGATGAACATTTTTTTCATATATTTGTTGATTGATTGTATACCCTCTTCTGAGAAGTGTCTGTTCATGTCCTTGACCCATTTGTTGATTGGGTTATTTTTTTGTTGCTTAGCTTTCTGAGTTCTTTATAAACCCTAGAGATTAGTGAGGTGAATAGATACCTTACATCTTGGCAACAAATCTTTACCCCACACACATCAGATACTAGTAAAGTTTCTAGGAGACTCAATAGGTACCCCTGGCTTCTCAGACAAACTTTGGAAAACTGAGGAATGAGGCACAAAGAATCAGCACGTGTCTCCTTTTATACTCTCAGTACTGCTAAAAGTTGGCCTGACAAATGGGTGGACTGAGGTTGATGTCACACCTGCTGTAGACACCCGTGAACCAGGCAGGGCCTCTAGAGGGCCTGGCTGAGGCCTAAGTTCATAGCATGGCAGATGGCCACAAAGGCCTGCTCTCCACTGACAGAGAAAATAGGGTGCCACTAAGCAGAGTGTGCCAGGTTCTTCTGCCCACATGTCTTATCAACAAAGTCCTCCTCGCTGGGAAAGGCAAGAGTCAGTGGGTATAATAAGTCCAGGAGTATGTGTGAAAATTTATCCCAGGATATCACACATGGGGAGAAACATCTTTCTTTGACAAAGCAAATTCTGATTCCTGTCTTATCTAGTCCTGTGGAAGGAGGGCCGTGCTTAGGATGAATCAGTAAATCCTACTTTCACACAGTCTTTTCATGAAAGTTTCCTTCCCAGGTAGACTCTCTCTGATCCATGCAGCTCAGCTTTCATAATGATATCTTACCAGAAATTGAGTTTATTATCTTTCCAAATCCAACCTTCCATGGAAAAAAAGGGGTCATAGGATGGGGAAGACATGGGTAAGGAGAATCTGAGCACTCTGGGAGGTTTATCTGTGACTATTCCATATGAAAGGCAATCTAGCTGGGGGTCAGAACATAGGTCAGTAGGGTTCAGGCTGCCACTCAACGCTCACTAGTATGGGTACTTCCACAAATCATCCAAATTCTTGATATCTCCATGTGTCCTCACTGCCCAAATGCATCCAGTTATAGGATTTACCCCAGAGGACCACTGTTATGGTTTGGATGTGAGGTGTCCCTCAAAAGCTCAAGTATAAGAAAATGCAAAAGATTTTGAGGAGAAATAATTGGGTTATGAGAGTATTAACTCAATCAGTGAATTAATCTCCTTATGGGATTAACTGAGGGATAACCAAAGGCTGGTGGGGTGTGGCTGGAGGAAGTGGGCATTGGGGGCATGGCTTCAGGGTATACATTTTGTTTCTGGTGAGTGCAGTCTCTCTCTGCTTTCTGATCATCATGTGAACTGCTTCCCTCTGCCACATCCTTAAGCCATTGTTCAGCCTCACCTTGGGCCCCAAGGAATGGAGCAGGCTGTCTATGGATTGAAATCTCTGAAACCATAAGCCCCCAAATAAACCTTTTCTCCCCTACAATTGTGCTGGTTGGGTCTTTTAGTCAGAGCAACAAAAAAGCTGACTAAAACAGAAATTGATACTGAGAAGTGGGATTATTGCTGTGACTAACCTGACCATGTGGTACAGAAGCTTTCAGAGCTTTATGGAATTGGTAGGAGGAATTTTGAAATGCTTAGCAGTGCAAGCTGGAAATGTTTTAGATTGTTGTAAGTAAAGCTTCATGGCCAATTCTGATGGGATCTCAGAAGACCAGAATGTCAATAGGACTGTGGACAGTGAAGACAGAGCTCAAGAGGGTTTAGAGGAAAGGTCACTATTGGTATTTGGCCTAGAGGCCATTCGTTTATGTTCTGCCTGAGAAGTTGTCTGTCTTTTGCCCATGTCCTGAGACTTTCTGTGAGGCTAATTTTCAAAGTGGTGAACTACTTTATCTTGCAGAAGAAATTTCTAGGCAGCATAGAATTCAGGCAGTGGCATGGATATTGCTGGCAGCTTTTATCCAAATTTATTGTGATAATCAGGAGGAGAAAGCACAGCATAAAGATTTGAAAAACTTGACCCCGAAAGGTGAGAGTAAAACTAGGGCTAAGGAATTTGCAGTTGTCAAAGACATCACTGCCATGACTTTGTCATTAAGAAATCCTGAAGACTTTGCCCAGAGACAATAAGAAAGATGGCTTGAAGGCATCTCAGGAATTGGAGAGAGCATATCCATCTCAGACTCAAGGAAGTGAAAGTAAAATTCTCTCCAGAGAAGAGACCAGTGGGGCATCTTCTTGCACAAGGGGGCCTAGGAAGTTTGTTCAACATGCTCAGCCACCCAGACACTCAGGGGCTGCTGCAGCAAGGGTCCCTGGAGGCTTGGTTAATGCTGGAGATGGTAGCAGACCTTGGTGTCATCCATGTGGTGCTGGCTCTGCAGGAATGCAGGATGCTGGAGTTAAGGGGTTATGGAGGCTTCCGCCAAGATTTCAAGGGAAGGCCTTGGAGCCCAAGCAAAGTGCAGCAGGGTTAGAGTCCCCACAGGTAGCCCTGAGAGGGTGATGCATGGAGATGTGAGGAAGAAGATGAAGCTGCAGTGGAGACCCCCAAGATTAAGAAATGGCGAGGAAGGCTGCAGGAATCAAGCAGAGGCAAGCCAGCAGAGAGGCCACTTGGGCTGTGATCCACAGGCCACAGGGGTAGAGCTACCTAAACCTTTTGGAGAGGACATCACAATGCCATGTGCTTCAGATACTGGACAGAGAACTATAGGACTTGCTTGCCCAGCTGGGCTTCAGTCGTGCTTTGGTCCTATCCCTTATTTCTTGCCCCTATTTTTCTAAATATAAATATTTACTCAGTACCTTTAATATTGGATACTTATAAATTACTTTTGATTTTGACAAGATCTCACAATGCAAGATTTCCTGAGCCTCAGAGAAGACTTTGGACTTGATCTTTTAGGCAATCTTGGAACTGTTGAGATTAATGGGGACTCTTGGAAATGGACAAAATGTATTTTGCATTGTGAGATAGTCATGGGCTTTTGGAGACCAAGGGTGGAATATTATGGTTTGGATGTAAGGTATCTACCGAAAGCTCATGTATAAGACAATGCAAAAGGTTTAGAGGAGAAATGGTTGGGTTAGGACAGTCTTAACCCAATCAGTGAATTAGTCTCCTGATGGGATTAACTGAGTGGTAACTGAAGGCCTGTAGGGTGGAGCTGGGAGAGGTGGGCATTGGGCATGCCTTTGGGGTCTATATTTTATATTTGGCAAGTGGAGTTCCGCCCCCCTTGCTTTCTGATATGTGAGCTGCTTCCCTTTGCCACACTCTTCAGCCATGATGTTCAGCCTCACCTTGAGCCTTGAGGAATGGAGCCATCTGTCTATGGATGGAGATCTCTGAAACTGTGAGCCCACAAATAAACTTTTTGTCCTGTAAAATTGTGCTGGTCAGGTCTTTTAGTCATAGGGGTAAAAAAAGGTAACTAAAACAGCCACCTTGAGGATTAAATAAATTAAACCCATTCCACAGGTGGATGAGCACCTGGCACGTGGTAAGGAAAATATGTGTTCACTAATACCTGATGTTCTTGCTTCACACCACCAGCTCTGAGCTCCCTCCTATCCCGCTTTCAAAGCAATCTAGAAAACTTTAGGAGGCAAAGAGGGTTTTAAAAAGCAACAGCAATAGGATGTGTTCAACTCAAGAAGTACTTATCGACCACAGGGTTCTGTGCTCGACACCCTTGCCTCTGAGCAGCCTGCACTTTTAGTGGAGGAAACAGAAGCAAACAGACCACCCCCAAGAGGAGAGGGGTCCCTACATCTCTTCCACTGAGGCCTGGTTTTGTTTGCTCTTTTTACTTCATCAATACATTTAGAAACACTGAGATAAACTGTATTTTTTAACCAAAGAGACTCTTCTGCAGCATTTGGCAAAGAAACCACTGTGTCGGGCACACCATTTTGATTCAGCCTGAAGGCATTCTGACGACAACCAGAGTGCCTTTTTTTTGAAATCAAAATCAAAAGGAATTGATGGAGCAGGTCAAAGGGATACCAGTTTTGGGGAATATTTATTGAGCACTTACTAGGCACCATCACTAAGCACTTGATGTGTGTTCTCACATTTAATCCCCACAATCACCCTAGGAGATACACTCATTTCACATTTTACACAAGGAGGTTGAAGGGCTTGCAGAAAATCCCACAGTGAGTAAAGGAAGGCTGGGATTGAACCCAGGTGGCTTATCCTTGACATTTGTTCTCCTTAGTACTGCTCTTTGCCACAGAGAGAGACACTAGAAGAGATTCTTTGCTCACTTTCTCCTCATGAAAAACCTCCATTTTCTAGTCCAGAAATGAAGCTACAATAGGCCATCACCTCTTGATAACCAAACTTTTCAAGTAAGTTCTGGACTTGTGCATTAAAACATGTGCATCAAAACTAACTTGAGAGAGCTGGCGTTGTGGCTCAGTGGTAGCATGCTCATCTAGCAAGCACGAGGCCCTGGGTTCGATCCTCAGCACCACATAAAAACAAAATAAAGGTATTGTGTCCAAGTACAACTAAATAAAAAATAAATATTTAAAAAAAAAACTAACTTGAAAAAGGAAAATGAGGTAGGAAATGGCCTAATTTCATGCTGTTGTTAACAACAATGGCCCCGAGTTCCCAAGCTACCCTCTGAGCCCAGACATATGGCAAAAACTAGAAAGCCTCATTAACTGAGACATGACTGCTTACCTGCTAATGGTTGGCTCTCTGAAGGTAGGAAAAGCCTTTTTCTTCCACCTAATGTGCCTTCCAAGCTTTAGGTATTCAAACTTGTTGGAAATATATAAAGGTCTAGATTGCATTCATTACAGCTATATTAGTGATTCCCAGAATAAGAAGCTAGGTTGCTACTAAACCTACTGAATTTTTTTTTCTTACTGAAAGAGAAGGACTCAAAATTTTTATCTTGCTGTTCTCTATCTGCAAAAGATCTCGGAGAAGCTTGACAGTCCTTATTTGGAACAAGTTATTATTATTATTATTATTATTATAAAACAGCATAGGACTATGTTTGAGAACATACAAGTAGGTATACATTTAGATTAAAAAGTTCCCAAATGTTCTCCTAATCTTTTACCTAGAAATAACTGAGATATAGCTTCTCACAAATTCTTCTGTAATTTTTGTATGTATTAAATGCAATACAATTTATACAAGAGAAATTGAAACTTACAGATAGTCTATTCCTTACTTTCTTCATCTTTATGTTTTGAAGATTATGCTATAATAACATCTACAAAACCAGTTCTTTTAAAACTGCTTAATAGTTCACCATAGAGATGTACCATGCCCACTGTCATTCAAATAATACCTTCTGTACTTTTGCTAATACATACCTTTGAAATATTTCTAGGAGGGGATTTTGACTCCCAAAAGGGATAAAAGGGCTGCAAATTCTATGCACCATCATGTGTATATTGTACATGTTGCATGTTGGTAAGCAATTAGTCAAATTGCCTGCCTGCTGACGAGTGTGCACCAATTCACTCTCCTGCCAAGAGTCTGTGGAGGTTAAGTTGATCACCCATGCTGTAATCAATCATGCCTAAGTAATGAAAGTTTTGTAAAAATCTAGGGTTCAGAGAGCTTCCAGGTCAGAGAGCACGAGGAGGTTCCTAAAGGATGGAACATCTAGTTAGGGCACAGAAGCTCCATGCCCCTTCCCCATTCCTCCCCATGTGCCTCTTCATCTCTAGCCTTTGTAATACCCCTCATAGTAAACTGGCAAATGTCTTTTCCTAAGCTCTCTGAGTCTCTCTGGCAAATTAGATGAAACAGAGAAGGGGACTGCGGGAACTCAATGTACAGCCAGTCAGATGTAAGGCAGTCAGGGTCTTGTGACTGACATCTGAATTGTGGGTGGGGAGGCAGCAGCCTTGTGAGGTTGAACCTTCAACCTGTAGGGTCTGGTTCTAGCTCCAGGGGAAAGGAGCTGAACTAGAGGGCACCAGCTGATGTCTCTACAGAGCTGACTGGCTCGCCACACAGAGACGTCTCCACATACCTCCTGGTGACCAGGGGTCACAAAAATCTGTGTAGATTATTGAGTGAGAGGAAAAAAGAAAAAGAAAAAAAAAACCCCAAAACCAGTTTCTGTTCTTGCATTATGGGAGTGTATTTTACCCCAAAATCTAAGTGCTTATTTGTTGGGTATTTAAAAACTACTAAGTCCTGGAAAGTAGTCCCACTAACTCACAGCTTTACTGCCCAAAGTTACAACGGCCCATGGTCAACCACAGACTGAAAATGTGAAATGGCAAATTCTAGCGATAAATAATTCATCATTTTTAAATTGTGCACCATTCTGAGCAATATGATGATCTGAGACCTTCCTGCTCCATCCCACTCAGCATGTGAATCCTCCCTTTGTCCAGTGTATCCACTAGTCACTTAGCCACCATCTAGGTCATCAGATTCATTGTCACAGAGTAGCGGGGTTTCCTTCAAGTGACCTGTATTTTGTTTAATAATGATCCCAAAGTGCAAAAGAAGTGGTACTGGCAATTAGCATATGCCAAGGAGAAGCTGTAAAGTGCTTCCTTTCAGTGAAAATGTGAAAGTTCCTGATATAATAAGGGAAGGAAAAAAAATCATTTCCTGAGGTTGCTAAGATCTACACTCAGATCCATTGACCCATTAGTTATTGTTAATCTCTTCCTGTGCTTAATTTGTAAGTAAAATTTTACCATGGGTGTATAGGAACAGAGAAAAACATTACATATATAATATTATCCTCAGCTTCAGGCATCTACTGGGTGGAGGTGGGGGTGTCTTAGAACATATACCTCACAGGTAAGGGGAGACTGCTGTACAATGATTTTTAAAGTAAACCCGGTACTATATTCCCTTCTGTTCTTCACTTGCTTTTATGAAATTTTTAGGTTTACCAAAAATAGTATCATCTGAAATAATTATATACTTAATTTGTAAAGCAAACAATATTTCAATTGGGAATTTAAAAAAAAAATAGTTTTCTTAGTTTTAATGGACCTTTATTTTATTTATTTGTATGTGGTGCTGAGAATCAAACCCAGGGCCTCATACATGCGAGGCAAGCGCTTTACCACTGAGCCACAGACCCAGCACTTGATTGGGATTTTCAATGTTTTTCACCCAACCTCTCATGGACAAAAATCATGGAAAATGGCTTTGTTCTTTTCTTTCATATTTTATTGTCTTAAACAAAGGCCTTTTCCTCTTATCTACTTTAAGTCGACTGATTCTGTAACATCCTATTTTTCCCTATCAACTTCCATATTTGAGAAGCATAGTCTGTTGTCCGTCAACTTCTACTGCTTATCTCAGTGAGTTCCACTAGAAATGGGGAGTGCATTAAATGCCAAAGCCCAGAAGTTTCTGTGACAGAGAGCAAATGGTTCTTTACACTTTCACTCAGTCAACATTACTGCATACAGGGATGTAAAGAAGAATGACATCCGTTTCCGTCACCTCATCCGGCAGGCCATTGGGGCTACAATAGGCAGCAGTAGAGGGAGAGCCACAGTAATCAGAAACAAGAATTATTCTGTGGTGGAGGTGATATGAGCAGAGAGCAGAAAGCTGAGAAGCAGAGGGTGGGAGGGTGTTCTAAGGCAGGTGGGCAACAAACACCTGGAGCCACCTGTTCTGTGGGTCACGTAGGGGATGTGGTCATGCTCTTTCACGCAACAACTGCAGGGGTGAGCAGCTGCAGCAGAGATCATATGGCTGGCAAAACCTAAAGCATTTACTAGTTTATCCTTTATGGAAATTTTTGCCAATCCCACTTTTAAACCATGTCATGTTCAAGTTCTCCTGGGTAGAAAATAACAAGATATTCTCTATGGTTCTCCTGTGTAGGGGGAAGGGATGATGGTTGGAAGTAAAAGGGACTGACAGAGGACAAAGGGTCTGTGAAGGTGCCACTGGGAGGTCAGGGAGAATTCTGCTCACCCACAGTGGGCTTGACAATCAATGGAGACACGGCCAGACAGAAAAGCATGGAGCATCAGGGTACAGGAGGGATTAAGAGGTGTTAGGACATGGTGGGTCATGGTCAGTATAGATAATGAGAACAAGAGACGTGATGCTCAAGGAGGAGTATTTGCAAAAAGAGACAGCTGAATGGGACCCAGTTTGGGAGAGTGGTTTATTCAGCTGTGTGTCCCAGGCACCTCACAGGTGTCCAGCACATACCAAGCACACGACTGTCTCTCCTTCAGTGAACACACAGAGCAATGCTATTCCATTACTTCAGGAGCAAGTCAGTGGTAGTAGTCCTGGGTAGATGCTTACTACATAGGAAGGAAAAGTTTTGAGAAGATCTCAAAGAAAAAAAAAATAGGCCCTGCCTAACAATATTGAAAAACTTGAAAATAACGTTACAAGGAATACTGTTGGACACGACCTGAAAGAAAACATTAAGCGCAAGAGTAACAGCAGGGCGGGAGGCAGTCAGTCAAGCACTGTGAAACGCTGGTCCCAAGAGCAAAACTGACTCAGTGAAAGTGTCCATCACACAGCAGCCAACACAGGGCTGGAGAGAGTCCAAGGCCAGAAAGCTAAACAGGGAAACTTCAGCTGACACTACAAGAATTCAGGGGAAAGCTTCTAAAGTTGGGAGATTCCAATCCCCATCCCTACTTTCTCTTGAAATCTCTAGGAGACATGGCTGCACGGCACCTGTTCACACAGAGGACAGGTGGGAGCTGAGTAGGGGCTGCCTCTCAGCATGGCCCAGGTCCCCAGTGTGCCACAGTCCCCACTGCCCCTGATGCCATCCCAACCCTGAAGAAGAGAGTGATTTGCAGGGATTGATTTTCCTTGGTAGATAAATGGTTTTGTATTTCCACAACTCTTAATAAAAGAGAGAAGCTAAAAGGCAGACTGCTGCATCCTTCACAAACAAAACCAGAGGGGACATATGCTCTGGGATTGCAAAGAAAAGCCTTGCCTCTGTCATAGCAGAGCCACCATGTGACTCCCGTGGCAGCTAAGCTTTAACATTCTAACCCCATGGATGCAAGACACAGCAAAGAAGCAGGCAACTAGGGGTGACCCAGAACTCTAAGACAGCAAAAGGAGCTCAGAAAGTCAAGTTTTCATAGCTTGATAGAGCAGATAAATGTGACAGATCAAAATCAATAATGACATCATCCAGGAGATTAATACAACATTGAGCCTGCTGATAAAGGTGAAGTTCATGGCAAACAGAATTGCTCAGCAAAAATCAGCTTGACTTCAAGATCACCACAAACACAGGTGTACTGTGTGCTCCACTCAGCAAAGCTGACCAGGTGGAGGTATGGCTCATGGCAATGTCTGCAGTAGGGCTGACGTGTAACAGGTCCTCTCAAACGAGGAGGTTTCATTTCATAGAGCCTTTGGTATCAGGTCTCTTTTGATTTCACCTCTGCTTACTTCGAAGACAGTAGCCTGAAGATACGAGATTCCCACCAGCCCCTCCATCAGGGCAGGAAGCCAGACCCTGTGCAGTGTCCACCCACCCCGTCCCCACTCATGGCTTTCTCCCTTCTAAAAGCCATGTTCTACAGGTTGGAGCTACCTCCTATAAACATTTAAAAACAACGACCTCTCAGAGTTCTCCAGAGGATGTTTCAGCACTGAGAAGACAACACATACATTTTGTTAATTAGCATTATGTATATTTTTAAAAGTCCATTGTGGTTAAATTATTTTTCCTTCCTGTACAAAACAAGCATCCGAGAGAAAGGTAGTTGAATTAGTAACTGTGTTAGAACAATATCTTGGTTGTGTACAAACCATGTTTGCTATAGTAAATCATCATGTTAGCCAATTTAGGAATACCCCAAAAGCAACCATAATGGTTTACCCACAACCTGGTTAAGCAGACACGGATGGGTTATGATTTGCCTCTGCTTTATTAATACCACCTTCTGCCTACTTGGACTCTGTCTCAGAGGTACTCAAATAATTTTTCAGACAGTATCCAATTAATCTCTAGCTATGTAGGTGGCAGCATTTCAGATTAAATTATCTTCCAGTCACTTCCTCATTAAAAAAAGAAAAAAGATGTCAAGCATATGACAAAGCATCTTGTCAAAATGATTTCACAGCTGAAGAAGCTTTGCAAGAGAAGGGGAGCCACTCCCTGCAGTGCCTGCCAACCTGCTCCTCTAAGGGATGGCCACCTGAGCTCCCTGGCCTCCCGGTGAACAGTTCCTTCTAGGCCCATTCGTGGGACATGGAGAACCCACTCCAAAAACCCAAGCAGTGCAGGGCTGGTTAATGACATAGAAGCAGCAGAAGAGAATTCAGAATTACAAAGGGAGCTCAATGGCTCCTGGCTCCTGGGTCCTTCTACAGGAACAACACTCCTGAGCATCATCCTAGCTAGTAAATCTTTAAAACTGTCCCATATGATGAAGATGAGGGTCATTAGAATGCAGAGAGCATAGAAAACAAAGTAGCATGGACTTACTGCCAAGTAATTTTTTTTCAAATACTTCAACAAATCTGTTAATTATGCTCCATTAGCACTACTGTCCTCCAAACACTTCCAATTTCCTCTTGAAATTGACTTTCACAGGGCACTGAACCCTAACAAAAGAGTGAGCCCCCCAAAGAGGCATTTGTTCAAATAGTGCCATTTACACAATTACAAAGTCCGCACAGACAGCCCAGTGATTTCCTTTCCATTGGGGTCAGAGGGTAAGCCAACCTTTGGAATCCCAGGAATATAAAACTGTTAAATATGAAAACCGTTCTGAGGAATTTAGTTTCATGGAAACAAAAATAAAATATCTCCCCACATTTTTATACCATGTTACTCACTCAACCATTGGATCCATGATTTCTAGCCGCTGAGTTAGGCACTGACCATACAGCGGAATATGAGCCATGTGACCCAAAGCTGAAGGAAATCAAAAGCGGACAGACACGGGCCATGGCAACTCCATGTGATAGGAGAATGGTACAGTTCACAGGAGGCGCGGCAGAAAGGCCTCCCTGGAAGAGGTGGTGCCCAGGAGGACTGCAGGTGGGGGCAGGTGGGGAGGAGAAGGGTGGTCTGAATAATGAGATTATCTTGGTTTTGTGGTTGCCAAGGATGTGGCTGCCAAGCGTGGCTCTGTACTCTGTGGAGGAGAAACTGAAAAATGTTCATTTTTTTGGCTTCTAATCCCACGGGCACTTTTCTCCCCCACAGGCCCACAGTATTTCCCATCACACTTGCATGTCTGCGTGGACAGCGGTTTTTAAAAGAAGTCATGCAAGAAAGAGAGAGGATCTATTCAACAGTAGGGTGAGAAAATGTTTCTCCTATGAGTAAGAGAGGGGCTCAGCAAAGCGTGTGGGTGTCACTGGGCTGTTACTGCCTTTCCCAGGCAGGGACAGAAATGTGAGAAAGAGAGAGGAGAAAATTCAGCAAGGACCTTGCTGAGGCTGGCTGGCAGAGCAGGAAAGAAGAGAAAACAGGGTTTTGACAATGGAAAGGAGACATAAGCACTTGCTCCAAGGGAAGAGCTCTGGGCCAGAGTGGGCTTCATCTGACAATTGAGGTGCTTCTTGTTCAGAACCCATCAGTCTCCTTCAGTCCCCAGTATGGCACCAATGTGCCTTGCCAGCCCATCCTTCCCCACAGAGAGATTCTGTGTACACTTTTCTTCTTCCTCGTCTAGGTGGCTACCGCTCTTGCTGCTTACTGTAGTATGTCTGTTTCTCAGCCCCCCAGGGATTACCCATCCAGGATCTGTTCAAATACTACTTCCCACACTGCATACTGCTCAGCTGTTCGTCTCTCATACCAATATTTCAATGAAATTTCATTCTTCAACATCACCTACAACCTTGTCATCGAAAGCTCAACTAACTTAGTACCTACATGCCCAGACACTGGTGACAGATACAAGGAAAGAAAAACATGCATATGGCCCCTTCCCAACCAGCTTCTACTGTGAGTTCTCCATCTTGGTGCAATGAATGAGCAAAGGTCTCATTTAAGAACTAGGCTTTTTAAAACAGAAAAAAGAAAAAAAAAGAGTCAGTATGTGTTAAAAATGTAAGCAGCATCAACAGGAAATGAAGAAGTCCTGATTGCATAGTTCTAAAGTATTTCTCCCTAAATTCAAGACCTAGTATCAGTTATTATGTATTGCTGAGAGATATTGTGTGTGTATGTGTGTGCGCACACACACATGCATAAAAGCATCATATTACACACATATACAGCTAGGCACATGATTCTCAATATACTCAATCTGAATTTTTCCACTCAAAATTATACATCATAGATACTGTTCCAAGTCACCACACTTAGATCTACCCATTTCTACTTAGAAGTGTACATTACTCTTCTGAATGGAAAGCATAATTTATTAAATCTTCTGATCATATGAGAAATATTAACACCTTCTTCATGAATTTTATGATATATGAGGACAAGGGCTGAAATTCTTGATTTGCAATTTAGTTTACTTCACTCATGAGGTTTCTTATTCTGTAAGATAAGGACTATTGTAGTATTACTAAAGTTATAATGGGTAACGTATAGTACCTGAAACACAGATGGTGCTCAATAAATTATATCCCTTATTTTTCTATGATAGTAGCAAGTATTATGTCAGACACTTTGAACAGTAAGTTTTAAAGATAAAGAAATTACATAAATATATTTTCCTAAACCCAAACAGTCCTTTCCTTTTACCTAGATACTTTTCCTTTTTGTTCCTCATGTCTATAGAGCTAAGATTCCATCATTTCCCTTTAGCCTAAATCATTTCCTCCAGTACTTAGTTTAGTACCAGTTGGCTCTCAAAAAGCATTTTGGCTTTTGTTTTAGACTACTTCACGTACAACCAGAGAAGTGAAAAATTCTGCTCCATTTTTGCATAATGAATCAAAGAGCTTTCTACTAACAAGAGAGAGAGAGAGAGAGAGAGAGAGAGAGAGAGAGAGAAAGAGAGAGAGAAGGTGATATATATACACAATGACTTATCCACAAAGAACAATAAAATTATGTTATTTACAGGAAAATGGAGGGAACTAGAGTTCATAATGTTGAGCAAAACAAGTCAGACTCAGAGAAGTATTAGATGTTTTCTGTCACTTGTGGAAGCTAGAGAGGAAAAACAGGGGGAAAGGGATTCCATGAAAGTAGAAGGAAGATCAGTAAGGTAGAAGAAGGAGATCAGAGGAAGATAAGTGAAATTGACCACACCATGTTTTTATGGATGTATGAATATGCTACAAAAAAATCTACCATTTATTCTGTTTAATTAACATGTACCAATAAAAAAATTAAAGTAATTTGGAAATTACTAGAAAAAAAGGAATATCTCTTCCTATATGCAGAACTCTAGGTTTATGTTTACATTCAGCACTTTGAAAATGTGGTTCCATTGTCTTTCAGCACTGCTGTGTCTGATGTGAAGTTAGCTGTCCTTCTTGTCTGCGTTCCCCTGCAGATCATATGTCTTTCCTTTCCTAGTTGTCTTTAAGATTTTGTTCCTGTACTTGCATACAGACATTTGAACATGATGCACCTAAGTGTAATTTTCGTCAGATTTAGCTTGTTGGGGTTTATTGATCTTTTTGGATTTATAGATTTTTGTTTTTGTTTAATTTGGTGAAAAAATAGATCTTTATTTGTTCAAATATTTCTTCTGCTTCATTTTATCTCTGGCTTTCTATAGGGATTCCATTTGCACCAGTTATCAGATGCCTGATATCGTCCCACAGCCTTCAAGTGTTCTATTTTCTTCACTTTGTTTCTCATTTATCTTTCATTTTAGGAAATTTTTTATTTACTTATCATCAAATTCATTAGTTCTTTCCTTTTCGGGTTGTCTTTAAGATTTTGTTCCTAGATGCTGCATCTATTCTGCTATTAAAATCATGGGAAGAATTCGTCCTATCTTATATCATATTTTCCAAGTAGAGCATTTTATTTTTTTAATAGTTTTTGCTGCTCTGCTGGAGTTCCAATGTGCTGATTCACAATTGTCTACCTTTTCAACCATATCTTTCAGCATATTTATTATTGGTATTTTAAACTCTTCATCAAATAATGCTGACATCTGTACCATTTCTAGATTTGTGTATATTGACTTTCTCTTCTTTTGAGTATCTCTCACCTTTCCTTGCTTCTTCTACTTTTTATTGTTGTCTATTTTAAGCTGAACATTGTGCAAAAATGAGTTGAAACTGAAAACAGCCACATATTCTTCAAGAAATTAGGGGGGAGGTATGAAGTAATCTTATCTGAATTGGATGATTCAGTTAACCATATTGCGGGGAATTAGGGTCAGGACTTTCCTTCCATAAAGACTTGGGAAGTCAGCCCCAGCAAGACTCCAGGTATTTCTTTGTAATACAGTCACCTGTTCTCCATGCTGTGGCTGATCTTTGCATCTTTGCAATCTTGCTCTCAGCTCCTGATGTCACAAGGGAATTTGCTTTCTCCTAGCCCTACTCCTGCCCCAGCTACCCTCAACATCCATGTATACACAGTGAAGGCTGCAGAGCCTGGGAGATGACTCTCAACACCTCTGCTCCTCTCAAAAGCTGAACAGTCACTGTGTGATTGACAAAGTCCACTCTGCTTTTGAAGGGTTCCTGTCAACCCTTTTGCATGGTCCTCGCCTGGCCTTGGCATCCACAGCCACACTCTCAGTGAAAGTCTAAATTCTATAAAGAGGTTTTTCTCAGTTTTCTTGGCATGTCTTATCCCTCCAGTCATGCCTTTAGCCCTGGACTCCACAAGTTTTTACACACAGAGAGAAGGTGCCTAGGAACCAGCAAGGGAATGAGTGGGCACTGGCTCACTGTGGAGCTGGGGATCCTCGGGATTCTAGACCAGCACATGTGCTCTCATGAAGAGGTAAAAGTTTACTAAAACTTAGCTGGTTTCTTCTTCCTCCCTCAGTGCTGGATGCTCCTTTCTCTTGCCGTTTCTCTGAGAATGGGCTCTTTTTCACTTTCTGGATTTTAAATTTATTTGCATTTCTTTGTTTATCAGTTCTAGGGTGGGTCAAAGCCCCATGAAGTTGCAGCATAGCTAGATTGTTCCCATTGCCAGGATGGTAACAGCAGTCTCTTAGGGTTTCCTCAACCTTGGTCGGAACTGAGCTTCCTAGGAACTTGTCTTTGGGCTCTCTTTTCCTTTGCTTTCAAATCAGTATGACTTCCAGGAAGATTGCCAGCTCTTACCACAATTTTAGAGGAGGAAACTGAGGAGCAAAGAGATTAAAGCACTTGCTAGATTCATAAAGCTAATAAGTGGTTGAGTGGGTTTTTATTTATTTTTTTAGATTTGCTCATACATTTTATTGTTCTTCTTAGTTATTCAGACATAATTATTTCTGAAATATATTTTGTAGTTGAATCACTACAAAATGATAAAACTACATTTTAAAGCTTATTCTTGGGCTGGGGTTGTGGCTCAATGGTGGAATGCTTTCTTAGCATGTGCGAGGCCTTGGGTTCAATCCTCAGCACCACATAAAAATAAATAAATAAAGATATTGTCCAAATATAACAGAAAATAAATATTTTTAAAAAGCCTATTCTTCATTTCCTATCACAATAAAATATTTAATCTCTACTAAAGCTTCACTTGGATAAATACTTCTTAATCTTTAAAATAAGTCAAATTCCATATATGGTTGTAGGTAATAGATTTTTTCACTACCTATTAAAATATTTTTTTATTTTTATTGTTGCCTTGTAATAGTACACAATAGTGGGATTCATTATGCCATATTCATACATGCACATAACATGATTTGGTCAATCTTCTTGTCCAGAAGCTTCCCTTTACCTACCCTCCTTCCTCCCCTAATCCAGAAATTTACCAAATTATGCTATATCCATGTTCAAATATACCAGAACGAATCCTGCTGCTTATATGTAATTATATTACAGTAATTAAAATAATAATCATAATAATGATAATGATAGAAGGGAGATCAGCTCTCAGCACCCACTTGCATTACTAGTCGGCAACTCTATTCACACAGTGTGAGGAGGCGCCCCTGGACACTCTCTGGTCTAACTCCCACTGGACTCCCACTAGAATCATATTCCCCATTTCTTTCCCCTGTGTTTCCAGACTTCTGGATCACTCTGCACTGTACCTTCAATATTTTGTCAGATAATGACAGGACCACTTGATTTCAGTTAAGAATACTTCTCCCAAAAAGATGTGAGAACCACCAAACATGTTATTTGAGAATGCAATCAACATACTTTTAAAATGTAAGTTTATCCTGTTTCCCAACATTACAGAAACCAACATATGGCAATTTTTATTCATTTCTACGTGTGTATCAGTACTTACGGCTTCATTGACACATTTCAAGAAGGAAGATCTTACTTAGGGGATTTCTTGCATGGATTTCTACAATGTGAAGACAGATTTGAAAAGCATCAAGCCATTCATTTCATTGCTCAGAAGGCTCTGGAGTGTGGGAGACGGCGGATTCTGTCCACTTGCCCTGCAGGCCCATGCCATAGCACAGGTAACTGAAGCCAACTGATTTCCACTGAGGGTTGATTAGATCAATAAAAAGTAAATAAAATAAAAACTCTTCAGCAGCTACTGTCCTTTCAGATCCCAAAGGAATAACGTCTATTGCTTTCTCTCTACTTCCACGATGTGTCATTCACTGAACAGTGTGCACAAGGAAGAAATGGGTAATGACTGGGAAAGGTCAAAAGGATGATTTCCCCATGAACTGAGCCACAGAACTTCACATTCCTTTAGGGCATTATTTATAACTTTCAACATTGAAACTAACAAACTTTCTCCACTAAATAAACCCAGGAATAAACTAAATACTGACAATTAGATACTAATATTATAAACATTATTTTTTAGAAGTATTTTTAGAAGTTTTTATTATTTTTGTGTGTCTTGTGCCTTTTTATTTTTTAACTGCTACATTACAAAATAAAAATTGTATGTATTAAAAGGTTATAAGTGTTTTTGAAGTCTTAGATTTACAGAAAAATTGAGAAAATAAAGAAGAGTTATCATATGTGAAAAATGTGCTCTATATGTGTAATTTGAATTGTAATGCATTCTGCTATTATATGTAACAAATTAGAATAAAAAAATTTTTAAAAAAAGAGTTATCATACACCTCCACTCAGTTTCCCTAGTATCAGGTTCACTTTAGTATGGCATCTTACATTGCTGTAATCCATGAATTAATGGGGACTCTTTGTTATTGAGTCCACCACTTATTCAGACTTCTCTAGGTCTTCAATGATGTCACTTTCTGTGCAGCATCTCCTCCAGGATACCACCTTGTAGTAGTGGCTCCTTGTGGCTTGTCTAGGATGACCTTGAAGGCTTCCAGCAGGACTAGCCAAGTGGGTGACAGGACCCCAGGACCCCACAACCCAAGACTGGAATTTGCCTAATGTTTTTCTCATGATTAGACTAGAGTTATGGGTTCTGAGGAGAAAGACCACAGAGGTAAAAATGCCATTTTCAACACACCATACCAGGGACACACTTTCTATGAACACAACCTACAATGCAGATGTAACTACTAATTTTTAAAAAATTGTCTTACTAACACACCTCTTATTTTCTTCAGGTTGCATTCTACTTGTACTTGCCCTTCACAGGCACAACATGGATGGCTTGTTCTTACGTGATTACCCTTTAGCCAGACTACACACGATTTTGTCAACTTAATTTTACTTAGGAATTAAATCATCTCATTTTCTTAATTGTTTTGTTGTTCTTCACAGAACTTCCTCTTAATTGTATATATCTGTCTGGGACATTGGTGCCCCCAAACAAATACAGACATAAAAATGTAGCTTAACCTCATTCTTCTGAGTAGACAGCATCAGTGGCTCTGCCCGTGGCCTAAAATAGCACAGTGTGTGTGCTACAAGCTTATCTAGACTGGCATTTATTTTTTGTTGATGTATATAGGCTCTGATATTATAAAATTGTATCAGCTTATGGTTTTCAAAGAATTAATGTTTACTACTATATCAAAATGATTCCAGATAATTTTCCAGACGGATATCTTTTATTAGTATTATTAATTAGGTTCTTTGCATGTAATATCCCACTCTCTGCAACAAAATCCACCTATCAAAGTGATAGATGTCACTGTTTCATTTCATTACATTATGTTGTTTAATTTCTTTGCCAATGATCATGTGAATTCTTAACTTTGTCTTTATTTTTTACATGATTTGCTTCTTATCATATTTTCATATCATTCTATGATTATTTTATACTGGACATGAGTCATTCATTGTTCCACATGCTGGTGATACCGTGACATAAAAGTATACAAATCAAACTAGCAAAAACACATACTCCACCTGCCTGCCAACAAATTAACAAACAAAAACTTATACCGTGTAGATATATTTGATATCCATGTAACAGTCACTTATTCTCACTTTACTGTTGTAATTATATGTGATGATCATATATTAAAGACTGAATCTTTAATAATTTATAACAGTTATAGAAATAGAAATCATAGTAGGGCAGAGAGCAGGAGGCATAAGAACTTCTAGAATAACTCCCAGAATATTTGTGCCAATTCACAGTTACAATGAATTTTATGAGAAATGTATTTTGATGTATCATTTTGTAGTTACTTTTTAAAGACTCTCTAATTTCCTAAGTAAAAATAACATCTGAATACTGTATTTGCCACTTTTTAAAATAAATTTGGATATCTTTATATTGATAATGATTTTACAATTTTTTTCTTTTTTACTGTGAAATACTATATACAATATTATGGAAATGTATTTAAAAATCTATGCTCAACACTCAGCCCTTTTGAATCTTAAATTGTTCGTTGTTTCTGTTACCTTTTAACTCCTAAGTTTGATTTTCAAAGTAAAATCAATTCACCAGCACCAGGAATTTCCAAAAGCGCCTACGAACATGCATACACAGACTATGCAGATCACTTCCGTGTGTCTAATAGCACAGAAAGGGAACACCATATGATGACTCTGACATTCCTCTTTATTTATTTGCTTCTGCTGACCATTAGGAGGCACAATTATCTCTGCTGACGCCAGAGCAGAAGTTCATTAATTTTTGGTACTCCGCAGTAGCAACGGATCAGCCTTTAGTTACATTATTTCTCTTCATTTAGGCTGTTTCTACTTTGTTATTATTTTATAGAAGGTGGATATTAAAATAACATCTAGGAGCAAAACTGCTTTACATATATATTACCAAATTACCCTTCAAATTACTTAAATTACTCACCCACTAACATTTCATGAGGATTCTGGTGGCTTGACAAGTTTGCAATCAATTGGTCTATATCTTAGTGAAATGCCTGTTCTGATCTTTTCTCCATTTTTCTATTGGATTATCATTTCTTGCTGTGTATAAGAATGTTGTATGTATTCCGAAACTGATGAGGGTAGGTTAGAGGTATCAAGGTACATCCCCCAGTTTTTGACTTTGACCTGTTTTTTATTCTTTTAACTATATTTTATTTATTTATTTTTACAGAATATGCTTAATTTTGTTAACTAAATTTAGCATTATTTTCTCTTGCTTATGTTATGCTTTTTTTGCATTTTAAGTTTTCTATTCCTTGAGTTGATAAAGTGATCCTCCCATATTATTTTTGTACTTTTTAAATTGACACTAAATGAACTTTGGGTTTACTTGTTTTTAATGAATAGCCAGTAGTTAGAGCCCCATTTTTTTGAATTGTCTGTTCATTTTAAATGACAGTTTATCATACATCCAGATTGTTTGCATGAGACTTTTTCTGATCTTTCTTTGTTATAGCATTTATTATTTACAACTCTGTACCAAAGTTGCCTTAATTGCTATAGCTTTCTAAGTTGATATCTGTAAAAGCAAACTGTTACTTGCTATTTTTTACAATTGTCTAGGTTCTTTTCAGGTGCTTCTGCTGAGCCCTCCTCCTGGGCCAGGGAGGGAGGGGATATCTTGAAGCTACTTCTCCCCACTCTGACTCTCTGACATGTACTCCCAGCTCCTAGTTCTTTCCCCAGCTCTGACCCTGACGCCAGGGTTCCCAAAAGTGCCAGGGAGAGTCACTTCTCAAGCTTTAGGTTCCTGCTTTAACTACACAGAAAGCCAGTAAAGGATTATTAAGTCTCTGTTTTGGCTGTGAGCTCAGCTCACTCACAGTTCATCTGAGCTTCTGCTGCCATTTTGGAATAAAAAGGCCAGGAACAATGAAATATTTAAAAAGAAATTTACTCTCATAAATGTGAGTCTTATTTTTAAATTTTTCAAAGTGAAATCAATTCATTGTTTATTGGATTATCCCTTATAATTAGTATATTAAATTCATGGCCATTTCTTAGAGCCATTTAAGATATTAGAAAGATGTATAGTTTTATATATGTAATAGAGTACTATTAATATATGTAATAGTATACTGTTATAATAATAATATTGTCTGTATAAATGATGCATCTGATAGTAAGCTAGGAATGATTTTATTTCACCAGAAATTTTGCAGAAAATAAATTTGATTTTTTGAAAGCCTCCCTATAATTCCTGAATTTAATGCATGCACTTTCTCAGTCAAGTCTTCCATGCAATAGAGCCAGAGACAAACATTAAAATGATATTTGTAAGGTGCATTTCCATGGCAGCAGTGTTAAAAAAAAAAAAAAAAAAAGGAAGTGAGGCAAAGACAAGGTGCTACTGTCTTGGCCTCCTCCATGATGGACTCAGAAGCAAGGGTGTACCCGGCTGGGCAGGTGGGACAGGTAGGCCCAGAGGCTTTCTGGAGACATTTCAAGAGGAAGACACTCAGTGGCATAGTCCAAGGAAGGAGGGAAGGAAGAAGCAAAGGGAATGACCTCACTGGCTCCCTCCTGTTTCCAGGGGCTCAGGGCTCATGCCATATGGTGCCAACACCTCCACCCTTCGGGTTTCTTCCCCAGGTCCCTCCAGGTCACTCCTCAAGCAGATCTAAGGGCCTCAGGGTGGTATGGTCTCTATGGAGGGGCGTGTATGGTTGGCTGGGCTTTCATAGCAGCAAAGTAGGAGGCTAACGACAACAGAAACTCACTCTTTCTTGTCTTTGGAGGCCTAGTCCCCAAATCAACATATGGGCAGTGTTGGCTCCTTCTGGAGGCTCAGAGGGAAGCTGTCCCAGTCTCCCAGCCTCAGGAAGCAGCCAGCAGCCTTCAGGCTTCCCTGGCTCTCAGTGCATCTCTGCCTCTCTCCTCCACCTTCATATCACTTTCTCCTGTTTCTTCCTCATGTCTCTGTGTCCCAAATATCCCTCTCCTTTCTCTTATCAGGAGACCAGTCACTGGCTTTAGGTTCCACCCCAGATCCAGGATGATTTCATCTCACGATTCTTATTCACATCAGTGAAGACCCTATCTCCACTTCAGGGTGAATGTAGATGGGGTGCAGGGGCCACCCAAGCATGAGTCTTCACCCCAGACTCCAGTCAGTTCAGGGACCATGGTGAGGACAGGGGTGAACATAGCCAAGGGAACAGTGGTGCTTCTGGAAAGAAAGAGGCCGTGAGAGAAAGCTGCAAAGTATGAGGTTTGTACCCAAAAGTCAGTTCATGTCCGGGATGAAGGTGTTCACGCAGCAGTCCTGATTATAGGAAGAGTGCTCCTACCTTCAGGCTTGCACTTGTTAAGAATACTCACCATGCTGAGGGCGCGGGTGGCCAAATGAGGCCTAAGGAGCTTGAGGGATGATGGGCAGAGGAAGACAAAGGGTAAACAGGCCCAGAACTGCCTGCTCAAGGTGTGGAGGAGGGAGGGTGGATACACACATGTGATCATTCTCAGGCAGGAATAGTCGGGAGAGTGTAAGGTGCTTCAACATACACTGCCTCCTTTGATCCTCTACCCTACAAAACAGGCTGGTTTTAGGAACAGAGACTCACATCCATGTTGAATAAGTAGACCAGATTTTCTCACCATAGAGACACGAACTGACTCCTAGAATAATTTATATTCCTCTTTGCCACTTGCCTTTCCATGAATTAACGTGTTCTGGCTTCCCCTTATGAATTTTGGTTGTTATGTCTCCAGCACAATTTCTCTTTCTGTAGAAACACACTGCTAGTATGTCAGTGTTATCTTATCACAGGCATCTATTAATGGATCTGCTGGCCTCCTGCAGAGTCGGCTCTTAGTTATACCTGTCTTAGTTTAGCTAAGGGAGTGGATCCACAGATCCAGAATAGACACTTGAGTTCTGCAGGTTGCTGTCTATGTTTGAAGACCCCAGAGCTAGGATTCTCAAAGTGGCAGGGTCAAGCCAATGCCTTGCAAGGGGCTTGGTCCATGAGAACATAAAAAGCTATTACAACTTAACTATTTAAAGCAGCCTGGGACACTGAATTCAAAGAGAAAACCATGGAATGACGTCCAATTTTCACTGTTTTTAATTTCAAGATGTCAAACGTGAAAAAGTAAAATGGTAATGTTCCAAAAACTTGAATGCACCCTCCAAAGCATTTAAACCTTAACTGCAGTTTCTAGGAGCCCACAAAAGTTCCTCCTAAAATAGCAAATTTCATTCATATAGGTTTGGCAACCTGCACCCTCATTTTGCCAGAAGCATAATTCCAAACATTAACTTCAGCAAATATAATTTTCCAAAGGAGGAAAATTATACTTTAAAATATGTGTCTACTGAGTCATTATTTATAGAAAAATACAGATTTAACATAGTAATGGTGGAAATACACTCCAAGGAGTGAAAGCAGATAAAGATTTCACTATATATTTTTTGTTAACCAAATCGTCAGAAATTTCTGAGAAGCCATTTTAATAATCTTATAATTGATATAGTTTACTTCCCTTATCAATTAAACCAGGAATGATGGCTACTTTTCTCAGAAGTAGCCCTGTGAAATCTACTGAGCATCTGTCAGTTCTGAGCCCAGCTGAATTTAATTTTTTCTTTTTTACCCCAGGACAAGAGCAGTGAGTTAGAGGAGAGAGAAGCAAAGATTTCTTTATTCTTTTCCCAAGAATATCGGAGCCTCCTCCATCACTGAGGCTGTTTAGAGCTTTTTAAAGACAGCACTATACAGGGGCATGTGCTTTGAGCTCACTTCCATCTGTTTCACCACTCAGAACTCTTAACACCCGCAGACTCTGAGGAGACAAATGATCACATTTTGTCATCTTTTCCTCTTGGAATAAAGTTGGGGGGGGTAGGGAAAATTCTTGGAGAAAATGATGAGTTTTATTTTAAGGATGACATTCTGGGAAATACAGAAAATAAAAGTGATCCAAGCCCCAACGCCAGAGAAGAGTGTGGCATTAATCACGACTCCCTTTAACCCAAGATTCAAATTATCTCATCAAAAACGTAAGTGCGATTCCGTGTTGGCACTATAGCTGTGTACTTTAAAATAAAGACAATAAGTAAAGCTTGCA
The DNA here is from genome assembly GCF_048772815.1 of Callospermophilus lateralis. Classification (NCBI taxonomy): domain Eukaryota; kingdom Metazoa; phylum Chordata; class Mammalia; order Rodentia; family Sciuridae; genus Callospermophilus; species Callospermophilus lateralis. The sequence goes on along the minus strand of NC_135317.1, from coordinate 17,453,496 downwards.
GAATGTGTCCAATACCACAGCAATAATGTACCTCATTTTTTAAATGTCTGTGTATCTGTTACTAAAGAAGCAAAGGCATTTAAACAGAACAGCCTGTACTCATTCATTTATGACTGGAGCTGTTCACCACAGAGTTTAAAACAAATATAATTTTAAAAAATAAAAAATAAAAAAAAGACAAGCCTGGTTCTCAAGGTGTGTGTCTGCCTTTGAAGTTCCCAGAGAAAAAGTTCTTAAAGTGACAGGGTCAATTTCTTAATTGCTAAGTGGCTCATGTAGAAGAAAAGATCCAAAACAACCAGAGAAAACTTCGGGGTATTTAATCACCTGTTTAACAGGACAAAGAGTAAATATTTTTTATTACTTTAAAAATGCATTCCTGTTATGGGTTAGATATGAGGTGACTCCCAAAAGCTCATGTGAAATAATGGGAGAATATTCAGAAGTGAAATGATTAGATTATGAGAGTCGTAACTCAATGGATTCATCTACTGATATGCATGAACTGGGTGGTAACTGTGGGCAGAAGGGTGTGGCTGGAGGAAGGAGGTTGCTGGGGGTATGTCTTTGGGGTTTTTATTTTGTCCATGGTGAGAGGAGCTCTCTGCTTCCCAGATGCATGCTCTGAGCTTCCTTCCACAGCCACACCTTTCTGCCATGATGCTCTGCCTGAACTTGGGTTTAGAACTGTGGAGTCCATGTACTGGACCCCCGAAACCATGAGCCAAAATAAACTTTTCCTCCTTTAAATAGTTCTTGTTGGGTCTTTTGATCACAACAACAAAAACCTGACTAAAACAATTCCTTTTTATCCAGGATTAAAATTCCTTTGGAAGTGACCAAGAAAAGGCAGCAGGACGGAAGTCCAGAGATCTGGACTTTCTCTGGGTTCTGCACTGAAGCAGGCGATTGGTAACAGGAGACAGATTCAAACCTCTTAGTCCTGCTTCCTCATGGGCTACAGTCTAAGTAGTACCATCCTCCTGTCTGTATTATGGGATTTGTATGAACTTAAATAGGTTCAACAGAAGTGTAATTTGTAACTTAAACATTTTAATACAGATAATAATTAGTTGAAAATTAAGATCTTTTCAGAAGTATATTTTAGCACTTGAGTTTCAAGATTTGACATTGCCCAGTGTGCTGAGGCTTTACCTTCACCTAAGTCACCTGCCCAGCAGAGGCACAATGTCACTGCAGGCCAAGGTGAGATCACTGCTCAGAAGAAGGGATGAACCACCAGCCCTCAGAACTGCACCCTCTTCCCCCCCCCCAGGCTGGCCTGGCTGTGTCAAGCCCACCTTGCCTGAGGTGGGCAGCTGAACTCCTGGATCATGCAAGACCCCCATGCACCTTACAGTTTCAGTTTGAATTTTTCTCTGCGTATATCCCAGGCTTTAGCCAAAATGAGCAGCTCATCAGCTTATAATTGTCTTTTCCAGATTTTTGCCTTTCTTTCTATCCCATAACCTGAAGAGTTCTCTTTGTTACCTCACTTACCTAAAAAGAGAGCAAAGAGCAGAACAGGGACCTTAGACATCTCTGCACTATCAGTCTGGACTGGCCTAGCGTGGGCATTGAATATTGTTTGCTCACAGGATGAATAAAGAAAATTTAGAAAACATCAAATCTCCTTTTTATATTTGATATTATTAAAAACATTTGTACAGAGACTTTTGTAAGCATCTAAAGAAAATGAATTAGATTTTAGGAGAATAAATCAATTCAGAGGCACAGATTTGAAATTCTACAAGGAAAAAGTGGCTCATCTCTTTTATTTGTGCATTTGCCACATTTCAAGCACTTCCAATGCTGCTCTAGACCTTAATACACACCCTTTATGAAGCACAGATATGTATGCAGACACACAAATACAGGATGAGTTAAGTCCCTGGATTTTTAACATTGTGACTCTATCATTAAAATTATTTTTACATAATGTCAAGCAATATTATATAAGATGCATTGCTACAATACAAATGATACACCTGAAATCAATTTAAAATTACATAACAAAATAGATAGCATTTCAAATTATAATATTTGCTTCCAAGTTGACTTTATTTTACAATTTACCTTGGAGATCACTACTTCAGACAAAGTCTCATATGAAAACAGAAGTCAAGAGTCAGGAACCAGTTCAGTCTTCTCTTTAATGAAAGGAAACAAGGTTACCTCAGGGTGCTCAGGCTTGTTACCAGGTGGCTCCAAGCATCAAAAATGAGAGCTTGGAGAGAAAGCAAACAGAAATCATCTATCTCTTCATGTCCAGAACTGGAAACTGGCCCAGTGTCCCTGCTGCCAGAATCTGTTGGTCAGAGCATCCCGGAGCCTTCCTGTCTGCAGGGACGGGGGACACAGACATCACCTCTTGTTGGAAAGAAGATCAAGTAGTATGTGCGAATCTTTAGCCCACCACATCCAGAAATTGCACCTCTGCCTAGACTCCATCACAGTAAAGCAGGATCTGACTTTAGGGTGAAAACAGGAGAAATGTTCCCATGGAAATGAACAGTAGAACTGTTCACAGTTAGTGAGAGGTAAACTCCACCACTGGAAGAAGAATAGCCAGAGAAGAGAAACCACAGGCTAAGGAGTGGGAAAAGAAGATGCATTGATTTTTAGATTCTGATTTAGGGCAGAGAAGTCATGGCTAAGAAAAGTCATCCTGGGAGTCATACCTAAGAAAGCAAAGGCTGCTTGATGACACTCACACAGGAGCTCAGACAGCCAAGTTCCTGGGTTGACGGTAGAATGGTGGTTGCCAGGGGCTGGTGCAGGGGTGATGCAGAGGGCCTAATAAGTAGGATGCAGTATGCTAGAGAGCTGCTCTCCCCCACTGGACCTAGCGCAGCCATAATGCATTGTGCAAGAGAAGAAACAAACCTAAATGTCAGTGGTTACTAATTACTGCCTAAGGATGGGCTGTGAGCTCTCTCTCTTTTCTTTACATAGTTTTATATTTTCAAAATTTCTTTTCCAAATGTCTTACTTGAATATTTAGCAAAAGTAAATGTCATTAGCAAGGGGGAAAAAATGAATGTAGCATTGAAAGGCTAGAACTGGAGAAGCCTGGACTCCAAAATCTCCACCAGGAGGATGTGGCTGCAGCATGGAGCCAGCAGACAGTTCACATGGGAAAGGGGCCAGGGAACCTCCAGGGGGTGCTCAGGAGGATGCCATGCAACACTGCCACGAAAGCCCTTCAGTGGGTCCTTTAGACCTCCCCAGAAAAAGAAACAAATAGGATTATATGTAGAAAAAGAAACTGGACATTGTTTTGAAAATAACACCTTATATAATTGCTACACTAATAAAATCAGGCATAATTTATTAATTTAGTCACTATTTAGGTATGGTAGGTGTTTAGTGGTATTTCATCTCATCTTCAAAACTATTAAAAAGGGGGATATAAATATTCCTTATTCTGTTATCTATGTTGTTCAATTAATTATAGACAGATGTAATATCAAAGTGTAATCATTTATTTAATTATTTATTAATTTCTTTTCTTGAGATGAAGATCTCACTGTGTTGTCCAGGATGGTCTCAAAGTCCTATGCTCAGGCAATCATCTGCAGGCATGAGCCACCACACCCAGTGAGACATTTACTTTGGCTACATAAGGAAAACTGCCTTTTAAAAGGAATTAGGACTCAAATTTTCTCCTATTATACATCAGCTAATTTGTCATCAGAAAATCAATTTTGTCGGACTCAACTAAGAGAAATGTAACAACAAATGTACAAAATTGATTTCCTAAAATGTCTGAACAGAGCAAGTTTATTCTATGCTATGGAATTTTAAAGCCTTGTTCTAAACCCAAGTGTCAAAAACGCCGCAGAACCAGTTGTTAAGTAAACTTGAGATGTGAAACTAAAATCTCGAAAAGCACTGGTTGTTCCAAACACTATACAAGAATTTAATCTGACTTTCTCTTCTATATTCTAAAGCTCCCTCTTTCAGGCCATTTCTGAGTAGTTTAATACCTGCCATCAATTCTGATCTCCTAATCTGCCAGAAAACTAAACTTCTAGTCAAATTACTTTTACACAGACCCTGCAAGCAGCTGTGAAACTGTGAACATAAAAAATGAGATGCAGACTGTTGAATATTTCTGGAATGCATTATATTATAATAAAAACAAAACAAAAGAAAGTCTATGTAGTCTGTCATAAGAACATAGGTACAGAAAAGTTTTTCTTTTGATGAATAAAAAAGGTTCATAATCACAGCTTCTGAAACAAATCAACTCTGGGTAACAAAAACTGATTCATGTATAACTTGTATAACCTTGTATAACTTTTTCTATTTACCCATTTATGTAGCAAAAAGGTAACACTTCTGCTGAGATAAAAATGGCTTGTGGAAAATAAAACAAATACAACCTTAGTTTTCAATTTTAGTAAACATCCCCAAATCACAACTCTCAATTTAAATGAACTTAGTACTAACACATTATGTTTCAGAAAGAGGGTAAAAAAAAAAACCATTCATGATTATTTATCCGTTAAATGAATACAGGAACCAGAAGCTCAACCTCCATGTACATTAAACATATTTTCAAAAATCAATATTTTTATTTAGCTAGAATAAGAGTGGTATTACCTTAAGAGGGAGGCACGAGAGTACAGGTTTTACTGGAGGGACATTGTTTTATTGACACTTATTTACTTTTGAAAATGAGGGTCGCAGCTCAGTGTAAAGCAAGTGCTTAGTATGTGCAAGGCCTTAAGTTCAATTGGTGGAGGAAAGAGAAGAAGAAGAAAAATAAATAGAAAATAGGAAAGAATTGCAAATGCTGAAGAGGAAGAGCTTTAATAAGAGTAAAGAAAATTAAGGCAGAGAACTTCCCTACAGGAGGCAGGGGGAGGTGGGCTATGCAGGCACCTGACCATGGTGGAAAACAGGTGGACAAAGGAGAAGGAGGTGACTCTGTGGGGAAAGGGCATGCATTTGCAAATACTGGGTGAAAAGACTGCAAATCAACCAGAAAAGCCACTGAAGACCTCATCCTATCAAGAGAGTTATTTTGTGTGTAAAGACGAGCACAATCTCTAAGGGTTCCTCTTACAGAATCTGTATCAAACATACAGAAACAGAAAATTTAGATCACCAGCATGGAAAACAAGTCGCTCCTCCCCAATGTGATTCTGTTTAAACATTTTTAAAAATCAACAAATACTCAACTTTTGCAAATTCTGTTATCTTCAAACTATTTATCATTCTTAGTTTAATTTTTTTCCCATATTAAGTACCACCACGTAACATACTATATATCTGCTCTTTTACAGTTTATTTTATTATGCAGCTGGCCCTCTGTATCCCTGGGTTCTGCATCTATGCATTCAAGCAACCACGATTTGAAAATATTTGAAAATAAAATTGCATTGAAATTACCATAAGTAATCTAGAGATGATCTAAAGTGTGTGGGAAGATGTGGTGGGTTATATGTAAATAGCATGCTCTTTTATAGAGGGACTTGAGCATCTGTGAGGTTTGGTATTCTCAGGGTTCCTGGAACCAATCCACATGGATACTAAGGGACCACTGTATATTCTATTTCTTTCCTTCTTCCCTTAACTGCAGTGTAAACTTGGTGAGAACCAGGTTTACTTTTGGCCTCCACATCTTCCACCACTGCCGAGGCATGTACCTTCCTGGACAACACAAAGGCAACTGACATTTAACTGATGCCCATAAACTGATGGTCTCACCAACAGCTGGTGTCATGGAGAGGGGTAAGCATGACACTGGTTTGCATCCCCACATAAGCCCTGTGCCAACTGTCTTTAAATTTAGTTGAAAAATCTCCTTCTCAGATTTCTCTACTTTTGCTCATACCCATCAACAGCACTGTCAAGCAGCTGATAATGTTATGGTGAGCATTTTTTACAGGGAAACAACAGTCATGAACAAACACTGTCACTTCTTGATTAGTAAATAGAGTATCTCTGACACATACAAGGTGTCTTTTTCTCCCCACCTCGGTACTGGGGATTGAACCCAGGGGTGCTTAACCACGGAGACATATCCTCAGCCAGGATCTCACTGAATGGCTTAGGGCCTCACTAAGTTGCTGAGGCTGGCTTTGAACTTGTGATCCTTCTCCGTTAACCTCCTGAGTCTGTGGAATTACAGGCATGGGCTACTGTGCTCGGCTTGAGGCATAGTGTCTCGACCTCTGTCAAGACAGGTAGTTGACTTCCTTTCTTCCTCTTTGCAGTTTCAATGTTTATATTGGTACTTCAGAACAATGAAAGCTTAGTTTGGTATGTTGGCACACACCTGTAATTCCAGCTATTCATGAGGCTGAGGCAGGAATCACAAGTTCTAGGTCTGCCTAGGCAACTTATTAAGACACTGTCTCAAAAATCAATCTACAGCACTGGACAAGGTCCCAATCTGGTACTTAATAGATCTATGACACCAGTTTTTCTATTCTTCTTGTTAAACTGAAGGACACAGAGGGCTCCAAAGAAAGTTGCCAGCTCAAACGCAACTATTCCTGGGTGAAAGCATAAAATACACAGGAAACACAGCTGCTCAGAAGTGATCATCACAGCACAAATTGCTAATATTTTCAGGAGCTTCACCTATGGCAGCCATCATGTTGAGAGGTATGTATTTTCTGATTCTCTCATTATTCACAGTTGACAGTTGAGAACTTGAGGTGAAAGAGTCCAGGGACCTGCCTGGGATCATGAAGAGGAACCAAAGCAGGGAGTGGAGTCTGGATCCCAAGACTTTGCTGGATTGTCCTGAGGATGACAGGAAAGTCGAAGATTTCACTGGAGAGTGACAGCTGTGGGTTGACTGACGTACTGCTAGCCACCAGAAAGAAGGCCACGAGACCCAGACACCAAAGTGGAGCAGAGAGGTACGGACTTGGAAGGGATGAGTTTCCAAGTGCTCTCAAATGGGAAAGGGGCATTTTTTACTTGTGCAGATTGGTCTGTAAGGCACCACAGTGGGCTCTGCTCAGAGCTCTTGTGTCTAGAACCTGATGGAAGGACAGTGGCCCTCCTCTAGCTACTGCGTATTGTTTTTGTTTTGGTGCTGGGGATGGAACCCAGGGCCTTCCACTGTCCCCTATGGTGCTCAGGCCTGGCTCCACTGCCCCTGGTGGCTCCACCCAGCTACTCCCAGCCAGTGACCAGACATGGTAGGTTTCCCTAATCAGCTTATTACAACTCTTTGTACAACTCTTTGGCTTGGAGATGGCTTTCGACACAATAAGGAACACATATTTGGTCTCTGCCCCACTCTTCTGACACACAGCTCTTAAAACCCTTGGCATGTCCAAAGAGCAGAGTCTGAGAACAAGACGGCTGAATTTCCTCCCAAGGGAACCAGCCTCATCCCCCAACCTTCAGGCAGGAGAAAGGGCTGGAGCAACCTTGATCATCAAAGGCCACTGATGTAACAATCATGCCCAGTAACACAGTTCACATACACATCCCCAAAGGACAGGAGTCAGGGAACCTTCCGGAACCTGACAGGAAGCTTGCCTAGATTGGACATGGATAGCGCCTCCTTTCCCACATAACTATCCCAGAGGCCCTCTCCCACCTGAGTGTTCACTGGTATCCTCTTAAGGTGTCAAATCCATTGTTTACAAATGGGTAAACATAGCAAAGCTTTTCTCTAAGTTCTTGGAGCCATTCTAGCAAACAAGCAATTTCAAAAAGGGGGTTGTGTGAACACCTGACTTATAACTATCAGAAGTTCCAGAGATTTGAACCCATGATTGGCTTCTGAAGAACCTTGGGGTTTGATGGTGTGTGTCTCGAGCTGAACAGTGGTGAGACTCTGTGAACATGTTGGTGACCAAAACCATGTTGAGAGCTAAGAACCCAGTGAGAAGAAGCAATCTATGGGATTATTTTTCCTACTGTTTCAATACACACTGCCCATGAACCTAGCCAAGACCTTCTTGAGCTGTGCTGCCATCTGAGGCTCCCTGTCCTTATCACCCTTCCCCACTCCCTTCACACCGGTGAGACCTGCATCCTGGGCTCAAGGCCCTCCTACCTGCTTCCACCTCCTCCCCTTTAACCTGCAAAGGTATCCCCACTCCCTGTATCTAGCACTTCTGAACCCACCCTGGGTATGCTTCTCAACTGCCAGTCAGATTGCTCATGGGAATAACACTTGGAGAATCTCGGCAGAAGATTGTCTAATAGAATGCATAATTAATGTCTTATCTGGGAGGATGTATAATTTATATCTATGTGCATCCTTCTGTTCTTAACTCATTCATTTTGGAATAGATCCATGTTCATTGTGTGGAAATAGAAGTAGGTACATCTTGTTTACAACATGGAATAAAATGTGCGTGCACAGTTTTGCACACAACTGCATGAAAATGTAGCCATGTCATTTAAAATAAAAGCATGGATGTTATCATGGATGCTGGTATATATTTAGAAGAAATTATACTAAAGAAGTTAGATCTATGTCTGAAAATAAGCATTTAAGTTTAGCTTTTGCTACCATAACACATGGGATAGCAACAAAATTATTTTCATTTATTAATCTGAATTAGCTATAATTATAAGTAAAAGATGACTAGGTTAAAAGTTTCCCTTTCTTATTTCTCAGAGATAAAGCTGAAACATATTGCATAGGTTAAGTTATCTTTGTGACAGGAGACTAAGCTTGAGGTTCTAAGGGCTTCTGGGTTGATTCTCTGTCCTCTTTGTCTCTTATCATCCCCAGAATTTAATTAGAAGCAAGTATTAATATACAAAGAATATGTATCATCTTTTTAATTTTCACTGCTTTCTTGAATAGGAATGACTTCCATTTTAAATATAATTGTCATCTATTAATCTAGCATTCTGCTCCAATTTATACTCCCTTTGGGTAATGGATTTGACACCTCCATTCATTCTCTGTTTGCAGACATCAAGCAATAGACTCTGATCGATGCTAAGTTATTGTGCTCGGCTCACATCTTGGGGAAATCTACCGGTTACAGTGAAATGATATTGGAAATTTAGGAACATATTTAGTAGCTCCATGGTTCTTCAGGGAGAGATTTTTTAAAATAGGAAACCACCTTTCAAATCTGGGCTTAATGAAGTCATTAATTTCTAGAATTCCTGAGATCTTTTTCTCACTGCAGTCTCAACTCCTGGGACTTTTCTTAGCTACTTATCACTGAAACTATTCAAGTCTGGGTAATAAGAGTAATTGTTAATTGTTTAATGATAAACAATATAAACTTTTAAAAGAAACAAATTACGTTTAGCTTCATGTAATTGTGACAAGCGATTTCTGCTTCATTACTGGGAACCCGAACCAAAGTTAAAAATAATTTAAACATACGTATTCACAATTATTTTAACATAGATTTTCTTTCCTTCGAGTGGTGTAATTGAGGGTAGAAAGAGGATATGAAATATAGCAATTGAGCATCTGTTTGTAATGCTTTCTTATGACCAATGGGTCAAAACCATTTTTTAAAGGATGCATAAAATACTTTTTGGACAGTATATTTAATCAACAATGTTGCATAAGGTGAAAACAAATGTAGAAACAGCACAGTCTAAACTGAACATTTTCTTTTATTTCTAAGCATATTTCATTTTGACCAAAATTAAATAGTAACTTTTGTGAAAAACAATATAAAGAGTATTCAATTTGAAAAGGCAACATATTCAGGTGAATGAGAAGTATTTGATGCATACATACATGTATGTATTTTGCATTCAATAACACTCTGCTGGAAAATGTGGTATTTTCTTTCTTTATTTTTTCCTATCCTTGGATGAATTTTTTTCTGTTAACCAGGTTAAGCTTATTAAGGTCATACTAAAGTCTGACATCCCTATTCAGTAGAAAAATTTGAGTTTTGAACAAGGATGTTCCTGATTGTTTTGAGGGTTTGATATGTGTACATATTTAATCTGCACAACACCTGTGAAGTCAGCACTGTTATTTATCCGCTACACCAGCAAGGACTCTGAGGCACAGGGCCACAGTGGTGCTACCATACGACAGCAGGGTTCTGAACCTGAGTGTTGGCTCCTGGGCCTGGCTCTCTCTTCCCCAAAGTACCAGCTCTCTGCATTCTTGACCTGATCCATCTCTTCTTGCCTAAATCCTCATTATTGGCAATAATCTTGGTATTTGTCTGACATCATTTATGAATTTAATTCTGCTGAACTAGAGAACATTAGGCTGTTTTATTTTACTTAAAATTCAGACTGCTATGCTGTACTGCTTCAATTCACTGAGCATTTATTGGGACTATAATATGCAATGCTCAAATTTAAAATTGATATTACTTCTTGGACACTGATTTTATCTATTTGTTCATCACTGTAATTTTTTTTTTTGAGAGAGAGAGAGAGAGAATTTTTTAATATTTATTTTTTTAGTATTTGTGGACACAACATCTTTGTTTGTATGTGGTGCTGAGGATCGAACCCGGGCTACCGCTTGAGCCACATCTCCAACCCATCACTGTAATTTTTTAGAATCAGATCCACAAATATTTTATTTCATAAATAGTACCTCAATGCTGATTTGAGAAGAATGATTCAAAAATCTAAAGAGACACATAGCTCATAATCAATTATCAACATCTATAGTTAAACATGATAAAAACTGAATATACAATCCATGTGGGCATTTTTGAGACAAGTTACCTGGGATGTGTACATACACTAAACAGCATGGGATCCTCATGCATTTCCAAGAAATCATATACCTTTTTATTTTATTTTTTATTTTTTTAGAAGATAGAGAGAGAAAATTTTTTAATATTTTTATTTTTCAGTTTTTCGGTGGACACAACATCTTTATTTTATTTTTATGTGGTGCTGAGGATCGAGTCCAGTGCCCCGCGCATGCCAGGCGAGCGCGCTACCCCTTAAGCCACATTCCCCTGCCCCCATATACCCTGTTAAATAAAGTTTTCTTTATATTTAGCTTCATCATTTTTCTCTATATTTTTCTAAAATATTCATAAATAAAAGTAGGATTAATACAAACTGACTTTTTATAACCATATTTATTCTCTGTATAGCTAACATAGTTGCAGAGGATGAAATCTGTCCTAGGTCAAATCAAAGCCAATCCTAAAATTAACACTGGAATCATGGGGATTGTTAATGAAACAGCAAAAATGACAGAATTGCATATTTTAAAATCATCACCAATAAAGAATCAACTTATTAAAAATAAAGACATAGAAACAAATTAGAAACCAGAATTCATTCTACAAATTTTATGTACTTATTTTTCATGGACTTATGTTAGGCCCTAGGAATCAAAAGATTAAGATACAGCTCCTGCCACCTAGGAGTTTGCGATCTAGTGGGGGGAGAAAGACAAGTAAATAAATCATGAAAACACAGCGTGAAGCGTCCTTCCCTTGCAGGAAAAGCTACCCTTGGAACCAGGCATTTCTGCACTGAGCTGGCAAAGGTACAAAATGATGCCATCTGCCCAAGGGACCAGTACAGGCAGTATATTTCAAATGTATTAAAAGTGTACCTACCCAGGAATTCTTCTAGGAATCTGTCCTACTGAATTAGTATTGGATGTGCTCAAGAATTATTCATAAGGATGTCTTAATGCTTTGCCTATAAAAGCAAAATATTTCAAGCAGCAGTGATGACCAAGAAGAGAGGAATGAGTAGGTTGTTCATGCTCCGTGTTGGTGATGGGCTACCATGAAATCTGAAAACCATGTTTTCTAAGAATATTTAATGATATGGAAACGTTCATATGATTGAGTGGACAAGACAATATAAATGCATATAAGTCAGTTTCTAAATTGGTTTTGTTCTTGTAGTTACTGCTTTTGTTTTTGGAGGGGTTATTTGGGTTTGCAAAAATTAAAATTAGAAGGAAATATATTAAAATAATAATAATAATTATCATGAAGTTACACTGATATTTATTTTCACCTTTGTATGTGTGTACTTTTTAAACTGTAGCTATACTATTTTTTTACCATCAGTAGATACTGTTCTTAAAAGAGAAATAACTAAAAATGTTCTGCAGATATAGAGGCAGTATTTGCGATGGCCACAGGATAATAAGCCCTGGGAGGAAAGGGTAAAGGTAATCTTGGAATGACAGGTGCCAAAGCAGAGGCATGAGACACTCAAGATAGGAGAGACTCATTTGGCTGCAGAATATTAGTTTGAACAGGCTCAAAAGGTACAGCTTGAAAGGTTCCATGTTGCTGACCAGCCCAGCACATCTGTATTTCCCATAGAAGGCCAGGTTAAAAGAATCTGAAAGCCTGGACTAAACCCCCAAATTCTGATTGCTGAGGCAGCCACCTACCTAACACAGCTAATCAGGGACCTAAATTTAGGTCTTCTTATTTTAAACCCATCTCTCTCTCTTTCCTCTCCACTTTGCTATCTTGGCTCCTTCTGTTGCAATTTTACACACACACACACACACACACACACACACACACACACGTACACACCAGAAACTGACAATTTTTAATAAATTAAGTCTGGTTTAATAAATATTGTCATTATCTAAATATCTTACAAGCATACATTCTGCTGAATACAGAAAAGAATTTGGAACAATCTGCAAATTCCACATCTCCACCACACTTACTTTTGGTCCAAACCAAATGTCACAGCCTAGATCAATCTGTAAGATGAAGTATGAAAAATAATTTATTATAGTACACATCCTTCCATTTTTAATGTCCTCTTCCAGTTTGTAAAATGACCTTTACTTCCTTTGCAAGCTTAATCTTTATTGGGTCATATTGTTCTGATTTTTTTTCTTGTAATTTTCTTTTGTTCTTTTTCTAAATGTTCAGATAAAACACACTTTCCTCATACAAAGACTTGGTTAATTACAGCATCACTAAACACCTAAATAGAGTTCAGTGTGCTAAAATTAAAGCAATAATGTCTTTGAGGTTTGACCAGATAAACTAAGTTGAGCTGTCATAAGTTCTCTTAATTTATTTGCACAGCAGAATTGTAAATGCAGCAGAAAACAGCTTACTGTAATGTAAACAGAGCTTTCCATGTACTGCACGTAGGACAAGTTTATTTAATGTAATATATTACACTCACCCATCATTGCTACCTTTCAGTTTATACTTTTATGGTAACAAACGGTTATAATAAACAGAGCCGTGGTGTTAAAAATCAAATAGAAAGCTAGGTATTCGTCTCCTAGTTGAAAAGAATCCGATATTCCTTAACTTTGTATTTTGTAGGACTAAAGACTCTTAGACCACAGTGTTTCAAAATAAGAAAGATCCTCTATTCCTAGTATTGAACCTACCAGAGTTCTGACCTAAACTTTTTACATTTAGCTCATCTAGTGTATGCTTTCTTGGTTTAGCTGATTTAAAACCAGATTTGGGGGTGGGGTGGGGTAGCTATTTGCTTGTAATAAAATTACTTGGGCACTTTGTAGTAATGATCATTACCAATACAGTTTTCTCCTTTCAAAATTATCTAGTAAGAATAGTTATATGTTAGTGGTAAAGGGAGAAGTCTGATTCATTATTTTCAGTGTCCATAATGAACTATTTACATCAAATTTTGGACAACTTAGGTAACCTTTCCTCCTGTGAGGTAAGATTAGGTTCAATGTCTGTTACAAACTCGAGAAATGTTCCTACTTTACAAATCCATTATCTTTGTCCAAATTTCAAACCAAATGTTATGTCATTGCTCAATGCCTTGCCATAATAATTCATTAAATTTGAGAAATTTATTACATTTAAGAAATTCTTTAATGAAATGTATTGTAGACTCCCATGTAATACATTAATTTAAACCCACATTACTCTCTATGTGATTCTTTAAAGAGAATAACTTCATCAGTGACTAAACTTCCTAAAGTCTCCAATCTAGAAAGTAAATTATATAGGAACATCACAGCCATCTTTCAGAACCAGGATTGGTACAGATGACACCTAGACAGTGGCTTTAGAAGACCCTTTTCTTAAACATTCACTCCGTATAAGGCACTCTGATAAATCCTCTCCTATGTCATCTATTTAATTCCTCAAAATCACCTTATAAAGTAGTGTTTTCAGTTTAAAATTGAGGACCATGAGGTTTAGAGGGTTTGAATAATCCTCCCGACCATGTGCCAGTGACATTGTAGAACCCAGCCTGGAATCCACATCTGCCTAACCTGAAGTGTGTGTTTTGTCAAGGACAAAACGCTGGGTGAGGTTAGCAACGTGGCTGGGATGGATCTAGCTTTGAATGATGACACACCAAACCCAGCCAAAACCAAGAAGACATTAAAAGGGATGTGGATGCCAAGAACACACGAATTCAAACTGCCAACTCCAACGCTGCCTTCCCAATAAATGCACTCCAATTGTAAGGCTCGTCTTTCCTGTCTGGATCAAAAGCTTCTGTAAAAAAAAAATTATATTTGGGATATGCAATTTTTTTAACCTATGATCCAAGTACTTCTGAGATAAAATTAAGAATACATGCAATTATTTTTTATTCTAAAACTTTTCCTTCTATCTTCTTTTTCTCTCTTTCTCCCCTGCCCCCGAATTCTTAGGATATTTTAAGAAATTGAGACATTGTACATAGAAAATAACTGGGAAAAGCTACTGGCATTTAATCTTTTCTTCCTGTGTCTATAAAGATTCTTTAGACTTTTTCAAGAAAAATCTTAATATCAGGCCATTATTAACCCCTGTTCCTTTATGTCTAAAAGAAAAACACACTGCTATTACTATCTAACTTACAAATTATTCTGGAAAAAAATCAAACTGAAATAATTTAGTGAATATTTTAAAATGCTAATCAAACTTAAGTTTGTGATGAAATTGATTGCATGCATACATGCTTATGGATTAGATCCCAATTAAATAAAATTTGTAAAAAATGGAAAAACTAAAAGGAGAAAAGTCACTTCCAGACTTTCTATCCAAAGATGACCAATAACAATAACAAAAAATCCTCTCTCTCTGCACATCTATATTTTTAGCTAGTTTTACATACATAATTTTTACATCCTGCTGTATCTCTTCACTATTATGTGAGCAATTTCCAAGATACTAAGTAAACATCCTTCTAAATGTTGCCTTAGAACTACTGTTTACCTAACTGCTCCCCATTTCTAAATGGATATTTTGATTGCTGCAATTTCCCCTACTCAAAATAGTACTGAAATGAAAAATGCACGAGGCTTTCATCATACTTAATATTATTTCAGTAGAATGGTCCCTCCAAGGTAGACTCACACATCACCAAGTTGTTTTTCCAAAGGATTGCATTTATTCTGTTGTTTAGTGCCTACACTAGGTCATGTCACTGCACATTGACGATCACTGAAGATCTCAAAAATCTGTGCCAAATAAAAGTTACTTCATGATGGTTTAAGTTGTAGTGCTTTTGTTCTTCTTCGGACATTTTCATCATTATTTAGTACATGATTGGTCATGTACTAACCATTAACCTATGAGATGTTTGTGGTTCCATTTACTTCACTACAAATTATACTCCCAGCTTCTTCAGTGTCCAGTTTGATTTCTTATTCACTTTAGAAGTTGTAGATTTAATTTGATTTGATTTGTCTTTGTCATTTATTCTGACTTCAGGAAGACTTCTTAGTGCACATCATTTCAGATTTTTGGTAATTAACCCAGTCTTTTCCTCTTAAAAATGGACCCATGTCCTGTGTAGTAGCACTACGCAAGACATGGGTCCTCTTCTCCCACTGGACTATGTCCTTAATGGCAGACTCTCTGGCTTTTATCTCTGAATTTCCCAATGCCTACTAAATAGCACTCCATATTTACTGGCATATGAAAGAATAGATGGATGGTAAAAATAATGGATAACATTATTTGACTTCTTACTAAGCACTATTTTAGTTAATTTTAGAAATATTAACTCATTGGTATATTAAAGCTTCTATCATTAGCTACATTTATAGAAAATTCTTGGAAAGAGTCAGAAATCCACCTTTTAAAGTCTGCTTTTCCAGTGAATGGGCATTAGAGGATAGAGTCAAACTTCCAGCTCACTCTAAGTCTTTGTGTGTGTGTGTGGGGGGGGTGTGCTGGGGATTGAACCCAGGGCCTGTGCATTCGAGACAAGCACCCTACCAACTGAGCTATACCCCGAGCCTACCACCCCACATGTTAGATGATATCAGCACTGTCCCCCAGCAGCTGTAAAGCAGAGTTGTCTACAGACTACTCTGAAACACCAGGGATCCCTACCCACATCAGCTGCTCTTGTGAATCCAACCTCCTACTGCAGCCCTGAGTCCTGAAACATACCTGCCTTATGCTTATCACGGTCCAGTATGTTTTTCCTTTCATTGGGAAGAAGGAAATAATAATATAATCTACCTCATGGTGATGCTATGAAGGGCAAGTAGGATAGCATTTAGGATAAAGCCTGACACTTGGCAAGAGGAACTCTCAGGCATCATTACCAGCATCATTATTATCAGATCAGCTGGCACTGCCCATGTATTTATTCTTTCTCCTCTTTAGAGCTAGACACATTCCTGGAAAAAATTATTTCAAATTCACATGGCTTAATTTTCTCATCTTTCACATACCCAACATTATGGTGGATTATCATTCATTAAGAAAATCCCTCCAAAGTCAATGATCTCCTCTTAGCAAATCTGTCAGTCTACTGCACAGAAGGGTGTCATCATCGACCACCACACACCTGTTAATCCTTCTATCTACCCTGTCACTGCAGCCAGAGATCTAACTGTCACTTTTGTTATTTTTTTTTGCTATCTTCCATATAAGCAAATAATAATCAAATCCAACCCCTCTACTTCTGTTCTGTACTAAAACTCTTAGTCTTTTAAATTTGTTTTTTCCTTATCGTACATGTTTTATATTCTTTATGCAGAGTTATAATTCTGATTATATTATCCAGACAATTTTCTCCCCAACTCCCTTCTCAATCATACATCCCTCTATTTCTTTCTGTTCATCTGACTTGATTTTTTTTCCTTGACAAAATCCTACCCAACTTTCAAATCCCAGGTCCTTCCCCAGGGCTCCAAATGGTCTTTCCCATTCCCTCTAGCACAAATTAATTGCTTCCTCTTTTGTAAATCCCTAGTATTTTATATACTCTTCGATTTATTCAAAACATTCTTTTATTACAGTTGTGTATGAAATGTCTGTCTCTGCTAATGTCTTGTTTATCTTTGTGTGACCCATTGTATCTAGCAGAATATGGTGTGTGTCACTGAACTGTTTTAGATCTCATGTACTTCATTTTTTAAAGGAAAGCAAATTTAAATATATATATATATACACACACACATACATACATATATATATACACACATACATATATATGTGTATATATATATATATATATGTATCGAGAGAGGTAAAATATAGCAGGCTTTCCTTTCATACTTTCTCTGGAACAGTTGTGTGATCCTCAGGAAAGACCCACACCATCCTGTGGCCTTTACAGCTTAGTACAACAGGCTTCCGGGGTCTCAGCTGTGCAGTTCTGGAAGGAACCAGAGGCGACAGGTGACAGGCTTGGCCTGGTGCTTGGTTCTTAGCATTCAAAGGTCAAGACTGCAGTTATTAAAAGCAAATATCTCATAAGCTATTTTTGTGGGTAACATTAGATAAATGTAGAAGGACCCCGAAAACTGTCCAATATGAAACACCTCTTTCACTAGAGAGCCAAAGTCATATAATTTGGAGGAAGAAGATCTCTGTGATGGGGTGTTGAGTTCTGAAAGGGTCTCTGATGACTGAGGTCTCATTCAACTAATTTTGGGTCTATCTGGCCTCTGAGGAGTTAAAATAGAATACTGACTAATGCTAAAATAAAGAAAAGTATTTTCCTTAACATTTTCATTTCCTAAGCGTTTCTTCAGTTTCTGCATTAAAATAAGCACTTTCTGACAAAATACTCTGGATTTATTATACACAGCTTTCCTCGCCACAGTCACCTTACGCCGCTGCACGAGTCCTACCCCAGCAGCTCCTCCTGTGCACACCCCGCAGGTGACTGCCGTGGCCGCCCCAGCTGGGCTTCCATGACTGCAGGCTATTGGCAGTGCTTCCCAGATTTGTTCTCATAATTATTTGTTTATAGAAATCAACGTCCATTGCACATTCATAACACCACAAAGGGGAACGTTCCTTAGCAAGCTGTGGAAGACTCAAGAAGAAATACTCAGTTTTAATACCATATCAGGAGATAATATGACAAATTACGCAGTCATTAGATGATTCCTCAGACAAGAGCATCCAGTACATGACTTTCATCCTCTATAAACACCAAACACTGTAAGCACTCATGAAAAAAATATTGTGAGATCACTTCCAATATTTTATTGAGAACGATTACCTCAGACTTTAGCAACTCCACTATGAAATAGAATAAAATAAGCTTTGCTATCTCATCATAAGTTAAATGGATAGAAGCTTCAAGCAGTAAGATCTCGCACAACCACATAAAAAAAATTCACGACAGGTGGACCTACTATGGTTGGTATTTCATCCTTAATTGTAAATACATTTGTTAAAACCTCTGACTTGGCTCAACTGAAGCCAATATTCCTCCCATGTCACAGTCTAAGGACCACGTGTCCACCACTGAGGAGACAGACTCAGTGCAGAGAACTCTCCAGAAAGAACTAACACAGACCCTAAATATTAATGAGCATTTGGTCTCTCCTTCCATGTCTGTTGACTTTGTAAGAATGTTGAATAGCTGCCACTTCTCGAGCCATTTAAACTCAAAAATGAAACCTGGCTCATTAGTTCAGTCTAATTTAAAGACTCCCTGCTTCTATTTTTCTCTTTCCCCCTTACCTATCAGAACAAAATAGTGAGAAGATGCTCCCTCAGAGCAGTCTCAAAGGCTGCAATCCAAATTCTTAACTTATGCCTTAAATTACCACCGATAAGGTAAAACGTGAAACTAGCTCCAGTTCAGACACATTTGTTTTCAGATTTGGTCCAGATCTCTCAACCTAGGAAATTCTTCAATACAAACACACACAAAAATCTGTCTTTACCTATGCATGCAATTGAAAGCCAACACATATTTCCAGAATCTTTTAGCCAAACAATGATCTTAGAGGATGATATTAACCTTGCTATATTGAAACTGAAGCATTTGAGAAAACATGCAGATTATCTCCATTTTAAAATTAACATATGAGCTGCTTCTAATTCTGGGTACACAATAATATTCAAATAGTACTGAATGCCAAAAAGATAAGTGATGTATTTGGAGTTTTATTTTAATTTATCTCAATTTCTCTTTATATTAATTTACTATCAAAGATGTCTGGATCCTTCCTGTGCTTGAAAGTGAAGAAATGGTTCAGCTTTTTGAGAAGTCTGAATTCTTACACATACAAAGAGCTTTATGAATAAACCAATCAAGGCAGGATTGGACAAAGAATTTTATTTTGTTTAATAGTATTAACTACAACTATAAAAAAATAAGTAAAAGGAGGATTAACAATCTGGAAACCTTTGCCAGTCTTTCCCAGGGGCTGTTTTAAAAGAATCTTCACTTCTTTATTTTATCAAGGATCAGAAAAAACATTTACATAGTCTAGAGACCTTTTGAAAATGTTCAGGTAGTTGGTTTTGAAGGCTCCTCTTATGTCCTTCTTTTCCCCACATTTGAACAAATGTAGTCTATTGGTTCACAGACAGATGTGCTGACGAGAAACCTGCTAACTCCTACACCCTTCATTTATAGATTTATTTCTGCTCAAATGTAGAGAAATCCTGGAAGCTCTGAATGAGAAATGAAACAATGTGAATGTCATCTTGCTCTCTGAATTTTTTTTAAGGACAAGAGATTTTAAAACATCTTGGTAGAAGCTGGGCGTGGTGGTGTATGCCTGTAACCCCAGTGGCTTGGGAGCCTGAGGCAGGAGGATCATGAATTCACAGGCAACATCACTTAAAAGCCAGGTGCTAAGCAACTCTCTGAGACCCTATCTCTAAATAAATACAAAATAGGGCTAGGGAATGTGGCTCAGAGGCTGAGTGCCCTTGAATTCAATCCCTGGTCCCTCCTGTGCTCCCTCCCCCCCCCAAAAAAAAACACACATCTTGGTAGATACATTGACGAAAGTTATAATTTTCTAAAACCACTCTTGGAATGGCACAGAAAAGCATGAAAACTAGCTAAAACTAGTTCCTTTACATAGTGACTGTGTTAGAGTTTGATGTTTTGTTTTGTCTTATTTTTACTTAACTGGTCTGAACCAATAGCTCTAATGATTTTCCCAATTGCAAAAATTTCTTCATCATTTGTCTCATTTCAGATATATATCAGCTATTGATGATGCATACTTAGAATAAGAATGTCGCTCATTCAGACCCTTTCACCAGTTGATAATCTCTATCAGGAGAATCAGACTTTTGCTGACTTTTCCACTTTTGCCCACAATCTGCTGGTTTATGAATTTAAGTATCAACACTAAGGGTGCCCAGCCATAAAACATGGTTAAAGCAAAACACTAGTCAAAATCTTGTCTACCTAACAAAGAGTAAGAGTAAAGCCACTCACCTCAATTAGTTTAATCATAAAACTACTTGTGGAGTTTAATTGTAAGATATTTGAGCTAATATCACAGGTTTCCAGACAAGAATTTAAAAAAAAAACAAATTAATTAGGTAGAGTTGAGAGTTGTAAACCATTTTTGTTCTATTATAGTTCGCTGAAGATCTACATACTATTGAGATTCGCTCTCTGACAAAAAATAATTCATTCAATAAATCCTGAGTAAGTACTATGAGACAAGAATACCTTAACTAAGAGATCAGAGTAAACATCATTTTAATAATAAATGTGCTCTGTACTCCTCTGAATCCCAAATTGGAGCATTTTAACACTTGAATATAAAATCAGCCCTGTCCTTAATTCTAGTATTTCTCCTCAACAGGAAATACACATGTTGTCCAAGACCAATAGCTCAGTTTCCTTCTTGCTTCTTCTGATCTCTTGTTCCTGTTTCTTTTTTCTGTGTGATTCATTTCCAAAAACAACCTTCTACACGTTTTCTTATGTCTAAACATACCAGGCAATGCCCCTAAATTCCTGTCCCCATAGAGAAGTTATTAAGCTTCCTGATATTTACACACTATTTCCTAAAATCCACTAACCTGATTCTATGCCCTGCTGAAAGGCAAGTTGACAGCTGAAACTTCCTGGTACCAATGGCCCAACCCTGAGTCCTGGACACGGCCAGTCCAGACCACTGAGGTGCAAGGTCACAGGCAATAATAACAGGCAATGACTATCATAGATCCTAATAAGCCAGTGAGACCTGAATTCAAAGAAGCTTTACTAATCTATACCCTTTTTAAGATCAATTTTTGGTAGTCTATTGATTCATTGCATTCCCCATTATTATACAAAAACTCACTAGTAATTTGTTAGTAAGCCATGCTTTCTTCTTCTTTGACCCTATTTCAATTCTGGCCTCCTTCATTGCCACTGCAGTTCCCAGAGTCCAGGGTCCAGGGCTGTGCTCCAGTTGTCCAAAGTAATGACTGCAACCCGCCCCCCCACCCCGCCATTGCCATTACTACTGTCTTCAGAAGTACAACAAATTCTCACATTACTTTTCTTTCCTCAACTCCAGTTTCCCATGAGTGATGAATACAAAAGCTATGAAGTGTGTTATTATCAGGATTGTCAGCAGAACTATTAGGATGCAGGTGTGAGGAGAGAGCTTCCGTCTGGACCTGACCTTGTAGGGTAATCCAGGAGTTAATCTAATGCACACCTCAGGACCATGTTTCAAAACTGCATTTTTTGGTGACCATGATCTAGAGGAACAGTGCAGTCTCTGGCCAACCCAAAGAATAGGGTGCCTTTTTTTTTTTTTTTTGCCATATCTCAGCTGAGCCTTCAGATATTTACAGTCTGGATGTTGGAGACACTGCTACCGCCATTGCAGAAATCAGCCACAAAGCTAGGCCCAATGAGTAGAGAGGGTGCCTGTGGTGTGGAGGACATTACAGTGGAGTGCACCTCAGTTCCTCATGAAACATGCTTTGTTCAGGAGTCCCTAAGATGTCTTAATTTGGTTTTCTATTCTTTGATGTGTGATCCACATTTGAGAAACCTTTTACTGACGTAATATGTGGAATTCTGAAGTGAGTTTCAGAAGCACAACACTATGGAGAAATAGCACACTGAAAAAGAATTATATTTTTCTTAGGTTGCACACTGATCAGAAAACCTTAGTGTTCTTTACAGTGGATTCCTGTCTTCATATGAGTAAACGTGATCTCTTTTAACAGATTGATCTTTTAAAGATGTGTAGTCTCTGAAAGATTTCCAGATCTCATAAATGCATAAATGCTGATGTGATGGACTTATCAAGTTTGTAGTAACCTTGGCATTCACTGTAATGTTGTCCCAAGGATAATAAACAAGGAGATATTTGCTGCCACCATCAAAGTCAAATATAGGAACTTCACCATTGTCTACCCACCATGATAAAGCAGAGAGATGTCAAGTGGACGATGCCCATGCCCTATATAGCTTTGCCAATTCGAAGTAGAATTTTATTCTTTATGAGTTAGTTGCTAAAGTGTAACAAAATTTTTCGTTGCATATGTGTGTGAAATCACTCACGGAACTAGCTTTACTTGAATATGCCTGTGTGTGTCAAGGCACTTATCACTATTTTAGATAAAGTATAAGGCTGCCTCCCAGGATATTAGGATATTATGATTTCAGAGAGTAAATCTTAACCATTAAGAAAACATCGTAGGGGGAAATAAATGTAAAAGCACTTATAATGTAACATGAAGATCACTTAGGTGAGAACATTAGCATGTTTATGACATTTTAAAATTTTAATGTGATTATGGCTGAAAGAGAAAGACAGTGAGCAGGAAGTCATTAATGAATGAGCTTTAAGGGGTATATGACCTTTGTGATATGATCCCTTTACTCCCTGTAGCTCTAATACCAGTAAAGATCAAAGTTACCCATTAGGAAAGGCATTGGGAACATAATAAGGCCTTGGAAATTTCTAAGTAGAATTCAAAATTGCTCTGTTTTCTATCTTAAATCCATGGAAGAAATTTCTGGATTAGTAGAAATTTCTACTAGCAGATCCCATCCACAGCCTCTAGTTCCATAACTCAGACTTGGATTCCCTGGGT
This sequence comes from Callospermophilus lateralis, assembly GCF_048772815.1. Taxonomy (NCBI): domain Eukaryota; kingdom Metazoa; phylum Chordata; class Mammalia; order Rodentia; family Sciuridae; genus Callospermophilus; species Callospermophilus lateralis. Next base: position 17,430,349 of record NC_135317.1, on the reverse strand, counting down.
TGTCTTGCTGACTGCTTTGGCCCCTCACTTCCATTCTGCAGCTTTCTCCCCTCACTTCAATGGTGTGCCAAGGCCCTATGAGAAAGCTCTATGCAACCACAACCCCCACCACCAGGGGAGAAGAGACTGTGGAGGACACAAAGCTCTGGAAGAAACATAAGCATCGCATTCAGAAATATTTAACTGGGAAGAATTTTAAAATTTTTCATGACCTGCTAGATTACAAACAGTATGCAGTCAGTCATTCATTTAGAGTTCCAGAGTGAGCAATGGTCAGATACAATGTGCCCAGTGAGCCATTCATGTGTTGGCCTGGAATTGGAAATTCCATGAGAGATCACTTCCTTGAAAGCAACATTAATGATACAGTTTTGTTTTTCTTTAAAAAAAAAGGGTGGGGGTAGGAAAAGAGTTCTGATAAAGATGGAGTAACAGAAACACTCATCAGGATTTTATTTGGGGAAATTTCATTTGCTGGGGAGAAGAACAAGGTACAAAGATATAAGCTCAAAAGGAATGTCTATCCTGGAAAAAGTAGCTATTAATTACTTTGAGGATTTGGAATATTAAGCATTGAAAGGCAGTGGGAACCTATAAGGCCTTGGAAATTTCTAGGAATAATTCAAAACAAGAACACTACACACAGAAATCATCTGAGCACAATTAATGAATATGCAGAAAATTCATAAAAACCTTCCTACCTCCAATCAAAATAGGGGCATGTGGCTATCCTCTGGCAATTTCTAGAAGGTTGATGAGATCCAAGAACAAGTGGAGCAGTAGATACCAAAGAACAAATAAAACTGGAAGGTCTATGGCACCCACCTGTAATGCCAGGGACTTGGGAGGCTGAGGCAGGAGGATAAAAATGGGCCAGGGATAAGCTCAGTGATAGAGCGCCCTGGAGTTCAATCCCCAGCCTCAAACAAAGAAAAAAGAAACAACAACAACAACAAACTGTCTTTTACAGACTGTAGACTACCGTGCTGGGGCGTGTTGGTAATGGTCTAGTGAGAGCAACACAGAACACACGGCTCTGTGGCTCTGTCTCCTGCAAGGAAAGCAGGCTTCTGCCCTGCCGTCCTGTTCCCTAATACTTAGACCTGTTTACTGGAACCATAAAATTCCAAGTTGCTGGTGTCTCTTGGACTCATCAGGTCAAACAATTGACAAGTCAAAGAGGTATCTTTAAAATTAATGTGTTTACAAAGTGCTGGAAAACATCAGGAAAAAAAAAATCTCCAAAACAAACCTTATTGCCTTTTAAAGTAGGAAGCTTAATTAAGAGTCAAATTTTCTCTCCCTTTCCCTTTTCCATGGCCATGAGCTTACATGTTCACACATACACAGACAAGTTCAGTTTTAATATGACCATTATGTACAGTATCTTCCAAAACTGTATTCCCAAAATGCCACATCTTTGTTTCTTCAAAGGGAAATGTGATCCCCTAACAATGTTTATTTATGGTCCTGATAGTACAAAATATCAGACTACGGATATGTTGTGAAGAAAGCAAAATGGCATGAAATGATTTCCAAGAAATTCAAAGGTTAAGATATGAGTCCGAAATAAAATCTATAATTCAAAATTTTTAATTTTATAAATTAAATTGATAAGTGGGGTGGAATTTGCTGCCCATGAGACACTCTGAGAAGCACAGAAAACAACTGAGCCCAATTTTGAATGTACAGGAGCTTACCAGGAAGAGACAGGAAACCCCCAAACGCCTTCAGCTATTAATTTCAAGGAGAAGCTGCAAACCCAGGAATTTGTTCACATGTTCAGTGTTTCCTGGAGATCACATCAAGTGACCAGTTTTCCCCTGCAGCATTGGGGAAAACATTTTATCACAGTCTTTCAAGCACTGGGCATTACTAACTAGTTTTTTGGATGCTTTATAATTACAGGAAAATTATGTAACTGCATTTAATATTCTTTATATCAAGTTTTACTGAACATTTATGTATAGGAAGGGAAGGGGGAGAGTACTGACATCCACAGGCCCTAGAGTCCTGTAATGAAGTCAGGAAGCAGTAGGAAGTCAGAGAAGAAAAGACCTCGCTAGGCAGAGATCCAAGGGGGTCTACTTGCCTTTCTGTGACTCCATGATTTGGAAATTTCAAATTCCCAGCCAGAATTCCTAATATTGTTTCTTTTCAAAATACTTTGGATCTCACAATTTAATCTTGATTCCTTCCCTCTTTTGCTTTCTCTCTCTCTCTTTTTTTTTTGGGGGGGGGTGGGGTGGTATTGGGGATTGAACCCAGGGCTTTGTGCGTGTGAGGCAAGCACTCTACCAACTGAGCTATATCCCCAGCCCTTCTTTCTCTCTTGGTGTCTTCTCCTCCCTTGTTCTCTTTCAATATAAAGTAAATATTTTAAATAAAAATATCATAAATATAAATTCACAAAGGCAGGGATTTCTGTCTTTCATCCATGGATGTGCTGTACATCCTTAGTATCTAGCATGTAGCATGTTCTCCATAAATATTTACTGAATTGAACTGAATGTGCCATTCCTGGGAAGAAAGAGGTATATAAGGGAGTTACTGTTCTTAAGACAGCCACTGTCTATCTGAGAAAACAAACAGGGTTATCATATAACATATGTGACATATTAGAAGAGTCATGCACAAAATATTCTTGGAATATGGAAGGGCAGCATAGTAATTGTACTTCTGAATAGCTGGGAAGTATCCCAGAGAACATGCTGTTCATCTTGAGCTGGGAAAGAGGAGTAGTAGTTAGTAAGACAAACAAAGTGAGGAAGGGCCTTCCAGGCAGAGGGTCCAGGACATACAAGGACAAGGAGGATGAGATTGTGACACTGCCTGGGGACTAGTTTAGAGATGAGGATCCAGCAGTGCCCATGTGTCAGGGCAAAAGTGCAATTATAGGAAACTTTTAAGAATGTCAACCAGGGCAGGAATTGCATCAGACTGTGATGCTCAAAGACAGTTTTGAGGTAGGAGGAGGAGGAGGAGGGGTGGAAAAGAGTGGAAGTCTAAGGCTTAATTAAGGATTAATTGCATTTGGTGAGGCAAGAAATGAGAAGAGCCCATACTAGGGCAATGGAGGTGTTTTGCAAGAAAAAAAGTGAATATGGGAGATATTTATGGGACAGAATCAATGTGGTGCATGATTGATTAGAGGGAGATGTTTAGAGCAGAAGCAGGAGGATTAGGCTGCCTGTGATCTTCCCAATTTGGGTAACTGAGAACCTCTGAGACCACAGATAAAACAACAGGCAGAGCCTTCATACACTTAGAATAAGAACCAAATAGCTAATACAAGAGTATGCCCTATTCTACAAAGGGGAGGGAGGTGTGGGCAGAGTGCAGGGAGGAAGCTAAGATGGGGAATTTGATGGTCATCATTACCCTAAGTACATGTATAGAGACACAAATTGTGTGACTCTACTTTGTGTACAACCAGAGAGATGAAGAATTGTGCTCTATGTGTGTAATATGAATTGTA